>NC_133170.1:10615416-11215833 GCF_040802235.1 Manis javanica | reverse complement strand
CTTTTGCCAGAGAAAAACATGGTTTTAAAAGTGTGAGCATATGTGTGTGTGTGTGTGTGTGTGTGTGTTATTACAGTTACATGTTTTATACCATAGTGATTCCAGCTGCTTTGAACCAGCTGAACAATACCCTATTGGTCATTATTTCTAATTAAATAAAATATCCTACAACAGGTCTAAGTTGCAATTCATCATCATCCTATGACTCTTTAAGCAGGTATCAGTGAAAAGTAAGTAAGGTTTAGATACAGGAAGGTGGAGGAAATAGAAGATAAAGGAGACTAATGGGAAATCATTTGGGGGAGGCGGCATTAAGGAACGTGCATGCCGATAACTGCCTGGACGATGGGAAACCTTTTAAAAATTCTTGATTCATGAAGTTACATGTGATCTCATTCTCTCAACAATGACAGAATGGGTAGGAACAGGAGGAACTGGAAGCGGGAAACCCGTGTGGGAGTAAATTCTAGAAAAAAGGAGCAGACAGTGAACGGTAGAAATTATGCTACCTGCAGAATGAACACCAGCTAAGATGACAAACCAGGAAGACAGAACCAGTTTTCACTCTAAAGCCCCCATTTCCACCCCCTCATGTTTTAAATATGTAACCATTCATAACCAGGGCCCAAGGATGGATCACTCTTTCAATCTGTAACTATTCTAAATCTGAAGCCACAGAGCCAAGAGCCGATATTCCCCAGTGTTCTGCCTTTCATGAGTGCGATTTGTTCTTGTCCTGAAGGTCCGCTTGCATGCCTGGTGCTTGCTGTGCAGAGGCACTTTGCATACCAGCTGGCATGCATTCTCGGTGGTTTGCCCTCTTGATCATAAGAGATATTGCACACCTTAGAGATCTTTGTATTATTTAATGAGACATTCAGCAGCACTCCCTCCACCCCAAGGCAGCCAAAAGTCAAACTTTAGGAGAAAAATCTTTGTAGAGGGAATGAAGATTTATGATGTCTCCTTGGCACATCTTGTTTTAATAGCTTCCATTGGTCACAACTGGATAAACTGTGAGGTTCCTCTCTAAATCCTTCCCCTGCCCCTTCCTCACTCCTGTAACCTTCTGCCATTCAAACATGTAGTTTCTGCTTTCCCTGCAGGTTGCCAGGTACACATAAAAGGAAAGCATGAAAAAAAGACAAAAAAAGGATAACTGTCTCCGTTTGTTTGGGCTGCTACAACTAAAGGCCACAGAAAGGACAGCCTATAAACAACAGGCATTTATTTCTCACAGTCCTGGAGGCTGGCAGGCCAGCACCATGGTGCCATTAAGGCTTCGCATTCTGTCCTCACATGGTGGAAGGGGCAAGAGGTCTCTTGGAGCCTCTTTAATAAGCACTAATACTAGTCATGAGGGTTAGTCACCTCCCAAAGGACCCACCTCCTAATACCATCACCTTTGCAGGTTACGATTCAAAATGTGAATTTTAGGGAGCCACATTGAGACTATAAAAAAACTTCCAAATATTTCCTATTTGTTAGGTGATGAACGTACATACACATATACACATTTTAGTGAAAGAATCAAAGGTCCTTGTACACTGGCATATGAACCTATTATTCTTATCAAATGAGTCTTGAAAGATTTGAGAGTTTATTTGGGTGTGTTGGTGTTACTCTGACAAAAAGACGTGCACACACACACTAACACCCACTCTTTATAGGCACAGTTAACATACTACATGACTCCACCCTCTGCTAGACACATCTACATCAGGCCCTGAGTTCCACACACATTTCATACACCACCACCATACAAGGCAGATATTATTATGAACCCCATTTAACAGATGAGAAAATTCGAAGAGGTTTGATGATTTGCAAGGATGGCTCACAAGACTCTCGCAAAGGACCCCAGCCAGGGCAGCTAGGAGCATTCCAGGATACAAAAGAACACGAGGTAAAATCAGCAAAGGAATAAGGTACATAGGAAAAAGTCCAGAGAAAACCAGGTGCAAACGTCCAGGAGTCCCCTCCCAGCAGAGGTCCACAGGATGCACTTCATTCTTACAGCAAAGAGTTGCAATAACACTGGCAAAACGTCTACGAGGGAAGCTCATTCAGTGCCTAAGGTTTTTATTGGGGGCTGGTCACCTAGGCTACTTCTACTTAGCACATACCAGAATTTCAGACTCCCATAAAGAAAGCAGATGTTTAGCAGAAACCACATTATTTATACAAATAGTTAAGGCACAGTGAGCCATTCTTATCAAGAAAGTACAGAAACCCTCTCAAAATCCAAGCTCCCAGACACCGACCAAGGGCCAGCCTTGCAAGCAGACCTTTCCAAGCCTGGCAGTCTCAGGCCTCCTTCGTTATCTTTTTGCTGCCCAGAAGTAGACTGAGAGGCCTTGACCAACTGTGGAGAAGAAGATAGGGGCCCTCTTTGAAGGCAAGGGACACAAAGTCTTCCAGTGCTTTTCTTACATTCACTTTAGAGGTAACCAAACTGGGTGTCAGGGAGCTTGAGCGCCTTAACCAAAGAAACACACCAAGGAGGAGGCAGGGATGGTCCCGGAGCCCAGCCAGGCCTTCAGACCACACAGCGCACAAAACAGACGGGAACTAGAAAAGCAGTCTGTGCAGTCCATGTCCAGCCTCAGCAATCAGTGAGGATCCTGATCAACTCATTTAATTTGTCCTCATTCACTGTGCCATTTTATTACAAAGCGAATAAGCAAGAACATTCTGCACAGATAGCTTCCTGGTTTTGCATGACAGCATTTGTAGAGCCCCAGACATTTTCCAACCAGGTATGTGGTAACATGCTCTCTCATTTCCCCCCTTTGTTCAACTTAGGCCATCACAAAATGCCATTCATTTATTGAAAAATAGTGTGAGTCATTCTTAATAAATTGCAAGAAAATAAAGGATAATGAGAGGGGAGGGAAAGAAGGGCAAACCTCTTCTTTACACAAGAATGCCAGCTGACCAGTGCTGACCATGATGCAGTTCACATCAGTCAAGGGATGCTGAAGGCATCAGATGAAAGTTTGCTGGAGAATGGAATGGGTATTCACCATCTCAAAATCTCACGCCACTAGGTACATATGAATTAAAAGGGGAAATGTCCCATTATGAGGTAGAGATGGCGGCCATCATCTTCACCACGTTATCAAGCTTAACATGGCAAATAAAGGTTAACACACATTGTATGCCTCCGATGTGAGGCAGTGAGGAGTACACAACCTCACTTTGGTTATATTCTTAACTACAGGTTTAACCCAAATCTAATATGAAAAACTAGATGAATCCAGAATGTGGGACATCCTACAAAACAACTGGCCTGACTCTTCAAAACAGTGTCATGAAAAATAACAGCAACAAAAAGGATAGTTCTAGATTAAAAGAGATGAATGAGACACAACAATCAAATGCAATGTGTAAACAAAACCAATTTGCACAAAGCTATAAAAGACATTTTGAGGCCCAATGGAAAAATTAGGATATGGATTAGAGATGAGGTGATCTTACTGTATTAGTTTTAATTTTGTCACATGTGCTATTAAGAGAATCCCTATTCATGGGACACAAAGTATTCAGGTGAGAAGTATCATAATAGCTGGAATTTATTTTCACATAATTTAGCACTTGAGAGGAAAAAAAAAGCATAGGAAATGGTTAACCACTGATAGATTGAGATAAAGGGCATAGAGCTGTTTTTTAAAATATTCTTTCATAACTACAGTAAATGAGATGGTAAACTATGTATCAACATGGCTAGGCAATGGTGGCCAGTTGTTTAGTCCGACACAAGCCTAGATGTTGCAGTTAAGGTGTTTTTTAGATGTGATTAACCTTTAAATTAGTAGACCTTACATAAGGCAGATCACCCTCCATAGTGTGGGTGGGCCTCATCAAATTAGTTGAAGGTTTTAAGAGAAAAAAAGACTGAGGTTTCCAGAAGAAGGCATTTGGCCTCAAGAATGCATCATAGAAACCCTGCTTGAGTTTGTAGCCTGCCTGGTCAGCCTTGCAAATTTCTAGCCAGGGATATGACATCAGCTCATCAGAATCTCCAGCCTGCTGGGCTTGCTCTGCAGATTTCAGACTTGCTAATGACCCACACAATCATGTGAGTCACTTACTTAACATAAATCTGTCTCTCCATATATGTGCTATAGGTTCTATTTCTCTGAAGAACTCTGCCTAATACAGTAAGTTTAGAAGTCCTGAAAATAAAAAGTAGTGGAGAAATTATATAATAACATATATATACTTGCAGATATATATATCTATATAAAAATATTTACATATAAATACATATATACATATACTTTCTATATTAATACATAGAGTTGCAATATGTTTATGTATATGTATATATAAAATCTGTAAGTATAAATATATAAATAAAATGTCATAAAATATATGGTTATACATATATATAAAATTTTCTCACTTATCTGCAAAATGTGAGACATAATAACCAAAAACCATCTATAATTTCCAAACGCCACTTCAGTTCTAAATTATGATCTTCATTCTCTTATTACAATCTTTATCTGAAACAAGAGTCATCTATTTTGAGTTAAATTTCATCTCTTTGAGGACACTGAAATGACCAAAATTCCAGTTACGGGAGAGAAAGATAGGAATGTAAGCAATTTATACAGACGAGTTAAGTGGCAATGCTGGAAAAACAGAATGTTATCATTTAACTTTAAAATATTTGCCTGGAATTCCAAGTAAACATGGTGGCCACAGTTTCTTTTTCCAGAGTCAATGAAACAGCATTTTTTAAAAGAGAAGTTCGGTGCGTAGAGAAAAGAGAAGGGGAGTCAAGACAACAGCAGGGAGTGACAGCCTCCCATTCCGACGGCAGCCAGCTGACAGTGGAGGCTTATGAGCTCCATAAGCTAGAAGATACTAGAACCATAGTGTCCAAAGGAGATACTGGTGAAGAGCTGACTTCTTTCACAGACTCGCTGGAGGACTCAGAAGAGAGGCACCAGGGACTTCCCAAGAGGAGGCATCTGTAAAACCGTGTGTTGAAAGGCATGAACTTGGGAGAGTACAATCACAACACGTTATATTTTTCTCTCACCCCTGCCCTTTAAACCCAATTTTTAAATCAACCTCCCCGTCTGGGGATAATCAAGCTGATACTATAGTGTTTCCAGTCACATTTTAGTATGAGCACAGTCTTGTTTTCAAGTATCTAAAGCACCAGTCTGACTGGAAATTAAACTTTCACCTCACATTGCCACGAAAGCTGTTGGTCTCGGCAGCGGCCACCCGACCCCAGGCAGCTCAGGATGGGCCGCGTCCAGCTGGAACAGGGCCTGCTGTTCTTTCACCACCTTCCCTGTTCCACCTCCTCTCCACTCCCCAGCTGCTGCTTCCGGATGCCCAGGGTCATGCCTGGACCGTGAATGAGAGGAAATGGGAAAGGCCCTATTTGCCTGGGGCCATTGTAGTCGGACATTGCCCCCCACCCGCCACCCCTCCAGTGGCCAATGCTGGCTTTTTTTTAGCATCATGGGGCATTTATGGATGCTTCACACACCCTTCTTCCCTTCCCTCACTGCCCCCATCAGAGGAGACATCTGCCCTCAGTTCCCCACTGCAGGGATGCATGCTCTCCCTTGCCCTTCATCTCCCTTGCCTCTCCAGCTCTGAGTCTGGCATGATACCCTATGCAGCCTCTGGCATCTGGGCTCTCCCTGCTCCAGCCAGCTGCCTTCTCAGACAGGGTCCTTTCAAGGTGATTCTATATGTTTTCTTTCCTCAGAGTCCACAGAGCACATAAGGTTGAAAACCCCTTTATTGTCTCCCAGCCAGCAATGACTGCCCAGGGTAGAGTCAGACAACCATATATTGCCCCACACCCACTGGCCAGTGAGCACAAGTCAAGTCTCAAGAAATCTCCAGCCTCTACTCCAGGCCCTTTAGGAAATGAACCCACAGATCTCCTTAGTTTTTGCTGAGTATTATGTTGAGAATCACTCCCTCCCACCTCTAGGGTAAAGGGACAGAGCAAGCACACCTTGCTTGACCAATAATTGTTTTTCTTCCAAATAACCCTTTTCCTATTCGCCTGTGAAATCTCCAGCCTTCTCTTAAATCTAAATTAGAGATAAGTAACAAGTTAGGGTGCAGAAGTAGAGATAAGTTGCAGAATTGGTTTTGCTATCCTTTAGAAAGCTCTTTGGATGCATCTAGTATTTCTCTCTTGGAACGTGGACGTACTTGTCTATCTGGGCTCAGCCTGGAGCCTCTGTGGGTGCAACTGTCCTATTTAACATCCTGTGTCACCCGTATAAGATTCATGTACACCAATCTCTGGGTCTCCATGCCCACCCAGCACAGCTGGGTACCTACACCTTCTGGATTCCAGCAGGCAATAGGTGTATTCAATGGAGAAATAAGCACAAAAGATGCATGTTTGAGGGATTCTAAACACTGTTTTTCAGGGAGGTTAAGTGAAAATCCATGCATTAAATGATGAAACCTCTAGTTACATGTCCTGGGTGGTCTTGCAGAACACTGGCAGGAAGTCCTGTGCAGAGTGGATGATTTTTCCTGCAAAAAGTACATAACACCCTGAGAAAAGACCAAGAGTTAAGAATATTTGGGAGTCTTCCAATGAAATGGTCTAGTTGCTTCCATGTCCTAATATAACTGAACTGGCCAGAGAAGGTGCCAACCATGTAAATAGAACTCCCCATAGGTTCTTAATGCCTCATTTTCGAATGGATTATCATAAGCCACCAGGTATTTGAAGAAAGCCTCCTAACTTAAAAGGCAACTCTACCCACCAAAAAATTAAAAAAGCTGAAGCAAAAAAGAGATATTGGGGGAGTGGCAACATAGCAGAAGACAAAATTTTAATGATAGAATTAGTTTCCTCAAAAATAAAGGTTTTGATTAACTTCCTCAAAAATATAGGAAAGATATTTCACCCACGAAACAAAAGTAAGTACTTTTTTAAAGGAATAAGTAGAGAATTTTAAAAGCTCTTAAAAATATGAAGGCTAAAATTTTTAAATTCAAGGAAAAGGTTGAAGTTGACATTGATGAAATTCTCCCCCCAACACCCCCCCCCCATATATCAGACACTAGGAGAGAAAATAATTTTAAAATTAGAAGATCAATCAAGGTTGAAGATCAAGCTAATAGAAGTTTAAGAAGAAAACAGGGAAAGAAGAAGTGAAGAAATTATCAAAGATATATGACCAGAAAATTTCCTAGGATGAATAAGGACTCATGCCATCATAAAGTTTCTGAACACTAGCAATAAAAAGAGATCCTGTATGCTTCATGAAAGAATACAAACTAGGCTACATGTAAAAAGGATCTGGAAGAAGAATGCCCTTGGACTTCTCATTTGTGACACAGGAAACTAGAAAACAATGAAATAGTTCTGTAATATTCTGATGGAAAATCATTTCTAGCCTAGAAGGTTATTTGCAGTTAAGTATAAACCAAGTATGAAAATAGAACAAAAGCATTTTCAACCATGCAAGGATCAAAACATTTACCTCTCATGCACTCTTTGGAGAAATATACTCCACACAAATGAGGAAGTAAGCTAAGAAAGAGGAAGCCACAAGATTAAAAAATCTGGGGACCTAATACAGAGGATGCCAAGAAGTTTTAGAAAGATAGCTGTGCCTAACAAGAAATCAGGACACATTGGAGCAAGAACGAGGAGGGCAGCAGAAAAAAGTTGAGAAGAGAAAAGGAACTGACATTTAACCTTTGCAAAATTATGTGAGGCTCTTGGAAGTTGGGAAAACTTTATAATAAGTACATAGTAAAGTAAACAAATGGAAGAAAATAGTGCAATGACTATAAACAGAACAAAATGTGTTAAAAAAAAAGTGTAAGCATCATATACTATTTGACTCATCAGTGACTTTTAAAATGTAGTTTCTTTTTGAAGTGTCTCAGATCCCCCCTGGGACATTCCACTGCGTTTAGAATAAAATCCATACTTGATTTAAAGGGGATTTTACAATGTGGCCCCACTTCTGTAACTCTTGCCCTCACTAAACACCAGGAAGTGTCATTTGCTGTACCCCATGCATAGGACCCTCTATCTCCACTTGGTGCTGGGTTTCTTCTATGGTGCTCAGGTCTTAGCTCAAAGTTCACCTTTTCTGTGAAGCTTTCCTCCACCAGCCACTATGAACTAGTACCAGCTTCCCCTTAACTCTGTCAATCACTCTACCATCATTTCATTTTCTTCCTACTGCATCACCAATTGAAATATTTTATTTGTTACGAGATAAGAGTAAATTGTGGTAAGATTAGTCAATATTTATATACTCCTTGTTTCATACCATGAACTGTTATAACTGCTTTACACCTTTACACTTGTTATTTCATGTCATCCTCACAGCATCCCTATGAGGTAGGAATTTTTAACAATAAGAAATGGAGGCACAGCTAAATCACTTGCCAGGGGTCACTTGAGAGCAAAGCTGTAGCTGGCCCCAGTCTGTGCTCATCAACCACCACGTGACACAGCCTTTCCCCGCTAGGGCCATGAGAGCGGCAATTCTGCTCTTTACCCTCATGGCTCAAGACCTACAGCAGTGTCCCATGCTCACATAATGAGTACTCTCTGACATTTGTTCAAGAAATATGGTACAGCAATCTGACCTAATCATCCTGAGGGAAATGAAAAGAGGGGTGTGGACATTTTGCTTGGAAACCAGTATTTTGTTTGGAAAGCTCACTAACTAACTATCCAAGTTCATCACTTGCAAGTTCTGCTTTCCACATAACTGTAATGCACAATTCCACTAAGATTTCTTCTACAATATAACAAGGATTCCCTTTCCTTTAGTGTCCATGAACATGTTCCTCAATTCTTTCTGAGCCCTTATCAGCAATGCTTTTAACAGGAAAAGACCAATAGCCTATGACTCTAGATATCCTGGAAGATTCTATGCATTTTTCTCCACCATGTTCCTCACTTCCTTCTGATTTCTCACCAGTAGCACCTTTCACTTCCATATTTTCACCAACAGCCCATTCAAGAAAATCTAGGCTTTGCCTGTCAGATACCTCAAAATTCTTCTGTCCTCTACCCAATGACAAGTTTTAAATTACTTCCACATTTTTGGGTATTTGTTACAGCAACATCCCATTAACAGGTAGCAAAAATCTGTATTAGTTTCCTATTTGTTGCTGTAACAAATGACCACAAATTCTGTGGCTTAAAATAATTAATTATCACAGCTTTGAAGGTCAGAAGTCCTAAGTCAATGTATGAGTAGGGCTGCATTCCTTCTGGAGGCCCAATAGTAAGGGTCTGTTTCCAGCTTCTAGAAGCCACCTGCATCTTTGGCCCATGGCCCCTTCTTCCATCTTAAAGCAAGTAGTGTAATATATTTAAATCTTAATCTCTCTGTCTCTCACTCACCTCTGCTTCTGTTACTATATCTCCTAATTGTGACCATTCTAACACCTTTGTAAACATCTTGTGATTAAACTGGGCTCGCCACATAATCAAGAATAATCTCCCCATCTCAAGATTCATAACTTAATCACATCTGTAAAATCTCCTTCACAAGAAAAGTTTCTGGGGATCAGGACATGGACATCTATGAGGGAGAGAGGGGGGATGTTATTCAGCCTACCACACTCTCCAGTCACCTATATGGGCCACACATTAGACTGCATGCAGTTGCACAGTGGTTAAAACACCTGGACAGGCCCTCAGGAAACTACCATCTAGTGGAAGAGTCAGACATCAATCCCGAAACCACCAGATCACCACACGAGTAAATACCAGTGAACCGCAATTAGTGCTCTGAAGGGCTGGGAATCATAGGTGGTCAGAAAGGTTTCTCCGAGGTAGCAGCACTCAACTGAGGCTGGCTGGGTGCTAAGGTGCTGGTCAGATGAGGAGCAGGAAGAAGCTCTGCTGCGCAGAGGGGCCTTCAAGTGCATAGTCCCTGAAGAACAAGTCTGGGGGAGAAGGAGAGATGGAAACAGTGGTAATAAGGTGAGCTTGCAAGTTGATCCCTTTGGGACTTCTTGAGCATGGTGAGGACTTTAGGTTTTATTTAAAGCATAACAAGAGGGGGTTGAGGAATTTTATTTTATTTTTTAAGTAGATGATAGATGTGATTGCTCTCTGGAGAACAGATTAGAGGTGGGGAATGGGGCTGAGCAAGAGGTAAGAGCAAAAGTAGAAACATGTATAGTAAGAGTGTCTTGAAACAGACACATGGTAGCTAAAAAGGAGTGAGTTGCACAAATTCTCCTTAACCAAAAATAATCTACTGGACTTATATAATTCTGTGTGATTCAAAAGTTGGAGATATGACCATAAGTGTGGGTGGCAAATGAGAAATGTAACAAGTTAATGGAGATGAGGAATTAAAGGGACTAGATACCAGAAGGGGGAACGGGCCTGCCGAACCCCTTGAAAGAATAGGAGAAAACAGGACTTGGGATGGACAAGAGAACCATGTGCTAAAAATCTTCAGTGACCAGGATGTCTTTTGATGATAGTGACAAGGGTACCACACCTGATGGTATGAGTTGCAGTAGGGTTTTATAGGAGGAGGCTGACACGGAAACAGCCCTAGGCAGGATGAAGGTGATCAGCCCCTCTCCAACTCCAAGAGAGGAAGGTGGAGAAAATGAGCAACATTCACTGTAGAGGATGGTAGGGAAGTGACCTCACCTAAGGTCAGGGGCAGCAGGAAATACTTAGGGAAGGTGAAGGGGGATGTGCTAACATTGAATCGCAAAGTGTACTGTGGACAAATTTGGGTAGGAGGTTCTAGTGGAGGTTAAGTCAAGATAGAAAACACAGCGCCTCAAGAGAGAATGAAGATGATGGAAGGCATCGTGAAAAAGTGCGACATGGAGAATTTCACTGGTTGCCAAGTTGCCAATGTTGTGAGCTCAACTGGTTTGTTCCCTGGAGAATGCTGTATACTCGGACCTGTCTGTGTTTACCAGTGGTCTGGAGGAGCAGCCAGGCATGCTCTTCCTCATGGTCTGCTGTGGTAAGGGAATGAGGGATTGAATATAGACCCAGAAGTCTGGGGTTGGAAGAAGTAACCATGAATGCGTCTAAACACTCTTACTTCCTTGGCCACCTGGCCTTCTTTCATGGTTCTTACCTCACCTCCACTGTAACGCCTTTCTTGATTTCCCTGCCTAATCTTTTTCATGCATCTGTTGTACATGCAGATGCCTACTGTAGCAAGTATTATACTTTATTACATTTGCTTTTTATCCATCTCTCTCCCTGAGTAGAGTTATTTCTCCAGAGTGAGAATAATGCTTGGACTATTTCTATTTCCCATTACCTAGTGCCAAGGCGTGGTAGCCTTAGCAAGAGCTACATAAGGGCTTAGATGAAACTTGAGTCAATCACTGTTTGCTGGTTATTATTGTAATATATAAATGTTAAGTGTTCAAGAAGAGTTTGTATATTCTTAGCATAGTAGTTACCATATAGTTTGGTGTTCATATTATATTTAACCTGCTTTTGCAATAGATCATTTTCAGTTAGTTACAATTAAATACAACAGTTTATCATCTTATCAAGTTATAGCCTTGGTCTTAACTAAATTGTGCTGTATTACCCAGTATTTCACAGTTTTCTTGATAATGGTTCAAGAGTTACTACCAATTTCACTACAAGGCATTTTCATTTCTTTTTTAAATTGCCATTTTAAATATAATTAATTCACATGTCAAAAATCAAGGAATACATCAATGTATACATTGAAAAGTTTCATGGAGATTTTCCTTTTATCTCTGTGTAGAGAGGTTACTCATTCTTTCCTCCACTCATTGCTTTTAACCTCATTCTTTTTTACACCCAATGAATAATGGGTGATTTCAACCTTTTGTTATTAAAAACAATGCTGCAGTAAATACTCTTGTTTAGGCATCATTTCACACATGTACAAGTCAATACAAGGCATTTCCAATTAAACTAAGTATTAACTATGATGTTGGACCATTAAAGCTATTTCAAGCTATGCAATTAAGTTCATGTGGTTGCAAATGACCCCTCATTCCCAGCTTCAAAGTGTTGTACTTGAACATCAAGTGCTAGACTGATGGGCTAATGCAAAGAATGTTCTAAGAACATTGGTCAAGAAGAGGGAATGTGTCTGGTTGACCAGCAGGCGCAACATTAATGTTAAGAGAAATGTGTGAAATTATTAAGGGAGCATAAACCTTATTGCAATCCTATATGAATTACTGACATTACTTAATAGAATATTTGCTCTCTTACTGAAAAAAGAAAATACCAGTTTAGTTAATAACATTGTGCATTATAACCAAGTAATGAAAACATAATGTTATATTTAAAAAAGAGTAGCATAAAGCTGAAGACAAACTATCAGCAGAGCCAAGCATAAATAGTTGATGGGTATCACCAAAAAGAAGAGGGAAATAAGTTAATTATCAGGGAGATTTTAAACAGTGAATATACTAGGTGGTTGAAGTGCTCACAGAAGATTCAAGAAATCATGGTTCTTGAGGTTTTTAAGTGGAATTGAATTGAAAGCTAGAAAAGTAAACTCAAATGAATAATCCTTCTTTGGCAGAAGAAAATGCCTAAAATGACCTAATAGATTTTTCTTCCTTTCAAAATTCTAGTATTCAATGAACACTGCCTCTAAGTGCCTCTTTTGTTGATTTGTTTGTCAGTGTACGCATTAATTAGTTTGCTTAAAAACTGCATTGTTCACAGCTAAAAAAAAAAAAACATGTTAAACAGTATTGGAATTGGTTAACACTTTCAGACACATGATTTTGTTCTAGATTCTAACTTCCTTGGGATGTAACAGGAGTTTTCTTTATATTACCTGAATATGAAAATAGTAGTGATTTAGCAGACTGGCATTGCTGGGCTTGTTTGTTATGAATTTCATACTGTTCAATTCATATTGTTCTGAATTTTAGTATGAATTTTCCCAGAAATATTTCTAATCTATGCTTACAATCTATTTAGAATCAAATACAGTTTCACCACTGACATTCTATAAAAAAATCAATCACAAAATAGCAATTGTACAGATGAGTTTGGCAACTGGCACTAAAACAGGTAAATACCTACTGCTCTCTGAGTTTTTATAACCCTCTATTTTTGGGGAGTCAATTGAAGCTTTGACTCCAAACAAATCCAGATGTGGAAAAAATGAATTTTCTGTTCAAAAATAAAAGTAGAGAACAGCATCAATTAATCTGATTCAGGAAGTCGAGAAATAGGTAATTGATTTGCCTCAACTATTATCTGTAAAGTACGAAGGGTAGTGCAAGCTTCATGCCAGAGGAATGGAAAATAAGTGCAGAGAGACTGCAGAATATGATCATTATTTTATATCTTGACTTCAAAACGAAACCCTCCTCTTATCTTCCCACCGTCCATCCATATTCATTCCACTGTAAAACATGGTCACCGTCATTAAGAAACTCCTGGGGAGTGAGCCACATAGTGAGTGGTTGAGCGGTACGGTGAATGTATAGATGGGGAAAAGTAGAAATGGTGGAGGAGTCAGAAACAAATAATGTGGAAATGTAAGAGTTCACACAGAGTAAAAGCATTCCGCCTTGAGGACTGCACACCCATAAGAGTTATGAGGGAATAGATTAGAAAAAGACTATGTGCTAAGCTGTCAGTAGACAATGGGGAAGTCACAGAGGTATTTTGAGTGGGGAAATAACTCAAAGAAGTGGAAAATTAAGCTTGAGACTGGTTGAGAGACTTGAAATAATTCAAGCAAGAAGGAATGAGAAAGAGGGAAAAAAAGGTCATCGTAGCATAAATTAGTACTTCAGCCATGGGAGAGAACATACAGATACAGAGAAAACAGAACCCAAAGGGTACGGTATCTGATTGAATGTGGGGGACAAGACAATAAGAAAGAGGTCAAAGATGGCTGGACTTGATTGAGTCAGATATCCACCCCTGCTGTCATGAGCTGGGGCTGAGGCCGGCTCACCTCACAGGAGCACAGCCATGTGGGCCTTCTCCATTGACAGGCACTACAGGTAGGGAAGTTACCCAAGAAATGGGAAGGCTAAGTGCCCCAAACTACTGCAGTCTACTGAGAAATTGTGTAATAATCCTGTTCAACAAAATAATCATGTACACACTCAAAACTAGATTAAGCTCAAAGAAATTAGGGTACAGATTCTCTAAATCAAGTTCTGTAACTATTGTAGGGAACAAAAATAAACCATCTTAAAACCTGCCCCTTTGACATAAGGATTATCATTATTTTTTTAAAATTTTATTTTGGTATCATTAACCTACAACTACATGAAGGACATTATGTTTACTAGGCTCCCCGCTTCACCAAGTCCGCCCCACATCCCCGTTCACAGTCACTGTCCATCAACATACTAAGATGCTGTAAAATCACTACTTGTCTTCTCTGTGTTGCACAGCCCTCCCCATGCCCCCCCCCCCACTATACATGTTCATCGTAATGCCCCCTGTCTTTTTTTCCCGCCCTTATCCCTCCCTTCCCACCCATCCTCCCCAGTCCCTTTCCCTTTGGTTACTGTTAGTCCATTCTTGGGTTCTGTGCTTCATAAGGATTATTTTGAGCTGAAAGCACTTGAGATCCAAGAGATGCAGCAAGAAGCCTTGCTGGAGCTTCCCTTCTCTGACTAAAATCAGACATTTCTAAGAAATGAGGGCTACCATAAATCCCTTCTCCTAGAGAATTTTTACAGCCATTAAGACTGAAAGCCAATAATGAGATGAAACTATGCAAACAAACCTTACCCCATTATTTCCTCCATATATTTACCTTTCCACAGTTGGCTGCCCTTGGAAGCCTATGACCTCTGCCTTTGTCTAATCACTTATCTACAAACATTTTGTTCTTTGTTAAGATGCTATATAAGCCCAAGTTCTAACCATCTCTTTGAGTTACTTATCATTGAATTTCTCTCGTATGCATGCACACTGCATGTGCTATTAAACTTGTTTTTTCTCTTGTAATCTTTTATTAGTCTAATTTGCAGAACCCTGGGCATTGAACCTAAGAGAGTAGAGGAAAAAGCTTTTCCCTCCCCGCACTATACAACTTGGGTCTTTATGAGATAAAATTAAAAACTGGTAATGCACATGCTGCTAAAAAACAAAGAGACCACTTTTCTGTTTGAATTGAAGGCAGGTGATTGCTTGGAGCTTTTCAATATTCAAAGGGTGTGGACCTCTTGCTTACATATTCTTATGTTTCAGATGATTGCAGAGCCATGAGCCAATAGCTCTCCACAGCTCTTAATAACGAGATCGTTTCAGTAGTTTCCACCAGTCTTCCATGCTATATATATAGGGATGCTATTTTTCTTCTTTTAATAAAAAAAATTGAAATACAAAATGTTATGCCTATGCGTGTTTGTACATTTTGCTGGGGAGACTGTCCATATTTTTCATAAGAATTACACAGTGCATCAAACCCAAGAAAGAACCACCAGTGAAGTGGAGAGCACACTAGACTCAGGGTCAGAATACCTAGTTTCTCATTATGTCTTGCTACTTGGGATCTTAAGAAAGTCTAGCATGTTTTCCGATCTTCATTTTCCTTATCTGTAAAATGAGATTAATAACCTTGTACACAATGCTTTCCTTATACAACTCTTTTGAGGTTACAATTCAATATTATGTAATTTAAATGACATTTAAAAAATAAAACATAATTATCTCAAGCAAAAGAATCCTTCCTCAAGCTTGGATATGTTTCTTCTGCAACACCAGCAAAACTTTACAAGTACACAACATTCACCAATATGGGAAACCACGAAATCCCTGAGCAATGAGGGTCCCCCATTGCAGACGTTACAGCTCCATTTCAACTCTACCTTTTATCCTCAGAGTTCAAAGAAACACTTCTTATGATTTCATATTCTGGAACTAAAATCTAGAGACTAAAATCCAAGCAAGCTAAAGTGAAATGAAATGCACTTGGCAAAATCACCCTTTAAGGTAGTGGTGGCCTGCTAACTGCTGAGTGGTCATCCTGTGCCCATCCGTCCTTGGCCTCATGCCCAGGCTGCATTGAGATCTTTGTTGGTCACGTTAAAAGACATTTGTGGCATGTTTGGCTTAGACCATCCCAACAGGTGTTCCTTTTGTCTAGATTTAGAAGGAGTCATATTTGAACTCCCCAACGACAGGCTTGTTAGGCTTGTTAGGGCATCTATAGTCACAACAGCAAAATCGTTTATCAGATTAAGGGACAGACTATAAATGCAATTTATCAAATATCCAGATCTACATATCACAATAAAGGACTAGTGAGTTGGTTCATATTAAATGAAATATAGGACTATTGTTCAGGGAACTAGCTCAGTTTTATAAGTAGTGCAGAATTTTTCCATCACAAAGAATTACGTACTTTTTAGTTTAACTTCTACGGGCTATTGCTTGTTCTAATTTTCTCTATTATATTACTTTCTTCCCTTTTTCCTCTATTCTTTATTTTTTTCTTATAGTTTTGGAACATGATTATCTCTTTCTTTAAAATGTTTCTTTCCCCACTAATCACTAAACACAATAATGTTTTGCACAATAGTGTTTTCCCAAAAAAGAAAGCCACAGCCTGTATGACAAAAGAAAAATATTTATATGATGTGCTACAGCGTATTAATAAGGTGATCTAACTCCTAAGTTATTTTAAGGATGTTAGTATTCAATTTCTGAGGTAATATTCAGCTTGTGGATTTGCGCAAATAATCAGAAGCAAAATGCAATTGGTATTTGGACCCTGGTATTGCAGAAAAAAAACAAATCTCCTTTGGCTCTGTGTTCAACATTAACATTGTAAATTACATACTAGATTCTACGACAAAAATATTTGCAAATATTTGAAAAAGCTATGTTTAGGAATCAGAGCGTCCTACATTCTTAATTTTGAGATATTTAAAGAATTTCAGTTGTATCTCACATTTATGTCTCAGCTGATTTATACCAAAACCAATGACAGCAGTCTTAGTTGAATGGACCCTGACAGGTACCGCCAAGTGGGCTACAAAGGATCAGAAAAGCCTACCAAGTAGGAATGTTTATCACATGTTATGTTAAACACTTAGAGCATTTGGACAGCTGCTAAGGAGATAAAGTTACAACACAAAGGCTGCCTGCATTTACAACTGTAAAGTGAGCAGACCAGCCAGTTTCCTACTGTTGTGAAAAAAAATGATCTTATCATATAGAAAGTAGAGGATGTATCATATAGAGAGTAAAGGATAATGATGTTTATCATGGAAGGTTCCAGATTCTCACTGTAATTTTTTTTATATCTTGACTTCATAAGGCTTGACTTGGACATAAGGCTGAACGTTCCACTGGGTTTCCCTAGGGTGGCATTTGTTATTTAGAGGAATTGTGGTTGCCAAGCCTACAGGGAAATAGGGAAAGCTCTTCATTTTCATCTTCCAAATCCACTGAGAAGAGACCATTCAAAGAAGCAGACAATGTGCAACCCCAAAACGTATAACGAACTCAAACACTCAAGATGGCCATAGTTTAGAAACAATTCTTCATTTATGCCCAGACATAGTTTACTCATAAGGCCAGACTTCTCAGGTGAATCACACTGCTATCCAGCTGTTCATTTCCCTGGTCTATATCTTGATATTAGAAATAAGGAACTGCAGGGGGCAGGACATGACCATCCCAAAAGATGCCTCTTTGGCATAAGAATGATTTTGGACTGGTTATTTTTGAGAGGCTGCACACTCAGGAGAACCTTTGAAAACTGTAGAAGCTGCCCTTTTCTGAGAGAAATATACATTTACAATGGAAATCATCACTTGTAAGTGAGTCTACCTCTCTGCCCAGGAAGAGAAGGATGATTAATCTCTAGAGAAGGCACTGACTTAAATTCGTAACATTACTCTTCTTTGCCATCCATGCATTGCCAGATAACCTCCTGTAAGTGCCCCCCACGGTCCCCCAAACCCGGCCAACCTCTTTCCTTTGTCTTTAGCTGAAGATGATATTCAAGGGGTGGCTTGAGCCACTTAGGGGAGTTACTCAGTTTTCCTGGGTCTTTCCCAGGTATACAGGAGATAAAAATGTTATTAAACTTCTGTTTATTTTTCTCCTGTTGATCTGTGTTTTATTACAAGGGGTGGTCTCAGACAAGAACCTATGTGTCCATCTTAAAACCTAACTCCCAGACAAGGCCGAGTCTGGAGATATTGTTGGGGACAGATCATGGTGCCAATGTGCAAAGAACATTAAAAAAAAAAATAATAATGACCATGATAGCAATACTTAGGTAAAAGGTAAATAGGAAGGTTTTTGAAATAATAAAAACAAATGTAAAGGGCCGTCATGTATTCCTTAGGTCATGTCTAGAATATAACCATTTCTTTCCTAATCTCAGTCCAATATCAGAAAACAGAAATGAGACTAAATGAAGATAACCTCCACTTTCCCGTGTTATGAAAATACCCTGCAAAAGGGATGGGGGCTTTTGGCCTCATGTTAAAGCCATCAACTTACAAAAATGCATAATCTACTACAACTCCACATAGGACAGGGAAAAGCAAGACTGTTTTATTCTCATAATTTTCTCCTTTTACGTACTAAGGCTATACTTAACCAAAGTGTATTTTTCAGCTGAAATTAAACAGCGGTAAGCAAGCCAGAAATAGAATATCTGCAGTTAGAAGAAAAAGATTGCTATTATTTTTCATTGTGGCACATTTGCATCATCTCTTTTTAATACAAAACAGTAGTTTCCACTCAGTTCCTGCTTAGTCTTGTGGAAAATTTTATTTGGTGATAAAGACACCATTTACCTATTATTTCTTGTAACAGAAATTGTAACAGAAATTGTGGACTGGGGTGGGCAGTGGGTAGACGCAGTTGAGAACCATACTTGATGTCCCTCCCTCGAAACTCATTTTACTTCTCCTGAAAGTTCAGATTGCATATCACTTACTTCCAAGACCTTAGATTGCCCGTCCTTCATCTCCTTTAGAAAAGCTGCTGTTCAGTTTTTTAATGTCACTGCAGCTTTCCAATGTGTAACGCCAGGAAAACCGAAAACTTAGTGCTTATTTCTACACCCAACCCTTGAGAAGCAAGGGGCAGCCAGGCTATTTACCTTGAAGGGCTTAAGAATAAAAGCCATTAGGGTGCTCACTCCACCTAATTAAAAAAAGTCACTGGGCTTATAGGATTTGTAAATCCTCATAGCTTTGATTTGCACAAGCCAAACAGGAGCCTTCTGCTTTTAACAGCGATGGGGCAGTTTTCCCCCACCCCCGGCCACCCTCCTCACCTAGTCCCGGGGCAGCCAGCGCGTACGCGCAGCAGGAATCCCGGGCGTCCAGCCAGGGACACCCCCAGCCCTCTTCCCCAAACTCCCCCACCTCCTGTGCATCTCAGAAATTCAGAAAAGCATCCTCTTCCTTTCCACACTGCAAAACAGGCAGCGGAGGCAGAGGCGAGCAGTCTTTTATGTCCGCTCACAAATGCTGCCGTAAAAAAGCCCGAGGAGGCACACATCCTGTGAGCGGTGGTTGAACAAAGTCTGAAAAGAATGGAAAGTCTCGACCAACGAAGACTGACAAGGAGAGTGCGTGGGAACAAACCACTGGGGGCCCTTCCTCCGACGTCCCCTCTCTACCAGCGGTGGCTTTGTGGCATCGCTGCCTCGATTCACGCATGCATTTCGGTAGCGCACCATCAACATCCTAAGCAGTTACCTTCATCGTTCCGTCGGCGGAGAGGAGCAGGCGAGCAGAGCGGAGCGAAGCCGGGCGGGGCGGCGGGGCGGCGGGGCGGCAGCTCCACACGTGGCGCGCGGACGGCGGACTGGCCCCTCGCGGCGGGGATGGCCGGCCTCCGGCAGATTGCATCAGCAGGAAGAGGCTCGAGGCTGTTTCCCCCAGACCGCCCCCGGAGGGTGAGTGGCTCCCGGCACGGAGGCAGACCCGGCGCCCGGCCCCCGCCTTGCTCAGCGCGCACTCGGTGGGGGTGGGGGGAGGTGCCCGTGTTTCCAGCAAGTCACCACGTGTCACCCCTGAACGGGTGCCTGTGCGTGTGTCTCCGAGGGCGGGGACGCCTTGCATCTGTCCCCGATGTGGGATGTGGGACGTCGGAGGACAAGGAAGCATCTTAGGTTTTGATGGCGGTTCCCTCCTTGGCTGGCTGCCTGCCCAGTTCACTTCCCACGGTCCGCGGAGTAACCTTCCCCCAAGCCCCTGACCCCTATCATCCAAAGCAGAAATTTTAAATCGCATTTTTGGAAAAGTTAAGAATATGTGCCTGGTTTGTAAAAGTTTGCCCGTCTCTGATTCTCCAACCCCTTGCTCCAGGCCCCCATTCACCCCCAGATACGACCATTTTTTGCCAGCTTCTTATATGTATCTGGGGGAAATAATCTTGATCCTTTGAGCACATAAAATGCTTTCTGATTTGAACATTGCCTGCTAGCCCAGTTATTCCCTGCGAGCTCCTCGCCACCTCCACACAAGGGCTCCGGCTTTGCCGCTTCTGCATGTTTTTAACGCTCAGGTCAGGTTCTGCCACATAGTTTAAATGCCTTCCTGGTCGACCCCACCTCGCAAGATGGCAATCTGGCGGCCTCCTGTTTTTGTAAATCTCAGGTGAAGTCTTTCCTGTGAAGCCATCGCTGAGTTCCTCCAGCAGAAGTGAACCCTTCGTCTGTTCACTGTGCTTTGTTTGTATTTATTAAAATCGATTTTCTTAATCTTATGTATTTGCACAGATGTTACTTCTTCAGATGATGAACTTCTTGAAGGTAGATCCTTTGTCATATTCATTTCCTACACCCACTGGCCTTCTTCGGGGAGGGAGCATTGAATACACGTGTGTGCGTGAGGGCTCAACAAATGTTTGTTAGGCACATGAATGACAGTCATTCATTCAGCAAGTTTCTTGATCTCTTATTACATGTCAGGCACTAAGCAAGACACTAGGGATAGGGCAGTAAACAATAACAAAATGTTCTAAGACTCATGGGACCTATATTTTAGTGTGGGAAATAGAAAATAAACATTACCTCAGGTAGCAAAATGCTCATCACCTGATGAATGGATAAATAAAACATGATATATTCATACAATGGAATATTATTTGGCAAAAAAAAATAAAAGATATGAACTGACACATGCTGGAACATGAATTAACATTGAGAACATTACACAAAGTGAAATAACACAGTCACAAATGACCACAGATTGTATGTTTCCACTTATCTGAAATGTCCAGAACAGGTTGATCCATGGAGACAAAAACATAGATGCTGTTGCCAGTCTAGGCAGAGGAGGGAAAAGGGAGTGCCTGCTAGTGGGTAGTGGGTATACAGTTTCTTTTGGGGGTGATTAACATGTTCAAAAATTAGATTGTGGTGATGGTTGCACAACTTTGTGAATTCACTAAAAAACAGTTTTACTCTTTAGGTGAATGTTATGATATGTGAATTATATATCTCAATAAAAGTTATCTTAAAACTTAGGTGGCAAGTAGTAAATTTTTTGAAGAGAAAATGGAGCATGGCAAGGGTATAGAGAACAATGGGGCAATAGACCTGGATGAATTTGTGTGTAAATTCTAGGGCATACCAGGCAATGACTTATAAGATCAAATGGCCTTCCTGTGAAGGATTCTTTTGATATTAGCAACAGAGGAGATACAAAGAGCTTGAAGAGCAGCTAGCAGTGAAAGGGGACTTGGCCAGTTGACATCCCCAGAAGAGAATGACAACAGTCTGGCTATGTTCATCTTCCCATTTCCCTCCCAGGTTGGAAGGAGGGTCCCAGAGTACCCCCTCATTGCTGCTACATGTAAACCCTCCAAAGCTTTCCTCCTAGACACCAAAAATGCTTTTCCCAAATGAAGAGGGTCATCATCAACCAAGACTGTTACCCAGCAGCACTACACTTCAAGAAAATCACAGTTAAAAGAGAATAAAAGAAGCTGAATTCTCCAAAAGTGATGTATTCCATTACCTGTGGGCAGTGTCTTTGAACTTGAAGAAGAGATGGAATTTCTAACAGTCTCCAGAGACATGAACTATGATACTGACCTCAGAGCCCCAGACAACCCAGCTCCTCTTGTCCTCACTGTTATTTAACAAAGTTTGTTGTTATGATCACCATGACAACTATATATGCCAACTACTTGCAGAACCTACCTCCTGTATCTTCTTAAATCCTATCTAGAGGCAGGAACCTCACAGATATTTTCAGTTCTTGGGACTTGGGTAGGAGAATTAGTAGAAGCAATGATGCTTTCTGTCGTAAAGAGTAGAGGGACATCTACTCTAAAATTTGACTCTACAAATTCAGGGGGAAAAAAATGTTAACTCTTTATTTCTCAAAATGAAAAATACTTCAAAGATTTATCATTTTTATATTTCCTATAGTACTTGTAGTCATTTTATATAGGTGTACACACACAGGGTTCAATATTCAAAAAATCATTTATACTGTGCTTATGGGAAATTACAAGATTTTCCAGGACAATTTAGATTTAGTGGGTTTACTTCTAGCCTTGTACACACTCTACAACCTAATCCCCACTTAAGTTAGACTCTATCAGTGAGGGTTGGCTAGATCCAGAGAAGGGCTGGATCTATGCTCCCCATGAAAAGCTGGGGAACACCAACATGGATAATCCCCTATGCCCGGGATGGTGGATCCAAAGAGGGCAGTAGTAACCCAAGGACTTCCTGTTGAACATGGAGGATGTAGTAATCCCCACAGTCAACTGTCCCTAAATAACTCAATAATTTTTGGGTAAACTATCCCTGGACAAGATAAAAAATGCTTAGTGTTTTTATATCCTTCATACTTTCTTCTTAATTTAATTATTTAGGTTACTCAAAAAGCAAATCAGACTTAAG
Source organism: Manis javanica (assembly GCF_040802235.1). Classification (NCBI taxonomy): domain Eukaryota; kingdom Metazoa; phylum Chordata; class Mammalia; order Pholidota; family Manidae; genus Manis; species Manis javanica. The sequence continues at coordinate 11,192,992 of NC_133170.1, read as the reverse complement.
CCCAATCCTATAGCAATCTCTAAAGTAAGTTTAAAGGCCAAGAAATTAGTTAATAAATGATCATCAAAGACGTGACACAGATTAGGGGAAAGCACTGGCTTTAAAGCCAAACCTGAATTTGTATTCCATTTCAGTAATTTGTAATGTACAACCTTTCACAATTTATTTAATCTCTCTGAAATTCAGATTTTTTTTAAATTCACTGATATAAGGAAAGGAGTATATAACTTGGAGGTTTATTACAAGAAAGAAATGAGTTAATACAGTGCTCAGTATTAAAGGACACTGTATGTCCCACACAGGTGTCCTATGGATATTCAATCCCAGTCACCCTTAGAATAAGTATCAGCTATTTATTTTCCATAAGGAATAAATGAAGGATATGGACTAAAAGTGCAACTAAACAATTTCTGGAATATGAAAAACACATCACTTATTAACCAAGAAAAGAATTCCAAGGGGAATTTATAGAATTTTTCTTCCAAATTCTTTAAAAATAAAGTAATTCCCATCTGTGTTGAAAGGATTTTGTAAATCTTTCCACCATTTCTCTGTAATGTCCCAGGGCACTACCCACCCTGACTCACAAAGCTGGCCTCTCTTCTTGAAACTCTTTCTAGCCATGACATTATGCTTCTCTGGATCTTCTCCAGCCTCACTGGCAGGTCCTTTTCCACTAATTATGATCACACTGCCTTTTCCTCATGCCTTCTAGGTGTAGTCAAGAGAGTCACCTCACCTGTATCTGATCCTGAATCTCCTTGCTTTATATTCTGTCCCTAGGTGATCTCAGCTGTTATTTCTAGTCTGCTAATGTCCAAAATTATGTCTCTAGTTCTAATCTCTTTCATAATCTCCAGAACTTTATTTCCAAAGGCCCCATATCTGGTGCATCAGTATTATTTCAAGCCCAATTAGTCCAAATCCAAGCACTTAATCTTCCCTCTTAAACCTGCTTGTCCGGCTGCCTTCCTTCTCACTATAGATGCCATCAACATCCTGAAGAGCATCCTTGCTCTATAGGCCAGTGATCCGCAGCGGAGAGTGGACATTTGGCAATGTCTGAAGACATTTTTTACTATAACCTCTAGGGGGTGGAAAGAGTTGCTGCTAACATGTAGTAGGGAGAGACCGGACATGCTGCCAAACACCTTATAATGCACAGGACAAACCCTGCAACGATGATCTAGTCCAGAGCGTCAGTGATGCCATGAGTGAGCAACAAGTCCAAGGTCAAAAACCAATATATTGAGGATGACAGAGCAGAAAGAGAAAACAGAGAGCTTGGGCTGTTGGTAACATCACTGAGCTACCTTGCCAAACCGGGAAGAAACTACCTTTAACATTTGTGTTATATGAGATGATTAAATGTCTTTATTGCTCTGCCACTATTGGTATTTTATTACTACTATGAAAAGCATTCCTTGGTATGAATAACACCTACACTCCAGTGCCACCTGCTTCAAAAACTCTTTACTCATATTTCTGTTGAACATTCCCGTGTTTTGACCCAAAGGCATCTCTAATTCAGTAGGGAATTTTTACCTTATGTACAATTGACTTATACTTACTCTTAAATCATTTTCTCAACAGATTCACACACACACACAGAGACACCCACACACACACCACATGCCACATACTTAGTAGGCTGCTCTTGCGTTTCCTCTCTTTCTTAAGAACAACATTCTTTAGTAGCCCAACAAATAGCCAGTGAACCTCAAGTCCTACTACCCATCCTTCACTTCCCATTGATTTCATCATTTATAATTTCTATAAACTTTTCTCCTTATTATTTCCCAAATTTGTCTTTTGCTCTTCACATTAAGTAAGACATTAGAATGCCTTACTTCAAACTCTCCTCATCTCTCAGCTAGACATTGGCTTCTTAACTGGTACCTGTGTGGCATTTGAACATATTAACCTGTCTTAGCCTTATTTTCCTTACTTGATGATTAAAATCCCTATAGTTTTCATGAGGACCAAAAGAGCTAATATGCATAAAGTAATTAGAATAGTGCCTAACACACATTAAATGCCCAACAAATATTAGCTATTATTATTACCTTTGGTTTCTCTCATCTAATTTGTTTTGATTTTTATTATCCCATGATACATTTCTCAATAACATGAAGCACTTTTCACCAAATCATTGTTGTCTGAATATTCTCTACTTTATTCAGAGAATAAAGCATTCAGGTAGCCAAGCCAACCTGCTGGCAGTGCTGCAGATCTTGAGCACGCCAAGTTAGGTTCAAGTCACTCTCTCAAGTGCCCTCTTGACTTCATCATCACCATCTACTTAGACCTTCCATTGCACAAAAGCTGAAGGCTTCCTTATATGGTTCGCAATTTTTTCTCTCCATCCAAAACCTTGTCATTATCTTAGTTCTTCTAATGAGGACAGAAACCCTATCATCTGGATAATCTTAATTTCTACTCTAAGTAAGCCACTCATGTAGATAGTCATACCCTTGACTGCTTTTAAAGATGCTCACCCCAGACCCCTTCCCAAATCTAGAGAGAGGAAGTATAGGGGTAAGGTGGGAACAGTTGCATTTAACAACCTGGAAATTGTTATGCACACTTGAAGTGTGACACAACTGAACTAGATTTTGTCATCTCTCAGAGCTACTGCACCTCTGAAATGATGATTAAAGCATTCTTTTCCAAACAGAACCTCCCATCCTTCCAGTTTTCTCAGCTACACAGAGCAAACCTGTTCTTCAACCTTATCTACCCTTGTAACCCCTTGACTCTTCTGTTAAAAGAGTGCCTGATATATAGTAACGCCTCAATAAATATAAAGTTTAATAAAAACTTTATTCCTGCCTATGAATTCTCCCTTGTCCTCATATTATTCTAGATCTAGATTATGATGCTTTAGCCCATCATTTGGGTCTCCCTTTTTATCCAATCTTATAATCTCTGCCCTTTTAATTGGAGGACTGAAACCATTTACATGTAGTTATGGACATGGTTGTGTTCAATCTATCTTGCTATTTATTTTCCATTTGTCCCATCTGTTCTTTTTTTTTCTCCTCTTTTTATGCTTTTTTTGGGGGGGATTAAATGAATATTCTGGTTCCATTTTATATCCTGTATTTGCTTTTTAGTTATACATTTTCTATTGTTCTGTTTTGTTTTTATTGATTGCTTCAAGGTTTCCAGTATACATCTTTAATGACAGACTATCTTTAAGTCCTACCATACCATCTCATGTACAGTATAAGAATTTTACAGCAGTAGGCTTCCATTTTGAATTTCCTGGCCTTTGTGCTGTTGTTGACATATATTTTATTTCTGTATATGTTGTTATATTGGCTTTAAACAATCAAATCACTTTTAATGTGATTTTTTAAAATAGAAAAATTAGTAATGTATTTGCCATTTTGGGTGCTGTTCATTCTTCTCCAGTATTGCGTTGTCTCTGCTAGGTCTTTTGTCTCTGCATATAAACTTTGGAATCAAGTTGTCAATAACCATGAAATAACTTGCTGAGATTTTGATTGGGATGGTATTGAATCCATAGATCAAGCTGGGAAGAAAAGATACCTTGATAATGTTGAGCCCTCCTGCCCATGAATATGGACTATTTCTCCTTTACAGTAGTCCACCCTTATCCACTGTTTTACTTTCTACATTTTCAGTTACCCACGGTTAACTGTGGTCCAGAAGCAGATGATCCTCCTTCTGACATCTTGTCAGAAAGTTAGTCATAGCCTAATACTACGCCCCAAGGCCTGTATCATTCACCTCGCTTCATCTCATGACATAGGTACTTTGTCATCTCACAAGAAGGGTGAATATAGTACAATGAGATATTTTGAGAGAGACCACATTCACATAACTTTTATTACAGTACATTGTTGTAATTGTTCTATTTTATTATTGTTGTTAATCTCTTACTGTGCCTGATTCATAAATTAAACTTTATCATAGATATGTAGTTTAGGAAAAAGCACAGTATGTATAGGGTTTGGTACTGTTTGTGGTTTCAGGCATCCACTGGGGGTCTCTTAGAATGTGTCTCCCATGGATAAGGGGAGACTACTGCATTTTAGTTCTTTGATTTTGTTTCCCAAATTTTTGTAGTTTTCCTTATATACATCTTGCATATATTTTGTGAGATATATACCTAAATACTTCATTTTTTAGGATGCTAATGTAAATGGTATTATGCTTTTAATTTTAAATTCCACTTGTTCATTGTTGGTTTATAGGAAAGTAGTTGACTTTTTTTATATTAACGTTGTATCCTGAAATCTTGCTATAATGGCTTATTAGTTTCAGGAGATTTTTTGTAGATTCTTTCTGATTTTCTCCGTAGATGATCATGCCATCACTGGACAAGACAGATTTATGTCTTCCTTTGTACCTTTTATTTCCTTTTGTTGACTTAATGCATTATCAAGGACTTCTATAATATTGAAAAGGAAAAGGAACAGTGAGAGGGGTCGCTCCCACTCTGTACCTGAGCTTGTGGGAAAGCTTTCAGTTTCTCACTATTAAATATAATGTTATCTGTAGATATTTTAGATAGTCTTTATCAAGGTGGAAAATTCCCCTCTGTTTCTAGTTTACTGAGGGTTTCTTATTAAATGATGTATTTTGTCAAATACTTTTTCATCATCTATTGATACAGTAATATAATTTTTCTTTTGTAGTCTATTGATATGATGGTTTACATCAACTGATTTTCAAATATTGTACCAGCCTGGCATACCCAGAGTAAACACCACTAGATTATGATATATAAATTCTTTGTATACCTTTTTGGATTTGATTTACAAATATTTTGTTAAGGATATTTACATATATGTCCATGAGAGATAATGGTCTATAGTTCTCCTTTCTTGTAATACCTTTGTCTAATTTTGGTTTTAGGGTATTGCTGGCTTCATAGAATGAGATAGAAAGTATTCTTTGTGTTTCCAGGCACTGAAAGAGATTGTAGAGAATTGGCTTAATTTCTTCCTTAAATATTTGTTAGACTTCACCAGTGAGCCCATCTAGGCCTGCTGTTTTCCGTTTTGGAGGTTTATCACTTATTTATTCAATTTCTTTAATCTATACATAGGCCTACTCATATTGTTATTTCCTTTAGTGTAAGTTTTGGCAGGCTGGGTCTTGTGAATAATTGGTCTGGATCCCCCTTTTAAAAACATAGTGTAACTTATTAATGCTTTATAATCTATTTATACTTCCCCTTCCATCAAAAAGAGGGAATACTCATTCTCAGTAACAGACCCACAGTCATCAGAGAGTCTGCACCTTCAGGTCTCATTCACAGGACAGAAGTCAACACAGAAACACAAAACTCCCTGGTCAATTCTCAAAACGTGTTTTCCTTCCCAGTGGGCAAAAAATATTTTCTTAATCAATATGGGCTCATGAATCAACAACCAGAGAAAGAAAAATACTAACAGGCTATATACTTTGTTATGTTTCAGACAGTGGAAAAATTGATCCACATCATCTTGAGATAGATCACGAAAGAGGCAGGCGACAAAACCAGATTCTCAGTTATTACAATTCTTGCTGTCAAAGGTGAGTAAACAAATCATCAGCCATGTGTGTCACAGACTATATAGGGAGCTTTCTTAACCAGCCTGGAAGTCCATGACGTATTACTCCCTGGAATACACTGTAGGAAAACATGTGGCTTAACCACTGTTTTCCAAGAACTTGGGAATATTCAGAGTGCTGTCTTGATTATGAAGCAAAGGCCTGCCTAGTGGTCCACAACCAGCTGTGTGCTGTGGCCAGTCCCACCAACTCACGAGAGTGCATTATGCTCAGTTCTGCCTAACATTGCGTTCAGAGACATCACATTGGCACTTTACCATTGGCCATATTGGGAGTTCTTTTACCAGAGGAATCAGCCCCTTCCCCAGCTCAAAGAACCAGTTGTTAAACATTTACTGGCGTGCCACTGTCCTTTACGCATTAGTTCCTGGACCTAGTAAGAAAAGAGAAATGGCCCAAATCACAAGTCGGATAAGATGGACTGGTTAATGGCTAAGAAAAGAAACAAAAATGAAGACACAGCATTAAAAGAAAGGGAAACAGAGGAAGAGAGTTGTCAGAGGGAAAATTCTACCAACAGATGACTGGGCCTAAGCCGCTCATGAGGTTCACGTCTAGGCAGCTTGATTGGCTCTGGCCGGTGAGTCCATACGGACGTCTCAGTAAGACTTTCAGAGCATAAATCGGAAAAGCCAACAACATGACACACATACAAATAGAGAGGGTACATGTGTCAAAAATCATTTAATTCATTTAGTGAGGGAGCCAACATGAGAATAAAGCGGATTCAAAGAAGTATAGGAGAGGCTAAAGTATTTGTGGTCAATAAAAAATGGAATGCTGAAACAGGGTGCCAAAGTTGGTCACCAACAGGAGTCTGGGAAAGGACAGGAGGAAAACATACATTCTGACATAGACCAAAAAAAAAAAGTGAGGGTGGAGGGGTGGATAAAATAGTTTAAAATAATGTTAATATCGATTGGATGTCATAAACACAGATCAGGTCCTAGTTATTTTTCTTGTAGATTTATCCGGTCCCTGTTATGTAGGCTTCTTATTAGCAGTGACCTACATTACAGTAAAATATAGACTAGAGTACTGTTTATCAAACTGAACTCGCAGAAAGAAAGTGTAAGCTTTAGGAATACTTTATTAAAACTTAAAACACATTCCTTTGGGTGAATCTTTGACTAAAGTGATTACAAATATATACTTACACAGGGGTACTGAAATTCATGATAGTTTCTGGACACAAGATGGTCTCAGATGATTGAGAAGGTAATGAGAAATATGTATATATATATATATATTTTTTTTTTTTACTTGAAAAATCAAAATTTTAAATATTCTCTGCAATATTTCATGGAGCTTTAAGAAAATAAGAGACCTTATGAGCCTGTACCCTTAGCAAGAACAGAGGGACTGCCCACACCAACAGCCCTGTGTGGCTGAAAACACGTAAGGGCTTGGTGCCTGCTTGGAAGCACGTGAGGGTTTCCAAAGATAACAACATGCTTGGCATGGTTGACGTGAGACCCAGCAAAGCCAGCCGAAGGCCAGCTTGTGCTGGCGCAAAGCCTCCTGGGGCTTGGAGTAGGTGGGTGGAGGACCCCTTGGAATGTACTGCTTTAGCCCTAAACAGCAGTGATCTGGGGCTTTAGAAACCGCAACAGTGGAATGAATGCATACATGAATGAATACCAGCAGCATTATAAAACTAGAAAAAAGTCCAAGGAAATAGCTACCTAATTGCAAAACATTTATTTTCCTGTCTTGGGACAGCTTAAAATGTGCTGTTTTAAACTGAGAAAGAAAAGAAAAGCTAAGGTAGACTCTGGGTGCAATTTTTAAGACCTGCTGTTGCCAGGTCTATCTTATCAGTACCTTTTAAGGTCATAATTGGACTAAATGGACTGGGGAATGCACTCCTCTGCAGAGAAGACTCATGGCAACATGGAAGCTTCTGGGGCTCTTTCCTTCTCCACAACCTAGGCCGCTGAAGCACAATTATTTAAAATTTAAACTAGCACACCAAACTAACATCTCCAACAGAAATTCCATGCTGACTTGAGGTCTTTGAGGATCGTTGTCGTTTTCCAGGAAGGAGTGTGACGGAGGCTCTCTCTCACGTTAGGTAGCATTTAGTGAGCTGGGCTGTTCCAGGGACTGGAACTGCGAGGATAATGAAAACCAGCAGCCCTCCAAGAGCTTGTCAGGTAATGGAGACAGGTCTCCGCGGAAGCCTCTCCACTAGATGATAGAATTTAAAACCTGCCAAATAAAGCAGCGTGTTCTGGAAGGTTAGAAGACACGGTCATTGTTTTAGCTTAGGACAATGCATAGTGGGCACTATTTTATTTGCTGAAAAACCATTTGGATGACTTAAGGCTGGCTGACATTCATTGAGTATTGTCTCTTTGACAGGTACCACTGTAAGTATTTTAGATGTTTTAAGTCCTGGACTGTTTATGAAACCTCTTAATATTGTAGTATTAGCATCGTCACTTTGCTGATGCTGAGGCACAGAGAGGTTAAGCAATTTGCCCAGCGTCACACAGCTGGTAAAGAGCATAGCTAGGATTTGAAACCAGGCAGTCGAGCTCCAGAGTCAGGACTTTTAGCCACCATGCTATGCCACCAAGAACAGGAGGGAATCATAGAAGGAAGTGAAACCAAGGAACTCAGAATGGAAGAGGTGGACTTCTACAAAAACAAAATCCTGTGCCAGAAAGTAATAATCTCTTTTCTCCAAAATGGCAGGAAAATGTCTGTATCAAGAGGCCCACATTATTAGTGTTTTTGACTAGTGTTTTTGACAGAGTGGGTTTATGGGAAGTTGGGGAAGTCCATGAAAAATGAGGTAAGAGATTCCAGCAATTCACCATCACTGTTCCAGCTGGTGACCTCCCGGAAGGCCATCCCAAGGTACTATTCCTTTTTGGATTCTTAGTTCCAGGGGATAAGAAAACTTTCAAAGGACATACACATCTGTGTCACAAAGTAAGTGACCAGAATTTTCTGCTATCAGGTAACCTTTTCATAATCAAATACAACACTTTCAAATAGAACTTTCTGGGACAGTGAAAACATCCTGCATTCTGTTCTGTTTAATACAGTCACCACCAGCCACATGCAGCTGTGGGGCACTTGAAATGTGACTACGGTGACTGAGGAACTGAACTATTTATTTTAATTCACTCAAATAACTACACATGAACCACACAGATAGTTACATGAGTTCAGATTCTCCCCAAGCCTCTGGTGTGGTTCCAGATAGTGGGTGGTACCCAGACAGATCAGCGGAGGTCTCAATAATTCTCAATAACTGCAGCTGTGGGTCGGTTCACAACAGACAGAATCTGCTTCCAGCCCACAACAGGCTTGCCATAGCAATTTCCCCAAGTTTAGGAAATATAAAGCAGGAATGATGTATTTGTGATCATATTTAACTCATATTTAATTAATTTTTACCACTTGGGGAAATATTTTGAAAAAAATAGGCAGGTAGCATTTGAGGCATTATGAGTCCACGCAAGAGTCAGAACCCAGCCCCAAACCTGGAAGAGATATGGATTCTTAGGAATCTTAGTGGGGCTGTACATTTTGAAAGAGATTAGATTGCTATGGTGTTTGTTCTGGATCAGAAGGGGCTGCATCTAAAATGCAGTGAGGGAATTTCTAGATTTGGATGTTAATCTCTTAGAGGACTCAGGGATAGCTGCATTCCAGCTTCCTAGCTTTCTAGAATGGATTTAAACTTCTTATTCATATTGAAAGTGCGATATGGAAAAGCTCTATTTAAAGCATGCATGCGTGTCTGCACACACACATACCTGCAAAAGACTTTATTTTGGAAATATTGGAAGTTGAAGAAAAGTAGAATTTCACTACTCAGAACCTCCATTGTTAATAATTTGGATTTTTTTTTTAGACTTTTTTCTTCTCTCTATTTGAGATTGTAGTGTATATAATTGGCTTTAATTTGCTCAACACCTTCTTTTTTACAATGAAGTATTGTTGATATACAATCTTATGTTAGTTTCAAATGCACAACACAGTATAGTTCAACAGTTCTCCACATTATTAAAGCCTCACCCCATCTAGTATGGTTACTATCTATTAACATAGTAAGATGTTACAGAATCATTAACTGTATTCTCCATGTCATACTCCATCTCCCTGACCAACTTATATTGTGATTGCAAATTATTGTGGCCCTTTATCCCCCTCACCTTCCCCACAACCCGCCCCAACCCCTCTCCCCTGGTAACCACTGGTCACTTCTCAGTGTCTGTGAGTCTACTGCTGTCAAAACCTTCATTTTTAAATTTAAACATCATTTTTATACTCTTCCTATTTTATCAGCTTTTGGATACCCCTGGTTTTCAGTTGTATTTGAGAGCTGACAGAAGATAAACTACTTAGAACTCTGCGAAGCAGAAATGCCACCACAGCTTTTTGACCTGCCAAAGAGCTTTTATTAAGTCAGCAAAATACTTGCTCAGCTCTGAGCGGCTATAGCATGTGATTCAACACAGACACCCACTGTCTGTATTTTCCATTTTGAGACTCACTTAAGTTGGAAAAACACGTTAAGTTCTACCAATGTTTTTCTTACTCATCCTTTATTTATGTCTTTATTTGTAGCCATATTTTTTTAAAATGAGATTTTCAGAGACAGGACTTTGGTAGGACTTACAGAAAAACCTTTTAGGAAGATGTTAGGAAGTCTTCAGTGTAGCTGAAAACACTTGAGTGTAGCTGGCATGGTTTTATGCACTTGCCAATGAATTGAAGCTGTGTCTCGAGGGGTCGCCAGCTGACCAGCTCTCCATGCCGTGTCAGGTGCGTCACCTAGCACGGCACAGAGAAAGCCGGACTCTCTGCTCTCCCATCTCCTCCGTCACCTAGATCTTTGGCAAGTTGGCATACTGCATGTTCAATATGAGTTTTTATTAGCAAAACCATGTCTGTATGTTTATTAAGAAGGTAGATGTTAGAAACTGGTTCCCACTGGTAAAAAATAATATTCCCTTTCTAGATATGCAGGCCAAATTATTTAGGGACACTCTCTAAGTCAGTTCACAGGTGCTGGTATGGCAGGCCATCCCCAGGGACTCCGGCCTGGGTATAATTTCTCACCCTAAGTGGGGGCTAGATTTAGTGACTTGATAAGAATGAAAAGAAAAATGGCAGAAGTGATGGGATATCATTTCCAAAATTAGTTTTGAAAAGGCTGTTCTATTCCCATTCTCTCTCTTTCTCTCTGTGGTGTGTGAGAGATCCTCTTCTCTCGGTTTGCTCACCCTGGGGGCACCAGCTGCTAAGCTGTGAGGCAGCCCTGCTAAGAAGCCCATGTGGAGAGGGACTGAGGCTTGCCAGTAATGATGAGCGTGATCTTGGAAGTAGAATTACCCAGCTAACCAGTCCCAGATTCCTAGCCCACAGAATCCGTGGGATAATAAACATTTATGGATCTGGACTTCTAAATCTTGGGGTGGTTTGTTTCCCAGCACTAGGTAACTAATGAAGATGAATAAGACATAAAGATGCTGAAGAAACTGCTTGGTGTCTGATTTATTTCTGGCGATGATAAAGCTAACACTCAGCCGTGTGCTGTGCAACATGCTGTGCAGTGTTCTATGAATTTCACGTACAGTAATTCACTTAATCCTTATGCTGATACTCTTCTTATTGCTATTTTACAGATAAGGTAACTGCCATGGAGAAGTGAAGTCACAGTCCAAGAGGCGAAGCCACTGTCCAAGAGGCAGAGGTGAGACACAAACCGAGGCCATCTAGATCTTGAGCCCACGGTTCTGCCCACGGTGCCGTACATCTCCTCTGGTGGTTAATTACGGCAGGAAGGTGACATCCACTGTGGTCAGAAGACCGAGGCAGGGGCTGGTAGGTGCATGAGCAAAGATGAGAAGTTGGACATGCTTACTAAAGGCAAATTTGACTTTATTAAGGGCAACTTACATGAATGAATCTACCTACCCATCTTTCCCACCAAGAGCAACTAGCAGAGTCTGAGGAAATCTGCCTGTTTTGGCAGGAGGGGCATTTTTCAAGGGAGGCCGAAAACCCAAGTAGTAGTGATGACAGATGTGGCCATCAGCGCTCTTCTGTGATGCTGTCTGGGTGCTCAAATAAACTCACATTTCCATTCAGAAGCAAATTCATCAACGAACTGACCCATACAGACCTCCTCCAAGATAAAACAAAATATGTTACTGTGATTTTTCACAAAGAATGAAAGTCATGGGCTATTTTGTTTTCTTTTTCTTCCCTCTCACGGTGCCCTTGGTGCATTAGAATACTGTTTAGGGAGCAGGCGCCTCGGGGTCTCAGCAGAGGCTCAGATACACTGCGCGCTTGTCCTGTCCCTGCAGAGGACGACAGAGATAAGTCTGACCTGACGGGAAAAAGAATAAATTCCCAGCACCCTTTGGTTTCCCTTTTGGTTGATAAAAATGCCTTGTTGAATGTCAGGAAATTAAGTCCAGTGTAGCTGTCTCCACGAGATACCACAGACGATGCATAACAAGTTGGAGGAAACAAGGTTAATGCAGATTGAAGGACCAATGTCTCCCTCTTATGTCCTACGCAAGGCTGATGCATGTTATTGTCGGTGGTCAGGCTCCTACTTGCCTCGCAGCAGTTTCACACCTGGCTGCTGATTTTCCAGAGCAGAGTACTTGTCTGAGAAACTTCACCTGGCCCATAAGTGACAAAGCTCAGCCTGTGGGTGTTGGTCTGGAGAGAGTGCCTAAGTATTACAGAGAGGGTCTGATTTATTATTCAATTTGGTGCTAGTTACTTTGTGAGCAGTTTTATGGGGGAGACAGTCATGGTGAGTAAGTGATTCTATTTTGTCTATCAAAAAAACCAGGAACTGAATGCAGTATCTGTGTAGCACAATCCTAATACTAATTCTCACCTGCCAAGCAGGAAAAAGAAAAACATATGGTCTGTCTTGCAAACTAAATGGGGTTCTAGTGCCAGTCTGTTTAAGTGCACATTTGGGAGGAATGACATACCTCTGCCATTTAAAAAAAAACTGATGTGTGTTCTGTTTGGTATCCTAGTGTCTAATCTGAAAACATGAATGACTCGAGGGGAATTTTCTTTCAAGCAGAGGACCAAAGTCAAACAACTCAGTTGCTAGATGCCATGCGAAGCCTCCTTATGGAGAAAGAACATAAACTTTGGGCTTACCCAGGTACTGCCGCAGCCACTCACTGCCCTGCCACACCCTCGACCTTGGCACTGCCAGTAGCCACAGATCTGTCACGTCTTGAATCCTGGATCGCACACTGACTGCTCTCTTCTACCTTTCCAGCTCACTCCTTACAGTCAGCAGCCCCACGTCTCCATTCTCCGACCCTGCCAGGGCCTTCGGCCCAGGGATCTGATCCCATTCATGTTGCACTTTCCCTCACCCCCACTGTGCCCCAAGTTTTCTCTCTACCCGGCTTACATCCCTTTGCATCACAGCGTCACTGCTCCGCCTACTCTTGCAACCCTACTAACCCCTCCCATCTCGCGTCTCCTTGCCCGGATAAACCACAGCCCGGGTTAACCAGTTCCCCGCCTCCTCTGTGCCTGCACCCGTGCAGCTGAAAGCACGCAGCCCGCTAACTGGTTGCACGGGGGACTCCGGACCATAAATCTAGCGCTGGCGCTGGTGCCGTCCAGCAAGCATGGCGTGCTTCCCTCCCCCAGCCCCTCTTGCTTGCTCTCCTGGGTCACTTAACACTTGCTCCTCTCTCCTCGAGCTTCCAACACTCCCTCCACTTCGGCTGTGCTGAGATGATGGAGCAATCAGAAGAGAACGTCACCACCTGTCCCCTCTATGCACCTGTCTGCCTCTGTGCCCATCCTTGGTCCCCTGCCTGTCCCGTGGATGGGTGTCTCTGCAGCCAGCGAAGCCCAGCCCCCACCCAGCACTCGGCTTCAACCTCTGACTCATGCTCGAGGACAGCGCACCATTCCCTCCTCTCTCTGCTGGGGCCTCAGTTTCTCCCTCTGGATTGCACCACTCCCAGGAGCATGCAAACATACTATTCTTTCTCTCAACTATAAGCTATAAAAACAAACCCCAAACCCAAACTCCCTGGACTCCACTTCTTCTGCCAGTGTCTGTATCTTTCCTCCCTGTCACAGCAGTTTTTTTTTCTTTTGTTATAGCTGTATTGAGGGATGATTAATAATAGCAAAAAGTTCATGTAATCAATGTATACAACTTGCTGAGTTGGACACAGATACACCTGTGATACCATCATCATCATAAAAAACTAAACACACCCATTATCTCCAAAAGTTTTCCTAGTGTCCCTTTGCTTTTTGTGGTTGTGATCAGAATACTTAACACGAGATGTACCCTCTCAACAAACTGATAAGTGCACAGCACTGTTTTGTTAACTATGGGTACAATGTTGTATGGCAATCACAGCAAACTCTTAAAAAGCAGCATCCAGACCCACAGTCTCTAATTTCTCTCCTCCCATTCACTTTTAAAATATACATATTTATTTCTACTGAAGTAGATACAATAAAATGTGCAAACCGTAGCGTACCGCTTGGTGAATTTTGGCCCATTATACACCGTGTCACCATCACCCAGATCAGCGTAGCAAACATTTGCACTTATCTTTTTTCCCCTTCATCGATCCCCCACTGCCCCCCACCCCTCTGGCAACCAGTGGTCTGTTCTCTGTGTTGATGAGTCTGTTACCAAACCCCCCAAGCTCGTGCCACTCGCTGCCCAACATGCCAGTAAGTTGGGAGACAAGGTACCGGGGCAGGGAAAGCAGCTTGAAAAGCCAGCAGACTGAGAAGATGGTAGACGCATGTCCTAAAGCACAACGTTATCTCAGGGTAGATTGCAAGCTTCTTTCCTGTTGGGGGAAGGGGAGCAGGCCAGGGAGTGACTGGCGGCTGCAGACATTAGCAAGGTCCCAGGAAGGCTGAGCAACTCCGAGTCCTTGGTTAGCTGACTTGCTGACCCAGGTCTGGTCACAAGGTCCCTAAAACTCTTAGGCAAGGCAACCATTATTTTCATGTGTATTTCTCCATCTCCTGGAAAAGGCAACCTTCGGATAAGGAGCTCTTTGCAGAAATCTCCAGCTGTAAAGCAAAATTCCTTTTGTTGCTCTCCAAGTCTGTGTGCAGGGCTACAAGGCTTTTTGTTCCTTTTGGCCCAAAGATTAAGACACCAGAGGAGACAAACACGATATGAAGACAGAGGTGCCAACTTTTTCACTGGGTTATATATTTCCATTTTGTCTGTTTGCTCATTTTGCTTTTTAGATGCCATATATAAGTGAAATCATACAACATTTGTCTTTTGCACATGTTCTAAGGAAATTGTGCTCATCAGGATCACCAGTTACTGGCTGTCTTATTCCTAATCTAAGGTCCTTTCCTAGCCCTTGTTTTACTTACCTCTCAGCAGCTGCTTTCTCTTCCTTGAAGCACTGTCCCTACTGGTTACCAGGACACCACACTCACTAGATTTTCACCTTCCACTTTCCATCCTTCTGCTGCCCCTTTGCAGTCTCTTTTGCTGGTTCTTCCTTATCTCATCAGCCACACTGATAACGGTTGGCGTGTCACAGGGCTCAGGCCTCGGACTTCTCTGTTCTGTTTGCCTCCCTCCCTGGGTCAGCTCAGTAGGTCCCACAGCTTTACATTCCATCTTCATGCTGTGGACTCCTGGGTTTATACGGCCAACCTGCTCCTCCCCCTTGAATCCAGACCATTTGTCCACTGCCTTTTTGAAAACCTCCACTTCAACATTTAATAGCATCTCACACTCAGCAGTTTGAAACTGAGCTGCTGATATTTGTCCCTCCCTCTAAAGCATCTCAATTAACAAGCTACCTGCCTCCAGTTGCCCAGGCCAAAATCTTACACTCATATTTTACTTTTCTTTGGTTCTCATACTGCCCACCAGGTCTGCCAGCAAATGCCATCTCATCTAACGGTGCACTTACCGATCTGGGTATTTAGGTATCAGCCCTTTGCCTTTCATCCCTTTGTGTCATCATGTCTCCTGCTGGATTATTGCTATAAATATCTGAAAACCTCACTGTTTCCATCCTTGACTCTTTACAGTTTATTCATTTATTCACAACACATATCTGCTCTTAAAATCCTTCCAAAGGTTTCCCATCTCAGAGTAAAAACCAGTGTCCTTTAACCCCTAAGATCCTAATTTGTTCTCCCCAGTTAATGCTCTGACCCCATTTCCTACTACTATCCCCTATTCTTTTCACTCCAGCCACACTGGCCTCCTTGCTGTTTTTCAAACGTGATAGGCAAACTTGCACCTCAGGACCTTTGCACTTGCTCTTCTGCCTGCATGCATTTCCTCAAGTATCTGCAACTAGCTCTTTCACTTCCTTCAGGTCTTCATTCAAATTGCCTTCTGGTGAAGGTAAATACTGACTGACTTACAAGGTAATGACTCCTTGGCTACCCCATCTGCAATTTTAACCCTCCCTCCAAGGTCATTCTTCCCATCCTATTTTTCTTTCTTCCACATTATTTATTAGACTATAACATACTGTATTTTTTGGTCAATGATGTTAACGTTATGTCTCCTTTGGTAGGAAGTAAGCTCTCTGAGAGCAAGAAGTTTGTTTTCTCCACTGTGTATCCTCAGCCTGGGTACACCAAGTACTCAGTATTGTTGAATGAATGAATTATAATTGTGAAAATATACAGATGGACAGGACAAACATACACAAGGAAGCTCACTTTTATACAAGTTGGTGATAACTATTGTTTAAAATAGTTACTATTTTATTCTCGATATTCCCACATCATCAACTCAATATTCCTACACCATTTAATTCAGACTAGTTAAAACACTAGAACTGTGGGCTGCTACAAAATAGTGTGATATTTTAACTTTAGAATTCCCACAGTGTTTTTTTTCAAAATGTAATAAAATATATTATCATTCTTATGATATACTTTTTGAGTACATGATTATAATCATGAAATAGAACATAAGATAAATCATAGGGTATGTTTATTAAACATTTCTGGGTCATTGAATTTCAACTCATTACCAGCAGAGGGTGCTACTGATTCACATTTTCACACCTGTCTTTTTGCTGAACTAAGGAGACAGGTTTCAATACTGTAAATGACATTATCTTACAAATCTACATTACAGTAAAGTAATAATATATCAGCCAACAAAACATAATGACTTGAGCTTCAAAGATCTATTATTTTTTCTCTTTTCTTTATTTAAATTCAGAATTTTGGACATGTATATGTAAAAAAAAAATGCAAAAGATAAATCTCTCTTCTACCTCTGTTCCTCAGACCCCTAGCTTCTCTCCAAGGTCATTGTCTCCAGTTTCTTCTATGCATGTGCACATGTGTTTTGCTTTGTGTTTGTTGTATATTTTAAACTCAAGAATGGAAAAAACCCTGTTCTTCAACTTTGGGCTGATTTATAATTTGACCACATAATTTTGAGATTCCATATCATTACCCATGAACCTCTTTCCTTTAAACATCTGTATTTTATTCCAATGTGTGAATGAACTGTAATTTGCATTCGTCTATTGAAGGATGCAAAGGTTGTTTTCAATATGCTGCTATTTCAAATAATACTATAATACATATATTTTTACATTTATCTTTGTAAATACGTGCAAGTACATCTTGAGGGTAACTTTTGAGGAAAGAAATAGATAGTTGTCTGAAAAATAATGAAGGTGGAATCATATTTCCCTCTACACCAGAATAAATTCTGAATGTATTGAGTCATAAAATTACTAGAAAAGAACATGTGGTGATGTTTTTATGATTTTGGAGTAAGAAAGGCCTACAGAAAGCTAACATAAACTCAGAAATCACACAGAGGTCATTGCAATTAGACTGTTTTTTTTTTAATCTGTGGAGCAAAAAAAACCATAAACAGAAAGTATAAATGGCAATTGTACAAATGTATTCCTACCACATATTACAAAGAACTAAATTTCTTTCTATCTAAAGAGCTTTTGTAAAATGATAAATTAAGCTCTTACTGAAAAATGAACAAAGAAAACACAGTATAGACATGAAAACAAAAATGACTTTAAGCATATGAAACCATATTCATAAGGAGAAAAAAACAGATTAAGGTGATGAGATATTGTATTTACCTATCAGATTGGCTGAGATCAACACATTGTGTGGGAACAAAGCAGGTTCACGGAGTTGGGGAGAAGATCTGTTGCCACAACCTCTATGGAAACCACTTTGGCAATAGCTATAAATATTTTCCAAAGAAAGTTTGTGAAGTTTTTTATTTCTTTTTCCTTTTAGTTAAATCTTTCTTTGAATTAGCTGCATGTGCTTAACCAGAAGGAGAGGATAAACCAAGTTTACAAATAAAGACGAAATATTTTCAGGGAAGCATGCCCTTTGTGTGATGTGGGTTATAACCCGCTTGAGCGATGGAAACTAACACGACCACTAAAAGAAGCTTAGTGCATGGCCACCAGGGTCCCTCAGGAAACAGGTGGCACATTTTTTTAAGGGGGAGGCTGAAAAGAATTTCATTCATGGAGATGCGGGTGGGGTTAAAGGAAACAGTAAGGAGTGGGGAGCACCCCGGGTGGGGGCGTCCTGGCTTTAGGAAGCCAAGACCATCCCCAGCAAAGGCCAAGAGAGGGGACAATCAAGGACTGTCACTTAGGAGAGGGCCGCCTGGCAGGAGCCGAAAGAGTAAATATCCCAGGCCTTTTCTACTCCTGCCCGTCTAGTCTCTGGGGGCGCCCCCTACTGGCCACGTTCAGTGGGAATCAAAGGAGAGGATTCAGCCCCTGCTGTCAGCAGAGGTCGGTGTCCTGGGACTCCGAGCAAGGACAGGTGGGTCCTGGTTTACCTCTGGAGGGTAGAGCTGGCAGAGCCACAATGACGTTCATTCAGCTATAGTGTGTACCCTCAGGGCTGCGCTGCATTTCCACTTCCCTCCAAACAAACAGTGCCCATTTTTCCTTCCGAAGTATTCACTTCTGCGCTGCTCCTTTTCTGAATGGCGCCCACGGATCACTAAAACCCCCAATCCTTTTCTTCATGAGGCAGAATCTTTATGAAAAGCATCTTCCTGAACACCCTGCATTTGTCTATTAAGGTGTAATTCAAGCAATTTAAAGACACCGACACCTCGAATATAAGGGCACTATAGAGTACATTATAGGAGATAGTGCATTTTACATAGAAGAGGTTTTGAAAAAAAAAGGCATGTTTTGTTTGATCATGCCTCTACTATGGGAGTATTCCACTGTCTTGTTTTCTTTCTTTCCTTCCTTCTTTCTTCTAATAATTGACCCATTTGGATAGACAAAATGAGTCCATGGATCAAACAGATTAATCCCAGAGATCAAGCTACTGGCTAATGTCTAACAACATTAAAGACTGCATTACAGAGAAGGGGATATGTGTTATTAAACCCCCACCCCTTTTTTATTTTTGTCTGTTCAAAGAAATGACAAGACTTTATTTCTTTGAAATGTTATTTTGAAGCCAGGGGATGGCACCCTTTATAGAGTTTCTCTAAATATAGCAAAAAACGCAGCAGCTCTCAGGCCTGGCAATACCAGGGGCCCCATCTTGTGAATGTATCTGAGAAGGAAATGACTTGGCAAGCAAATATGTTGCTATCCACTCTACCTCTAGTACATCCAAAACCCCGAAGCCCCGTCTTGGCTTTTTGGGCCGAGTGTGCACGAAGCCCCTCGGCTGCCTCTCCCATGTTAGCGGAGCGCGTGTTCGGAGCCAGCGAAGCCAGCGCGTGTTCTGGGAGGCTGCACGTTTCTGGCTGCCTTTGGTGTGGGAATAGGGGTTCCTAGCTCATGCCCCCTGCAGGCAGAGCTGCGTGAGGGTCTTATATTAGCACCAGCATGAGGGAAACAGTCAAGAAGTAAGAATAAACACGTCCATTCAGGGCAGGCTGTTCCTTTCACTGCTCTGAGAAACATCAGGTACGGTACGCTCATGTGGGACAGGAAGTAAAAGTATGACTTACCAGACAGGCGATATGGTCTAGAGGATTCGGAATTTTAATATTATTTCTGGCTCCACCACTGGCTTCCTTTATGACTCGGAGGAAAGTCTCTCTGGGTGCTGCTAGTTTTGGTCTCTGTGGATTGATAAGAAGATCATAAGCAGGGGTGTTATAATGGTTCATTTCATGGGCAATTAAACAGGGCCTAATTGGTCATTTCTTTCTGGGAACTATTTTGTGCTTTAAGAGAACATTCAATATGTGAATAAATTAAAGGGGTTTCAGAAAGTGCAATATACATGTGTCATCTCCTTGAATCCCTGCAGCAAAGCCAGGAGGTCATTCATGACATTGACACAGGTTTTCAGATGAAGACACTGAGACCCAGAGAGGGTTCACATTTGTTTCACAAGCTAGTAAGTAGCAGAGCTGGGATTCGAACTCAGGTTCTTCTTAGAATCCAGAGCCCTACCTCTTAACTATCCCACTCCTCTCCCTGTTACCTAGTGACAGAAATGAAGACTTAGAGGAACACACATAAATCTAGATATTCCAAAAAATAGATTTTCAGAGCACCCCAGACAGAGTGGGGAAGAGAGAAAATGGGGGAGAAGTAGGAAATCACGAATGCTACAGTCGCAGAAGCATGTAATTAGGGACAGTCGTGGTCTAGCCAGAGAAGCCTCTGCTAGTTTGAGAGCAAAATGTTCCAGTTAGGATGCTTTGGGGTACAGGTTTAGAACCCCGATTCCGGTTTGCTTTTCTGTGTGTTTGTTTGGTGGTAGTTTTTATTGCGTTGTTTTTAAGATGTCATTCCAGCTGAATAGTGTAGACTTGAATGGGAAATGGCCTTGCAGAAGACTTCATTCACTTCTGCAGGTGTTTGTGTTCCACTTGCCAAACTTAAATTCTGTTCACACCTGCCCACTTCTCCCATTTCCATCAGACTGTTTCACCCGGGGCTGCCCGACTGACAAGCTCAGTCTCACCACTGGTTTTGACTTGGTCTCTCCCCACCTCACAGGTTTGTCCAAGCCCCTCTTTCCAAAATACTTTATTAATTAAAGCCTTGCTTATGTCCTACCTACACCACAAACGCTTCTCAAGCTGCACTGACCTCACCCTATCCCGGCCTCCCATGGCGCTTGGTGTCCCAGTCCTCACTTCTCTGCTCAACTACTGCACTTTGCATAATTGATATGCTGTCTCCCAACCAGATATGGTCCCATAGAAGGCGTAGTGATGAATAACATCAATGCTTTAGAAACCATATAGCACTTGGCCTGATAGAAACATAGGAAATTTAACTTAAAAAGTGGCTTTTCCTTCTCCTTGATTAGAGAGAGTGTTTTCTGGGTGGTCTGTATTATGTTGTTATCATGGTGGTGAGAGCACAGAAGTGGCCTGGATACACCTGAATCTTGTGCCCTCATTGCCCCCACGTGTCATTCCTTCCCCTCCTCCGGTGATCTCGGCCAGCGCCAGAAAAGGCAGGTGCGGCTGATCAGCAGCTTCCCTTTATTTCAGCATTTGTCCTCAGCGTCTGTAGCCGCCTGGAGAGGTGAGTGTCGCCCATCTCCTGGGCCGGAAGGGTCTTCACTCCAACTGGCAGTGTCTGGAAAGATGGGTCTTGAGGTGCGGATAGAGTGAAGTGGACAGAAGGTGGTAAGTTGTCCCCAAGTAAATAAAGTTTGGCCGATGCTGGCCCTTATTCATCTAAGGTCAAGAAAGGTTCTGCCCTAAATAGGGCAAAACAATCCTCAATGTAGCCATTGCCATCTTGGCCCTCAACCTCAAATTCAAAATGCTTGTGGCAAATGAGACAAACCTCCGATCATGGTTTACATGGAGGTTTAACAGAGTTCATTGAAAACTTGGAAGAAATCTGGGGGTAAAAACCGCACAACACTACAGACTGGGAGAAAAGATGAGTAGCTGAAAGCTGTGAAGCCGGGTTCCTCAGAACCACTGCTTTCATCACAGGCAAATCCCAGAACTGTTTCCAAAGGGACTTTTACGTAGGTAAGGTCAAGAATTGGCCTTTCCAGGCTTGGTCACGCGAAATGTGTTAGCACAAAGTGTTCATGTGGCTTTGTGGATGGTAAAAACGTGGGAGCACCTGAGTTCTTGGAGTCAGATATCTCTCCCAGGTCTTCTCCTGGTCTCCGAGAAGAAAATCAGCCTTCATATAAGAACTGAAATAGAAGAGCACAGTTTTCAGAAGCATATGTGCGGCTGCTATTTCAGGAATTGTTCCAACGTGAGATGTTTATAATGAGTTTGGTGTGACCCAGCCAAGGAGTTTCATATAACAAGGTTAAGTGAATAGTGGGAGGAAGGGCTCTGCATTCCACACCAGCTTGCATTTATTAGCAATTGAAAGGTTTGCAAATGAGACTGGCTGAGCATTTGCTAAATCTAGGACTTCTGGTTTACAAATCATTTAAACATCTTTTACCGTCCTAGAGAGGGCAGGAAAAGGCGTTATTATTTTAATCACATTAAATATTAGTCACAAAGAGACTAAAAACAATGTAATTTGGCAAATACAAAATCTACCGGTTAAGTAGAGAACCATGCTCTGCCCTCCCACTAGGCTCGCTAAAGATGTTTACTAGGAACATCTTAGTGAGCAGATGTTTCTTATGTTTCCATGAAGAGTTTTACTGGCATCTAATTGTTAGTGAAGGGCTCTTTTGGAAGAAGGAATCCCTTGTTTATGTGCATGTACACACATATATTTAAATATGTTGCATACACTAATTAAGGGTTTTGCTGTAATTAATCCAAGTGAGACACTTAGGTGAAAGATTCACCTGGATTTCATAATTAAGTATTGAATGTTTGTCAAAATAAGCCTACTGGTCTAAAGTTTTGAAGTTACTGTTCAAGAAATAACTCAGTAAACACAGGAAAAAATTTAAATGGTTGGTCATGGAAAGATGATGACATTGTCAAAATTATCTTTTTTCGGGTCAGTTTGCTTCAGAAGCCTTTCTAAAGAGCCTTTGAATTACTTGACCTGCTTTTTTCAAGAATGCCACTTTTGTGTATCTGTATAAATCTTATGTCTTTCTTTGCAAAAAAGTTCAACTGTTTCTTAGTGATAGAAGAATATGGATACTGAAAAGTATCAAGTATGCCCTTATGTTGTTTGTTGGTAAATGCCTAAAAAATATGAAATATTCCCTATATTGCACATGCATGGTGAACTTGTTTAACCCACTGAAGACTGCTTGAGGAAGTCAGGACAAAGAAGATTTCTGTAAGTGTCAAAGAGTTCGTATGCTTGGAAATTAACGTTGAACTCTGCGGTTATGTCACTGGTGAAAATTAGGTGTCTGATGACTAACCCAATGTTAGTTAAGAAACAAATCATACTTGTTTTAGACATGTCGCCATGCATCAGAGGCTTTTAATGATAGCTTTGTGATTTCGGATCAGGGAGATGATTCAGAAGTTATTGACTAAAGGGCTTTTACTATAGCCAACAAGGCAATTCAAGCAAGTGTAATAAGGGGACAGATTCTAGAAACAAAACCATGAGTCATAGGTCCGTTAGAGAAACAAATAAGATTAAATGAAATAATTGGTTTGGGTAATCTCTAAGATTATTTTACATCACACGTAAGTAATGTGAGACCAAATGGAAATTCCCCAATCTGTGGTTCCATTTTAAATTTTCTGCTTTATAACTATGGATTTAGGAAACAATATGTATAGCATTACACATACTAGACACCCCCCAATTTTTCCCTGTCTTCACTCCCAAGCTAGGATAACTCCCCATTATATGCTTTCATAGCCCTTGGCACTTTTCTTTCCTAGTGTGTAATTAGTTATCTGTAGGCTTTAGGGTTGCTAGATTTTGCCAACAGTAGTACAGGCTGCTCAGTGAAATCTGAATTTCAGATTAACAACAGATAATTTTTTAATACGTTTTCCTGTGCAATTGTGACATATTTATACTAAAAAATTAGCCATTGTTTATCTGAAATTCAAATTGTATCGGGCACCCTAGATTTAATCTGGCAATCCTAGCAGCTGTTTATTCATATCTGTATCCCCCACAGACTGCAAGTTTCAGGTAGAGCAGATACCATTTTGCTCAGCATTGTACTTCCCCTATCTGCACAGGCATTTGCATTTTTTTGGTGCTTAATACATATTGGTCGAATGCGTAAAGGGATGATTTATAAGGAGTGCACCTAAGGTTCAGAGAAGATGAAGTAGTTCTTGCCATTGGGATTTCTGTATGTGCACCATGTTTGCCTAGTACATATTCAACCAACTAAAACAGATAAATAAGGAGGAAATTCCTTTTAAAAGAGAGACTCCAAGCAACTGACTCTATTAACTGCTATTATTTAATAATAATACTATTACCACTAACTTTCCATTTTCAATTTTCAGTAACTACTTTTCCTGAAAGACAGCTATTGCAAAAGCATGTCAGACTTGTATCTAAGTGTTATGGCAGATTGCAGCTAGTTTTTTCTACTAGGATCTAAAACTCAGAGGTTTAGATAAACAGGAGATGATTCCAGGCCATATATAGAGACAGTGGCACAAATTTTTAATTCATTATCATCACATGTACTTACTGAACTTCCACAGATGTTCTGCGCTGTATTAGAGAAAGTGAACTAGTTAATCTTGTGAAGTTTTGTTAGCTTGTGAAGAGCTAGTGTCTTAAGTGTACTCTTTGTAAGGGTTAGTTTATAAACCATGTAGTGGGGCTCACTTAGATGAGTCATGGAAGTTTAGAAAACAGAAGGTGAAAGAAGAATGCCTTGAAAAAGCAAATAGAAACGGGTGTCATATGCTAGAATTAATGTGGATCAGGTACAAGGACCACAAAGGAAAGCCTTCCACTGTGGCCTCGTCAGCATCCCACATTCGTGTTCAACGAGGGGGGAGACAGCAGCTGGGAGTCTGAGGCTGCAGTTCTAGGGCTTCTGTGGCCCTGGGCCCGGCCCCTGCTTCAGTACTCTGGCTCAAGAAGGGAAAACCACTCACCTCATATTCAGAACACTGATAGATGCATAACCAGTCTTTCATCAGGCCCTTTGCTTGAGTGGGGAGATCAGATGGCTTCTGCTATGTGACCATCACAGTCCCCTGTAGATTTGGAATGGGTTATGTTCACAGGAATCCTAGTGGGAATTACAGAATCCTCTTCCGTAATTCCCACTAGTTCACTTCCAACTTCTGGGTTGAACAATGAGCAGCTCCCACTTGGCTGGGGGAAATTCTCCCAAAAAGGTGGTAGCTGTGTGTGATTATGAGTCAGCAGTCCCAGCAGCTAAGCCTGGTAATTGTATGTATTCTTTATAACAGTGGATAGTCAATGATGCCAGCAATAATGATTAAGTATCTAGAAGAGAATCACACTATGGCTTTTGAACACAAAAATTTAAATTGTTTTGGAGACAATATGTATACACATTTGAAACAGTCCAAGAATAGAAGATAACATTTTATTAAATGATTAAAAATACACAGTACAATTATAAGGCCTAGGAGAGACCAGGACAAGTTGAGTCCTGTGAGTATACACTGATGCCAGAATTTAAATAGGGGAATGCATGTAAGGTTTGGCTTTGAAAAGCAACCCTTGAATACATGGAAAGGATATTGTCAAGTGCCGACGTAAAGGTGCAAAGATGGTCATTACCTTAAATGGGAAAGTGATAGAAACTTCATTGGCTAGAGCTAAGGGCCATCATGTTGAAGTAAAATGAAGGCAGATTGAGAGGATTTTGAGCATCTTCTTTTTCCCAGTCTAATACCTCTTCCAGTTATAGCTCTTTTAAAATTTCTGTACCTTTTGTTGATTTCCTACTAAGAGATTTTTTTCAAAACGATCTGAGTGGAAATTTTGTTAAGATCCTAAAAATATTAACTTTCAAATTCTTTGTGACTTATTCAACTATTTTTAACCATTCAAGTGATTTTAACTCTTTGTCTAGATAAAAATTGAATTGCCAGTTTAGGCAAAATTTTGGGATTACTTACAAATTCCCTCACTATCTAATAAGTGAGATCATGTTTTTTTAAGGCCACATACCCTGCTATTAAACAAAGTTAATGCTGGAGTCAGTACCTCTTTGGCTCCGATCTTAGAGATGCGACCATTAGCATGTTACTTGACCTCTTTGAGCCTGTTTACTTCCTTGTAAAAGGTGTTTATTTCCACACATCTGAGTGGGTTTCTGTGAAGTTTAGACCTAATACATATAAAATGCCTAATAAAGGGCATATTTAGTAGGTTCTCAATACATGAGAGTGAAACAACCACTCAGTGGGAGTTGTCTGCTTTCTCACCATCATTGTGTTTGACATACCGTTATAAACGTAAAGCAGTACTTTAAGAGCGTAGCTTCTGGCGCAGGACTACCTGGCTTTAAGTCTGGGCTCTGGCACTCACCTGGACTGACTTCAGGTGTGTCTCTTACTCTATCTTTGTCTGAAATGGAAATAATAACCCTTACCTCATAGAGTTGTTCTGAGGTTGAGACAAGTTAATACAGAAAAGGAGTTTAGTACCATGCCTGGCACATGGTCAATACTTATACGTGTTAGCTCTTATTTTCTGGAAATTTGAGTGCTAAAATTAAACATGGAAAGTTGAAAGCAGTTGTCTAAAGATAATCTTGACGCCTCCAAAGCAGAAGAATAAGTAGCCTGTTGCTAAACTATCGTTAGGACAATGCTAACTTTAAAATGTGTTCTTTTGCCTGTACTTTAGCCATTTTGTCTGTATAGCTGGAAGAAGGGAAACAATGGCCTCTGCAAGGAAGGTAGCCGAGAAGCGGCATAACCCAGTGGAAAGCATTTGCAGGAAAATCATAGCCATCCAAAAGAGAGAAGAGACTTCCAGTCCGGGTCGACAGATTACCAAATATCAATCTAGCAGTTTCAATAGTCCACAGACTAACACCAAGAAAGACTTTGAGGAGGTATTGAAGAAGATGACCGCTTCTCACAGCCCTATGCCCAACACTCCCTTTCCCAGTTCTGAGAAAGATGACGCCTTCATCTCATCTCCTCTAACAGTGTCTCCAACAAGCCCACCCATCTTTCATCTCAGCTCTCCTGAAAATGCAGCAGGTGCTGTTATCCTCCCAAGTTCTGAAAACATCTCGAGGCCACGATCACAGAGCTCCGAGACTTACACATCACTGGTATCACAGATCAGAAAAGGAGAACGCTTCTCTAACAAGGATTTGAACAACCATTGCAGTGAAAATAACCTTCATGCCTTAGCACTTGACTCTGATTCTACCTCTGATCAAAGTTCTGAATTTGTTACTCAGGATTCAGTGGCGAAAAAGTTATCTCTGAGTGAAGATGGTAAATATTCATTTTAATGTTTGTTCTTCAATAAAGCAATAAGTTCAGAATACTTGACCTAAAAACTAATCCACATTCTTAAAGCTTGGATGGGAGCATCCATCTTGCCCTTTTTAAAGTACGTTTTTTCTTTTTTTCTCCTCTTAAAGAAAAATCTAAGTATCTAAGTATTTTCTGTGCTTTCAGTTAAAAATCTGGTAGAAATTCTGGATTGCATTTACAGTCATATTCATTGGTATTTCTCTATTGACCCAAAAAAAAACCTTTCTTCAAGGCAAGTTAGCAGGTCATGCTGGGAATACATATAGGGGAGTTAAAATTCACATACAGACATACTTTGAAGATATTGCTGGTTTGATTCCAGGCCGCTGCAATAAAGTGAATTGTAGTATAAACCAAAGTGAATCACAGTACAGCGAGTCAAATGAAGTTTGACTTGCTTCCATGTTGATGGCTGCTGACTGATCAGGGTGGTGGGGTTGAAAGTTGGGGTGTCTGTAGCAATTCCTTAAAGTAAGACAACGTGAAGTTTGCTGCATCAATTGACTTCGATTCACGAATGATCTTTCTAGAGCATGTGATGCTGTTTGGTAACATGTTACCCACAGTAGAACATCTTTCAAATTTGGAATCAATCCTTTTGAACCCTGTGCTGCTTTGCCAACTAAGTTTACGTAATAACATTTTAAATCCTTCATTGACATTTCAACAATCTTCACAGTATCTTCAGCAGGAGTAAGTTCCAGCGCAAGAAGCCATTTTCTTTGCTTATACAGAAAAGCAACTCCTTATCCACTGAAGTTTTATCATGAGATTGAAGCAATTTGTCAATTTTCAGGCTCCCTTATAATTTGTGTTCTGTCTCTACCACATCTGCAGTGACTTTTCTGATTGAAGTCTTGAACTTCTCAAAGTCATCCATGAGGGTCTGAATCAACTTCTTCCAAATTCCTGGGAATGTTGATATTTTAACCCCTTCCCAGGAATCATAAATTCTTAATGGCATCTAGAGTGGTGAATCCTTTCCAGAAGATTTGCAATTTACTTTGCCTGGATCTATCGCAGGAATCACTATCTATGGCAGTTACAGCTTTGAAATGTATTTATTTAGTAATAAGACATGAAAGTCAAAATTACTCCTTGATTCTTGGGCTGCAGAATGGATGTTGTGTTAGCAGGCAATAACACCAATCTCATTGCACATCTTCATCAGAGCTCTTAGGTGACCAAGTGCTTTCTCAATGAGCAGTAATATCTTGAATCTTTTCTGAGCAGTGTGTCTCAACTGAGGGCTTAAAATATTCAGTAGAGCATGTTGTAAACAGATGTGCTATCATCTGTGCTTTGTTGTTTCATTTATGGGGCACAGGTAGAGTAGATTTAGCATGATTCTTACAGGCCATAGGCTTTTCAAAATAGTCAATGCGCACTGGCTTCAGCTTAGTCAACATTAGTGCCCAGTGAGAGAGTCAACCTGTCCTTTGAAAATTTGAAGGCAGGCATTGACTTCTCTCTTGCTATGAAAGTCCAAATGGCATCCTTTCTAATAGCAGACTATTTCATCAATGGTGAAAATCTGTTGTTTAGTGTAGCCACCTTCACAGATGATCTCAGCTAGATCTTCTGGGCAACTTGCCGTTTCATCTTGCACTCTTACATTAGGGAAATGGCTTCAGTCCTTAAGTGAGCCAACCTCTGCTAGTGTCAACCTTTTCTTCTACAGCTTCCTCACCCCTGTCAGCCTTCCTAGAATTGAAGAGAGTTGGGCCTTGCTCTTAAGGGAATGCTATAGGTGATTTGATTAAACCAGACCACTGATACTTTCTCCGTATCAGCAATAAGGCTGTTTTGCTTTCTTATCATTCATGTGTTCAGTGGAATAGCTCTTTAACTTCAAGAACTTTTCCTTTGCATTCACAGCTTGGCTGTTTGACAAATGAGACCTGTCTTGGCTTTTGACATGTCTTCCCCACTAAGCTTATTCATTTCTATCTTCTGATTTAAAGTGAGAGACACATGCCTTCCCTTTTCACTTTGAACACTCAGAGGGTTATTAATTAGCCAAATTTCAATATTGTGTCTCAGGGAATAGGTTTGAGGACAGAGAGAGAGAGAAAGGGGAATGGCCAGTTGGTGAAGCAGCCAGAACACGCACATTTATTAAGTTTGCCATTTTAAATTGTACTTTGTGGTGCCCCAAAACAATTACCATAGTAACCTCAATGATCACCAATCATGTGTCACCATAACAAATATAGTAATAACGAAAAAATTTGAAATATTGCAAGAATTCCTGAAACAGGACACAGAGATGTGAAGTGAACAAGTGCTAATGGGACAGTGGTACAGATATGCTCAATGCAGCATTGCCACAAACCTTCAATTTAGAAAATATGCAATATCTGCAAAGTGCAAGAAAGTGAAATATGCCTATAGTTCTCAGGTGCCTTGCTAAAAAGTACCCTGTATGCCTTTTTTTTTTTTTGGTGCAAGAGTAAAATATAAGAAAGTGTGGGGTCCATTGTAGAGCCAATAAGGTAGGCCAGGGGAGAATGTCAATTTTGCAGGCCAATGTTAACTGAAATTTTGGGAACTCTATTTAGGGGATTGCTTATAGAGTCCCGTATGTGATAGGCACTGAAAGAGAGAACAGTGTAAAATCATGCGTTTTCTGTATAGCTAGGTTTGCTTTCCCTCTATTTTTCTTTAAAATATTTCTGTGTTATCCTAGTTGCTTTCTCACAGGGTGCTTTAAATAGTATAAGGCAAAATTAATTTCCTTTTTTCTATGTTTATAAAATTTATAAATTAAAGTGAAAAGTAAATAAGAGACCTTCCAGGACCACTTGTTTTACTCGGACTCTTCAAGCTGAGTAACCAGTATTGCGGGATTGCTCTTCATTTAAATATGTTTTCTTTGTTAAAATTGATACAAAAAAGATGGCAATAAGTCATTGCAGCACAGGAAAGCATCTGAATTTGCAAACTTTTTCTTCTAGTAGGATGGAAACTAGGAACTGATGATGGTACGGAGGAGGTAACCTACAGCTTTAATAGGACCCGTAAAGAAGAGTTAGTCACCAGTATTTTTCATGCGTGTGACACGAAATGCAGAGCTAAGTTGAAAATTATCTGCTCAAACGTTTGGTAGTAGTCGTCAGGTCATCTCTGCTTTCTATTGAGAGGAAGGGAAATGGTGTGTGTGTGTGGTCCTCTGTGTTTCTGTATCTATAAGCATGGTGGATGCAACCTAGTCTGGGTATAAGGATGGCTGTTTAGGTGCTGGTTATTTCATTTTCACTTTTTTGTACCTAATTTGCATGTTTGACCAGTGTCTTGGTTTATTGAGCTTATTGACTAATTTACCAGCCATGTCACAGGTGTTACCTCACAAGATATACTTCATATTTATAAAACCACTGTACAAGTTTAGGTCAAAATATTTAATTTTAGATTTTCACTTCTGTTTTTTTTCGAGGTGTGTTCTTTTTAAAATTTCCACAGTTTTTAGTACGTATGTGATTCATGCTCATTTTAATAAAATCAATCATACCTAAGCAAAAAGAAAGGGAAAAACCATCAGTAATCCTGTTGCCCTGAGTAACCGTTAGGGATCTGTTGTAGAACCTTCCACAGGTTCCTCTGTCAATATGTTTTATTTGGATTCAAATATCCTTTTTTATTATAGAACATTTCAAATACATGCAGAAGTAGAAGGGAGTAATGAGCCTCTATATAAATATGTGTAATAATGAATTATGCCTCATTTTAACCCAGCCCATTTTCCTGTTCTCCACTCACTATGGATTATATTGAGACAAATCCATGACATCATATTTCATCTGTAAAAGATAAAGACTGTTTCCAAACTCAACCACGATGTGATTATCATGACTAAAAAGGTAACATAATTTCTTAATATCAAATATCCTGTCAGTATTCAAAATTTTTCCTTTGTGTGAGAAAATTTTTTCTTTCACAGTTTAATTGTTCAAGTCAATATCCAAGACTTGTGCATCATAATTAGTTGTCTGTCTTGTTTCTGACTCCCCTTCTCATCTCTCTTTTATGTATTTTTAAGTTATTTGTTAATGAAACTGGTTCTTTTCTCTCGTAGAGTTTTCTTGGATCTGAATTTTGGTGATTGTGTGGCTGTAGGAACCTTGAACCTGTTCCTTTGTCCCCTGTATTTAGAGGTTGGATCAGATAAGACTTTGGTTTATTTATCTTTCTGGCAAGAACTCTATATAAATAGTGTTATGTATTTTTATCAGAAGGCAAAATTATTGATGAAGGCCTAGATCTATTCTTCCATAAGGCTTACAAATGTGGATAGTTCCACTTTCCTTTCTAATGTGTCAGCTGGGATAGTCTACAAAGAGCAGCTCTACCTTGTTTCTTCAACTATTAGGCTCTCCTGAGACTTATTTCCTGGATAAAAGCTTGGCTGTGTTTCTGATCAACTTGAGAGTAAGTTGTAGATATTATGCCTCTTCATCCTTAAGTGCAGTTTATTTCCTATGAACAAGGCCACTTTCTTGCATAACCACAGTACAGTGATCAAAATCAGGATATTTAACATTGATACAATACAATCTAATTCAAAATTTTATATTCAAATTTTGTCAGTTGTCCCAGTAATGCACTTTATAGCTTTTTGTTTCCTGGTACAGGATCCAATTCAGAATCACATTTAGTTGTCACATCTCTAGTTTCCTCAAATCTGGAACAGTTCCTCAGATTCCTTATCGTTTATGACCTTGAAATTTTTCAAGGTGTGGATCAGTTTGTTGAACGTCTTTCCTCTTGATTGTTCGGTTATATATTTTTTGCAGACACTGCAGAGATCATGTATGGTCTCCTCAGTACACTATACCAGGACGTTTAACTTTGAACACTTGATTAGTGTGCTGTCTGCCAACTTCCCCATTGCAGAGTTACCCTTTTTCCTTCGTAGTCAGTAATTCATGGGAAGATACATGGAGTCTATATAAATATCCTATTCCTCATCAAAATTTCACTCACTAGTTTTAGCATCTGGGATACTGTGATTTATAATACATATGTATTTGGTCTTTGTCCCATTTCTGGCACAGACCTAAAACTGTTTAGTTTAAAGGTATCTTTTGTTATGTTAATGAGGTGACTTTTAGGCACCGCCTAAGAAGGGGGGCTGGCTGCCAGGAAAGCCAACCATGTAATTAGGCTGGAAACTTCAACCTCACCGCACAGCACACACCCCTCTGGGGAGCAGGGCAGGGGCTGGAGATTGAATTCAGTCATTGATGGCCAGTGGTTTAATCCTTCATGTCTGTGTAATGAAGGCTCCATAAAAGCCCAAAAGGAGGGGGTTTGGAGGGCTCCCAGGTTGGTGAACATGTAGCAGTTTGGAAAGGGTGTCACTCCCGGGAAAGCATGGAAGCCCCATGCCCTTACCCCATGCCTTGCCCTATTCGTCTCTTCCATCTGGCTCCTCTTGAATTACATCCTTTTATAATAAACTGGTAATCTAGAAGGAAAATGTCTCCCTGATTTCTGTGAGCTGCTCTAGCTTATTAATTGAATCCATGGGAACTTCCAACCAATAGCTGGTTGGTCAGAAGTGTAGGTAACAACCTGGATTTAACAAATGCCATCTGAAAGCGGGGAGTTGGGGGGTGTCAGTCTTACAGGACTGAGCCCTTAACCTGTGGGATCTCACGCCATCACTGGGTAGTGTCAGAATTGAGCTGAATTGTGGGATACCTAGCTGGTGTCCAAGAATTGCTTGAATGTGTGGGAAAAAAAAAATCCCACATATTGGAACTGGTGATCAGAAACACAGCATCCATTGATATTCCTTGCCTAAATCAATGATTATTATGATGGTTGTCAAATAGGAATTTTTCTGTCTCCATCATTCTTTCTATACTTATTGCTTGTCAATATACCATAGGAGTTTTACTTCTACCTAATTAATGAATTAATGTCATTGTGCATTTCTGAATTCTTCTTATATTGAGTGGCTTATAATCTGTGGCTGTAATTATATATACTGTTGCTCAAATTGTCCCAGATTTAGCCAGAAGGATATTCTTCAAGATGGCTTTTATGTCTCTTTGTATGGCCCCATCTTTCTTTGAGCATTTCATTACTTCCTGGTATAACAAGATGTCCCAGATACTAAACTTTTGACATGTCCCCATCATTTTTAATAGCTCGCTTGTTTTCCCTGATACTATAAAAATCTCTAGGCTTATGTTATACATTTCCTGTCCGAACCTTGGGATCAACTATTTATTCAAGGATTTCTCATTGGAAATAATATGGAGAGACTGCAATCTGGGGGCAAGGGATGGTTGTCGTTTATAAGCCTTTTCAGTGGTCAGACTTGGGAAGTTCCTAAAATTTTTGAAGATAAAATATATTATGAGTTTGTTGCCTTTCTTCCAATGCAAGTTCAGGACTACAGGAGTTTTACTTAGGAACAGATACTATATTTGTATCTTCTTTGACACCCAGAGAAAATCCTGGTTCCCCCTGACTAATAGAAATGTTCATTTGCTTTATTCAACAATACATAGAGAACAGTTCCAGAATAATGATACCCAAACTACTTGTATCATCTCTTGGTTGCTGAATTACCATTAACTTGGAGACTTAAATCAACACACATTTATTATTTGACAAACTTTCTGGATCACAAGTCCAGGCACAGCTTGGCTGAGTCCTTTACTAAGGAACTCACAAAGCCGCAGTCAAGCTCCTGACCGGGGCAGCTGTCTTTGGCTCAGTTGGGGCGTGACCTGCACCATTTATTTCCTTCAAGTTATAGGATGGAGGGCTTCAGATTCCTGCCGCTGTCAGCTGGAGGCCTCTCTCACTTTCTGGTAAGCTGGGTCTCTCAACATAAGCCCATAACATGGCAGTTGGCTTCTTCAAAGCCAGCAAGGGAATGAGCGACTCCAGCAAGACAGGCACTGAGATCTTCTGTAACTAGTCACACACACACCGTATAGATGTATCACCTCTGCTGTGTTCTGTGGCTGGAGCAAGTCACAGGCTATATCCACATGCAAGGTGAGGAAACTGCACCAATGTATAAGCCTCAGGAGGCAGGGATGGTAAGGGACCCTCTAGCGCCTGTTTACCTCCCTACCGCAAAATGATTGCTGAAAATGGTTTAAGACTTTTTGGTCATTCTTTTTTTCTTAAGATATATATGACTTGTACCCTAAATATGCATGGGAATATAATCTGTTTTTTTATCTTCTTTATCTCAGTAATTTTGAATATTGAGTACTTGCCCGTGTCAACAAATTTTCTTTGTATACTCTTTTTAGGCTGTATCATATTCAACCAATCTGTGTTTTGATAGCATTTTCTTTCTCTTATAATTAGCATCAGAATGAACATCTTTTTAAAAAAATTAAAGTATCATTGATAATACAATCTTATGTTTCAAATATACAGCACAGTGGTTCAACAGTTACCCATATTAAATCTTCACGCCATCTAGTGTGGTCACTATCAAGGTAATAGGATGTTACAGAATCAACTGTGTTCTCCATGCTGTACTGCTGTCCACGTGACCAACCTATATTGTGATTGCTAATTATAGTGCCCTTTTCCCCTCCCACCCACCTCCCCCAACACCTCCCCCTTGGTAACCACTCGTCCCTTCTCCATGTCTACGGGTCTACTGCTATTTTGTTCCTTCGGTCTTGCTTTGTTTTTATGCTCCACAAATAAGTGAAATTATTTGGTACTTCTCTTTCTCTCCCTGGCTTATTTCACTGAGCATAATACCCTATAGATCCATCCATGTTGTTGCAAATGACAGGATTTCTTTTCTTTTTATGGTTGAATAATATTCCATTGTGTATATGTACCACATCTTCTTTATCCATTCATCTATTGATGGATATTTAGGTTGCTTCCATATGTTGGCTATGACAAATAGTGCCGTGATAAACATAGTGGTGCATATGTCTTTGTGAATCAGCAATCTTGTTTTCTTCAGGTAAATTCCTACAAGTGGAATTACTGGGTCAAATGGCATTTCTATTTTTAGTTTTTTGACGACCCTCCATATTGCTTTCCACAATGGTTATACCAATTTACATTCCCACCCACAGTGTAGGAGGGTTCCCATTTCTCTGCATTCTGGCCAGCATTTGTTATTTCTTGTCTTTTGAACAGTGACCATCCTTACTGGTGTGAGGTGATTTCTCACTGTGGTTTAATTTGCATTTCCCTGTTAATTAGTGATGTGGAGCATCTTTTTATGTGCCTGTTGGTTTTCTGTATTTCTTCTTTGGAGAAGTATCTGTTCAAGGTCCTCTGACTGATTTTTTAATCAGGTTATTTGTTTTATTGGGTGTTGAGATGTAAGAGTTATTTAGGTATTTTGGATGTTAACCCCTTATCAGATGAATCATTTATGAATACATTCTTCCATACTGTAGGGTGCCTTTTTGTTCTGCTGATGGTGTCCTTTGTTATACAGAAGCTTTTTAGTTTGATGTAGTCCCACTTGTTCGTTTTGGATTTTGTTTCCCTTGCCTGAGGAGATGTGTCCAGGAAAAAAGTTGCTCATGTTTCTATTCAAGAGATTTTTACCTATGTTTTCTTCTAAGAGTTTTATGGTTTCATGACTTACATTCAGGTCTTTGACCCATTTTGAGTTTACTTTTGTGTATGGAATTAGGTAATAATCCAGTTTCATTCTCTTACATGTAGTTGTCCAGTTTCCCTAATACCAGGTGTTGAAGATGCTGTCTTTTCCCCATTGTATGAAGAATGAACATTCTTGTAGCATAACATTAGCATGCACCCTGAGTTATATTGCTAGGATGAGTGGGACTTATTTATTTCCAGAAAGCCTTTCTGCTTGGAAAGGATTGAAGGAATTGTTTCCCTGAAAGAAACTGAGGCTCAAAGAGATCAAGTCATTTTCCCAAAGCCACATGTCCATTACATTCCAGAGCCAAGGTCTGACACTAGGTTCTTCAGGCTCCAGCCCAAAGCACTTTGCATGCCAACTCAACAGGACTAGGGGTATACGGCAAGTTTCCAGGACCCTGGGGATCTGAAAGAGTTAAGCACATCACTTAAAAAAATAATCTTCATCCATCTTTCAAGATTAATTTGTCTTTCTTCTTGCTAAGGCTCAGTAGGGATGGCCAAAATAATAGATCACCTAGGACAAACAACAAGTCAAGATTCTGAGGAGCCATGGAGCACACTTGATCCTGAAACAACAGACCTGCAAGTGGATCTGGAAACTTCCCATGCCACCAGGAAAGAATGGACAGCTTGCTGCAGCTACAAAGGGTAATCGTAGTCCCAGCAGGATGAGTTTTCAGGCTCTGTTTTAAAGTTGACTGCAACTGGTGCTAATCACTGTTTTCTGTTGATGGAAATACTATAATGTGGTGCTCCTTACACCTCAGCTTACATTGGAGTCACCTAAGCAATATAATACCTGGTGTTTGGTCAGTCCCTCCCCCCCACGGTGATTCAGTAGGTCTGGGGGGCATCCTGATAACCTGTATGTCTAACATGTTTCAGGGTGATACTGATGGAGAGGATGGGGGCTTGTGGTGGGCACAGTTTGAGAACCTAGTATGTTGTTGATGTTGATGCTGATGACATCCATTAACGCTGATTAGGAGACGGCACATATTATGTTCTCACAGAGAACTGAGCCAGCATAGGAGTCAAGCAGATTATTAGTCCTGACATAGTAGGTAGATGGCCGGCCCTGAGCAGGGGAGGAGGAGGACAACTTTGGTAAGTGTTGACATTTGACTAGATGTTTACTTACGTTCCACACATTCTTTGAAAGCTTTTCTTGCCACGTGTGGAGTGAGACTGTAGACAACAGAATGGCCAAAACCAGGTAGTTCCAATGTGGGGGGAAATTGACTCAAAGTTCACCCCAAAATTCATTGCCATAGTAAAAATCACACCTCCCTGCACCATGACAGTTCCAACGGGGACAAAATATAGTCAAAAATCCCTCCACCCCATGAGAAGGGGGAGTAAGCCAGACCCCCAGGAAGGCCCAATCTCACTCATGGAATATTCATCTCCCTTCCTGTAAAAAAGGCTCCCAGTTGTTCTCTGCACGGTCCCCTCTGGTTCTCCTTGCGCCCAGCTCTCTGGGGACATGCACTTTTTTTCTGAACTTTATTTTCCAAATGAATTCTTAATGTTTAATAGCATTTCTGCATCTGTTCTTGAACTCCTTCTCTCAAGAAGACCCAGGACTCATCTCCCGTAACACCACCACCAAATCTCCAAATGCATGTGAACTCAGAGTGAATGCTCTTTCGAGGTCAGTGGGGCCCTTGAGGCAATGAGTGTAATTGGGAAATATAGAATTTAGGGAAACTAAAGGGAAAAGAAAAAAAAACAGTAAGATAGAAAAAAGAAAAAAAGGTGGACAAGGAGAACGGTGCCCTAGCCTCAGGTGCCCCTAGTGCGTACTGTAGGAGCATTACTGTTTTTCCCAGGAAGTCCAATTCCTGTGACTTTTACTCTGCCACCAGTCCCCAGCTGTCAGCTGGTATATACTAGGGATTTGCTTAAAGAAAACTTCAAGCTCAAAGAATGTCAAAACTTGCAGGATTCCACGTCAGGTTAGGATATCTAGATGACTTAGGAAATGATAACCAAATCATTGTTTGCTATACACGAGTTAATTGTGAAGGCAAGATAAAAATATGTAAGAAGATCTGATCTTACTAGCAATCAAAGAAATGCAAATGAAGACATAATACCATTTTTGCCCATCAGTTTGGCAAAGTTTTAAAAAACTGAGTCTATCCTCTGTTGTCCGGGCATGTGGAGAACTAAGCCCCCTCTCATACATTGTTGGTAGTGGCACAAGTTGGTACAGCTTTTTGACAGCAATTTTCAAGTTTTATCAAACCCTCAAAAATATGTGATGTGTTTGAGCTTACTAGTTAATAGTTAACTTCAAGAAAAATAACCAATCCTATAACCTCTGTGTAGAATGCTATTCTGATAGTGATAAATATAAGCAACCTAAATATTTTAAAACAGAGGGTTGGGCAAATAAGTGATAATCTTTCCATACACTGGAATCCTGAATAGTCACTCAATTATAATTGGAGGAATATTTAACAAGAGAACTATTTATTTCAAATAGTAGGCCCTCCATCCATATATATATATATATATAGTTAACTTCAATATATATATATATATATATATATATATAGTATAATCCCATATTTGTCAAGAAAATAGGAAAAAATAGGAAGTATATATTCTACAATGATTATCCCTACATGATGGTTTTAACTTTTTATATTATGAGTTTTCCCACTTTTCCAGATGAAGTTTGATTATCTAATAAAAATATCAATAGTCTATTTATAAAAGAGTGAGGGCAAAGAAAAAAATCTAGTATTTATAACAAATGTAAAGGAAGAGGTATAAATACAAAATACAGGAATAGAAACCTGGACCCAGTGATGTCTGTAGCTAGAAATAGTAAGAATGCCATATGACTTATTCTACCCAGCTGCCCCTGGCAGACATCTCAAATTGAAGCATAGTGCAATATAAATAGAAATTTAGAGTTTTGTGGCTGCTCCAGAGAGATGACCTAAGGATTTGGCATTTAGAAAGATTAGGTAACAAAACTTAAATCACAGATAGTATAGAGGCTCCTTGAAAAGAAGTGGCTAAAATTTAAATATGTGTATTTTGGGGGGTTACAGCTGGACTTTGTACACCAGACAGAGGCCCATAGAGAGGGTTCCCCAAATTTCAGGAGTCAGATGCTCAAAATACAGCTAGTCTAGGTTTCACTTGGATTTCCACGAGAAAGAGAAAATGAGAACGCCATCAGCATATCCCAAAGCATTCATTGTTCATGCTGTTTCCTTTCCAATCCTTTTGGGGTGTGGTCTTGTAACCTCTACAGAGTCCATTTATCACTGCAAAATGTGTCGACTTCCTAAGGTACTGGACTTTCCATACCCGAATCACAGCTGTCGTACATCACCACCTACCTTTCTCTTTGTACACATTTCTTTTTCATGGTTGATTAAACATTGATGAAGGTGGAGGTACCACCTTACGTTTCTTTCTGTCACCCTATCTAAGCACAGTGTGGGTCTCCACATCACTGCTGAATGAACAGATAATTTTAAAATTCAGGAAGAAGTACCTGCCTAGGCAAGTACAGAAAATATGAAACATGAGCTGAGCTTTGGTCTGGCAGAGAACGCTGGCTCATTGGTTTTTTTTTTTCGGCTGCAGGGAAGGAGCGAACTGTGGCTCAAGCAACGGCACCGCGGACTCTGTTTTTGAACAGGTCCGCCTACAGTCACGTGGCGCAAGTATGTATGCATTTCTCTAGGATTGCTCTGCCACTTTCTTATGGTTTAGGGAAATGCACTTTTCATAAGACTCTCTTGTATGTGTTTCAGGTGCAATGACCACAGATGCAACGGCATCTCCATCCCGGGATTTCGAGGCTTCGGGTGGAGACGTGTCTAGAGGGGTCTTGTATGCACTCTTATGTGTAACGCTCCTCAAGTGCTTCAGTTATTTATTTTTCTTATTTATATCACAGATCTACATATTTTACTTATGATAAAGTCCCTTAGCTCTTTTTTAAAAAAACTCTTAATTATTATATCCTGATGCATTAGAGCCACAAATTATGTAAGACTAGTGCTATGTGAGTATTTTCTCACTCATGAAACCCTTCTCCGTCATTACTTCATGTGTTTCCTTTGGTAAACAAGCTCCATTTGAAGTAGCATTATGACATTGACCTTAAGCTCTTCTGGGATTGTTTTTAAAGCACTTTCTTAATAGATACTTTTAGATATGAATGAGAAGAGTTATTTTCTGCTACATGTGAGTGTCAGACGTTAATGAGAAGTGATTCTGTCTCTTATTTTATCTTTGCCACTTTAGGTATATCTATGCAAAAAGGGGGAGTAGGAACCATGTACCAAATTGTGCTAAGTACTGGATAAGATGATAATGAGCAAGAGTAGGCCTGGGAGCCCAGGAAGCATACAGTCCCAACTCTCAAAGGGTTGGGGCAAGAGTGACATTGACAAACATTAATAAGCTGGAGAAGATATTGGAAGAGATATAAGTTGTGAGCTGCAGGCTACAAATATGAGACTCTAGAAATTGTTTCCTAAAGGCCTATTAAAATCTGCCAAGATCCTTTGACTGAAAGTTTGTCAGTCAAACTGACTGAATGTCAGTTGATTTCAGGATCTCCCATAACCCAGGCAGAAATAAGAACTCTTCTTTGTAAATGGAGACAAATTTTGGGAGTGAAGTGGAAAGGGATCAACAAAAGCTGTGGAAGTTGACTTTGTCACTGGCAGATGCTGAATACCTGGCAATTTGGGAAAAATTGTTGATGCTATTGTAATATATGCTTGAATAAATATTTCTTGTATAGATGGACTACATTTATGAAGATGGAAGAGGTTAAAGAAGAAAATCTCACAAGAATAGTTAAGCCTGTTTGGGCCTAACCACATACCGCATTTTGATTGGAAAGGATTATAGATGTTGCAGATTATTCTCACTTGCTCTTTCACCTACAGAGAGGTCTCCGATTTGATCACCTATGTAGCAGACCTGCATTTCAACAAGCAGAAATTAGAGGAGGAAAATAATAAGCTTAAACTGGCGTTAGAAACCTTGGAAGAAGCTAACAGTCAGTTGTCAGAGGATTGTACTGAATTGCGCCTTCAGATAAAAAGGTGAGCCACAGGCGGTTACTGCTTGCTGGGAACTTTATTTAGTATATTTTTAGTATATTCACAAGTGTACGCAATCATCACTATGATCCAGTTCATCACTCCAAAAGAGAAACCCCATAGCCATTAGCAGTCACTCTCCACTTCTCTCTCCCCTTAGCCCCCAGCAGCCACTAATCTACTTTCTCTCTGTGTGGATTTGCCAATCTGGACATTTCATATAAATGGAATCATATAATATTTGACCTTTGTGTCTGACTTCTTTTAATTAACATAATGTTTTCAAGGCTAGCTTGTATCAGTATTTCATTCCTTTTTATGGCTGAATAATATTCCATTGAATGGATGCACCACCGTTGTTTGTTTATTTTCCAGGGTACGGACATTTGGGTTATTTCCACTTTTTGAATATTACAAATACTGCTGCTTTGAACAATTATGTACAAGTTTTCATGTAAACATAAGTTTTCAGTTTTCTTGGGTATACACTTTGTAGAATT
This sequence comes from Manis javanica, assembly GCF_040802235.1. Taxonomy (NCBI): domain Eukaryota; kingdom Metazoa; phylum Chordata; class Mammalia; order Pholidota; family Manidae; genus Manis; species Manis javanica. The sequence goes on along the minus strand of NC_133170.1, from coordinate 11,151,833 downwards.
GCTGTGTAGTGGCCTATACATAGCATTTTGCAGAAATGCCAAACTGTTTTCCAAAGAAGCTGTACCATTTTACATTTCTACTAGCAATATTTGTCACTTCTCTTCTAGTAATGGTGTTTTTTATGTCATTCAAGGTAGGGTTGCCTATATAAAACCAGTATGCCTATAGGCTAAGTGTGAACCTATCCAAAGTTTTTGGTGGTTTGGAAGTTCCCATGCTAAGTATTATGAGAGATTCATTGATGAGTCAAATTTAAGATGTGCTCTCAGGGAGTCTATAACCTAGAAAAATGGTAAGAAAATCTGTGACCTTAGCTTAAGATAAAAAGGGATAAGGACCTAGGAGCCATACCACATTAAGTGTCAAACCCTGGTAAAACAGGTTGTGGGGAGAGCTTGAGCATCAGGTAAAAAATGGCAAGTGTCTCCCAAAGTCTGTATTTACAGACATAGATGCTAAAACTGAATAGAAAAGTTCTAAGTTAACTTGAAAAGCCAGTAAAACATTCTGACCTTGGCCCCTTATCATCAAAATTTTTACCCAGCTAGTCCACAGCCTCCAAGCCATTCTATAAAATAAAAAAATATGCTTACTTCATTCTCCATTCCACAATTGGCTTATTTATTACTTATTTGAAATATAATAATTTAAAGTTTCTTTTAAAAAAACTCTGCCTTGGACAAATGTGCCAGTCATGGTTTTTGGTAAAAACTGGAAGCTGACTCTACTTAGCTTAAGCGATAGGGAAATGTATTAACAAGGAATTGGGTAACTCAAAGAATGGCCAGAGAATCTGGTGGGCAGCCAGAATGCCAGTGTCTACAAAACCAATCCTTGGCACCATCTTCTTACCCCTGACTCACTGGAAAGAGCCTCTGTTTCCTTGCGGCACTCACAGCATATTTTTGCTATTGTGAAGTGGTCCCATCATAGTATAATTTGCCTTCTATGTTAACTGTGACCCTGTTAACATGAGAACCTGGTTACTCTAGCGCCGAGTAGCATGTCTGCTGTAGATGACCCCTCCCATCCTCCCAGTTGTCTGCCTGCCAGAAACCTTTGTCTCCTTCTTCAACCTTCATGTCTAAGTTATATACCAAGTCCTGTTAATTTCGCCTCCCTCAAGTCTTTCCAGTAGATTTACTTCTTTCTGTTCCTCTATCTGCCACTTGGCTGAAGGTGACATCACCTTTCACCTGGATCACCACGGCAGCCCCTCATTGGTCTCCCTGCCTTTTCTGCAGTCAACCAGCAGGAGTGATCTTCCTAAATGCCAGTCTGAACGTCACACCCATGCTTTGAACATTTTCATGGGTCCCTACTGTATTAGGGACAAAATCCAGATTCCTTCATTTGCTTTGCAAAGGCCTTCGTGATGGGGCCTCTGTGGCCTTATCTCTACCTCCCATTTTCTGTTCTGGGCTCCAACAATCTCTAATTGCTTGCAGGCCCTCAATAAGCTTCTCTTTGTTCCCTCCTTCACTCCCTTCCTCATGACCTAAGCTATCAGCCTTTCACACAGTATCTGCAGAATTTGGGTTCACTGCAGCCTTGGTTTTTATCACACTGTGTTGTAGTTATGATGATGTAGTTGTGATACTGGGAGGGTAGAGTTCTCAGGACTGGGTTCCTTTTTGGTTTCCTCAATGCCTAGCATGTCTCCCACAGTATTGGAGCTCCGTAAATATCTGTTGAAGGATCAATGCAGTATCTTAGTAAGGAAAGAAACTGTAGACTTTGAGACCTTGCTCAGTAAATAATTTATAATCTAGTGGGAGTACAAATAGAAAATTCCATGATACGGATTACCATAATTCATTTAATAGGTTTCCTTTTTTTTGGCCATTTAGGTAATTTCCAATGCTCTATTATTGCAAGCAATGCTATAATAAACTTTTAAAATGAAATACATAAAACTGTTTGTGAATATTTGTTTGGTTGTCACCTCCTTTATTAGTATGTGACCCCTGTTTGCCCACCATCATAGGCTACCTTGCAAGCTACAGCACAGGAAACATGGTATTATTCAATAAATATCTGTGGAATTGCATTAACTAATATTACATCTTATTAGGACAAGGCATGAGCCATGTGATTCCACCAGTGATGGATTTCAAAGGGTGTCCCCCAATCTTTATCTTCAGGGATATGTTTATTTCCTCTGTCCTTCCCTCATTGCTCTCCCCCAAATGCCTTTCTTTCCTGAGATCTGTAAAAGATTATGGGTATATTTTTACTATTGTTGGCATCTGGTTTAAGCCTTTAGTGGTTTTCAGCTTGGGTCCAAAAATAGTTCTTGGCTTTACTTAGTATCTTTGACGGTTATATTTGAGGTTTCGCTCGTTGCCTTCTTACCCCTACCCCCACAGTGCCCACCAGGCTATTATGAGAACAAATCTGTTAAAAGAAGAACTGGAGGAACTGAAAATTAGTATGAATGCTTCAGAGGAGCAGAAGACCACGATCCTAGCCCAGAACAAACAATTGGTAAGTCATCCACATACTTCGAAATTGGCACATAGTTGACGTAACTGGAATCCAGGCGGGCTTATTTGGAGGCAAAAATCAGAAATCAGTAAGCTGATTTTTTAGAAAAATAAAGGCAGGTAGGATTAAAAAATGTGTTTGCATGTCCAACCAAGATAAAAATTCTTTGTAAGTTAGTCATTTTCACAATGGTTCATGAAGATCTAGGGGATCTCTGGAAAGCCTCCTGAGGTTGATAGGTGAATTCATAAATACCTGATGTAAAAACCATTTAAATTTTAAAAAGTCTCTGTCAAACTTTTCCCTTGTTCTCAGTAGTTACTGATGATCCCTAAGAGGCTCCATAAATGAGTCCTTAAGCTAAATAAGCACAGTCTTGCAATTTTCAGAGCAAAACATTATTTAGGCTAAGCTTTAACTCAACTGCCAGATAAATCATTTTTCTTGAGAACATTATTACCTAGAGCTTTAGCTGTAATCTTTAAAATCCTGATATTCTAGCACTTCAAACAATGGCGGGAGTCAGCTGAAAGTCATTCAAAATCATTTATTTTTAGGTGTGTAAGTCATCAGAAGACTTGGGTTCCCTGCCTGTGTCATTGTGACCCTTCTGCAGTCAACACAGCTTAGCTTTTGCCTCAATAGTTAAATGTGGGACAAGTCTCATGAGTGTCAGGGAACCCTGCAAGTCCCTGTGAATATGTTTCAGGAAGGACTCAAGTAGGGACCACCAGGAGCTTCTTCACGGAGACCACGTAGAGAAACGGTCAAACTCCCACCCTTGGGAGTCACATTGCCAGCATTTAAGTTCTGACTCCAGGGATGTTCATACAATTTAAACAGTTGGCTGTTCACACCATCCATATAATCCCTTCAAGCCTCTGTGCCCTCATGTGTGACATGGGAATGAACTACCGTAGGGCTGGAGGGTTAAATGAGTTCATATATGTAAAGCATGAACTGTACATATTTTACAATGTCTTCTTTCCTCTTGTGGCTCAATAACATTAGCTGCTACTGCTAACAGGGCAGAGTCCTGTATATACAATCCTAATCTTTCACATTTTATAGTGTTTCATGATTTCAAAAGAATTGTTAATATTTCAGTTTAGTCATCATAGACATTCAATGAGGTAGAACAGAACTTGCTGTTCTTCATTTAAAAAAATTAAAAGAGTTATAGGTAAAATCCAGAGATGTTTTGATTATTCTAAGTCAATTGTCTAATTCATGGTGAAGCTAGAATTGAACCCAGGTCTTGTGATTCCAATTACATAGTGTGTGTGTTCCTTTGTTCTTATACCATTGACATCCTAGCCTGAGATGTTTTCCCTTTTATTTCTATAGTATAAAGGTAATATCTGTCTACTCTATAAAAATAAGGAAATGCATATTAAAAAAGAAAAAATAAAATCCCACAGAATCCTTCCCTTCTCCTATCCACAAGATTTACCATTAACATTTTGGCATACATATATCCTGTCCTGGAATACTTTTTTCTTCTGATGGCTCTGAATTTGGGGCTCTTAATTATAAAATAGTTTTTGATATTCACATGTTCTCATAAAGTTGAATCAGGGAATATCCACAGCTTCAAGGAGGAAGCTTGTAGTCTATGATTTCAAGGTGCTGTTTAAATAGATGTGTTCACACTACCTTGTGTTATAAGTGGATGGTGGTAAAGTTGCAGGGAAAGAAGCCAGGCTGTTCCTTTTCTTTTTGTTGTCTTTCCCTTGCTAACCGCCATAGTTAGATTGAATCAAGGAGAAGAGTGACTTCTCACAGATGCCAAAAAGCTGCTAGCCAAAGGCTTAACCCAATGTTCAGGAAATGTTCAGACCAGGCCTGTTGCTGATGTCAATGCTAAATTTAAAGTTGATTAAGGAGAAGAATTTGAATAACTTTGAAGGTACATATGTGGTACTTAATAAGCTTCTTAAATACTTTTAAATTACTTTTCTCAATGAATCAGGAGACAGAAAACCGGGCCTTGATTCTTGAGATTCGGCTTCTCCAAGAAGAGGTATGTTGACATCATTAAACACGAGCACAGATAAACATATTGAAATCATACAGTCATGGTCTGATCCTGTGTGAAATAGAAATCATGTGACTATCGGTTTCTTGTGGGCCAAAGGCCAGGTTGCTTTCTCAGATGACAAGGGAAAAAGAGTGGATAGGATTTGCAGGTCTAGACATAAATATGTTACCATCTTTGTAATTATCTGTGGAAGAAATGGATTCAAGAAGTTCAGATTTAAGATGAAATTAACCTACCTAAAAAGAGGGCAAATCAAGAAGGAAAATGTAGTCATTATCTAATAATTTTCCATTATTATCCCACTCAAGTAGGTGGCAAAAATCTTGAGTCTAAGACCCAGATCTTAAATTCACTGAAATGCTGACATTGAAAAAGCCATTTGTTGTTTCAGGTTTATACAAATTACCTACAGTTATTTTGGTGATTAAGATATTGCATGTGAAATCATTTGATTAGCCATAATATGCCTCATATAAGTTAGGAAATATTAGTAAAATCTCTAAAAAAAACAAATGCTGGGCAATCCATTTTTTAAGCAACAGAATTAAAGCATTGAAAGAGCAAGTAATAAAACTACTAGTAAGTTACTATTTTGGAGGTAACTCTCCGGAGGAACCTTTTGAATGTTAAGGATTAGGCACAGTTTTTTTATTTGGGCTTTATGTAAATTTATCAGGGGTATTTATTAAGCTCTGATGAATAGTCTGGGGAGTTATTCAAAATATGGGCCAAGTGGGCATTAAAAAAATTTCATAGTGGGTTGGAAAGGAAAATTAAAGGGGAGGAAAAATCCTTTCATTAGATTCAGATGTATTACAGCTACAAGGCCAGGATTTTGTGAAATTAGTTCTTTACAGTTAAGCTCCCAATGTAAGTTATTTTTCTCTACATATGTAGAATGATTGACTAGCATTAAAGAATTGTAGCAAGCCCGTTTAGAATTGAGATGGAAGGAGATTGAGAGCCCTTCTCATGAGGTAGTATTGCAATTAATGATTCACATTAGAAAAGGCATATATATATATGTGTGACATATATATATATATGTCACTGCTCACTAAGCTTCCTTTAGGAGGTAAAAATTAGATGCATGTGAAGAGTAACAGCATGAGGGTTTGACTAGTTACTTTCATTCCTTTATGTATTTAGTACATATTCGCTGGGAGACCTCTATGAGCTAGGCACTCTTCTAGATGCTGAGCATACAAGCTTAAGCAAAATAGCCCACATGGAGCGTGCTTGTTAGATGGTGATAAGTGAGTGCCATGGTGGAAAGAAATGCAGAAAACAAAACTGCGGGGGAATGCAACTTAAACCAGGGTGCTGAGGAGAAGTAGCACTGTGAAGTCAATCATTTGGTTACAACTGGCAAGGAGCTTTATCTGTGGCGGAGTGTTCCAGGCAGAGGAAACAGTAAGCTCTCAGTCCACAGGCTGCAGCCTGTCTGCGAGGCCAGCGTGGCTGCAGCAGAAGGCACAGTGGCAAGAGCTGCAGGGCAGCAGGTGGAGGGTCTCCTCTAGGCTTTGCATGGGCTCTGGCTGTTTGCAGAGGGAGACGGGAGCTGGTGGACAGTTTTGAGCAGAGGAGTAACGTGCTCCAGTTACTGTCGTAACAAGACGGCTGTGGCTGCTGGGTTTAGAATTATCAGTAGTGAGCAAGGGAAGAGGCAGGGAGACCAACCGTGGGAATAATCTAGGCCAAAGAGGATGGAGGCTTAGACTGAAGCAGTAACAGTAAACGTGGGGAGAAGTGGTCAGGTCAGCAAATGCTTTGTACTTTATTCAAAGGCATTTGTTTTCTATTCGGGTAATGTGGAGGTTCTGGCTGTTTATAAATCTCAGTGAAATAAAAGAAAAGTCATCAGTTGAGAGGGAGGGTGATGGGGGAGGTATTAGAAGTTCAAGGAGAGAGAGGGGATGAAATAAGCCAGGAGCTGGTGAACTTTTTGTTAAGGATCTGATAGCAAGTATTTTTAAGCTTGCCTGACTAAAAAGCCTATGTTGCAATCACTCACTCTTGCCACTTTAGTGGGAAAGAAGCCATAAACAATACAAAACTGGGCACAGCTATGTTCTAATAAAACTTTATTTACAAAACCAAGTGGTCAGCCAGTGTTGGCCTGTGGGGGTGAGGTGGGGAAGCTGGTGTAGTTTGCAAAGGGGACTGAGTTCATGGGAAGGTAGAAGGATAAGTAGGGAGGGGTAGGATCAACGGATTACAGGCTCCAGGGGCAACTGAGGGTGTTGCTGCTCAAAGAAGCAATCTGAAAAGATGAGAAATGTATTTGAAGGTATGACAAGGGAGTGAGTGGCCGAGGTGCAAGGGAAGATAAGAAGGGACTAGAAAGAGTATCCCTGGACAGTCATAGGAAAGGGATCGTGGTATTTTTGGACAGAGTCTAAAGTTTCATCCCTTAGCTTAAAATGGATTTTGATGTTAATGATGAAAATACCACTTCCTAAAAAAGACTGTGATGTTCTCTTATTTTTTTTGGTCTGCCTCTCAGAGTACTATCTTATTTTATATTAGAATACTAAAAACATTACGGATATATATGAACTGGAAAAGAAGATTGAGGAGCTCTCTGAAACCGAGACAGAGCGCCAAGTAAGCTCTTCCCACATGCTGGTAAAATATTGTCTTCTGTCAAACCCTCTTATTCTATGAAGGGGTATAGAACTCATTGAAATGATAACCTTTGGTTATGAAATTTGAAATTTGTATTCCTCAAGATGTCTGAATTATATAAAAGGCAGTTTCTATTTTTTTTTTTTTTTACTTACAGCTTTGCTGATATATAATACACATGCCGTAAATTCACTCAAATTATAAAGGTTGGTGGTTTTGAGCATATTCAGAGAGTCATGCAACTGTCCCCAAATCAATTTTAAGACATTTTTATCATCCCCAAAGAAATCCCTTCAGCAGTTAATCCCCATGTCCCCGAACCCTAGGCAAACACTAATCTACTTTCTATTTCTATAGATTTACCTATTCTGGACATTTCATATCAGTGGCATCATACATGTTATGTGAACTGTTGTGATTGGCTTCTGTCACTGACAATAATGTTTTCAAGGTTCATCCATGTTACAGCATGTATCAGTACTTCATTTCTGTTTGTTGCTGAACAACATTTGATTGTATGTATGTACCACATTTTGTTCATTCATCAGTTGATGGACATCTGGGCTGCTTCGACTTTGAGTATTAAGAATAACGCTGCCATGAGCTTTCATGTTCAAGTTTCTGTGTGGGCATGCTTTCACTTTTCTTCGTGAACACCTAGGAATGGCATTACTAGGTCAAATGATAACCCATTTTTTAAATATTGTTTTATTGTAGCGGCAACTTTTAATTTAATAGTGTCTGATTTTGTGAATCCCTAAGTCAGGAAAAATTTCAGCTGTTGTACCTTCTTAACGCAGAAAACGAGGGGAAATGGGAAAATATCCTTGATGAATTAAGGACTGATAACTTACAGAAATGATTTCTATTTAGGTTGCATCTAAAAGGGCAACATTTAGTATGTATTTTTGCTATGTCTACCATATGTTCTTATCAGGAAACAGAAGAAATTCAGGAATTTATGTCGTGCTTATTGATGTTTCTAATGGCTTATTTGAGCAATATTTTTTGTGGTAGTGTATGTCTGAAGTGATGTTCTTAAATTTTATATCTAATATGTGGAATTATCAAGTTTCCTAGGAAAAGGCCAGATTTCACGTGTGGATATGTAATATGTATATTGTAGCAGTTATAATTTACACATTCAATTAATTTTATTCTAAGATGTCTTTGAAAAATGCAACTGTCATAAACTAGTGGACAGAGCCAGAAGGCATGGGTTCAAATCCTGTCTTCCCGACTTAAAGGCTTTATAACCTCAAGCAAGTAGTCAATCTTTTAAGTCTCAGTTTTCTCATCTGCTAACTGGGTGTGACATATTCTACCTAACCCACAAGCTTGTGGGAAATTCAAATGAGATGATTATGTCAAGATACCTTTAGAACTATAAAGGGATATCAAATATATATGATTATAACAATGATTCTACTTCTGACCATGCTAATTGTTTTTCTAGGTTTTCAGTTCAATCAATATACATATTTTATCAATTATAGTTAGAAGCCTCTGCCCACAAGCTTGCTTTTGGTTTGAATAAACAGATACATCCTCAGTATATTCACTGCACTAAAAGAAATCTTGAACATTTTAAAACTATGTCATTAAGAGAGGAAAGTCTTCTTTCTGTCCACATGGAGTTCTGTGTCCATGCCCTGTTTAAATTTTCAATTTCACCAAAAATTGAAGACTCTCAATGGTTTCTTATATGAAGTGTGAAAGAGTTGGGAAGGCACTTGGCTGGGGCCAGAGACTTACACCCTAATCAATTCTGTCACTTACTGTGCATGACATTGGGCAAGCCTCTGGATAGTGCCGAGATTCGATTTCCTCACTGGTAAAATGAGGACAATGACCTAGGCCTCTAGGGTTGTAAGAAGCAGACAGGAAAGTTCCTTATAAAGGGAGAAACACATGCATGTTAAAGGTGCTTCAGAAACACGTCTGCCTACTGCAATGACTTTGTGGCACTGTCCTTTACCAAGGCAGCTTCCCAGTGGACTTTCCAACATCCCTTTCTTTTCAGATGCAGTTACACACGTATGAGAACACTTTGCTTGATAAGGATGCAAGCTTGCAGAAGGTTGGTAATGTTCCTGCCATGGAGTCCTGCGGGATTGGCTAGCTCTTTCCAAATCACAAAGGAGATGGTTCTTTGTGTAACTTCACTCTCAGTAAAATATCGATTCTAATATTCTATTGCATGAATATTCTATATATATCTGACATTCTATAAATGTACCTTTATCATACTTCACACAAATATTCCTCTGAGTGAAGAATACTGATTTCTCCAAGTGGGATAAATTTTACCATTTCCTCTCTAAATTCTGGTGTGTGAAACCATTTCTGCAGCATATTAGAGTACCAGGTTACCAGTCATTGGCTAGGTACTCGTGATGCAGTTTTAATTAATGGCAACACCAGTGTGCATGCAGTTCATTCATTTTAGGGATAAGGAAGAATATGTCCCCAAATTATTTTCTACCCTGTTTGATTGATGGATGGATAGGTAATGATCTACATATCCTTGTATCTGCTTACAAAGGATACTGACTGCAGAGATGCTGGTCAGGTTTATGGCTTTAAGACAGGAAGGGCACAGCCTAAGCTAATTAACTTCCACATTCAAAGACAGGGAAGTGAAGAGCAATACTGCTTTCCCTTTCCCTGTAACATTTCAAAGGCATCATCTGTGGCATGTGGACATTGACCAGGATACGGAACATTGTACCAGCTTTATCTCTTCATCACGGGTGCTCTGTCCCCGTGTAGTGACACTGTGGCCATGCTGGCTGCTCACTTTCTCCATAACTCTGGGCTTTCCATCGCTTTGCACTCCTGCCCAGCATTTATAGGGTATTGACTGAGCACTTCCCATGTGCCAGGTACTATGCTAGACATGGCATAACACTATAGTCCAGACACTGACTGTACCCTCTGTTCTTGCAGTATAGAACCATGGTTTTAAAAGATTCTGTTTAAACTGGATAAAATTAGATGCCTTAATGATTTATTAGGCATTTCAGGTAGACTGATTTTTTTCTTAAATGTATTGTGATAATAAATACAACTGTGGCTTGGACTTAAGAATCATCTTCCAAGGTTTGATCCCATTGGACCAAGCAAACAAAACATAATGATATGTTAGATATAGATATGCATTTAGGTAACTAGTTTAAGATAACTGCTTTGTTGTCCCATACTTTTTATTTGGTTTTTATCCCAAACACAGACTGGTTCAGTTTTCTGTATGGGATTGGTAGAATCCAATCAATCTAATGAGAGTAGTAGAATGTCTTACCGTCTTTGGGCATTTACAATTCTTCTGTGGCTCAGACTGATAATCTAACAAATGTGATTTGGTGGGCTCATACATTTATTTGCTATTTTCTCTCCTACTTACAGAAGGATTTAAGTATAGAAGAACTTCAGTCAACCATCATAGAGTACAGGAACGTTATAGAGGTATGGCATCAACAGTTCACAGCTTGCAAGGTGGGGTTGTTGAAATGCATATGTAAATCCTCCACTAGGGTAACATGTACGACAAATATATGTGATTCCAGAATTTACGAGGGGATAAAAACAAACTGATTCAGGAGTTACAGCGCCTGCAGCAGGAGCTCCTCGTGTAAGTACAGAGCGAGCGCACACCGGCCCTCTCCCGCACGCCTTTGCCTCGAGTCATTGGCCTCCTGGGCTCCATGCAGTTCCTCATACCTCGTCCTTTTCTTGTGCACCTTTGTAAGTGATATTTTCCCTGCTTTGCTCCCAGAGAACTCCTTCATGACTTTTCCATGACCCTTTTCTCTGACCTTGAGTAGCATAATTCTTTGGAGCGCACGCACAGCAGGCTGTTGCTAGCTCTTTCCTAACCCACATCATCCTATATTATGATCATTTATTTCTGCATATGTGAAATATGCTCATCCAGGAGTCCACAGGAGCCACTCAGATAACAAAAATGAGTAAGGTGAATGGGGTAAGTGTACACACTTACATGACCAGAGTGACAAATGGGAAGAGTTGTTACCTAGATAAAGGCAGGGGGGGCCACTCTGCTGAGCTCCAGCTAATTGTTGCATCAAGAATAAACAGATGGGCCCAGGGTTGCTACATCTTTTCATTTTTTTCAGAAAAGCCAGACATTTAGATTTTTAGTGGAATTTTCTAAATCTTAACCATTGACTCCAATTCTTTAAAAAAAAAAAAGGTGTGGACAATTTGTTTGCAACCACCTAGAGTCACTAATCTGTGTGTCTCCTGAAGGGCAGAGACTCTGTCTTATTTCTCTGTATTGCTAAGTACCTTGCACAATCCTTGGCACATGTGACTGCTTCCTGACTGGTGGTAAACCCTGTTCTGGTGACCTAGAATATAATGGTGGTGGGACACCTAACCAGAACTGACTATTATTTTTTTCCTCCAAGAAATGGGATCCAGTTGACTGTTGGTGGCAAACATAATAGCATCGTCTCTGAAGGAGAAAAATCCCTGCACTGTGAACTCATTCTTGCTCAGTCTTCAGAGGTAGGTAATTGTCATCAAATGGAAATCTTTAAAAATTACCACCCCATGGGATAGCTTACTATTAAGTGAAGGCCTGTAGCTTCCTGACAAGGAACCATGGCGTTTTTGAGGGTTTTAGAATCCAAGTCTAACTAGTCTCTTAGCCTGGAAGAATGGACCTTTTTCAAGTTATGGCTGAAAAATATCATCGGGCTCAAGGATGGGTTTGTGGAGTGTGCCTCCAGTGAATCTGGAGTTTAGAAAGCTCTATATTCTTGATATTTTTCATGATAAATGACCTTCACTGATCCCCGGCCTGGGGTTCTAAACGTAGCAGTAGAGATCCATGAAAAATTTTTCAGTACTTCCACAAATCCCCAAAGTAAATACATCTATCCAAAACAAGGACTCTCAGAAACAACACAAAATGTCTTTACTACAGGACGTAATTGTACCAACCCAATTTAGTGCCACTGATTATTACAGTCTGAACAGAAATGAGCGTTTTTATAGGTTTTGGGTTCAATTTAAAATGACAAAATGAATTATTTTTAAAACCTCTCAGTCTTGTAGGTAGACCCAATTCTTTACAACACGGGAGGAAACAAGCAGAAGCCTTCCTGGGCACACAGTGTTGGGACCCCTCCATACCATCTTCCCTCCTGTGTCCCGCCCAGCTTTGCGTTTGTTATGCCAGGCGGTGCTTTCTTAGCAAATTGCTTTCTTTTCACCACTTTGACGGGCTCTCCATGTCTGTGGATGTTGGGTATGTCAGAACTTCCCTCCCGTTGACAGCTGTGATATGACCTTGAAAGGAGAGGAAGAATGTCTTTGGGGCAAACGCTGTTGGAATTTCTGCCACGGATGCAGGACGACATATGTCGCCGTCCTCTGAAGCTGTCTGAGGCAGCGTTGGACATTCTGCTGAGGGCTGTGCTTCCCTGATATTCTGTTTCAAATACTCATCATTTTACGGTGTTTCTGAAATCAAGCCAAACTGCCAGACTGAGTGAAACAAAGTCCTCTGGGATAATAATGATGTCAAGATGCCAGCTGTAAAGTTCTATCCTACTAGACAGGGGTTACACAGCTGGCGACGTTCTGGCTCCGAGGCTTACCCCGCTGATGGGTGAAGAAGTTTGCCTTCTAATTGGAATCTGGAAATGACAGCTCTCGGACCTTTCTCTAGTGGACAGCAAAAGGAAAGACAAATGTGGTACTGTCATATCTCAGATATGACAGGGGCAGGGACTTTGAGATGAGTGTAAAGAATATGCCTTGTGAAACATCATCTGAGAGTGTCTTCTATGAATGAAAGGGAGCAAAAGAAACCAGTCTGTCTGCAGTGGGATTTATTGGCAACCCCCCACAAAGTTGTTATTTTCTGTGAATTTGTTCACCTTCCCCTATTTTCACAAAATTAGAGCCATACCAGTTGATATTACCCATAGAAATATTATCTGTTTGATGAATGATTTTCCTTACAAATGAATGAATGGTAAGTTGAAGCCATCCCAGAGAGAAAATAGAAACAGCTTTTTGAGGATGTTCCCCTTTTTGATAGGAGCAATCACACTGACCCATGGGCATCCTTTTCATAAAATAAAACTAAAGCATGTTCTTTATTAGAATGACAGAGTTGTGGACATTTTGGTAATTGTTTCAGAACAATGAGACTGAATGTCAGGGCAGTTCAATCAGCCTGTCATCTCTGGACACGATGATGGACCAAGGAATGCTGCTGTTACTGAGAGACCTTGAACAAAAGGGAGTGGAATTCACAGCTATGCTTCAGGAACTGGTATGGTGTGGTGTGTGCATATCATGGTGTTTCACTGGCTAAGAATGTCTGCAGATAACTGACCTATATAGCCTGTTTGCTGAGGACGTGTCTGTGTATTTTTTGAGACCCAAATAAATCCTACTATGAAGATATTTTTCTCAAACCTTCCTGCAGTTAGTTTTCTAGTATGGGTCAGTCAGGACTAACGGGTTGGCCATTGGATACAGATTGCTTGAGACTCTTTTATCCATCTTCATACTCAGAAGACATATCTGTTGAACAGCTTCTTTCTAGCCAATGGCTTACCTCTTTCTCCATTTTGAGTTTTGACTAGACACTCTAGAGAAAGCAGAGAACATCTTCATTTGGTATTTCCAGTCCCTTTCACAGTCCTAGTGTGTAGTATGTAGCATTTAGTTCTACAAATGAAAAATCCACGAAATTGCTTGTTTCCTTCTGTTTGAGAGGTGAATGCAAATAGGTTCGGGAAAATGATTCTGTCTGTTAATGTTCAGCATAGACAGAGCATCTGATGAGAGTTACCATCTACACATGGCAACATCCTGGGATAAAGGAAAATCACTGGGTGGCATTAGATGAGAAAGAACTCTTTCCATTCTAGTCTTCCTGAATTACCTACATAGAGAACTCTGGTCTAAATTATTTCTGATATAATAGTGTATGCTTTTCACCTGAATGCCTAGTTGAAGATGTGCAACTCTTTTCTAGCATGAAGAAGTTTCTGAAGTTGAAACCTTCATTTATAACCATTTACAGTGGGTAACAAATACAGAAATTACTGTGGAAGAAAAGTGGGAGAACAAGCTTATTGTAAGTTTCTATATTTTTTTATTTTCTGGTTTTTTCTTGTTTTCTTAACCCAGGTGATACTTCTATGTGGTGCTGTTTCTAAGACCTTCCTGTAGTCTTCAGCTGTCTTGGTCTGATGTGCACAGAGTGTGTGGGGATGGGTGTGAGTGTGCATACGTGGATCAGTGAATGTGGTGAATGTGGGGTGAGGTTAAGTGTGTGTGTGGGTGAGAGTGAGGAAAGAAAGTGAGTATGAGGGAATGTGCTATGTGTTGGAGAAACAAAGAATAAATAAGACTTAATGAAAAAATGCGTTTGAATCCTTGTAAGAGCTGGCTAATCTGTATTTTTCCCACTTTGATAGAATGATTATTGTGCAAAAGAATGAGACTGGCAGTTTCATTATGCCAGAAATTAACACAATATTGGAAAAATGGAAACTTCTTAGGTAACTGTTCCCGGTTGTCAGAAAGGAAGCATGTGAAAAGAGTCTCTTTAATTTTTCCATCAATTATCTCTACTTCTTGACCACCAGACGGTTACCTAACCTCCGTCAGCCCCTAAGTTAAACTAGAGCAAGAAGTAAATTCTGAAAACTCTGGAATATTAATTTCAACCCCTTTGCCAAACCATTTTTAAGTCGCTTTTGCATAAGCTGATCAACATTTTATTTTATTTTTAAATCGTTTTTTATTTAGTGATTTTATTGCATTTTCTTGTCCCATCCTGTTCTGAAGCGATTGTGCTGATTGTTGAAGTTGTCAGGGACCCTCTGATCTCAAGAAAAAAAAAAAAAAAGCTCCAATGTAGACAACATGACAGGTACCTAATATGTACTTAGACTGAGATAATCAACCTGAAGGTATTAATATTTGGGCAATTGAGAATTGGTATCTGCTCAATTAGAATTTTAGGGTCTAGTAAGAATAAGTACTATTGAGCTTGGAATGGCCACAGCGTTTTATATTGCTTCTATGTTTATCTATATTGAACATGGAAACAGTGAGTCTGTTTGTGACTTTTCTTGTAGGAATTCAAATGTATCATGGAAGAAAAGCAAACCCTTTGTATACCAATGCTGAACAACTTGGGAAAGCACAGAGAATCTCTTGATAAACAGCTTGTCAAATTGACAGAGATTTTGAAGAGATTCAGGCTGGAATATTTTTCTTTCAGAAAAGAATTTCTTTCCAGGTGATGATCATTTATATATAAGAAACCCATGCTTTCTATACATGACACATTTTTGATTGTGCCATGACATCCAGGTCCTTTTTTTGAGTTGTGCACATTGATTTCAAATGACCCTTTTTTAGGGAAGACATTTTGTCTGAAATTTTTGAACTGTAAAACAATGTGAAATTATATATTAAAAACTGCAAATAGTGGACTTTACAATCTGTGAAAAGCAGACTAGTGACTTACTTTCCTTAGAGAAGGAATTTGGAATTACAGAATATAGAATTCTTTAAACTACAAAGGGCCTTAGAGATCATTTAATAAAACCTTGTAATTTTACAGGGGACTGAAGCATAAGGATGTAAAGTGAATTGATCAAGACCTGAGAGTTATTAATGGCAAATCTATGAATCTGTTAGTGGAGGAACTTGATGCTGGGCCTATTGGCTCCTACCCCACTGGCTTCATGTTCCCAATGCCTCACACTGGGGACTAATCAATTAAATTTAAAGTAAAATAAGTCATAGGGAATAGAGGACTCTAAATATAAAGTGATTTACCATCTTATCCTTCCTCTTAGCTTAATTCTTATGATTTGGGGGAAATTCTTAATATTTGTATACTCTATAAATGGCATACTAAATGAGATCAATCATATATATTTTGTTAATCACTGTTTATATAGCTGCTTGTAGTATTCTAAGCATTCCCTTAAGAAATGCTTTTTGAATGAATGAATGAACATGGGTGTATACTGAATTTGAGTGAAGTTAATAAAGTCAAGACCAAGGTTACTTAAAGAAAATAGCTGAAGAAAGTATTCTATTCCCCCCAAATAAGGAAACTAGATAGCAGAGACAGGATAATGCCACAAAGAACTCTCAAGAGAGTGTTCTCCTGCCTTCCCTAAGAGGCACGGAGCCCAGACTTCCCCAGAGGGGTAAAGGTGTGGGGTAAGTGTATGTGCAAGCTCCTTACACAGATACATCTCCACAAAAGGGAGCATTGAAATTATTCTATTTAGCAACCAAGAACTATTTTGAGAGAGACCTATGCTGGAGTCATCTCTAGGTGAATCTTCCATATTATCCTATGAGACATGCAAGCAGCCCAGTTACTAACAGTAGGTGCAATTTGTCAAGCACTCACTTTGTTGGGTGTAAGACTAAGAATACATATATCTCTAGGGAGGTTTAATAACTTATCTGAGGTCACCCAGGTGGGATTAAGGGACAGCAGGACTCATACCTAGATATGTTCAACTTCAGAATCCATCTTCTTTCAACTATTTATCCCCCACCATTTACTTGTTAAAATCTGATCTAATACTCATTAAAAAAATTTCTGGGAACCTGTCATTAGGCAAAATACTACTTACAATGTAAGGAAGGTACCTCCTGCCTTCTAGACATCATTTAAAACAGACAAAACCATATAGAGGTTACACACACAGTGATTTGTCTATGGTTTTTAACCATGAATAATAAAATGAATGGTGTGTTTTATGGGCATGAGAGAGACTATGTTTAGATGAGATAGGATGTATTTATTAAAGGGAAACTTTTAGTGGCTGTTTGCTGAGGAGGAGAAGGCTTCCATTCTGGTGCAAGATACATAGGCTCCAGCACTGAGGAGTGGAAATGAGTGAATGAGGGAAGGGTAGGCAGTGGAAAAGAAAACACAGCGCTGTTGGAGAAAAGCATGTCATCATTTGTACAATGTCCAAGTATCAGCAATTTGTCAGGCTTTTTTTTTTCTATAAGGGGATTATAAAAATGAGGCAGAAATACCTGCCTCCACGAAACTAGTGTCTATGAAGGGGCACAGAAAGTGAACATCTAAACGTATAATTATATAGGGTCAAGGAGTGATAAATGATAGGAAAGAAGTTAAAGCAAGATAGAAACCCAAGAATGACAGGGGGCAAGAGGACCTAATTTTAGAAAGAATGGCCAGGAAAGGCCTGCCTGAGGAGTAATAAGCTGCATGGGTAGCTGAATGAAGTGAGAGAGGGAGCTATGTGATGATCTCGGGAGTGTTGTAGGCAAAAGAAAGAGCTGGTGCAAAGACCCTGAGGTTGTAAGGAGCTTGGTGTGTTTGAACAGCAGCAAGAGGCCAGCATAGCTGGGTGGAGTAGTACTGGGCAGTGTAGGAGATGAGGTCAGAGAGATCAGTATGGGTCAGGCCTGTCGCTTGCAATTTGTGTTCAGGAATTGGGATTTTATTCTGGGTGGGTGGGGAGTTATAAGAGAATTATAAGCAGAGTAGTAATATGACTTGTGTTTTGAAAGATCATGCTGGCTGCTGGGTAGAGAATTGTCTATAAAGGACAAGAGTGAAAGCAGTGGAGCCAGTGAGAGGAGTTTTTTCAATAACCAATTAGAGATCCCAAAATCAATATGCTGGGTTATGACCCATTTAAAAAAAAATAAGTATGAGTCCATTGCATATAGTAAGTGTAAATGTTTTATGAAATTTTCCTTCTAGCTTAAACAGCAATATGAAAGTATATTAAAGTATACCATTTTCTAGTAAAGGCAAATATATGGACAAATACAGAATACTATAATGCTACAACAGTGATGGGTAAGTCAATTTTAGAATAAAAGTTAAAAAACAAAAGTACTATAAATAGGACTATAAAAATATGTTAATATAGCAATATGTAAATTGTGACCTAAATAACAAAGTAGGGGATGAAGTAAAAATGTAGTTTTTTGTATCTGATTGAAGTTGTTATCAGCTTGAAATGGACGGCTATAATGATATTTTATGTAAGCCCTATGATAACCACAAAGAAAACACCTCGAGAAGACACATTAAAGGAATCAAAACATATCAATACAAAAAAAGAAAATGAAACACAAAGGAACATGGGAAGAGATGACAAGAGGGACAAAAGAACAAGATGGAAAACAACAAAATGGCATTAGTAAGTCCCCCCATCAATAATTACTTTAAAAAATTCCCCAATTGAAAGATATAGAATGGCTAAATGGATTTAAAAAACAAGACCTAACTATATGCTGTCTATAATATATGTCATTATTCTCTTATAGAGACTTCCTTTAGATTTAAGAACACACATAGGCTGAAAGTGAAGGGATGGAAAGACACTCCATTCAAAAGCTAACCAAAAGAGAGCAGGGTGGCTATATGTACATCAGATGAAATAGACTTAAGTCAAACTGTCACAAGAGACAAGGACATTATATTGATAAAAGGATCAATTCACCAGGAAGATATCACAATTACATATATATACCCAACATCAGGGTACCTAAATATATAAAGCAAGCATTGACAGAACAGAGACAATAGATGGCAATATAATAATAATAGGAGGAGACCTCAATACCCTACTTTCAATAATGGTTAGAACATTGACACATAAGATCACTAAGAAACAGCACACTTGAACAATACTATAGACCAAATGGACCTAACAAGATAAATGCAAATGAAAACAACATATCAAAACCTATGGCATGCAGCAAAAGTCATACTAAGAGGGGAGTTAGCAGTGATAAATGCTTAGACTAAACAAAAAAATTCTCGAACAACCTAGCTTTACACCTCAAAAAACTAGAAAAAGAAGAACAAAGTTAGCACGAGGAAGGAAATAATGAAAATTAGCGATAAAATCAGATAGAGAATAGAAAAACTATTTAAAAATTTTAAAAATTGATGAAACTAAAAGTTGGTTATTTGAAAAGATAAAATTGACAGACCTTTAGCTAGACTAAGAGAAAGAGAAGATTCAAAATCAGAAATGAAAGAAGAGATCTTACAACTAATACCACACACACACACAAAAGGATCATAAAACACTAGTAGAACAATTATATACCCACTGGTTGGACAGCCTTGAAGAAATGGATAAATTCCTAGAAACATTCAATCTCCCAAGACTGAATCAGGAAGAAACAGAAAATCTGAATGCGCCAACAACTAGTGAGGAGATTGAAGCAGTTTAAAAATCTCTGAACAAAGAAAAATCCAGAACTAGATGGCTCTGCTGGTGCATTCTACCAAACATCTAGAGAAGATGCACAACAATCCTTCAGAAAATTTTTGAAAAACCTGAAGAGGAGGGACCACTGCCTAATTCATTTTGAGATCAGCACTATCTTGACATGAAAACCAAAGGCACTACAGGAAAAGAAAACTATAGGCCAATATCCCTGATGAATATAAATGCAAAATTCCTCAACCAAATACTAGCAAATTACTTTCAACATCACATTAAAGCAGTCATACACCATGACAAAGTGAGATTTAGCTCTGGGATGCAAGGATGTTTCAACATACACAAATAAATTAATGTGATACACCACATTAACAGAATGAAGAATATCACATATCTAAACTGATGCAAAAAAAACATTTCACAAGATTCAACACACAAATAGTCAAAAAACTAGAAATAGAAGGAAACTATCTCAGCATAATGAAGACCATATATTAAAAGTCCACAGCTAACATACTCAATGGTGAAAGACTGAAAGTTCTTCC
The DNA here is from genome assembly GCF_040802235.1 of Manis javanica. Classification (NCBI taxonomy): domain Eukaryota; kingdom Metazoa; phylum Chordata; class Mammalia; order Pholidota; family Manidae; genus Manis; species Manis javanica. The sequence goes on along the minus strand of NC_133170.1, from coordinate 11,131,880 downwards.
TCTAATATCAGGAACAAGGCAAGCGTGCACACTCTCGCCATTTCTATGCAACATGGCACTTGAAGTCTTAGAACAATTAAGTGAGAACAACAAATAAAAGGCATGCACCCTGGAAAAGAAATAAAATCATCTGTTTGCAGATGACATGATCTTAGATATAGAAAACCCTTGACTCCACAAAAAGCTGTTAGAACTAACGAACTCAGCAAAGGTACAGTGTACAAAAATCAGTGGTATTTTTATACTGAATTATCTGAAAGGAAACCGAGAAGAAAAAGTCCCATTCAAAATAACATTCAAAAGAATAAAATACTTCAGAAGAAACTGAGAAAATTTGTATACTGAAAGGTATAAAATACACTGAAAGAAATGAAAGAAGTTGCAAATAAATGGAAAGATACCTTCTATTCATGGTTTGTAGGACTTGATATTGTTAAAATATCCATAGTACCCAAAGTGATCTACAGATTCTGTAAAACTCCTAAAAGAAAATTTGGCAAAAACTTCACAACATTGGTCTTGGCAATGATTTCTTGTGTATGATACCAAAAGCACGAGCTACAAAGGAAAAGATAGCCAAGTGGGTCTATGTCAGACTAAAAAGCTTTTGCGCAACAAAGGAATTAACGAGAGTAAAACGGTAAACTTTGGAAAGGAGAAAATGTTTTCAAATCATGTATCTGGCAAAAGGTTAATATTAAAAATATATAAGAAATACCTACATCTCAATAACAAAACAAAAATCAATTTAAAAAATAGCAAAGCACGTGAATAGACATTTTTTCCAAAGTAGACATACAGTTGGTCAACAGGTATATGAAAAGGTGCTCGACATCACTGATCATCAAGGAAATGCAAACAAAACCACAGTGAGTCATTCACAGCGATGAGTGAATCACACCTGTTAGGAAGGCTATTTTTAAAAAATGAAAGGTAAAAGACACCAAGTGTTGACAAGGATGTAGAGAAATTTAAACGCTTGCATACTCTTGGTGGGAATATAAAATAGTGCAATTGCTATTGAAATCAGTATAGAGGTTCCTCCAAAAATGAATGATCCAGCAATCCCACTTGAGAGAATATAATCCAAAATAATTTAGAATAAAATCTCAAAGAGTTATCCGCACATCCAGGTTCACTGCAGCATTATTCTCAATAGCCAAGATGTGGGAACAACCTATGTGTTCATCAGTGGATGAGTGAATGAATAAAAGATATTTTTCAGCCTTAAGATAGAAGGAAATTTTGCCACATGTGACAACATGGATGAATCTTGGGGACATTATGCTAAGTGAATTAAGTCACAGAAGGCCAACTACTTTACACTTACACTTGTATGAAGTATCTAAAATAGATTCACAGAATGGTAGTTTCTAGGGTCTAGAGAGGGGAAATGGGGAGTTGCAATTCAGTGGACACAGAATTTCAGTTTTGCAAGAGGAATGAGTTCTAGAGATGTGCTGTACAGCATGTGCCTGTAGTTAACAATACTGTATTGTACATTTAAATGTGTTAAGACGGTAGTAGATCTCATGTTAAATGTGCTTATCACAATTTTAAAAAAGTTAAAAACTGACCATAAGCTATGAACAATGATCAGTAGAATCTGTGTTTAGGTAGTTTTTATTTTTGTTGAGGGTTTTGTTTGCTGGTTTGCCATGATGGCAAAGCAGTCTATGAGACCATACCTTGTCTCTCCTGTGGGCGTTCTGGTGTCAGGCTAGATTTATGCCATGATATACTGGGCTCCTGACTGTATAACATCTGAGAAGCACACAGAAGGCCTACACCTGACCCTGTCTTCCTCACTACTTCGAAACTCCCAGCTAGAGAGAGTTTTGTCAACCCCTTAAGCTAGATCTTTATTGACGTCCAGTTTCCAGATAGTCATCTGATGTGCTAATACATAGTAGAGTTTAATCTCATCACCTAACAGAGAGTGGATGCAGGCAGATCCAGGGCTAGGGGCAGATCCAAAAGAGAGTTAACATAACACTAAGATTGGGGGTGAGGAAGAAGGAAAGGGGGAAAGGCCTCAGAGAAGAGAGGCGTGGAGTGGAAATATGAAGAGCTAGCTTTCGTTTGAGCTTGGGAAGCAGCACTTCCTGTACCCGTGGCACACATTTGTGCCATGATTGACAACTCAAAGCTCAAAGAGAAAGGCTAAGGTCATGAAACAAGCTCCTAATTCTTTTCTTTCTTTCCCTTCCCTCCCTTTTCCTTTCTTTCCTTTTCTGAAAAAGCTAGCTGTGATGTGTAAATACTGCACCTGTCACGTTGACTCCTGGTAGCCCCATCCTCTAATCAACTAGTGACTAATGTTAATAAGTACTATGAATGTAGCTTGAAACCGAATATTCCAGAGTAAGATAGGAAACTGAATGTCCTTAGGGGTAAAGGGAGGGTGTCAGGCTAAGTGGTCAATAGGATTGCTTTAATTAAAATTCTGTATTTGTGAGGCATTTGTATCATTTTCTTAGTATCACTTTGTCCTCTGATCTCTAAAGAAGTGCCTTAAATTTGCGTTTGTCACCACTTCCCAGGGGTGGCTTTTCATTGAAATGTCACTGACAGCTTGTGGTTTGGACTTTTTTTTTTTTAACTCCAGGAAGAAACAAATAGAAGCCATTAAAAAACTGCAAGAAGATACTGTCAGTCATGAAGCCATCCTCAGGAAGAAAGCTCAAGAAGACAGCCAATGGCTGAAGGACACAGAGGATCAGGTAGGGTGGCCTTTCACTACATTATATTCAGGGGAAGTCTCCTCAGATGTCCTAAAACCATGAAATAAAAATGGAGGCAGAACAAACAAACAAAAAAAAAAAAAAACAAAGAGGAACTGCGAAGTTCAGTCCCTCGCGCCCAGCAGTGAGCGGAGGAAGTGAGGGGGGAGTTGTAAAAGAGGCGGTGTCAACAGCCTGCTGATGAAAGAGGCGACTTGACATATCAGGACTTTTACCAGTGTAGAAATAGCTCAGGCATACGAAGCCCATGCAAACACGGAATTGCAGAAGTGCAGTGGAGGCTTATCACTTCCCTGAGAAGAAAAGCACATTTTCAGTTTCAAGTGCATAATAAGAGTGAGCGCTCAGTGACTTTCCTTCCCGGACACGCTGCTCAAGTCTGGTATTAACTGTGCAAACCCAGGTTGAAGATCACGACCGGGCAGCGCACTCTGCCAGGGAGAAAGCCGAGTGTCGGCTGCATAAATTAGAGGAAGCAATTTTGGAACAACGGACTCTCCGGGCTGTAAATACCGAATTAGTGAACACTTGCCAGACACTTGAACAGAAGACAAGAAAACGGACAAGTGAGTAGCACATCTTCGTTAAGTCCCAGTTCAGCCCACTCTGAGGTGGGGCCGGAGGACTACAGCCATTTTTCTAGGCGACAGCTGTTGTATTATCACTGCATTTATGACAACGGAAGGCAGTATTACAGGCATTTCAGGGAGGTTTGCCTAGTGGCTAGGGAGATTGATTTAACCATTCACTTTCCCTTTTGGTTGTTTATCGTAAATTGAATTTCTTTAAAAATGAAATAAAACTTTCTCAATATCTGTAAAAGTAAATAAGGGGAAAAAAATCTTATATACATGGATATTTGAATTTGCCAATTGTTTACATAGTCTAGCCTGATTTTATTAGCTAGTTTGTACCCACCACATGGTGGGAAAAGCCTTGTTTCTCTATTTGTTTTTAAGTGGTAATTTTAGAGTTGGGCAGAATATGGAGGAATTCAATATGTGTCAAAATATTAAATATGTGTGAAAATTCTTTATAAATTTTCTTGTGTTCTTTACATATGTATTTTTGCTTTAAAAAAGGATATTTGTCATTTTTGTGTACTACCTAATGGATGTGTTTGTTAAGGATTTAGGTGAGAAGATTGTCTCAGTACAGATGTCAGATTATTTATAAATATTCTAAAAAACGTAGTTTGACCCAATGAAAGCTTTTTTTTTTCTTTTGACCATTTATCACATACCTGCTTTTGTTCAGCCAGTTTTGTTCTAGAAATATAAATTTTCTTTTCATGGAAAGTTGTTGGTTCACATAATAAACAACTAAATAGAAACTTAAGGTAAGCTAGAGATGGAAATTTGCAGGTTGTGTCTGTTTTGGATTCATTGTATCCTTTCTACTTTATGTGAGAAAGATGTTTCAGAGTTTAAAGGAATTAGCTGGCTCTCAAATAGCAGTGGTTTATTCACTATTTTATTATTATTTTAAACCTTGCAGAGCTTTCTAGTTTTCAATAGCTCTAAGTATCAGTTCACTTTGCTTCACTCTGTCAGACAACATAATGCATGCTTTTAATTACATAATATATATGTTATTTTATGATTGCTTGGAGGGCTGTGAAGGTTCCCTGTGATTGGAAGTGTTCATACTGAGACATGAATAATAAGGTATTCTAAATTTGGTTTATGGCATATTTGCTTTAGATACTGTGCTTAGAGGACTGGTCTTTTGGCCCAGTCATATTTATCTTTTGATTAAATCAATATTATATCACCTCCCCCCCATAGTTTTATAAAAATAAGAATTTGTTTGCTCTCCCAACCCCCCATGATTTCCTTGAGGTACTTTCTTGGAAGAGTCAAATTTTGAAACTTATCCCCAAATGTACATTCTTGATATCATGAACTTATTATTGTCCCAGTTTCTCCTTAGGGTAATTGGTCAAAATATGACTAAAAATAGAGTATGAAAGCTGTGCTGGGTTGAATGCATGTATTTTTTTCTGTCTGGATAAAGTAAATTGCATGCCTCTTTGTCTGGAGTTGTTCAGAAAATGCCCAGTTTATGAACTCTGTTACTTGTTTATATCTTTTGCTGCTCAGAGAAAGTACACACTCAAGATTTTGCCCTTAAGATCATTTGCTTATGGAGCTCTTTCTAATAATGCCTTTACAAACCAACCTTTTCAAGAAGAGGGAAATTACGGGCAGCACGTATTTTTGAAATGCTCTGTACAGAGATTTTCCACTGGAAGTGGAAATCAGAAAGCTTCTTAGAGCTAGAGTAAGCGTCCAACTTACTAAGGTGAATCTAATGTACATGAAACGTAGACTAGCTTGCTGTTCAATGAATAAATGTCAGTGAGGTAGAAGAGCTGCCACACCAGCATGTCCTTGCACTTTCCACCATGACCCCTGCCACCACATGCTGTTTGAATTCTGAGTCAGGAAACAAAAATCTCCAAATCCATTTAGATCTGAAACTTTCCGGTTAGCTTAGTACAGTCGCCGGGCGTTTAAGGCAATTGCTTTCTGCTGCATCTGAGAAAGTTTCATCAGCAAATTGTGTGGGATGCAACTGTTTTGTTCAAAGGTTCAGGTCAATGACAGACTGGAATTAGGAAGTTGTTAATGACATTTGATTAGAAATCCTCAATGTACTGTTGAGTCAACAGTATTGTTCAGATTTTCAGTTGCCACCAGGACTGGACTGATTTATGTGTACACACCTGCCTCCTTGAAATGTGCCATCAGAACTGCTAAATTTCTTGAACGGTTACTTATATATTTTCTTTCTCCTGCTTCCTCCCTTCATCTGTATTTTCATATGTTAATAGGAAGTACAGGATGTGTAAGTGGAGGTTTGCTTTAAAAAGGAAGTCAGAAACCTTCTTAGAGCCAGGGTAGGCATCCGAGTTACTAGGGTGAATCTAATGTACATGAAACGTAGACTAGCTGATCAAATAAAAACTGTTACCCTTTTATTATTCATCCTCTTTTTGCCCATCTTACATGAAATATTTGCCGAGGCATTCATGTAGTAGCCCATCACGGACTTACCTTTAGAAATCATAATTCCTTGGAGAGCGAGCCTCAGAAGCTCTTGTATACGTAAGTCCTTATCTGAACATAGAACTGTATGAACTTTGTAGATTTGCGAACCTGGATGGTCTCACTGGAAACTCTTCTAGCTTGCTGGTCAAGGCTTGGAGGGCATGAGGGGTGCGGCAGAGAAAAGCCATATGGCTTTGAGGGCAGATGCAAGATGAGAGTCTCATGTACACCACAAGGGGGAAATGAGATAAGGAAGGGGGACTCAGGAGACTGCGGCACTGGGAGATCGGTGTTGGGGTGAGGACCACGGAGAAACCCAGGCTCAAATAGTTTGCTCACCAGCTCTGCTGGATGGGGCCTGTGTTTTCCCCAGTGAAATATGCAGGTGCAGATGAAACAACCTAGGAGACAGTACAGCATGATGATTAAGAGCATGGGATTTAAATTGAACAAACCCGTATTCTGATCCTCAGTCTACAAAAGAGGGACTGGATTAAGGTGGACAAACCGCTTTACCTCTCTGAGCCTGGGCATCTGCTTCCAACAAATGCAGTATCTGTTCATTCTCATGCTTGGCCATACTTGGTACTTTCTGTTCTGCCAGAACATGTTTGTATCACATGAATTACCTCATTCACACTTCACTAAATGACATGTTCATATTATATGGAAGTTAAATGGTTTTATTCACAATTTTGTGAAGCCCTCTTTGGAAAGAGGGCTTGGATTGGTAGGAAAAGAACTGTAACGTTCAGCAGGAAAGGAAAAAGCCTTCAGAGTGGCTGCTGACAGGCAGCATGAGCCCGTTCAGCTTTATTTTAAGAAAATCAAAAACAAGGGTCTGTACCTGGGACTCTCTCCGCAGAGGGGCACAGCCCCGGCCTTGCAGGGCTCTCTGGCTTGTGGCCAGTTTGCTCCCTTCTGCGTTCAGGTTCCCCGTCCAGCTGCCTCAGAGTTCCACTTACAACTGCATTTTCTTAGTGCCCCTCCAGGGCTGTGCCATTTAAAGGGACACCGGCATGTCTAGTCCGCTGATTTTATGCATTTCTAGTATCTGTGAGGCAGCCCTTAGTCATTTTAAGATGCTCGTCTCCGTGGTCAAGGTTATCTTTGTAGATATTAATAATTTAATAACCGTGAGTTACTGCTCTGGTTACAATGTTGCTTCTACAGTTTCAGTGGTCTTCCTTACCCTGTTATTTTTTGTTCTTGGGATCTTTTAATTCTTTTTTATTAATGCATAGTTAATGTATTATAAAATGCTCAGATCTTAACCAGCTTGACAAATGCACCTCAAAACACAGGACTTTGGTAAGCCCAGTTGTTCCCTTGCGCTATCTCCCAGCCACTCGCCATCCCCAACCTCCACCACCACAACGTGCAACCGCTGATCTGATTTCTGACATTGATGGGTTAGTTTAGCTTATTCTAGAATTGAGTTACATGGTATGTATTTGTGTGTGTCTGTCTGCTTTTCCCCAGCCTGATATTTATCTCTGTTCCATTGGTATGCCCTTTTCATGGATGAGTTGTATTTCTTTGTATGAACATTTCACAAACTTGATGACCTTTTCTCCTATTTTTGGAAATATAAATTATTCACAGTTTGGGGTTGTTAGGAAGACAGCTGCTGTGAGTATCCATGTATGGGTCTTTGTGGGGCTTTGTGATTTTATTTAAGCTAGGATAAATACTTAGGAGCAGAGTTAATTAGGTCGTAGTACAGTTTTAACTCAAACTTTTTAAGAAACTGCCCAATAGTTTCTCGTAGCGTCTGTAGCATTTCACACTCCTGCCAGCAACGTGTGGGAGTTCCAGGTGCTCCGCAGCTACAGCATTTGTCGGTACGAATGTTCTTCATTTTTGCCATTCTTCTGGGTCTCTCATTGTGATTTTCATTTGATGTACTGCTGGGCTATTCTCTACTTCTTTGTGAAATAGATACTTCTCTGTGAGCTTCGCTGGGAAGTATCTGAGTCTTTTGTCCATTGTTAAATTAGGATATTTGTCCTTTCATTATTGGATTATAGGATTTCTTTACAGAGACATGGCAGGGCTAACTATAAACAGATAAAAAATGCAAAGGTGCATGCAAATTAGGGTCTTTACGTATTTTTGATACAAGTTCTTTGACAGATATACGTGTTATGAATTATTTTCCCCTAGTCTGTGATTTTCAATGAACCCTGATATTTTAAAGGCATGATTTTATAGAACATGAGGTAACACATAGATATCAGCTCTCATTAGTTGCTAACATTATTGCAGCTCTAATATTATGTTGATTTTCAACAGCAAAGGAATTTCAGGGCCTTGGCCTGAAAGCTTCATTGCATAGTCACTTAGAAGGTTTGCTTTATCTCAGTTTCCTTCAAAGGCAATGTGTCCAAGACACACGGTCCCATCCGGCATTGCAGATCGCAAGAGCAGGGGATACAGTGGGCATTGTTTTACTTCCATGTGAAACCCAAATGTCCTGGAGACATGGCAGGGCCAACTATAAACAGATAAAGAAAAATGCAAAGGTGCATGCAAATTAGGGTCATAAACCAGCTGGTTTTGCCTTAGGAAACATACGGAAGTAGTTGCTACACATTGCATAAAACATCTGTTGAAATAAGATTTACTATTTGAATGTTTTGAGATGGACTATTTCTAAAACCCAAGATGGCCTGGTGGGAAGACAGATGGGCAGTTTAGGCAGTCTTATATAACCCATTATTTCTTAAATACAAGCTTAATTTGGAAATTCAAAGACAGTGTTTTAGAGATACACAACCTTCAGAAGCATTATGTTGGCCACTCTGAAATCTTTGGCTGGTGGTGTTGAATCGTAGGTCAGGAGGAGGAGGACGGAGCTTCATTTCTTAATATAGTTAACAGATAATTCTTAAAAATAAAATCTTTACTAGCATTCTGAGTATTAGCAATTTCTTTAAAATTTCAATTATTTAAGTGTGTTAGAAATATTTCTAAAAAATACATACTTTCCTCCTAGTGGGCCTAATGACACTATGCCAAGCTTGGTTGAGGAAAGTATTTCTACCAAAAAAAAAAAATTACAAAATAAGAGTAATTCTCCACACATTTAAAGCTTTTCAAGCCTTTTCTCCTGAAAAAAAAATTAAAATTAGATTATGTATATTCCCATATAATTAGCATTATTTTCGTGGCTCAGGATTTTTTTCAGGCTATTGAGATATAAAACTATTGGCCTTGAAAATAAGAAGCACCAGAATTCTATGTGTTTTGGGCATCAGAGTATCTGCTGTTAATTTTCCTGGCCATTAGTGTTTTAAAAAAAAAATAGTGGTAGCTATTAATATGCCTCCATGTAGCAGAGTTTCTTACCCTGATTTCATTTTTGTTTTTAATCATCTGTGGGCTGAGAAGGCAGGCAAGCTTGTGAGAATTATGCATAAACTCAGAGCCTACTGTCTGAGTGGAAGTGTGAGGATTTGTCACATGAGTAAAGAGCATGGATGTCAACATCTATTTTGGTTGTTCAAAAGATTTGGACTTATGTTCTTTTCTTGGCTTTATTTCAAAGAGTATGGGTTGTCAAAGAAGTAATATGTTACTGTGTAACTCAAAAGAGTTTAATAGGTATTTTTTTCCCATTTCCATTATTCCAGAGAAGAGAATTTGGCAGTTACTGAGAGGCAGGTTTCAACTAAGTAGAAAGACAAACATTTTTAACTTCAGGATTAATTTGCCCCTGTGCTGAGACTGATGTCAGCAACACAAATAACCAGTTGCCATGTAAATCCTCTGGCCTGCAGTGTCTTATGATCTCAGACCTGCTTGCAGAATTCCGGATTCTGGGGCTGCCCTCTCTCAAAGCTCAAGCAGAAGCTTTTGATGGGAGGTTTCTACCTCTGCAGGCACTGGGACTGAATGGCCTCTAAGAAGTACCCCCGCTTTAAGATGGAAGCATTCTGAGACTCATTTCTGGAAGGCAATTCACTTGCATGTCTCAGGGTGAATTTTGAACAGGTGAGCTGCTCCAGCTCGCTCTGTTCTCTGCTCTTCCATTTTCCCAAGTCATGTGTTGAGAATGCCAGAAGTCATCGTTTTTCTCTCTCCTTTCCTCAGACCCCAAACTGAAAGCTGTTAAGAGTTTATTAAATAAATTAAAGGGAAAGGGGATTACAAACTGTCAGACTTAGTGGTTAGAAATTCTCTTTGTAGCAACAGTTGAGTCCCTGAGGAAGAAATTAATTAAAGGAGGACCCCATGGCTTGCTGTCTCAGGTTAAAAATAAAGCAGACCTCTGTGATGTGTGGGTACTGTGGGAAAGATGTCCAATTTGTGTAAGGTTTTGAAGATAATCTATAGTAATTTTAACCATGAAACTGAATAATGCACTTAGAAGAATATGCTTTGGTGGACTTGGTTCTCTTATCCACTGAAAGCTTTATCAAAACGAGAGGGAAGAACCTTCATGAATGAGTGGCTCCTAATAACATCTTTCAAAGAAAGCAGCATTTCAGAATTTACCGCGTCTGTTAGCAAAGGGCCAGTGTTCTAGTCTCAGGCACCTCCTTTCCGATAGTCTTCAACATTTATTCTTGAATGGGCTTTGATGGTTACTCTCTCTTTTTTCTCCTGTTTGCATTAAACTTTCAACTCCCTTCTGCCTGGAGATCTCAATATATCCGTGGTAGAGTTTAATGGATTTCTGTCTCTTATGACATTGGTGAATTTCTCCTTTTTGTTCATAAGTACAGAACCTAAGAGAAATAGCAAAGTTGGCACTGGAGGAAGAGGCCGCAGGAGGGAAGAAAGAAGGGCGATATTTGCATGGAACTCTGCAGGGCACAATGCAGGCACATCTGTTAAAGCAGAAAAAGAAATTAGTCACGTGGGAGACTACGTGAGGCAGAATGCCTGAAAAGCCCCCTTTAATGAATTGAACTGGAAAAACCTCCATATTTAAATATGCTTTAATCTTCTCCAGAATATCAACAAAATTTTGTATTGTTATGACAGATATATGTCAACCTCTTAGGCTAAGGCCATAATTTTATTGCCACAGAGTTTTCAGACACCATTTTCACTGCTCTGAGTTAAATCTCCAATAAGTTTCTTCTGCGTGTGCTGAAGGATTTCCATGACAAAGCCATTCAGGTGCCTCTTCTGGATCTTTGGATTTCATTCCTAGGATAAGTAATGGGGAAAATGCAATGAGAGGTGTACAGTTACAAACTTATTCCCTTAAATGAGCACATGAGATCAAGACCCGGTCACTTTTACCCTCCCTGGGTAGTATCGTATCTTCTCTTGAGTCTAATGCACCTTGTACCTTTGACTCTGTCATCATTCTGTCATTGAATATACTCTGCCATTTTCCTGTGACAGAGCTGGTTAGATGAGGAATTTCCTCACTGTGGCCCCTTGTCTGGCACAGAAAGGATTCAACTACATCTTCAAGAACAATGGGTAAGCTTAAGCGTTTTGAAAGTATTTAAGTGCCAATTGTGAATCAACTATGATGCCAAAATAGAAAGTTAAATGCAGTCTCCATGAGTAGTCTTAGTACTCTAAACTGTATTGCTTTTCTCGAGAGATTATCAGATGAAGCAATGGATACCTATTTTTTTCCTTTGTCATGTGCATGCACACAACCCTGGTAGAGCCTAGGCAATCTAATATTTAAAAATTTTTGATTGCAGTGTCATGAAGAATTATGTAACAGGCTTGCCCCTCACCCATACCTTTCCCCAAAGCCTATGTTTAAATGAAAATGTTGACTATTGGGAACTGATGTTGTTATCATTCTGCTGAATTACTAAATTGTGATTTTTAATAAGAGTTACACGTCACTCACAGGGTGTACTCGTTGATCAAAAGCATGAAAGCTTTGTTATTTGGCATCCTTAGTTTCCTTCCAACCTCTCTCACAGGGTTATTTGACACCAGTGATTGTTTTTCTACCTTTGGAGATGAAGGGAATAGATTATGTGTTCTGTGACACCCTTTTAGATAGCTAATACTACTTGGTCTTCTGTTCAGAAGCAGTGTTACCATAATCAATAGAGCAGTCAAGAAGCAAGAACACAGCAGACACCTTTGACCTTCAAACATATATGCTGGTAACACACCTCTGCTGGGTAAGCATGGATAGCCTCTGTCCTACACCTACTGGGACTGGGGCTCTTTCTGAAAGGGGAAATAATTAATCGCAATTATATTTGTATAAGAAGAGTTGCTGACTACTTGGATATTCACCCTTACATTCAGTCAATCAACATATGTTCGAGCATCTACTCTGCACAAGGCCCCTATGATGTAGGATGAAGAATAAGCCCTAAAATAGCTCACAGATTATTGGGGACATAAGGCCTGGGCTTAGAGAAGTCAGAGAAGGCTCCATAGAAGAAGTCAAACTCCAGCCTTGAAAGATGAGTTGAATTTGGAAAAACAACAGACATAGAAAAGTATTCCAAATGGGATATGAGAGGGGAAACCCAGAAGTAAGAAGGCAAAAGCCTTAAGTTTTTGGAGAAGAGTCAAAGCTGGACAAGTCATTCTGGAAACAAGAAGCATTGGGATACAGTAGAGCAGAAATTTGGGGCAGGTTGTATGTCAAATTGTGGACTATGAGTCAACGTCAGGCCAATAAGCTTTATCTTAGGAAATGCTCAGATGAGTGACATGTCTCATCACAGCCTGGATGTGACTGAAAGCAAATGTTAATGGCTGGTTGGGAAATGACAAAAGAAATGGGAGGATTATCAAAACAGTAAGAGAGGAGAGTGATCTGTGGATTGTTTCAACTAGAGAAGGGGAACCACCACTAATGGACGGGCCATTTGAGTCACGCAACAGATGAGTGCTTTATAGAGATGATTTCACTCACACTCAGTGGTAACAACACACCAACAAGGAAGACAACCCTTAAAAGATGCTTGCCACGTGCCAGGGGCCTTTCTCTGCTCTTAACATATCTGTTAACTCATTCAGTCCTCACTCTGTCTCTGTGAGGTAGATGCTCATGTCATTCCCATTTTAAAGGTAAGGAAACAGAGGAACCTTGAGTTAAGAATTCACCTAAGGTCATAATTTCACTTTCTATGGCAGTCCTGAGGCTCAGAATGACAGAGTTATTTAGCCCAGATGACACAATTGGTGTATGGCAGAGTTGAGATTTGAACTAGAAAATTGTGATGGACTCCAAAGCCTACGTTTTTTTCTATTAAATGCTGATGCAGCCTATACTCAGGAAAATACCTAGCACGACAGTTTCCTCAAACAAATCCCCCCCCCGCCCCACATACACAAAAACCAAAAAAGCAGTTTGTCACCCTATTTCCTGCATCACTCTTTAATGGATTCCAGTCACAATGTCTAACTATTTTGTCTTCAGGAGGTGATGAGCTGTTTCTGCACAGGGCCGGATAGTAAATATTTTAGGCTTTGCAGGCCATATGGTTTCTGCAGCAACTACTCAGCTTGCCGTGGTAACATAGAAGCAGCCACGGGCCATACTGAATGGGTGTGGCTGTGTTCCAATAAAACTTTATTTACAAAAGCAGGCAGCTGGCTGGACTTTGCCCTTTGGCTGCAGATTGTTGATCCCTCTAGCTGCTTAGGGGGCAACCATTTTCTGTCTCCCCCATCCCAACCCTGCCTCCTGATTTCTTTCCCTTTTGGCATTTCCACCCCATATAACCAGGCATCATGGTTGGGGGTGGGGGGCATGTTAAAATGTTAATGGAATTGAATTGACTTCTGTTTTCTCAGAAATGGCCCACTCTGTTAAGAGGGAAAGAATTTATATAATACAGTTTGGACCAGAAATAAATTTCTGTTTTTATTTTTTCCTGTTCTGTAGATGTCTTGCATCTGGATAGTCTTACAACGATTCCAAGACTGGAATTGACACCTTTCTCACGTGTAGCCAGTGGAATCCATGCTTCATGTGAAAGGCCCAAATATGGAGAACCAGAGGGTGGCGCTCTGGGTGTGACTGGAAGACACAAGTAAGTTAAAAGAGCAAAACATACCCTGTTCTTCATGGGTAGTCAAAACTTCATGGGTTGCCTAAACTTTAGTAAGTTAGACTTTCATATCCTGAGAGAATAACATCTTTGTTGGTGGAATGTTTACTGTGTAGTTTCTGTTTCTGAAAGTTGACAACTGTAAAACAGAGATCTCTACAGTTCTCTTAAAGTGCAGTTTTCTTGCTCTTTTGAATTTCATTAGTCTCTATTCTAAAATGTAAAAGACCAATCAGGCTTCCTGGACTGTTTCCCACTGTACAGGGACACACTGCAGACTGCTAATTTAACCTGTACACAGATAGGCTTCAATCATATTTCTATTCCTTCACATTCAAAGTTAACGAGACTTTGGAAACCTGTCCCTGTCCCTGCCGCACCCTCTCCTGGAGCTCACCCCTGCTCACTTACCTTTCTCAGTACACAGGCCCATCTTCCTTAGGGAAAGTTCACAGATGTCACTGGGGTTTGTGAGCAGTGTCCCTCCACTCCCCCACCATGAAATCAGGATGAAGAAGCAAGACTGAATTGCAGAACCTCCATTTTCATTTTTGGATGGGTTCTCTATGGTTTGTAACCTCTATCTGATGGAAGTTAGAGCTCTCTTTCATTCCTTAAGCCATGAACTTAATTCGAAATTTGGTAAGAGTCGGGGAGAACTATGTTTAGTTTAGTGTCTGCTGAAATTCGCAATTTTTCTACCTGTAGTAAGGAATTTTACTCTCTTGCTAGGTACCCAGGCCCTGCATCTGGTCCTCACCCAGGAGAAGATCTTCCAGGCTGCGTCAGGATGAATGATGACCTGAGGATGGACGTGAGTATAGGACTGTATTTCACCTTTGTTTTTAGTACTTCTGTATCCTAGTCCTCTACCACGGGTATTCTGTTATTGTTTGTTTCATCTTGTTTTGAGTAGTATGGACAGTCATACAGCAAGCATGAATCTTATACCACAAAACTCAGATGCATGAGATATGTCAGCCTTTGATGGCAAGAAATTAAAATTCAGTCATGAAGGACTTTCTAGCCCTTCTGTTTTATTAACTCAAGGAGATTTGGATTAAGTGTGTTGTACTTTCTGCTTGAGAGGCAGGGTGGTTTGAGATTTAAATTCACTAATGGCTCTAAGAAGTCTCAGGTCCCATCGACTCCCTAAGAATTAAGGTCAAGACTAGAAAATCTTTAAGATACTGGTAAATTGTCACAAAGGCAAAGCCGAGAGAGTGAGCACCCTTTGCTGCAGTTACGTACTAATGATACTTCTCTACCCAATACTTTATTTAGTTATTTAGTGTCAGGCAGACATCCTAGGTCATGGGGAGAGGTCTGGAGCGCCTTCCTTGGTCTACAGTCTGAGCCTGATCTTCATGACTTTCTTAATCAAATGGAGCAGACAGTTCTGTTTCAGATATAATTCACATTCCAAGCAATTCATCAATTAAAGTTACTCAGTTGTTTCAAGTAAATTCATAGCCTTGTGTAACCGTCACCACAATCAATTTTAGAACATTTAAATCACCCCAAGAGAAACCTCATACCCATTACCATCTATCCCTATACCCCCTCCCCTAAACTCCCAGCCATAGGCAACCACTAATCTACTCTCCATCTCTCTGCTGTCCCCTGTTCTGGACATCTCACTGAAATGGAATAATATGTGACCTCTTGTGACTGGCTTCTTTCACTTAGTATAATGTTTTCAGGGTTCATCTATGTCATGGCACATTATCAATACTTCCTTCCTTTTTATGACTGAATAATATATTCTAGTGCATGGCTATATCACATTTTGTTTATCCACTCTACAGTTGATGGGCACTTGAGTTGTGTCTCCTTTTTGGATAATAATGCTACTGTGAATATTAGTGTATAAGCTTTTGTGTAAATACATGTTTTTAATTATTTTGGATGCATACCCAGGAGTAGAATCACTACATCATATGGTACCTCTTGGTTTAGGTTTTTGAGGAACTGCAAAACAGATTACCAAAAGATTCCAGCTTCTCTACATCCTTGTCAACACTTGTCTGTCTTTCTGATTTTTGCCACCTTAGTGGGTGTGAAGTGGTATCTCATTGTGGTTTTGAAATGCATTTCCCTAATGACAAATGATATTAAGCAGCTTTTCATTACTTTGGCGTTTTGTGTATCTTCTTTGGAGATACATCTACCCAGGTCTTTTGCCCATTTTAAAAATCAGGTTTTCTTTCTTTTTTGCCAGTGAGTTATATGCATGTTTTCATTCTTCCTGCAAAGTTTGTGTATTTGATATTTTTCTGTTTCTTAGTACCCAACCTATTGAGTAGCTAAGAAAAGGAAAGAAAAAGGAAATGAATCTGTTTTGCTATTACTTAGCAGTTCTTGTAAAGTTTTAATAAAGGAAGTTGAACTTGGAAGCTTACAGGATGTTTGGCTATTAGTAATTTCCCTTTTATCTGGCTCTGATTTTACCAAGAAGGGGGAAGAATCGAACATCAGTTGTGTACCAGGTACTTTGTGGGAAGGCATTTCCACATGCCGTGGTACTAATCCTCCCCATGACTTTGAATGGTAGGTGTTCTCTGCTTTTACAGACGAGTCAACTAGGGTTCAGAGAGGTTAACTAACTTACCCAAGATCCCTTGACTCATAGGTAGCAAACCTGGGATTCAAATCCAGGTTTGTCTAGTTTCAAAGAATAAGTCCCCTCTTAGAACCCTCAATTTTGACATTTTGACATTTCCATCATAGTAACGACTCATGGTACCTTGAAAGAAGTTTTCAACTAAGAAATGTGCCACTCTGTCTAGCTGTAAGGACCTCCTAACCCACTGTCATTAGGATATATGACAGAGTTGTTTTGTCTATGATCTTGACCCCTGTTAAAAAATAGGACCTAATAGAGGTCACAGTAGAAACTGCTGTTCACTCTTGGGAAGATGTATGTGTTCCCTGAAGGTTTTCATGCCAACCTCTGAGCCACTTCTTTCCGAGGAACTATTCTCTTGGCTGTGCTTTGGGACTGATGCAGCCAATTCTCATCATTCTCTTCCCAGGATTCCCTCCACTGAAGAATCTCTGCAGTCTGTTCACTGCATGCTCCCTCCCCTTAAATCCCCACCTTCTACCCGACATGCCTCGGGTGCCCATCTCTTGAACAAATAGCGCTTCTTAGAAAAAACCTTCGTAAGCAGTCTTATTAATAATAAGTCCAGGATATTGGAATGAAGTATGACATAAAAATTACAAAAATCATAATCCAATGTTTACCTCAGTGTTATCCCATAAATCATAGTGTTTTCCTAACTCTTGAGCTTCAAATCATAGGATGTTTTACTCTGGAGAGCCTTCGTAACAAACAACTTGACCTAGTATTCAAGGCTCCCTCTAATCTGGCTGCAACCTCACTTTCTCACCTTTCCCCATCACGTGACAGTCTCACCTTTCCCATACGTGACAGTCAACCAGGTGCTGTGCATTATCAGAAGGTACCACACAAACCTGTTTGTGCTGTTTTCTTTGCCCGGAACATCATACACGTCTCCATTTCTCAAGTTCTACTTGACTGTCAAGGCCCATTTCAAAACCTGACTGTCCCATAGACCCTTTCTTGGGGTGGCAGGAAATGCTTTACAGTGAAGCCCCTCTAGTCCTCCTTGAGGTGGGCGTCCTAACGTATCGGCAGTGGGGAGGTCGGGGGTTTTCTGGCTCTGTCTCTCTGGAACCATGAAGAGTCATGCCTTTCGGGCCTTGGTTTCATCACTTCTCAACTATCCCGATCAGGAAAATATAAAAAATAAGTTCACTTCCTTCTTTGAGACCCCAGTAACTCTTAGCCTTCCCTTGTTGTCACCTATGTTCTGGTTGATTTGTAATTCTTTGTTTCCTTGTATTTATTCCTGTTAGAGGTGAGAAGCTAGGTGGGCAATGCCATTGTTCGGTCATTAACCAATACGCATTTAGCGCCCTGCATAGATTTGGTGTAAGGTAGCTGCCCTGTTGATGTTCATTGCGTGCCTACTCACTTAGTGTTGTACTTCCTGCAGGGTCTATCAAAAGCATTGAGAGCAGACCCTCAATGAACTTGTTGAATTGACAGCCCTGCCCTATTGCTTTCTGAGTCCTTTCTTTGGACGGGTATTCCTGACAACTTGTGATTTATTTTTCATTACCCTCCCAAACTCAGAGAGGAAACTTTATGAGCATCTTATCCAGAAAGCACAGTATGAAATAAGTGGACAGTGGTACTCATTGGAGGACCTTTGAGTGAGCAGAGGACTCTAAAAGAACCTCTCATAGTAAAATAACATGGGGCCCAGTTGGAGACATGCTTGGGAAGGACACAGGTACTTTACTGATCCAGCAAATTCATTTACTTGGGTTATTTTGGTGTAGAGAAGAAAGAAGGAAATTATTTCCGGTCGTCTTTTAGAGACTCAGACTGATAAATTTATGGGAGAAATATTTGGTATCTGGGATTTGCTTTAAAACAATTTAGGGGTGGGTTAAGTGGGTGACAGTATAAATGAAATGAGATTGGCCACAGGTCCATAGTTCTTGCATCTGCAGAATGGGCACACAAAGTGCAATTATTCTATTCTGTTTGCTTTTGTATTTGCTTGAATTTTTCCCAGTATAGACTTAGAATTTTTAGCCACATAGCATACTCTGGAATCAAGCAGGCCTGGATTTAAGACTGGCTCTGTTACTTATTAGCTGTGTGAACTGGGACAAGTGGCCTAACCTCTCTGGAGGTTTTTGCACAATTTGCTTGTATCCTCCATGAAACAGATATTACTTTGCTGGATTCTTTTGAGGATTTGAATACACATGTATGCATGTACATATGTTTCATATATGCATATACCTATCTCCAGCAGCTAAGTTTTAGAAACAAATCAAGTTGTTCCTATTTAGAGGAAAGACAAATCTCAGTTCTGTTCCCCACTTGCTGATGAATTGGAAGGCCTTTCTTTTCCACGGGGCCCCTTCTCAACACTTCCAAGAATCTCGAGGGGTCCATGCCAGCATCTCCCAGTGTGCTTCGGGCAACCCCCCTTTGCCCCCAACCAGTGGGCTTCAGGAAGGAACGTAACCTCCTGAGAGATTGTGGAGAAAGGCAGTGGCTCCTGCCGCTCACACCCCTGCAGAGCTTCCCATCTGTTGTCCACAGCACTCCCCACTGCTGACCGCCTTGGGCCTCTGTGCCCTTCGGTGGGCTCCTTGTGACGGGGTTGTTAAAATTATCCTCTACTTCCCAAGGCACAGGATTGTCCAGCAGGGCTGGGGGACATGGTGCTCAGTAGCACGGTGTCCCCCGAATCAAGTGTCATGGCTCCTTTCGGTGGCCAGATTCCATGGTTTGGCCAGCTTCCTCAGTTCTCCCTCATGCTTGACAAGTTCTCTCTAGGGTCCAGGTGTCTCTGCTTAAAGTCTTTTTCCTTATTTGCTGTTCCCACCATTGTGTCTGAACAGCGACCCAAAGGGTTTCTGGGCCTTGAAAAACTGGACATGTGATTAAGTACCTGCGTGAGTCCCCAAATACTCCAAGAATTAAGAAATTCCCTGAAAATTTTATGACAAGTAAACTGATTCTCCCCTTTACCTGCTCCACTATCAGATCTGATCCCACCAAGGCCCTTTGTAACATAGGCAAAGCCCCTGGCTCATAGTAACCGTGCAGAAGAAAGCAGCTGTGACTCACTAGCATGAAGCTCAGAAGGTACCTTGTCACCAGGTTACAAAGATGAATTCCTGTCCCCCCCTTTCTTTTGGTGAACATCATTTTAGATATATTCCTATGCATATGTACAAGACATTTTTAGTAACAGTTTTATGGAGATATAATTGACAGGATATACAGTTCACCTTTTCAAAGTGTACAAATTCTGTCATTTTTTGTATGTTTGCAGACCTGTGCAATCATCAGTACTAAGTTTAGAACACTTCCATCACCCTAAAAAGAAACCCAACACTCATTAGCAGTCATTTCCCATGCTCCTGTCTCCCAGTTCCTGGAGAGTACCAATCTATTTTCTGTGTCTACAGATGTGCCTATTCTGGACATGTCGTATAAATGGAATCATACAACATATGATCTTTTATGACTTGGTTCTTTACACCTAGTGTGCTGTTTTCAAGGTTCATCCACATTCTGTCTGGTAATTCCACTATCTGGCTTATCTTGGCGTTGGTATCTGTTTGTTGTATTTTTCCCCTGAGAATTATTTACAAAATTTCTTTTTCCGTTGGCTATTCAAAAAAAATAGTGTCTTGTCATTTCCCTTTGAGGTCTCCTTCATATTATTACATGTTACGGTCTAAGTTACACTATCACTAGGAGAAGGTGCTTTATAAGGCAAAGGACAGAATTAACTTAAAAATATCTCAGAAGATTTTCTGGCCATTGTCTTGTTCTTTCAAGCTGTGTGTGGGTGCAGCATTAGTAACCTCGGAGAATAAGTAACATGGCCAATTGCAAAATTGGGACATGTAGAAATTGACTGATACCTATTGTGCACATGAGCCTGAGAGAGGTGGGGTGTGTCCTGTAGGTCTGAGGGTGTGGTGGTCTTTTACTGTAAAATTGGAAAGGAAAACAAAAAAACCTGTGAGGAGATTGAGTTTTGTTTGGGTTACAGCAGTTACCATCTTTTGACATTCAATTTTACATTCTTTCTCTTTTTAGAATATTGTCCAGGCAAGGGTATTTTCTTTTATAAGTTGGAATGCAGCAAGTCTATATAGATTGCTTCTGTTCAGTTTTTCTTTTTCTCAGAAAATCATATTTATTTGAGTAGCACCAATTATCTAAAATGGATCTAAAAAGTAAAAATTACATTGATAACCTGAATGTTTGTTAGAAGGGTTTCTGATCATAAAATCTATAAAGAAGCATTTCATCTAGAAGAAAAAAACCCCTAGGAATTGATCTAGACCTATTAATTGACTTTATTAATATCTTAGAAGTTATTTCTTATTGTTCTTCATAGTTTTCTATCTTAATATTGAAATAATACCGGAGTGTGTGTGTATGTGTGTGTGTGGCCCACCTTGCTGAGCCCGCCCATGAAAGAACCTGTCTCACTGTGCTCTGTGACTGCCTTGACCACCCCACCCTTTACTAGACACTTACTGTCAGAAGCAGTTGGGCTGGACCACAGATTTTCATGGAAATGTTATGCAGGTTGATATTTGAATGGCTTGGACAGGAAGAGATTCTTCCTGCTCTGTGCTGTCGGCATGTGTTAGACTCATTGACTGGAGCCAATCTTCTAGACACGTAAGTCAGTCTCGTCTAAACTTTCTTGTCCTTGCTTTTAGTCAATTTCTTGATTTTCCTTGGTTTTAAAATATATTCAGAAGATTATCTTTTTCATGATCTGCCCAGCTCTTATATTTGCTGTGTGTGAGTCAGGCTCGCCTGTGTGGGATGCTGGGTTGAATAGAGGTGACGTTAGCAGCTGGAAGAAAAGAGCATACTTGTGAAAAGTGTTATCTCCCACCTCCCACTCCACACCACAGGCTCCCTGAGGGGCTCTCTCCAATTTTCATTAGCCATAATCCTAAATTTGAAAAAAAAAAAAAAGAAGCTTTTGTCTGGTCTGGTTCTTCTTATAAGAAGGGAAAATGTTTTAATGTTTTAGACCAAATTTATGAAAATCTAGGATTGAGATATGTTGTATATTGAGTTGTGTTCTGATCAGTGAGATTTATAAAGAGTAATGAATTGGGAGCAATATCCAATTGCTTATCTTGCAACTGTTCTGGAACAATGTATAACTACTACATATATCACAGTTCTCCAAAATCACAGAATTATTACTTTTGTAATCAATAAATAATGTATGTTTACCAAAAGCCTTCTCACTAAAACATTTTGCAAATAAGGTGTAGGACAAAAGAATGGCTTATACAGAGTTTTACAGCAAATGAGACTCATCTGTGACACAATGGAAGCAAGCTGTATTTTTGCTATGTGTATTATTTTGACTATAAATAATAGACTTTTAAAAAGTTTGCATAAATTATGTGTTCCCTCTCCCTCCATATTGGAAATAAGTTTAATTAAACAAAATAACTGCATTCTTTTTTATACATCTTAAATTCAGATTGCAAATATCCATAACCCTGGTAGGTGTAAGATTTTTATGACAAAATTAGCATTTTAGTTAGTATGATATGATATTATATTTATTAAATTATAATTATTTTTGTCTTAACATGATTATTGATTATTATATATTATAGCAAAGAAATTAGTGTTATTTCAAACCATATAACAAATATTTATGTTAGAGTGTTAAATGTAACTTTTTTAAAAATCAAAGAATCAATCTGTATTGACTTTTATGAAGTATGATACTCAATGAAACTGAAAGATATTTAATTTTTTCCCTATTTTTATAGCTTCATTTATTATATATATAGTAATATATTAAATAAGCATATACTATTTACTAATACAATCTATTTAAGTAGTTTAAAGATAGGGCCTACTATAGGGTACAAGGGACAATTTCTCTTCAAACTTTCATTCAGACACTACCTCTCTCTCTTCTGTTCTGTGCACATTACTTTCCTCTGTGAAACACTGACTGTGATTTAGGAATTACTTGTTTTGTATATTTGTCTTCCTGACTGGCCTGTGAGCTTCTCAGGGACAAGGACTGTGTTTTTGTGTGTCTCCAGCCTTTGGGACAAAGTGGCCTTTGATGAAAGTGGCTGAATTAAATTAAATTGATGTTCAAAGGGCTTCAATCACAGATGATCTGATCCAAAGACTTTTAAAGCAAGGACAGAATGAAATAGAAGAGGGAAAATTGCCCAACATGAATGTATGAGGATTTGGTGTAAATGCTTGCTTTGCAAATTTGTGGATTTTTCTAGACATTTCAGGTGAACTTTTAAAAAGCTTATATTTATATCATCTGTCAGTCTAAGACAATAATTGGAAAGTCTTTGCCTCTCCAGTAGCCTAGGTTGGGGTGTCTCAGAGACTATCCTGTTTGCCGTGGAGAAAACAGTGCATTTAGTCAGATCTGGGTTTAGAGGCTGATTCCACCATTGTGCGTACTCCTGGGAAATTATTTGATTCATTGGATTTACTTTCCTTACCTGAAACAAGTGTATCTTTTCTTGCTAAAACCCACTGCATAAGATTTTTGGAATAATTAAATGAGATGATACAAAAAAAGTCTTCTGTAAATTGTACTGTGCTGCGAAGATGTAAGCTGCTTTAATTGTATTAAGTAACTACATGTTCAGCAACTCTTGCTAATAACCCTTGACCTTTTGTGACTACAGTCAGTATTATCTGGAAAAGATTCTAAATACAGGGTCTGACATAGAGCATCTCTCCTTTGTAAACCCGTTGTTGGTTGTGGCAGTTAACAAGAAGTTCTATGTTTGATTGTGGAATATTTGAATGTCTTCATTTTTGCATTGTCTGGGCAGACTTTTGATATGTCCAAATAATTTCAGTTTTAAATAATTAAATTTTAATTTATTTTCCTAAGCCAAATAATAATGAAAATATACTTAGTAGAAAAGCTTATCATGTAAGAGGAAGCTATGTTCCCACTAATTTTTGAAAGAGAATATATTTGCTAACCAATCCTAATATTCTGAAGTTCTCCCCAAATTAGGAACTCCTGATAGAGCTCAAGAAGTTCATAAGAGATTTCAAACACTTGCCCCGGCAGGCTAGACCACAATTTTGCAAAGGCCCTTTGCAGCACCTAGTAATAGGTACTAACTTAGTTGTAATTCTTAGATCTTTGAGGGTTGGATTATGTTTAAGAGTTATAATTTATCTAGCTAGAAAATTGAGAACCATTTTTAAATCACTAGATCAGAAGTTTTAGGTTGTGTCATATTTCCATAAATAGAATGTTATTCAACGCCCACATAGAAAGTTCTGTTTAAAGAAACTTAAGTTCATGAAATAAGCTCTATCTGCCCTTTAAGTGTAGAATTTGTTTTGCCCAAGAATTTACCAGGTTTTCTTTAAATATCAAACTTGTAAGTATATTTAAAATTAGATTGTTTTTACAAGTACAGCTTTGAGGAAGTATGTCTATCAACCTGTCGTATACCATCCCATTCCCCTGTCCTCTCCAAAAAAGCCAAGTAAATATGTGTTCTTGTAAAACATTATGAAAATGTTTGCTTAAAACAACCTCTCTGGAATGGAAAATGTCAAATTATTGAACCTGCTGCTTCTCCTTTTTTTCATAAGGAGAATGGTGTTGAACACATACGTTCCAAGAGCCTGCCACAGCCCAGGTTTGTCTGTGTGGGTGTGTGGGTGTGTGGGTGTGTGGGTGTGTGGGTGTGTGGGTGTGTGGGTGTGTGGGTGTGTGTGAGAGACACTGGATGCATACTCTGCTAATTTTGAAGAGAATTATTTGGACCTGAGGCTCTAAAATATTTCTTCTACTCATTTGACAGGGAATATTCCACACTCCCATCTCCTGCACACACTTCATCCACAGAAAGTACTATAACTTCAAGTGGTGAGTAGACTTGGAAAAGATATAAAACTGGAATAGTAGTATTATAACCCAAAGCTTGATGTTCTGTGACCTACTGAGTTGTGTGCAAATGAAAAGAATTTAGGCAAATAATCTTTTTTGCATAGTATTCACATGTTAGTTTCTTCCTGTTGATAGATTCTGGGTCAGAAATTTTGAATATGGCTTCTGGTGACCTTGATTGCAAATTAGTCTGTGAGAAAGAGGAGGATACAAGACCAGCTTCTGTGATAAAGATCAAAGGTGAGCTGCTGGAGGGTTCGGTTAGTTTCATCCCTAAACACTGAGCAGACCTGTAAGCTAGTGGAATAACTATCTTGGTAGCTGAGTAATATTTTATAAAGGAAGTTTAAAGACAGAGTCTTGAGGAAAGAAGTCAAAGCGGTGACCACAGCCTTCATACATGATAAAGTTACCATTTCACGCCCACCCCCCAAATTCTATAGATAGAACAAAAATTACAATATATTTTAATGGGACTTAAAAATTTCCTTACGGCAAAGACTGGTTGGACAACTGGGTCTCAACTGAGGTGCAGATGTGGAATCACCTGATCAGGAAGTTCTCCGAATCTTAATTAAAATCTATTTGTTTAAAAGGATGGGCCAGTTTGTGAGGGTCCACGCAGGAGGTAAAAGGAGTAACGAGAATATGTTAAATTCTTTTCTGCCTTTCGAGTCAGAAAACAAAGTAGTTATTCTCAACCATTCCCAGTGAGACATCACTACAGTTGACACTCACGAGAAGCATAGGCAACCATTCCCACCAAAAAAAAGAACAAAAATCAGTGAACATTCATTCTGTTGTTTGAACCACAGTTAAATTTGAGGCATAGGTGCTAGATTACAGGAACCATAAAATTGCAAAAATGGAATCCAGTCCTCAGGTAACTCAGGAATATCTTTATATTCTACCTCACACCAAATAGGAAAAAATTTAATCAAAACAGCAGCAAGATATCATTTTTCACTTGTCATATAGACAAAGGTGGGAAAATCTGATTACACTCTGTTGGTAAGGTTGTAGGGGAAAAGCAATTCTCATACTTTGCTCTACAGAATGTGACATTGTAATTAACATTGGGGGGGGGATTTGTCCATATCTACCAAAATGCTAGATGTAGATATCCTGTGATTAAACAGTTTGGTTTCTGGGAATTTATCCTATAATCCTAGATACACATATACCATACATGTGGAAGTTTATTTACTGAAGCACTGTCTGTAGTAACAAAATATTAGAAACAAACTATCAGTAGAAGATTAGTTAATACGTTTTGGCATATCCATCTTATGGAATACTAATATGCATCCATAAACTATATATAAGGAAACTTTTTTCTCGTATATAAAGAAATAGATACAAGAACTAGTGTTTCTTGAAGAAAAAAAAATCCAAGTACAAAACATTATGTACTGCATGTAAAACTTGTGGTAAAAAAGATAGGAAAAAGTTTAATATATGTATAGATATCTCTGGAAAGCTAGACAAGAGTTAATGACATTGACTATCAAGAGGGAAAGTGGGTTTCTGGCAGGCATGGATGGGGGAGGGAAAATTTCACTGTAAAACATTACAGACTCTCATTTATGGAACATATGAATCTATCTAATGTCTTAAAATTTAAGAACTAAAATAAAATTTCCATAGAGAAAATCAATTTATCTCTCTGAAGACAGTGGTTACCATTTTCTTATTTCTATATAAATTTTAAAAATATAATACATCCTTCATATTTTTTCTTAAAAAGAAAAAAATATAGCTGCTGACCTTTGTGCCTGCACTGAACTAATTTCAGGACAATGGATCATATGAACAGGAAAATCATTATCAAGCACATTACAGTACAAATAAAGTATACAAAAACAAAGGCATAAATTAAAAGTAAGTCTTCTTAATTGGATGACATTTTATTTCAAAAAATACCATGTTTTGGAAAAATATAATACTTTATCAGCCTTGCATAGGTAATTTTAAAAAACCTGTTTGTCAACCTGTTAAAAAGCTATTAAGTTACTAATCGTTCATGCTCTCTTCATTTGCTTTCTATAATTATGCTAGTAATGTATTTGATTTAAAAAAGCAGCCTTTGAATGGATTTTTAAAACCCTGCTATTTGAAGGCCATATATACAGATGGTCAATTCTATTACGAAACCTGATCTGGCTGCCTTCTGTAGGAATTTCAGCTGCTCTGCCCCTGATTGTGACTCAGGGGACACCTTTAAGGTTTTGGAGGACACAATTTGTCTTTCAGGTTAAGGCCTGGGCCACTTGTCTGCCCATATTGCTGCCTTTGCTATTTCTTCCTCTTTTACTCATTACTACTCCCCCAACACTGTTTGCATGTTTTCTTTTCTCATAGACAAAAGTCCTGCTCCTGAGAATATTGCACTCCAAGGCTCTGGGAATGAGGACAAAACCATGTTAAATATGGTAAGAACATACACACATGGTAACAATAAATGTAACAATAAATATAACAGTGGTAGAACTCTAAGTTTGCAAAATATTCTTAAAAGCACTATCCAGTTCTGTCCTTTCAAAATATTATGAGCTTAATAGAATTTAATTATACAGTATTTTATAGATGAAGAAGTTGAAGTCAAAGCATGCTTGTGACTTGTCCAAAGTCACACAAGGGAGTCAGAGCTGGGACCTCCTGACTCCAATGACTTCTCGTTCACTCGTGCACTTATTCATTTATTCATCCAGTGTCTGCTGGAAACAAGTATCTATCAATAGAGGGCTCTTCAATAAATGAATGCATTACCAAACAAGGTTAAATAAAACAGTGATATCTATCTTGAAGATTGATACGGTCTAACAAAGGAAAGAAACGTGCACTTAGAGTGTGGTTATTGATATGAAAGAAAAATGCTTGGTGTGAGAGGCCAGAAAAGGTGTCACGGAGGAGGTACTTGTGAGTGGGATTGAATGCTATGCAGGTGCCTGGCAAACTGCTACAAAACATAGGAATAACTATTTAAATGTTTATGGAAAAAGCATGAAATTCCTTAAAGAAAAGGCTCATCGCTACTGGGATGAATTTATAATTATTGTACACTAATTTGTAGACTACAGACCCAATTCCACCTCTCTTCAAGGGTCTTAATTATGTATTAGTGCCTCTCCGTATTTGCAGAGGTGTGTGCGTGTGATGGTGGTGTTTTCCCCCTCAGTATATACAGATTATTTCAGTTAGGCCTACTTAGATACAAGAAATAGAAACATGCAGGCTAACACAAGTTAAGAGAAGGTGATGACATGGATACATTTGAAGCAATAAAGTTGATAAAAATTTTATAGCATTCTATCTTATTACTATTTACTTCTATTATTATTGGATTGCTAAGAGTGAAAGGAGTGGAGTGATTACATATGTGACTTGGAATGGCCCTTTGTCATGTATAATATGTACAGAGTGTAGTAGTGGCTAGCACATGGGCCGAAAGGGGTTGTCCCTTATAAAACATGGACAGAGGAAAATTCAAGTCCTCTAGTTTTACACAGTAGCCTTCTTAGGTTTTTCTTCTCATCTCAAAGATATAAATAAAGAAGCTTTTGAAAAATAAAATGTTTGTCAACTTATTAAAAAGCTACTAAATTACTAATTGTTCATCCTCTCTTCATTTGGTTTCTATAATTATGCTAGTAGTGTATAAAACCCTACTGTTTGAATTAACAAATTGGAAAATGTAGTAAAGGAGGTAGGGAATTGTTAGGGTGCTATTGTAATAATTCAAGTAAGAGATATGAAGATAGTACGAATCCGGTAAGGATGGAGGAAAAGGAGACAAAGTTGAGAGATATTTAAGGATTTAAGATATTAAAGAATTCACAGCACATGGTAACTAATGAACAGCGGCATTGGAAAGGTAGATACCCAGGCTTATGGTTTAACCTACAGAATGACCAGAATAGCACGAGAGTAAAGAGAGAGTAAAAAGAGTAGCATTTGTGGAGTAAAATAATATTAGTTTGAGATGAGTCAAGTTTCAGGTTGATGCGAGACATCCATATTCTGTAAGGAGATTCTATATAGCTGTGTACTAATATTCATACCCTCACCCATGGGACTCTCAGGAGCAGACACACATTTGTGAGTCGTCAGCAGAGAGCCAATTATGTGGGTGAGATTTCCCAAAGACACGGGCGGACCAGAAGAGAGTACTGGGGATGACAGACTCTTGACAATCCCATCATCCAATCCGAGAAGGCGCCGGCAGAGAGGACTGAGAAGGAGCTACATGATGGGGGTGGGGTATCAGGAGTGGGAAACCACGGGAAGAAAATCTTCTAGAAGGGGGAGATGATAGACCATCTTAGATGCTACAGTGAGGTCAAGTAAGATAATGAAAATTATCCCTTGGGTTTGGCAGTGGGATGTTCACTGATGACTGGGGAGGGCGATGTCCTTGGAGGGCTGGGTTCAGGGCAGAGTACATATTTCATTGAACACAGATGGGAGGTGAAGAGCTGGAAGCAGCGACCATGGCCAGATCTTCCCAGAGGGAGTGTGGCTAAAAAAGGACAGGAGAGGGGAAAAAATGCCGTAGCTGGAAATGGTGTGGGGTTGAGGGAGGATTTCAAAAATCTAATATTTTAATGTTGGTAAGAATGATCCAGTGCTTTATCTGTATTACTTTATTTGTTAATTTTATCAAAATCTTAGTTTCCATTATGTGAAAATTATATCATGTGATATCAATGGCTCTACAAAGGAAATTTGTCTTAAACTTATTTTCATGGAAAATTTCTGAGAATGTCATATAATTATCATTTAAAAAATGTGCATAGCTTTCCCATAGGTTTCCCCAGGCTGTACCTTCTTATTGTGATTGATGTTCTATAGATACATTTGGAGGAGAGTTGGTCAGTGACCTTAAAATGTATCAATAATGGAGTAAAAGCCTAACACAATCTTAGCAACTATTTTTGTCCCAATTTCCCCAACAATTCTAGAAAGCTGCATGTAATTGTCCTCAATCACCCTCACCTCTTCATGCATCCAATCCTACCTGTCCACCAAGCTCTAGAATGTTCCTTGTCTGCAGAGACTTTCCATGCTTCTCAAGACATGGTCTCTCTTCTCCCTTTGCAGAGAATTTATTTACCTATATCTTACATATTTGTTAATTAATCCTAGTTTGTTTTGTTGGTAAGAATGATTCAGTGCTTTATCTATATTATTGTATTTGTTAATTTTATCAAAATCTCAGTTTCCATTGTGTGAGAATTATATAACATGGTATCAGAGGCTCTACTTGTATCATGTTTGCAGCTTTTCATAGATTTCTGTCCTCTATGCCTCAACTAGACTGGAAACCCACTTTGGAGCCAGTCCTGTTTTCTTCCTAACCCCTAGTATAGTTCTTTGAATCCTGTAGAGTATTTTTAACAGGGTAGGGTTAGGAGAGGACAGGAAGTTGGAAAATTATTGGTTGTTAGGGATTTCCACTCTATGCACAGCAATAAAATCTCTTTATGATTTTAGGAAGCCAAAGAGGAACCAGAAACAATAGATGTGCATAGAAAAGAATGTGCCACAGGAGGTAAGGAATGTTGTCTCCAAACCCTGGGAACAGTAGACTTTTGAGTAAAAATATGACATCTACAATTCTGCATCTCTAGATAAAATTAGCTAATAGAACTGATTCTTGACTTAATTTGTATTCTTTCTGAAAGCCGTATTTAGATTGCTTTGACGATTCAGCCCCAGAGGACCTGTAATTAGTTCCCTACTGTGAACTAAGAACAATACCAATGTCATTAGTAAATGCGAAGCTCTACTTCAACATCCTTTTCCTTATTCCATCTAAAAGTAAAGAAGCCATTATTTAAAGAATGAGTACTAATATACTGCCCTCCCAGTTCACCTCTATTAGGACAGAATAGTGGATATAACCTAGGCTTTGGAGTTATAGAGAATCTAGCTATGACTTTGCAAAGTTATTTAACCTTGGGTCTCAATTTCCTCATCTGCAAAATGGAAATGAGTTTTTTTAAAAAGTACCCTTTATTGAGAATATGCTATATGCTAAGTACTAGGCTAAGTTCTTTATGTGCATAGTTTATTTCATTTTGCCAAAGACCTAATGGGCTAATAAAGTGCAATTCAGTTTCCTAGCCTATAAACTATAGATAGTACCTAGTACAGAAGGTTTGCTGTAAGGATTGAGTAAACTGTGTAGGAAGCATTTAGAAAAGTGCCTGGCAGAATTCTCATAAAATTATGTTAGCTACTATAGCAAGATAATATCATCCTTATTTTGTAGATGGCTTGATGAAGTTGTGACTTGTTTCAGGTCACACAGCTGTTAAGTCTAAATCTAATGCTCTTAATATGTAATTTATTGTTCTCTTTGTGATGTTGTCATGAAGAATGTCATTAATATGTGCAAAGACAGTGAAATAAGTCAGGCAGAGAAAGACAAATACCAAATGCTTTCCCTCATTTGTGGAGTATAACCAGCAAAACTGAAGGAACAAAATAGCAGCAGACTCACAGACTCCAAGAAGGGACAAGTGGTTACCAAAGGGGAGAGGTGGGGAAGGGGGAGTGGGGAGGGAGGGAGAAGGGATATTATGATTGGCACACCTAGTGTGTGGGGGATCACGGGAAGACAGTCTAGCACAGAGAAGACAAGTAGTGACTCTGTGTCTTCTTACCACACTGATGGACAGCGACTGCAATGGTGTATGTTGGGGGGACTCGATAATATGGGTGAATGTAGTAACCACATTGTTTTTCATGTGAAACCTTCATAAGAGTGTATATCAATGATACCCTAATAAAAAAAAATATGTGCAAAGAGCCTTGTTCTGGGACTGGCATATTGACCTGTGATAAATGGTTGATACCATGTTTATTGTTACTGTTATTGTTACTGTTATTGTTGTTATTGTTATTACTACTACTGCAAAAATCACTACTACCTTTATTGCTGCTATGAGAACGTTGATCCAAAGGACCAGAGTATCAGAGGAAGGTATGCGTTTGTATCAAGTCAAATAAACATTCAAATGTGAAGAGAACAAATTGGGCTGTCCCTTGGCTCTGAGATATCTTCAGGTTTCAGACTATTCACAGGCTAAGTATGAACCAATCATTTTAGAGCCATTGTGATCCCAATAGCATAACATTACCTTATATTTTAGCAAATGCATTATTAGCTGGCTATCATTTCAGATTTGTTTCAATGGAATGCCCCTTTTTAGTGGACAGAGGGAATAACAACATTTGATTGAAAGTGCTTCAGCTATTAAGCTTTCTAATCAAATACCATTTTATTGTCTTTTAGTGGATACTGCTGTTTCCACTCTTCCTGTAACCACTGTGAAATCGGTTAACTTTAAACAGAGTGACAAGTAAGCTCTTCTTCACGTAGCATGCTAACGTTTATCGCTTTCCTGCATTGAAATGTGTTTGAATAAATTCTTTATCTTGTCCTACAGCACTTCTGCTACTGAGAAGGAGGTGGAGGTAAGTTTAAAGAAAACATATTTTTCTTTAATTAAAAAAGTGTTTCAGGCTCTCTTGCCTAGAGTCACTTCATGCTTTTTGCACAAGTTGTCATGTTTGGTGTCTGATGGGCTTGTCAATGACCAAGTGTAGGTAAAGCCTATGCATGCCAGCATCATGCTGCTCAAAGGAGAAAGAAATGCTTCAGTATAATCCATTATTAAACTGAAATATTTGACTACATCCAATTTTCTCCCCTCACCCTCACATTATTTTGACAACAGGCCGAATTTCTCAGATTATCTTTGGGATTTAAGTGTGACTGGTTCACCTTGGAGAAGAGAGTAAAGCTTGAGGAAAGATCCCGTGACTTGGCAGAAGAAAATTTGAAGCACGAAATCACTAATTGTTTAAAGCTGTTAGAGGTGAGCATCTTAACATTTGGGGATAGCACATTTGATCATATTGTTGACATTTTCAAATTACATATGAGTTTACTTGTATAACTAAAACCAACACCAGCTACCAAGCCCTGCCTGGTCCAAATGTGAATTAATAGGAGTTAAAAATTAAGAATCAGGCTGGGAATAAAATATTCACTAATAGGCAAGTGTAAGCAATAAAACAAATGCCTTTTTTAAGTAGTTGTGTGGCTCATCCACCTTCTTTTTAGATTTTCAAATAGATTTCAGACAGAAAGTAATCATGCAGAAAACTGAGCAATAGGAGAATTTTAAGTATCAAAGAAGAGAATCAAAAGTTTATTTCCATTAATTAACTGAAGAAGAATGGTGACTGATTTCAGTCTTGTCACATGATGGGCAAGCCCTGTACAAGGCACACACAAGTAGGAACCTATCCTTTCCCATGTATAGTCTTGGCATCCTTGTTGAAGATCACTTATCATTATAGGTTTATTTCTGGGCACTCTATTCTCTTCATACATGTCTTTCTTTATATCAGTATCATACTGTTTTGATTACTATAGCTTTATAGTATGTTTTAAAAGCTGAAAGCATGAGTCCTCCAATTTTGGGCTCCTTTTTCTAAATTGTTGTGGCTATTTGGGGCCCTTCAATATTTCATGTCAATTTGGGGATGAATTTTTCTATTCCTGAAAAAAATGCACTTGGGATTTTCATAGGAATTACACTGCATCTGTAGATTGATTTGGGTACTATTGACATCTTAGCAAAATTAAGTCTTCCAATCCATGGAAACAAGATGTCTTTCTTTTTATTTGTGTCTTTAATTCCTTT
Organism: Manis javanica; assembly: GCF_040802235.1. Lineage (NCBI taxonomy): Eukaryota > Metazoa > Chordata > Mammalia > Pholidota > Manidae > Manis > Manis javanica. The sequence goes on along the minus strand of NC_133170.1, from coordinate 11,098,843 downwards.
CAGCAATGTTTTGTAGTTTCACAAGTCTCTTGCCTACTGGTTAGGCTTATACATAAGTATTTTATTATTTTCATTGCTATTATAAATGAAATTGTTTTCTTAATTTTCTTGATTGTTCATTGTTAGTGCATAGAAATGCAATTGGTTTTATATGTTGATTTTATATTTTATAATTTTCCTGAATTTGTTTAGTCTAACAGTCTTTTTGTGGAATCTTTAGGGTTTTCTGTATATAAGATCATATCATCTGCAGAGATGATTTTACTTCTTCTTTTCCAATGTGAATTTTTTATTTCTTTTATTTGCCTAAATTGCTCTGGCTAGTACTTCCAATATTAAGTTGCATAGAAGTGGTGAGAGCAGGTATCCTTTCCTTATTCCTGACCTTAGAAGAGAAACTCAATCTTTCACCATTGAGTATAATGTTAGCTGTGGGCTTTTCATATATGGCCTTTATTATGTTGAGGTACTTTCCTTCTACTTCTAGTTTTTTAACTGTTTTTTATCATGAAAGGATGTGGAATTTTGTCAAATACTGCTCTGCATAAATTAAGATGATCATATGGTTTTTATCCTTTAATCTTTTAATATGGTGTACTGTACTGATTTTCATTATGTTGAACTATCCTTGCATTCTAGGACTAAATATCACCTGGTTAGGCTGCATAAACCTTTCAGTGTGCTGTTGAATTCAGTTTACAGTATTTTGTTGAGGATTTTTGTACCAATGCTGGTAAGAAATATTGGTCTGTTGGACATGGGCCTTAAAGGATATAGTTTTCCTGGAGTATCTTTGTCTGGCTTCAGAATCAGTGTACTGGCCTCCAACAATGAGCTTTGAAGCATTCCTTCCTCTTCAATATTTTGGAAGAGTTTCAGGTGGATTGGTATTAATTCTTAATTAGATGTTTGGTAGAATTCACCAGTGAGGCCATCTATCACTGCACTTCTCTTTGTTGGGAGATTTTTGATAAATGTTTCAATCTCTACTAGTAATTGGTCTGTTCAAATTTCTATTTCTTCATGATTATGTGTAGGTAAACCATATTCTGTTTGGCTAACAACTAATGTCTACTTTTTCCTGGGAACAACCAAAGGTGGTTATTTAAACGAAAATAGGAAACTGTGTGTCCAAAACTGGCCATTCCAGTTGGTGGGCAACTCTTTTGTTGCAACTCATACATACCTGTCCTTTTCAGAAGTGGCTGCCATTCATTGAGCACCTACTGTGTGACAAGCAATTGGCAGCTATTACCTGTCATATAATAATATTCCTGGAAAGACAACGTAATTGTCTCTATCCAACAGATGAGGAAAGAGCAAATCAGAAAGTTAGACATTATAACATTTCTAGAACTAGGATGCAATTTAGAGTTAATAGTTCCTTATAATTAACAATAGTTAATTATTGGCAGATTATTCCTTTCTAAATGATATATGAAATTTATGGTGTTATAGGTTTGTGCAAGTCTTAGAAATTTGCTTATTTATATAGCTAATGAGCAGTGGCTTGTTTGCTTCCAAATATACTGTTCTCTTAATTCTGTCTCCACCCTAGTGAAAAGGATGGTCTTCCATCAGGAAAGCTATCATCTTTGATCAAGAAGGCAGTTTTGAGAGAAATAATTCATAAGGCAGTGAAGGCATATCCACCTCATCAACCCAATCACACTTTTTTATCAGTGGATGAGCAGATATAGTTATCAGAGCCATTCTAATTCTGATACATTTTCACTACTTTTGTTAAAAGTTCAAACTAGGCTCCTCATATAATAGACCCAACTCATTTATAAGCATAATTTCTTTACCCAATACCAACTAATTAGATCCCACCCTATTAAGTGTAAAAGAAAGATGTTAACTATACATGAAGATATAAATATACAGAAAGTTATAAATATACATGAAGCAAATTTGAGAAGTGAAGAAAGAAAGGATCAGGAATAGACAATAGGTTTTCTGAGCATTTGTGCAGGCCTATGTGATAGCCAACAGAGGGATTACCATTTCAGGATCATTCATTATTGGTCTGTGCTGCTGCTTTTCATCCCCCACCCAGACGACTGAGATTTGACTGTCATCTGCATTTACAACATAGTCAGTGTTAGAGTCACTAGCTGAATTCTTGGATTGGATACTTTTTAATACTTTGCTTTCCACGCAGTCCTTAGCACATCTATGTGAAGATGACCACCAGGCCCAGGAAATCATTAAGAAGCTGGAGAAAAGCATAACATTCCTTAGCCAGTGCACAACACGAGTGGCCAGCAGGGCTGAGATGCTGGGAGCCATTAATCAGGTAATCTGTCTCCATGTCTCTAGTTACAATGAGATTCTTAAAAGGATTTATTATCCCTGAGATTATGGATTATGTTTCTAGGAAGAACTTTAAAAAAAAACACATCTTTATTGTATAAGACATATATGTTCAATATAGGAAAAATGGAAAATGGAATGTAAAGAAAATTTTCTCATGGTAGCATCAGCTACTGACAATCATAAAATGTTTGTGACATATTTTTTCTAGGCACTCCCTTCATACAATGTTATAATCTTTTTTTCATTCAACATATAGTATAGATGACTTTCCGTGTGATACAAATATATAAATGCAAATCTTTTAATGGTATTCTGTTGGTTGAATAGATCATAAATTAACCAATCTCCTACATTTGATCATTTCAGAAAGTTCTTAATATTTTGCTATTATAAATAATGCTACAGTAAACATCCTTGTATATGTATCTTTGTACACTTATTCATAGATAAGCAGAATTTCGAATTTTCTTTCTAGGTAAATCTGGGGAGACTCTAATTTTTTAAATTTACACTTAAACAAATGTGTTAAAATATATTTTCCTAAAAAGGAGACATTTAATTGTGGTGGTAATTTTAGTTTGATCATTTGTTGCATATTTTTAATAGCTTAAAATTAAAAAGTTCCTTTTTAACTGCTCACTAGAGAATAATATTCTTCATTTTATTTATGTATATGCCTAGTTAGAAAAAGAATCAAGTAATTCTGCAAGGCTTATTTTTCATTTTCCCATGTTCCAGAGCAACAATTTTTGGGTTGTTTTGTGTTTACGTCCATCTCTCTAAATAAAATGCTTACTGTCCCTAAGTGATTTATTTCTAGCTTTAGATATTTCTTGGTTTAGATTATTTAGTTATTTTATTCATCTCTGCCCCCTCACACTTTTCACTGTCTCACCCCCTTTTGTTGATCTCTCTCCTTCTCTAACCAAGCTTGAATGCCAAGGTCAAACACAGTATTTGCTCCCTTGCATGAACCCTCAACACTTTTCCTTCTCGTTTTGTTTTACTCATTTAGAAAGTTTCTGACTCTGTTTAATTCAATTTTGCCACCTGCTCATTCCTGCATAGCCAGAAAACACCCCTGCTCTATGCTAACTGAGCTCCTTGATGGGCCCCAGGCTCCACCCTGTACATCTTCTCTCCGTCTTCACCTGATCCTATACCATCTTGCGTAGTCAGCTGATGACTCCCAAATTCACGTGCTTACCCTAAACCTCTGCCATGAGGTCCAAACTAGAATATACTACTGCTGACACAGTGATTCTACGTGGATGTTTGATAAACAACTCTGACTTAACATATCCAAAAATAAACTGCTGCCAGTCCCTCCAACACCTGCTCCACACATAGCCTCCTTTCCTCATTTAAGGACAACTCTGCCCTTCCCTTGGTGGATAATTCTCAACAGTTTTCTCTCACATTCCACATCTAACCCTACAGAAAATTCTATTCACTCCACCATCAGGATATATCCAGAATTCAGCCATGTATTTCCCTCCCCAGTGCTACCACCTTGATCTAAGTCACCATTCTATATTTTCCAGATTAATACAGTATTTTCAGTAAAAGATCTGTTTCTATTCAAACCCAATCCTTCCCCTAACATAGTTTATATTCAATAAAGCAGCCAGAATCATTCTTCAAAATTTAAGGCAGATATGTTACTTTTGGTGCAAAGCCCTCCCAGTGGATCCTTACTTTTTTCAGAATAAAAACCAAAATGCTTCAATGGGTTAAAAAAGATCTGCACGATTCCACTGCTCTCTTACCTCTTGACTTTTTCTCCTATGACTGTCTTCCTGGGTGACTGCACGCCAGCCACACCGGTGGCCTTTCTGGTCACCAGACACGCTAAGCACCCTGCCACCCCAGGCCTCAGTTCTGGCTGCTCCCTCGGCCTAGAATACTCTTCCTCAGGTACTTACATGTCTCAGCCCTCACCTCCATCAAGTCTTGTTCCAATGTCACCTTCACAGAAGGACCTGCCCTGACCTCCCTGACATCCTTTGTAAAATTGCAGCCACTCCCACCCCAGGGCTTTTCACCCTTCTTCTGCCGCCTTCTGCTGGTCACAGCACCGACTGCCTTCTAACATACTATGCAGTTTATTGACATCTTGGTTTTTTGTATGTCTCTTCTCACTATAATATAAGCTCCATGGAGGCAGGAATATTTGTGTGGCTCACTGCTTATATCCCCTAAGCCTAAAATGTGCCTAATGTAAAACAGGTGCCCCCAAAATTATTTGTAAAATGAGTAAATGACACCAAAAAAACAAAAGCAACAACAAAAAAATAACTTGGACTTCCTCGAAAATTAAAAATTTGTGTGACGAAGGGCTTTATCAAGAAAGTGCAAAGATGACCTGTAGAAAATATTTGCAAATCATGTTGAATAAGGGTCCCGTACCCAGACTATGTACAGAACAGCTACAACTTAGGCACAGAGAGAGAAACACTCCAGTTAAGAATGGGCAATAAACGTTTCTCGAAAGAAGACATACAAATGGCCACTAAGCACATGAAAAGATGCATTAGAGAATGCAATGGCAATGCAAATCAAAACCTTAATGGCATACCACTGCACACCTTCTAGGATAGCTACAAAAAAAAAACAAAGATGTGGATAAATCGCAATATTTTATAATTAATATTATTTAGCCATTAAGAAGAATGAAGTGCTGATATGTGTTATTTGAGTGATACATGATAGATGAATCTGGAAAACATTATCCTAAGTGTAGATGCTAGACACAAAGGTCAGGTGTTGCTTGATCCTGTTTATAGGATCTGGAATGGGTAAATCTTTAGAGAAGGATGGTTACCAGGGCCTGGGGTACGGATGAATGGGGAATAACTGTTCAGTGGGAATGCGATTTTATTTGGGGGGATAAAAGCCTTATGGAACCTGATATAAGTGGCAGTTGCACAGCGCTGTGCAGGCATTAATTGCCCCGAGTTGTTCACTTTTAAGTAGTTACTTTTATATTATGAACTATGTATTCACTTATATAAACAAGGAACAGTACAGTGAAATGTGCTTTCTCAGGTTCCAATTCAAACAAAACTGTAAAAAGATGTTTTTGAGACAACTGGGGTAATTTGAATACCAATTAGATGATATTAAGGTGTTTTTTATTATTGCTATGTGGGATTGTGGCACTGTAGTTATTTCAAGGAAATACACTCCAATTGTAAAGATTTAAGAGTGAAATAACAAAATATTCAAAAATTGAGAAGGAGCTGAAACTCATGGCAAAATGATGATTCTTGAAGCTGGTTGATGGGGATGTGTGGGTTTGTGTACTTTTTAGGTCCATATAAAAACTTTTGTAACTAAATTTTTTAATTAAAAATGAGTTAGTGGGTGAATACTATTAGATCAAATTATGTGTAAATATTATTATAAGTATGTAAATTCTGTTCATAGCAAAGAGCAGTGTATGACTTTCCTTCTTTGTGCAAATTAATGTTCTTCCTAGACTTAATCATTTTTCTTTGCTGTGGTCATTAGCTGCTTAATTTTCTGCATTTTGTGGAATTTTCTCTACTTTCTTGAATTCCTATTCTTTGGATGTTGGAGTTCCTGAACTGGTCATTTCTAACCTCTTTTCTACCTTTTAGTCTTTTAGCTCTAATTTCAGGGAGATTTCCTCAACCTTATCTTGACACTCTCCGGTTGCATTACATATTTTTTCCTATTTTTAATTCCCAGACACTTTCGTATTCTCAGAATGTTGCTTTGTAATGTTATTTTGGTCTTACCATGGATGCAGTACTTACTTTTAACTCCATGAAGATACTGACAGTTTCCTTGGAGTTTCGGTTTTTCAGCAGTTTGTCTCCTCCAGATTGCTCGTTTCTGTTTTGATTTCTCCTTTCATGCGAGAGGTTCTCCTCTGGTTGGGGGCTCGGTGTACATGTTGGGAAGAAAAGGTTCTTCTTGGCTCTGAGCTTTACAAGAGCAATAGGCCACTGGGATACTCTTAATGTCAGTTGATTTAGGGCTTTCGTCCTGTACTGTTAGATTCTCCAAGAGAACATTTTTCCCACCGCCTGCCTCAAGTAAAAGCCTGGCAGTCGGTGTTAGAGTTGGAAGGAGGAATAAATAAGGCTAGCTACTCTCAGTAGTTGATAGATATGCCAACTTTTGCTTAAGTTCTCTCCTTTTTCATTATTTCTACACAGATTTTCAACCATTTCTTCTATTCATACATTGCCCTTCAAGCTTAGTTTCAGAAGCACCATTAACTCCTGAGCCCGCGGGGCTTTCTGTGGTGCAGCCCAGGCTGCTTCTAGGCTTTTCTTACCTCTTTTGTTAGGGTTCAGCTTTTTCCGGGCTCAGTCATGCCCCACTAGTCATTCTACTAGCAGACTTTCACAATTGTGCTGTTTATGTCTTCTGTTCTATCTGCCCATTTTTAAAAAAGCATCTGCGATTTTGAAAAAATCTTTATTGTCATGTTAGTGCGGTTTAGGAATGGAGTGAAGATAAATTCGTGTGTCTGATCACCATCTTTTAACTGTGTATCGAGAGTAGTACTTTCAATGTAAATTTTTACCTTTTTTTCTCCTAGGAAAGCCGAGTTAGTAAAGCAGTTGAAGTGATGATTCAACATGTGGAAAACTTGAAGAGAATGTACACCAAAGAGCACACTGAATTAGAAGAACTGAAAGAAGTTCTTTTGCAAAATGAAAGGTCTTTTAATCCTCTTGAAGATGAAGGTAATAAAGGTTTAAGATGATCGTATCAGTTATGGTTTCCTAACATGCTCCTCTTTCCTTCACTCTCTAATTATTATTATGTCTTGAGTATAAGACCCTTAAGTTAAGGTTATTTTAGACAAAAAGCTCATTCCTGCTATTTATATAGCCCAAAGTAAGATGTCAGAAAATAGATTGGGAAACAAGGAGGTTTCTTTGGTAATGACACCAAAAATTCATTTAAAAAATTGCTGAGCTGAGAGAATATATTTAATCCAACCCATTTAGTCGACCCTAGTGTTCTCCTACTTAGGATATTCTAGAACTGGCTTTCTCCAAATATACAGCAAGGAACAATAACTTAAATGAGCCACTCATATCGACATGGTTTTGTACTTTTTGAAGTAATGACTCTGGCATAGTAAACTGGCCAAAGGATTGGAAAAGAGGGAGACATCTGAGACTATGGAAAATATCTAAGGTTTTCATAGATCTTATAATAGTTTTATTTAATTAGATAATATGAACTATTCTGGGCAGAATTATAGTTTTAATGGTCTGTTCCCTTTCCTAGAAAAGTAAGTATATTTGTACCTTGGATTCATTTTTTCAGCATACTTTCATTGAGTGCCTTCTGTGCTGCTAGGTAGGCACTGCGCATATCTGCAGTGATGAGAGGGTTCTGTTCCACTGCTTAAGATGGTAATTGTTATAAATCACCAAATAACTAGATATTTATATAGTCAGTCGTCTCTAGGGTCATAAGTAAATATTTTCTGACCATTTCTTTTCTTTGTAAAGAATCAAGACCATTGCACTAAATTACATTATGTATTTCCTAAAATGTGCAAATACGTTTTTCCTTTCAGAGGACTGCCAAATTAAAAAACGTTCAGCTTCTCTAAACTCCAAGGTAATTATTAATTCGATTAACAAATGTCTATCAATGATAAGTGAGACGGTTTAAAGTATTTGAAAGTAAGATGGCTTTACATGTAAATCATAAAACAGTGATTTTAATTTACATTGTTTTGTATGTACATATGCATGTGTGCATATATGTTTATATATGTATGCCTTTATACTTCTTGCTGTATTTATGTATCACTTAAGTTCACCACCAGCAAGAAAAAGGCCAGTATAATGATAGTTTCTCTCTCGTGTGAAACTTCAGTTAGAAATAAGCAGTCCAGGGGTGGGGGGCAGTTTCACAAAACCTGCAGGGTCCTGGAGACTCCTTCCTTGCTGTTTCCTCACCCCCGGACCTTTGCTTCCGCCATATGGGCTGAGATGGCTTCCCGAGTTCTAGGCACCAAATCGCCAAGACAATTTTTTCCTAAATGTACACTTCGTCCTCTCGGGTAGCCACCTTCTCTTCGAAGAGTGACCATTGCCTCTTTGCCCAGAAATATTGGAAATGCAGGAATGGTAAGCAAATTCCTACATGGTCTCAGTCAAAAGCACATTCCTTTTCATATGCCAAATAATATAAACTTCACTAAGTTCATATTTTATTGTTTCTTTACCATCTGAACTTTAAAGGTGGCTGGGATGGAAAATAACGATCGTTTCAGTAGGAGATCGAGCAGTTGGTAAGTAATTTTATGGTTGCTCCTGGGTAACCTTACTATTTTATAATTGGGCTAAAGTAAATGTTTGAAAAAAAGTGATCTAGTAGCATTATGTGCAGACTAATTATAAAAATTGGAATATGATCGTGAAATGGTTTATTATGAAATATGTGAACATTCCAATGAAAAAATCAGAACATATCATTTTTTAGTTGATTTAGGTAGTAGGAAATAAAATAATGGCTACAGATGTTATTTGATTTGACAAGTGGCTATAATCGTCTTTATTTAGGCGTATTTTGGGGTCAAAGCAGAGTGAACACCGTCCCTCATTACATCGATTTATTAGCAGCTATTCCTGGGCAGATGCTGAAGAAGAAAAATGTGAACTAAAGTAGGTGAAGCTTGGTGTGTTTATTAACCTGATGTGAGCTGGTGAATAAGCAGTGGGGATCACATTTATTCAATGAGATCAACAATTTGTTAAGTCTTTTAGAAACTGTAAAGCACTATATAAATGTTATTTGTGAATACATTCACTCTTATAGCACTTAGAACTGCAATTTCTGTGATCTTCAGTTAGAAAACACCTTGAAATTTGTCAGACTTGTGAAGATAATTTTTGTCCCATATAGCTATCTGGTCATCATGGGAGAAGGTCATTAAGGAGCCATAAAAGTAAAGTGTCCATCTACTTAGATGTTTTCTAAAAAAACTATGTGAATAAATGTATAACACATAGGCACAAATAGAGTATGTTTGCACTTTATATATATATATATATGTCATCCCTTTATGTAAATGAAGAGTAAAAGAAACAAAACTCTAAGCAAGTTAAACATTTCTCTTAACAAAATAAACTTCTAGAGTGAAAGGTACAGGGCAAAAAAGGAATAGATATGAAGAAATGCTGTCTATCAGTCCCTGGGAGGTACTGGACACATTGCTTGAACCCATCTGGCCTCAGTGTCCTCATCTGTAGAAATTCTAATGTGATGATGTTCTATTCATTTTATACATGTTCATTGCATGCCTGCTATGTGATAGACACTACACAGAATCCTAAGGGATATAAGGACGAGGAAGACATAGTGTCTACTCTCAAAGTATTTAAAAAAAAAAATCCTGAGAGCATAAATCGAAAACTTTTTCAGATTTGGAGTTAACATGATATTTTCTGAACTGGGTTAAAAAAAAAATCAAGGGTTTCCTACAAAAGCTTATAACCTACTTTTTTGCTTTTTGTGATTATGATATGATTTCTACTGAGAAGTCTTTGCAAACCAAAGACCAAAACCTTGAGAATCTTATAAGAATTATGGCTTTGGGTTTTGTGTCCTTTAAAAACTAGCTGTTCAACTGAAACATCCAAAAAATAACTTTGTTCTTTTTGACAATTGTGAGGCCATTATGAGTGTTGGGATTTCAAAATTCAAATCCAACTAGGAATTTCCCAATGAACATGATAATAAAACAAGTTTTTTTCAGGTAAAGGATCCCCTCTTTAGCATGACTTTATTTAAAATACAGTCAGTCCAATTGCTATTTCCCAGGTCATTGAATACTAAAGTTTTTTTTTAGCTAGATTTAAAATTAAGATTTTTAGAGAAAGAAGAAATGCCATTGATGTTATTCCAGGTTAGAGAGAAACAATGAAATGCTGTCTCCTAAGTCCTTGGGTGACACTGGAAAACCTATTGTTAAAACAGGATATTTAATACTGTGGCGGAAGAGTGAGAAATTTTACTACAAAAATTACAGAGAGAAAGAAATATGTCATCCACATTTGTTTTCTAAAGTGTGCTCTCACATGCATATATGCAGAGAAGGAAATAATATTGCTTTATTACAAGTGATGCGAGTTGGCTTTTACATGGTTTTTGTACATTTCCCCGTTTTTATTTGTTCCTTCACTAGTACCCCAACTTTCTGCAACAAACAGTTCTCTAAATACAGAAAGTTACTTTCTAAAATTAAATCCCTAGAAATGGTTAAATTTGGTGATCTTTTAGAATTTGAAATTTATCAAATCTTTCTAAAATTACAGTTAAGGGTAGCAAATATTTTATAAATTAAAGCACATTATCCATAGTTTCAAATATTTAAAAGCAATACTTATTTACAGAACTAAGGAGGACTCAGAACCACCTGAAGAAGAAACAGTAGAAAGGACAAGAAAGCCAAGTCTTTCTGAAAAGAGAAACAACCCGTCAAAATGGGATGTCTCTGCAGTGTAAGTTGCCTGCTTGCTAACTGATACCATTTTGGTTGAAGGAGGAAAGATAATGTAGGGTTAAGGGTATTAATTAAATTAGTTTATGGAATGCCTGTCAAATTGTTAAATTTAAGATGAATAATGAGCTTTCTATGGCTACAGGAATCATCCCTGAACCTGTGAGTTTTATGTAAATGAAGAGCAATAGAAACAAAACTCTAAGCAAGTTAAACATTTCTCTTAACAAAATAAGCTTCTATAGTGAAAGGTAGAACCTTGGTATAGACATGGAAGTGTCCATGGTATTAGAGACTCAACCCTGGAGCCAGATGGCCCAGGAAAGGTCACCCATTTTTGAACATTAATTTCTTTATCTACAGAATAGAGATGAAAACACTGCCTATGTCATTATTTCATTGTCATGGTTAAATGAATTATCACATGTGAAAGGCTTAGTACAGTATCTGACACTATTCTCAAAGACTTATGTGATGCTGTTACTTAAGCTCTAGAAACATCCAGAAGTCACACATATACATATGCATATACAGTACAAACATATATAAGCTGCTTTGCCTGAATGAAACCAAATACTCAAATAATGCCTGAATCACATCATTTCTTCCATTCTGAGGGCAGACTGTGGCCAAGCCAAGATGACAGGTCACAGTACGTGGCTCCTTAGAAGGCAGGGTTTGTGGTACGAACGGCAGATTCACAGCGCTTTGTTGGCAAAAGGAGTGTTCTAACAGATTATTGTGATTACCAAATTCTGAATTTGTGTTTTCCTTACAGTTATGACACAATAGCTTCCTGGGCAACAAATCTCAAGACTTCCATCGGAAAGGCCAACAGGGTGCTCTGGCTTCCCATTGCATTTGTCGTGCTGTTGGCAGCTTTGGTGAGCTTCCTCACAGGCCGGTTTTTCCAGAAGTCTGTGGACGCTGCTCCCACTCAAGAAGGGGACTCCTGGAGGTCTCTGGAACATATCTTGTGGCCATTTACCAGACTCCGACACAACGGGCCACCACCAGTGTGACTACCGCACATCCTAACGTGTGTATTGTTTTTTTTTTTTAGCATTTCAGTATCTGAACTTTTTGTAAATGAGTAACTTTTAGATGGGAAATGATAGCATGGAGCCAGAGGTTCACAGAAGGACTATATTTCTTACCTCCCCAACTAAGATATGATGGGGAGGAAGCCTGCCTGTGATCTTTTAATGAGGAGATATTGTTTGTTGAAATTTACTGAAATAAAGATCTAAATCTTGTATAGTGAAAGTCTCAGTAAACCAAGTCTTCATAGGGAAAATAAAACCATACTTTTTAAAAAAATGAGTATAAAATGCTGATTAGATCATTTTAATAGCCTATTTGAAGTATATTTAATCATTACATTTTGTTGAAGAATTACCTCATTTTTCTCCAAGTTGCTTGGTTTTTCATGCTGAATAAAGTTTAAGAATAGCTGAGCAATCTAGTGGAGAATAGCATGTGGCATACAGAGTCGATCAACTGGCAGTTGGAATTCCTAATTTTCTCCATTGCTTCTTCAGAAGCAAAATCCTTAACCATGTGATACAAAGTAGAATGAAACTCGGAATCCTCCTTAAGGGCTTCAGAGAACGCCTCACTGTACTCGTCAATCCTGAGCCTTCCTGCTCTCTCACCACTGAACATTAAAAGATCCCAGTCGGGGTTCTGAATAGGTTCTTCCTCAGTAAGGTGTTCCCTCACCTGAAGAAAATTAGAGAAATCTGTTAATAGTTCCTCTTCTGCTAGGTATCTTGGCAGTAAAGTATTATTTTAAGGGCTCCACTCAATCCTTAAAATTGCTCACGTTAAAAGGGACATTCTTAATGTCCCATGTTTTAAACCATGAAACTTTATATCCCGGTGTTTCTGGAGCTTATCAAAAGGCATTAACTCAACAAATGTTTATTGAGTGGCTATCATGTGCCAAGTACTTTCTAGGTGTTGGGGAGATAACAAAACAAAAAACCACATATTAATAACAACTGCAATAATGAAACCCTGTCCTCAAGCAGCTTATATTCTAGTGGGAGAAAAGCAGACAAATACGGCTGCTCATTCAGTCACAGAGGACACCTTCTTTATTATCAGGCAGCAGTAAATGTGCCAGAAAAATCAGTTGGAGGCCTAATCTCCAGAGGAGAAAGTCTGTGAACCACAGACCCATTCAGGTTAAAGGCTTCCATTTGTTCTTGAATTATGTAAAGAGATATAAAGATTCTAGCCCAAAGTCAAGAGCTTATGACATGATGAACAATGAAGGTATAACCTTTACAGTTTGGTTTTATGCTTTTAAAACATTTTTTTAATTGTCAAAACTCCATTTTGAAACTTTCAAAGAAATGCAACCATGGTCTACATCCATTTAGCTTTTGAGTACCTTATCTTCTGGAAGACAAAGTAGTTGTATGGGCTTCTGCATACTATACCTTAATTATAACATGTTTAGAATCACACAGCATATTCCACCTGCTCCAACTAAATGCAAAAGCAGAGCTTAGCAGAGCCATTTGTCGGTAAGCTTTCATTTCTACCAAAGGAACCTGTCAATGTAAAAACAAAATGAATAGCTCATAGAGCCTCTCAACAAGCCACTCTCCTCAACCCAAATGATCCACTTAAGATGTTGGGTTATATGAACCCTCTTTCTGAATGGGGCAATGGCTTTTCCTTGCTCTCAGAGTAGAATCCGAAGTTCTCACAATTACCTGCAAGGGCCTCTGATCGGACCTGCCCCCACACCCCATTATCTGTCCGACCTTATCTCCTGTTCTCCCCTTACTCTCTCAGCTCCAGGCCCCTGTTACCTCCAGTCCCCAGACACACCAGGCCACCTTCTAAGGGCTCTTGCTCCAGCTGTTCTTTCTGCCTGGAAGCTGCCTCATGACATAACCACTGGGCTAAATTCCCCACCTTCAGGTTGAGCCCCCAACACCCTAATTAATATTGTATGCTGCTCTAACCCCATGATTCCTGCCTAACACCTTTCAACATATGAGATCATTTTATTATTTTTGCCTCCCTCACTAGAATGTAAGCTTGGCAGGGGTCTTTCTTTTATTCACTAATGTATCCTAAGCATCTGAAATAATGCCTTGAGTATAGGTGTTCAGAAAAAGTTCTTGAATATTTTGGAAAGTTAAATAGCACACTACATTCAGCATTTGTAGACTGACAATGAATTTACTAAAACCTATGCATGTAAGTACACATTTGATATTTTCAAATGTTATATAAATGCCTACCTTTTGTCATTTTCTGGTAAACTATAACTTTGTTCTTGAGTACAGAGCTCCCCTGCCCAAACACCTGCCACTATTAGAAGCTCCTCTGTCTTCATATATCATAAATGTTTACTAAATGTCTATTGTATTCTAGGAACATGCTAGATGCTAGAAGAATCAAAGTTGATTAAAAAACAAATCCTATCCTCAAGGAGCTCACAGTTTAACATGCAAGGATTTCATTTAGCTACAGTCTCATGCAGACAGGGAGGCTCTGCCAATAAACACAAGGGAGTGGGTTTTGTATCCAAATGGTCCTTTTATGTGTTTGATTTCACCTGACTTACCATGTTTGTGAAACTACAGTCATTTACTTTTTTTAAGAAATCTCAGTCTGGAAGAATAAAGAAAATATATAAAATGGGGAGTTGCTTAGGCTACCTTTGCACTAAACTGACCAGCTGCGCATATGCTCCATGTGTCACTGTGAAGGTCACACTACAGGCGTGCTTACTTTCGTGGGGAAGATTATTAAACCTGAGAGAACCTTGGATTTCTGGCCTTGCCACTTACTTCTTCCTTTCTAACTGTAATTTTGTGTATAAATGAATATAGAATACCGATGGTGTATCTTAAGATTTATATAAAATTTAATACTTGCTAACATTCTAAATGTCCATTATATTCAATTTGGAAAGATTCATTCCTACCTTGTGGTTTATGACAACATAAAAATGAGAGTGTCCAGAAGGGAAGATATTCAGTCCAGCTTCTTTCAAAGCAATAATGAAAGAAATGGGAGTCATCCATTTCCCTTCTAAAATAGAGGAATGCTTTTTGTCATTTAGTTTGATTGAAGCTAACATGCAAAGGTTTTCCTAATTTCGGTAAGAAAAAAGCAGCTTTTGTAAGTTAAATTATTCATATCATTCCAGTTCCAGCCTTAATATTCCTTATACTATTTTTTTAGTCCTATGTCATTCTATACTAAAAAGAATGCAGGAGACATATGTATTGGGCTTGATCCAAAGTCTCCACGTTACCTTGAACAGTTTACCCAAACTCTTTTTGGACTTCGTTTAAACAATCAAGGGATTGGACTAAAGGATCTTCAGGTCTTCTCCCATTTTATAAGTTTTGATCTAAGAATACTATGTGTTCACTGAATTACAATAGCTGTTTGAGGGCAATCATTTTAATTTTGAAGGATAATTATTTTATACACATGAGATTTAATGCAAAATTATCCACTTTTAAAGTTTGCAAAATGGCAGTTTGAAGGTGTAAGAACTCACATCCCTTATCTGGTTTTAAAAGCAAATTTTGATGATATTCTAGTCTTCCAGCTACATTCGTAGGGAATTTCAGGCTTTCTATTTTCAAACAACTTCAGTGATGTATTTTTTACATACAAAATTCGCCCATTTCAAGTGAACAATCCGAAGATGGTTTTTGTAACTGACAACAGTTGGCATAAATCAGTTTCAGCACATTTTCATCCCCCCTGTGAAATCCCTTATGTCCATTCACAGTCAATCCCCGCTCCCACCTTCAGCTGCAGGCCGACCCTTGATCTACTTTTGTCCAACTTCCAGGCTAGGAAATGTCTGACTGATGAGCTATACAGGCTCCTGCAGGGACCGACCTCAAAGAGGGTTTCAAATGGCTGAGTGATAAAAATCAGAAAGCCTATGTAGAGTGCATCGAAACTCTCTCAAAAGTTACATTACAACCAGCCTTCTACCTTTAGTAATTGGTCTATTCCTGGTAATATCTTTAGGGTACAAAAATGTGCCTCATTTATTACATGTCATTACCTGTCCAATTAATATTTCCCTTAGAAATTATAGTTCAAGGTGTATTTTAAATGTTTATGAAAGACGTTTCAATATGTAAATCATCAGTGATTGACTGCTTTGGCACACTCTTATAAAGGTTTACCGCTTTGATATGACTTGCTGTATAATAGCGATTTACCTTAATTTGTATTTGCAGCTCAGTAAACACTGTAGTCACCATCAGCAGTACGTTGCTTCCATCAAGTGGTGTTAGTTCCCACGACTGGAACGGCATGTTAATATGAGTCTCTTGAAGCAGGGTAACAGGGCCAAAAGTCTCCAGGCTGAATGTTATAAGCCTTTCTTCAGATTTGTAAGATACACTGCTGATGCCATCAGTTTTCCAATGTTTACCTTTAAAATAAGGAAGAAAATTATATTAGCTTCATTTGTTCCTTCACAAAACTAAGATGAATGAAATCACCCAAATAACTGCAAAGTATATAAACTGATTTTTTACATTTAGAGTAGAATCTCAACAAAAAGCCAGCTTTGCTAGGAGTCACTTCCCATCCACTGGATCAAGTCCAAACTCAGCACGGTATGTAAGACCTTGAGAAAGCAGTTCTGACGCACGTTCCTGGCTGCATCCCTTGCCGCTTCTCACACCTGTTTTCAGCCACACTTTTTTTTCCTTCCCCCACATCATATGCCTCTGAGCCTCTGAACATGCAGCTCTTTCTTCCTATTCTTCCTTCATCCTCTCACCTTTCTTTTAAAACAACTTTAAAGTTCATTTGTCCTAAGAATACAATTAAATTATTTTGAGTAATTCACCCAGTTGTACAACCATCATCACAATCCGGTTTTAGATGATTATCCTCCCAGTAAGATCCCATATGTCCATTTTATCGTTATTCTCATTCCCGCCTCCAGCACCAGGCAAATGTTAAAACACTTCCCATCTCCACAGATTTGTCTTTTCTGCACTCTTCACATAAATACAATCCTATAATAGGTGGTCTCGTGTATCACTTTCAATAAAACACAACCAAATGTAAAAATAGGCAAAACATCTCACCAAAGAATATATATGAAAGGATAATAAATCCATCAAAAAGATGCTCAACATTATTGTTCACTAGGGAAATACAAATTAAAACCACAAGATACCACTTTACACCCACTAGAATGGCCATGATCAAAAAAGATAACAAGTGTTAGCAAGGATGTGGAGAAATGGTAAATTTCACATATTGCTGGTAGGCCTATAAAATGACACAGGTACTTTGAAAAACAGTTTCTTGTTTCTTAAAAAGTTAAATTTACCATTCAACCCAACAATTCCACTGCTACATATGTAGGTGAAAGAAATGAAAATATCTGACCACACAAAGAATTGCACGTGAATGTTCTCTCAGTTTCTTAAGGCCCTGTTCAATATTCCGTCCTATGAGAAGTCTGCCTGCACACTCCAGACAGACCCACTCTTCGGCTCTGCAGCACTTTGATCTACTAGCACCCTCCTCCATTGTGTTACGATTTTCTTTGTTTTCCACTTCTACAACTTTGAAAACTCCTAGAGGAAGGAAGGGTGTCTCATTTATCTATCTCTGTATTTCTTATGGTTTAACCTAATTATGGAACAACTGAATGAATCATTCTCTCCCTAGGATGCCCTCTCCATTTCTACTTGGTTTTCTCCTCTTTTCTTATGGAGGGTTCCATGGACTATTTTTGACCCTTAAATATAAAAAATATAATTATACTGACAAACTAAGCTATTCGTAATTCCTCTGTTGGCTTTTTACATTAACAAAATTATTTCACGGTATAAAGGTAAAAATGAAGTACTGCTTATAAATAAATTCTCTACATTTCTAGTATTTCCTGGCAAAAAATGTCCCCCTTGTTTAAGAACCACTGGAGATGTCAGTAACTGCCACTTACTGCAGTTAGAGCCAAATGTACACAAATTTCCCTAGGTCCTGGGATAACTTACCTTCTCTAATTCTAATTTAGTGTGAATAATTTTTAGTGCGATAAGTAAATATTCAAGAACATTATCCTTAAAAGAAAGTAGAAGTGAAACTTCTGAAGCAACATTAAAGGAAGAAATTACCTAATTGCTCATTTTGATATATTTTATAGTTTAATGTATTGATAGAAAATACTGTTTTTAACACAAACTATTTTTTGAATATAAATACCTTGTGACTATGTCTGTTACAAGAAAAAATGTGGTCTATTGTACCTATCATAAAAAAGTTTAAACTATAAAATATTTACCCTTTCTGGTATTCCTAAATTTTCTGCCTCCACAAAGAAAAAATAAATACCTTTATGACTTAGTGATCTTAACTGTTCCAAGGTGGCGGTAAATTGATTCACATTAAAAACAAAGCTACCATGCAACTCTCATCTAGGAGCCTCAAAACTGCATACATTATTTCATAAAACCAAGACCTTTCCAAGTTTAACCAGTCAACCCAAAATGAGGTATTTGTTAATGATTGGTGAATCATTAGCTTGTATTATTTGTTCTTATTTTATTGATATTTAACATTTTGAGTAAGCAATATTTTCCAATGGTTCAACAATCAAAAGTTATAAAGAAGCATACAATAACTATTTTTCATCCTCCTCAGGTTTCCCATTTTCCCACTCCCCATGCCCCAAATTTAACTTGTAATAAGATTTGCAATTTATAAATCATTAACATTAAAACACTCAAATTTTAATCATTCCAGTCTGAATTATTTGGTCATTTTAGAAGAGAATAGCCTTTTTACTAGTTTTTTATGTGCTGTTCTATCTTGATACTTTTGTTCATTTCCTTACTTTTTTTAATATAATATAATCATAAAGTTGAGAAATTATGGCAGATATGAATACTTTAGAAACTAATAGTTATGTAATTCAATAAACTATTAAACTCTAATTCCTATTCCTTTCCCTCAAGAGCAAACAAAACAAAGACCCTAGAATTGGCATCGACATATGTAAGATTAGAATCTCAGTTTACACTGCATTTTTTGTTTTGATTTAAGGATTTATATTATTATAGCTATTTTCATTACATAATTATCAAAGTACTGTACCTTCAGCATCCCACCTTGCAACCTTAGGATCCTCGAAAAAGATGACATTCTTCTGAACCTCAAGAGTGACCTCTATGGGTGGGAAGGCATTCTCTGTGTCATACTCTTCGGTAGTTTCTGGAGGATAGGTATATTTCTGTAGTCCTTCTTTGAGTATCTTTTAAAAATGACCAAAACAACACTAAGTTAGAAGCTACAACAAAGATATAAGTATTTCTGAATAAGATGTATTGTTATTTTTAATAAGCCCTGCAGTTTGGTCCCATTTAACTATAGATTGACTAACAAAATGTCACAACAAAATTAAAATAATGACTGAGCAAAACAGTTACTAAATTTGAATGTAATTATGGAATTCTTGTATGGGCCAGATTCTATGATGAAATTTACTCATCAAGTAATTCTACAAGGTATATAATTAGTAGACAAGATAATTAGGACTTAGAGAAATCAGGTATTTGTCAAAGATTACAAAATGCATTAATGGAGGCATCACAACTCAAAAAAAAAGATCTACAGGACCCCAAAGTCTATGTTCCAATACTTTGGTTAGGGTGTGTAGGGGAAGAGAGAAACAAGTATAAGTGATCTTTTGAAAAATGTAGAAATGAACTGATGAACATAAATTAAAAATCATCACATTGTACAACACCAAGACACATAATCATTAAAATTACAAAGATCAAGGATAAGGAGAGAGTAGGAAAGCAGACAAAATACTTGTAAGGGAAAGCTCATCAGTGTATCAGATTTCTCAACAAAAACTTTACAGGCCAGAGGGAATGGCATGAAATATTGAGTGTATTGGAACAGAAGAACCTTCAACTAAGAATCCTCTACCCAGCAAGATTATCATTCAGATTTGAAGGAGAGATAAAACATTTCCCAGATAAAATGAAGGTTGAAGAAATTCACCACTGCTAAACTGGTATTACAGGATATGTTAAAGAGACTTCTGCAGATGGAAATTTTCTTAAGCCTAAAGAGTTTTCATCAGTTAAAATATACCCACAGTAAAGGTAGTACACCGATTACTTATATCAAGCAAGTATGAAATTAAAACAAAGCAAAAGTAGTAAAACCAACTACACAAAAATCAGCCAAGGAATTTTTAAAAATGCAGATTATGATATCTAATACATAAAGTGAGGAGGATGAAGAATAAAAAAGAAGTACTTTTAGATTGTGTTTGAAATAGAGCTATCATCAACTTAATATGGACTATTATATAGTTTGGAAAGTATCTATGAACCTTATGGTAACCACAAACCTAAAGCCTATAACAGATACACAAATAATATTTAAAAAAGAAATTCAATCACAACACTAAAGAAAACCATCAAAAAACAAAGTCTAAGAGAGGAAGAAAGGAACAGAGGGACTGCAACAACAACCACAAAACAATAAAATGGTAATAAGTATATACTTATCAATACTTGCCTTAAAGTAAATGAACTCAATGCACCAAACAAAAGACACAGGGTGGCAGAATGGGTAAATGAATAAGGCCCATCTATATGCTGCCTACAAGAGACTCATTTCAGACCTAAAAACATACAAAGACTGAAGTGAAGGGATGGAAAAAGATATGCAAATAGTAGAAAAAAAGCAGGAGTAACAATACTTAGACAAAATGGACTTCAAAGCAAAGCAAGCAACAGGAGACAAAGGACACACATAATGATAAAGGCATCAATCCAACAAGAGGATATACAGATATCTATGAACCAACATAAGAGCACCTAAACATGTAAAACAAAACTTTCACTTTGTTTCAGAAGTATGTAATGTATAATAGTAGTTTCTGCATGTATTTCATGTTTCCATAACGAACACGCCATCAAGTCCAGTCCCTACTTACTGAGACATTTCATTCCCGTTACCTTTCCTTTTTAAACCCTAAAAATATTAACAGCAGAGTTTTGAGTCACATTCAGTCATTGAAAAAGTAATCCACAACCTACTTTTAAACAATGAGTAGAATCTGCTGATAAGAATAATAGATGTAGATTAAAAAACTCAGAATTTCCAAAGTTAATTTTAACTACAGTCATTCTTAGAAGCACAGTCACTGAGCTACAATATAACACTGCAGTCACCTAACCAAGGAGATGAAAGACCTGTACTCTGAAAACTATAAGACAATCATAAGACAAATTAAAGATGACACAAATAAAGGGAAATCTATCCCATGCTTATGGATAGAAAGAAATAATACTTTCAAAATGGCCATCCTGACCAAAGCAATTTACAGATTCAATGCTATCCCCATCAAAATACCAATGGCATTTTTCAGTGAGCTAGAGCAAATAATCCTTAAATTCATATGACCACAAAAGACCCTGAATAGCCAAAGAAATCCTAAGAAAGAACAAAGCCTGGGTATTATACTCCCTGACTTCAAGCTGTACTACAAAGCTACAGTCAAAACATTATTGTACTGGCACAAAACAGACCCATAGGTCAATGAATAGAATAGAGAACACAGACATAAACCAACACATAGATAGATGGTCAATTAATATATGATAAAAGAGCTATGAATATACAGTGGGGAAAAGAGAGTCTCTTCAGTACCTGGTGTTTGGAAAACTGGACAGCTACATGCAAGAGAATGAAAGTGTCTAAATCTATACACAAAAGTAAACTAAATGGATCAAAGACTTAAATGTAAGAAATGAAACTATAAAACTCTCAGGAAAAAACATAGGCAAAAATCTCTTGAACATAAGCATGAGCAATTTTTTTCCTGGACACATCTCCTCAAGCAAGGGAAACAATAAAAATGAACAAGTGGGACTATGTCAAATAAAAAACCATATGTACAGAAAAGGATACCATCAACAGAACAAAAGGTAACAGAGTATAGGAGAATATATTTGTAAATGATTTATCCAATACGGGGTTAACATCTAAAATATATGAAGAACTCATAAGCCTCAAAACCAAAAAAACAACCCAATTAAAATATGGGTGGGGGACCTGAACATTTTTCCAAAGAAATACAGATGGCCAACAGGCATATGAAAATATGCTCCTAATCATTAATCATAAGGGAAATGCAAATCAAAACCAAGGTATCACCTCATACCATTAGAATGCCTGCTACCCAAAAGACAAGAAATAACAAGCGTTGGCGAGGATGTGGAGAAAAGAGACCCCACCTACACTGTTGGTGGCAATGTCAATTGGTGCAGTCACTGTGGAAAGCAGTATGGAAGTTCCTTAGAAAACTAAAAATGGAAATACCATATGACCCAATAATTCCACTTGTTGGAATTTACCCCAAAAAACCAAAATCCCTGATTCAAAAAGATATATGCACCCTTATGTTTATTGCTGCATTATGTACAATAGCCAAGATATGGAATCAACCAAAGTTCAATAATAGATGAATAGATAAAGAAGATGTGGTACATCTACACAATGGGATATTATTCAGTCATAAAAAAGAAAGAAAACCTGTCAGTTGTGATTACATGGATGGACCTAGAAGGTATTATGCTAAGTTAAATAAGCTAGACAAAGACAAATACCACATGACTTTACTTATTTGTGGAATATAAAAACAAAACAAAACAAAATGAACATAAGAACAGTAGACTCAGAGACACTAAGAAATGACTAGTGATTACCATGGGGGAGGGGTTGGAGTAGGTGGGTGGGGAAGATGAAAGGGACAGAAGGAAATAAAAATTCTTAATCACTATATAAGTTGGTCACAGGGATGGTAGTACAGCATGGAAAATATAGCCAATGATTCTGTAATATCTTCCTATGTTGACAGTAATTGCACTGATGGGGGTGAGGATTTAATAATATGGATAAATGTTGAACCACTGTGTTGTAAACTTAAAACTAATATTAAGATTGTATATGAACTATACTTCAATTAAAAAAATCATCACATTTTACACCTTAAACTTAACACAATCTTATATGTCAATTATATCTCATTATAGTTGGAAGAAGAAAAAGTAAATTAAGCTAATAGCTATTTCTCATATAAGGGAGATTTTTCCATTATCTGACTGTAGCAGAGAAAGATCTAGGGAAGGGGGAAAATTTTTAAATGTTACAGAATAGAGAGGAAAAGTCAGGGACATTCTAGAGGAAATGGGAGACTACTGAAAAGAGACTTGAAAAATTGGAAGGCCTCCTTATTGTAGGAGAGTAAAATACGTGTGAAGGAAGACACTTCAGGCCCAAATGGAGAGATCATGGAGTGGTGGTACAGAACCCTGATAAAATTCAAAAACAGCAAATCTTTAAATGAATCCTGGAAACTCCAGCTCAGGCTGGGATCTTTCTATGAAGACAGAGTTTTGAAGGCCTTTCACCAAATATCTTTCTTGGACTCCCTTGTGTCCTTCAAATATCCCAGAGGTAGGGAAGGCTGAATCAGATAGAATCTTCAGGGTGGCCACAGATAAAATTACCTTCCCCAGGTTTGCTCTAATAAATGCATTATCATTTATAGGGAGAAGGGGGAAGGAATGGCGATATCACCCCCAAAGGAGTAAAAAATAGTTGAGTGAGGGGTTGTGAAAAATACCATATTCTTTTATGTATAAAGCACAGATATACATACAGCACAAATACAGATACACAGTATAGCTATCATATTAAAATTTCATGGTGAGTAAGCTTAGAGGAAAAAAAATGTCTACAAATGGTCCTTACAGGGATGATGAGGGAAAAAAAAAAGTTGAGAAATACTGCTCTAATACAAGAATGCACTAAGGTGCTTAATGGGTAGGACTGTGCGTGAGAAGTATGTGCGATGTATCTACAGGATGTGTTAGAGGAGAGGGATGGGGGGAGGAGGAAGAAAAGAACATGAGGGGGAGGAAGAAATGATGGACAGCAGAGCGAGGAAGGAAGGAGGAAGGGGCTATGACAACATAACTGAGTACACTTGGGATGCAAGCTCATGACATAAAGTTAAAATAGACCAAGTCGGTACTAGTGCCCAGTGTCACTACTTATTGAAACAGGAGTGGGAAACTCCTTGCAAGACGGCCTGCCTGCTATCATTAGTATCCTTACTACTCAGTGTGGTCTGTGCACCACCTGGATCGGTATGCCTCAGACTTCAGTGTGCATATGAACCACGTGAGGGTCTTGTTAAGCAGATCTGAGGTGAAGCCCCGAATTCTGCATTTCTGACAAGTTCCCAGGTGATGCCAATGCTGTTGGTCCATCAAACATACTTTATCAGGGATGCAGACGGTGGTTCTCAAACTTTAGGGAGTGTTTTCCTAAACCAAACTGCTGAGCTCACCCCCAGGATTTCTAATTCAGTAAGATTAAAGTGTGTCCATGAATTTGCATTTCTAGCAAATTCCCAGGTGATACTGATGCTTCTGGTCAAGGAACCACATGCTGGGAACCACAGATCTAACCCGAGTCCATAACTATGGCCCCTGGAAAATCTGTCCCACCACTGATTTTTGTAAATAAAGTTTAACTAGAACATAGCCATACCCATTTGCTTACATATGGCTATTTTAGAATGGCATTACAATGGCAGAATTGAGGACTGACAAGAGAGCTGGTATGGCCCATAAAGCTGAAAATATCTCCTATTTGGCCCTTTACAGGAAAAGGTCTGCCAGCCTCTGAAATAGACTATCATTATTAAGGCCAAACTGGCACAATCTAAACATAATGCTACAAGTTAACAAGTTAACATTATGAATTCTAGTTTTAAAATACATATTTTAGATTTTTTTCCCTATAGTACTGGATTAAAATATTAGCAATTCAAGACAGTTCAAAATTACTTTCCTTTGTTCTTGCTCAATAAGATTAAAGTTCATTAGACAGTAGATCATTTGGGATAAAATATGAGAAATTAGTTTACTCAAACATTTTGATTCAAGAGTCAACCTACTTCCACAATCATCCAGCCCTTCATTGGTTTACACTGTGGAGGAAGCTCCAAAATATCCAAGTGGTATACTCCGCCCAGGGTTGAGAATTGGTATAAATCAACCTCATTGTCTTCAAAGTAATATGGCTTTTCAGGAACATTCTCTATCAGCAACAACTGTGCTAAAATTAATCAGATTACATCAGTTTCTAAATAGGTCATAACATTTTTGTATTTTTTTAGGAGGGAAATGAAGAACTGATACAGGAACTTTTTATTTAGCTACTAAAAATTTTCAAAAAGTGATTAGTTCAGAACTGCTCATAAAGCTAGCCTTGAAAATTTTACTAGGCATGGCTGCAGGGAGGTCTCCATATATATTTCAACATTTTAGGAATTTGTATATAATAAGCATGTATACAATAAGCATTTTCAAATAACTTAAAAAACAATTTTATTGTAGGGGAGGAAAACAAATTCCCCTTACCCTTTGAGTTCTTGGCTGAGATCCCTGTGATAAGACATAGATAAACTAGAAAAAAACATTAGTTTAGTAACATGTATATGTCATGGGTACATGGGAGATACCTAGGGAAGAATGAGTAACTCAAAAAGGTGGTTTAGAACTCCA
The DNA here is from genome assembly GCF_040802235.1 of Manis javanica. Taxonomy (NCBI): domain Eukaryota; kingdom Metazoa; phylum Chordata; class Mammalia; order Pholidota; family Manidae; genus Manis; species Manis javanica. The sequence goes on along the minus strand of NC_133170.1, from coordinate 11,073,391 downwards.
GCTTATATAGCATCTTTAACAAAGAACAACAAATTTGTGGAGAAATAATAGGACAAAGAAAAGCAGTTTTAGGCTTCTAAGGAGGGAGATACAGGCTATTTGGCAAATTTTGTTATGTAAATTACCCTGGTGCCCTCCCCAGGCTGATACAATGTAAAGCTGTCTCTGGGAATTAAACTTTGTCCTTCCTGATAGCAAGAGGATGGAGGCACCTTTGAAAATACATGTCCTGCTTTTAGGCAAATAGGGGGAGGGTGTGGAGATTTTCTTGCATCTGCACCTTCTCCATTGCTTTCAGTTCAAATAATCCTTATGCCAAAGTGACATATTACGCTGTCCTTCATTATAAAGGATCAAAAAAAATGGTTAACACAAAATTTCATGATTGCCAAATTAATTTCTTAAAATTGGACATTATGTGGCTAAAAATCTGAAGTGGTGAAAAAATAAATTTGATCCATATATGAAATTAAGTCTATTTATTTTTTCAACAAAAATAGGCCCAGTTCATTGAAAAACAGGGATGGAGGCTTAAAAGTGAAAAAAAAAACTGGATTGGATAATCTCTTGTGTCTAGAAATTTTATTGAGACATTCTATGCTCCTTTAATTCTCAATGCACAATCAGGAGATTTATCTGAAGTCACATATTACTAGGACCATTCCCACCCTTCACAAAAATTATCACAAGAGAATGTAATGGATAAGAAAGGGAAACCAGAGCACTTACAGCTCCCACCCTTTCCTAGCTGTGACTTTAAGCAAGATATACTAATTAATCTTTATTCTTAGTTCCTACTTCTTCTACCCAATGCTTATAATATGGATATTAAAATGGATATAGTATCTATCTTATAGAACTTGGGAGAGTTGTGAGTTAATACAGATAAAGAAATTAGAACTGGTGCCAGACACATAGTAAAAAACACAGGAACTGTTAGTCTTTTATTATCATTACAATTTTCCTCCCCTGTTAAAAGAAGCACATTTAACTCATGGATATCAGGCACTGAAAATAATGGAAATATCCCCACAAAATTCCAGGTAAGCAATTGCCCTTTTTTCCTTGTGTATGTTTACTAAAATGCAGACTAATAATTTTTCAAATATATCTATTTTACGATTCGTTTACCTGAAAAGAAAGTGAGAAAGAAAATTGTGTCCAAATTTAGACATTATGATATATATTATTTGGGGATTACCAAGTAGAAAACATTGGCATTACTGACAGAAGTTCATGAATTGACTATAATATTATATTCCTAACAGGAAAATTACCTCAGAAGGGTTATAGAAAAATTCTAAAGATATAAACCTAGTTGCCTGTTGAAACAAAAGTATGCTGAAAAAAGTGATGAAGTAGACATGAAAAATATGTTAGAGATGCTAAGAAATATATAGAAAATATATTCCTTAGAAGTTTACTGGGAAAGAAGTATAACAACAAAGTTAATGGGAAGGTGTACATTCATCTCAAAAACAAAAAATTTAAAAATTAGATATCACTCTTTTGACATTTTAAAACTATTCAATTGCTATTTTCCAGAATAAGCCTGAAATACAAAAGTATTGAGAAATTTCTGATTGCATATGTGTGCTTGTGAATAATCATTACAACATTATAATAAGAAATTAGAAATAACCTGCCTATCAGTATGGATTTAAATAGTTTCATTATTGGATGGAATTTTACAGGTACTAAGAGAAGTTATTAATGTGTTCTGACTTAGCATAATGTTGGATATTATTCATTTAAGTAGAATATGTATTGTGTTCTATGTATCTATGTAGAATAACAATTTTGTTGGATGAGAAAGGTCATTTTCAACAAAAACATTTGTATGCTATGACTCCTTGATTTTATTAAAAATCAAAAGAGAAAGAGAGAGCACAAATTTTAAAAATGTTAACATTGGTTAACACAAGGACAGATGCATATGATTGGTTATCTCAGAAGAGGGATTTTGAAGAATTTTCACTTCAATTATATTTCTGCAACACCTGATTTTTCTTTTTACAATGACCCTGCTTTACTTTTGTAAGCAAAAAAATCCCAATAAAATTAAATTCTAAAAATGTATTTAGAAGAATACCTGCTGAAAGCATTTCACTTAATGATTTCATCTCCGGGTCACATTCTGTGGTTTCACATTCTTCTTGGATAGAACTCTACACAAAACACAAGGACAGATGGGTATGATTGTCAGTGTCAGCTTCCATCTAGATCCATTCTTTCTGTTCCAGTTCCCACTTCAGATGCCAGCTACCTTCATTCTAGGGCCCCAACCTGACACTTGCTCTGGCATAAAACTGGATTAAAAAACAGTATTTTAAGAATCAATTAAAATGAGAGCACATCTCTATAGAACTTATGAGGGCAGGTACTAGCTGCTCAAATTCTCTGCTATAAACCCTCAACTGTAAAATAGAGATAGTAGAAAGCAATACAAGCTATAAATATATTATTTATATTTGCATTTGGTTTCAGCCAAGTTTAAGATTTTGCTTGATTTTGGCAATCAGCTCTCTGATCGAGTCATTCCAAAGCCTGCTTTTGAGTAAGCCTCTGAAGGAAATTAAAGATGTCATGCACCAAGTAATACAGAAGATATTATCTCATTATACTCTAGTGTAATAAAAAGAATATTATAATAGAAGGATATAAGATCTGAAATTTGTATTTAAATCTGCTGCTAACTTACCTTTGTGGCCTTGAGCAAGTCATTTAACCATTATGGGCCTCGAATTTATGACTTAACAACATATTTGGTACTTACTTTTGTGCCAGACATATAATACATCTTGTAAACAATCCTAAGAGATAGTTATTCTCTTCATTTTACAAAAAGGAAACCAAAAGCTTAGGGAGGTAATTGCTTCAAGGGTCAAATAAATTAATAGAAATAAAGAATTTGGTATACTATAAAGCCCTAGATAAGTGTTACAAACTTTAGTATGTGTGTGCTAATATTTGAAAACAGAGGATGAGCAGCAAACTTCATTTGACACCAAATACCGCCTGTACTTCTACAGCAACAGAACCCACCTTCCACCAGAATTCTAGTCAGAAGCATGAGGCCATTTACTCCAACTGTTCTTATCTTCGACCACCACACAAAGCCGAGAGCCCCTAGTGAACGACCCTTTCCTTTCCTCTCCTCACAGTACTGCCCTGTGCCTTCCTCTCGACCAGTTTTAACACTACTGCAGTCTCTGCCTTTCCACTGAACCTCTGAACCTTCTCACTCACTGACTGTACAAGGACTGCTAGATACTTGGAATAAAAAAGAAAGAAAAAGGCAAGTTCCCTGACTTGAGATTCCAGTCTGTTAGGGAAGCAGGTAAACACGTATGTATAACACACTTTTGTGGGTGCTGTAGCAAAACATTAGGTGTCCACAAGAAGAATTCAAAGGAAGAATAGTCAATTCTGTGGGGAAAGTATTCTTTGGGTGGGTAAAGCTAGGCAACACTACCAGATGGTAAAGTTCAAATTTTGAAAGATGATTAGGTCTTCACCCCAAATGGCGAGAGGGTATGCCAACTGTGAGTGAGGCAGGGAGACAGGAAGCATAACAGAGGGTTCAGAGCCCCCAGTAGTCAGGTATGGCTGCAGTGAGGCATGCTGGGAGTGTGTGTGTGAGCATTTTAAGGGAGAGGCAGGGCCAGACTGGGGAGAGCTTCGGATGACACTCAAAGTCTGGGATTTCTACCCACAAAAGACTTTTAAGAAGAAAGTAACATGAAGAAATTTGTATTTGGAAAAGTATTCTGGTGGCCAGCTAAGGAAAGTGTTCCTTACTGAAGAGTAAGAAGTCCAAGGTAGGGGCATCAGGGCCTCAAGGCGGAAGCACCAAGGCCATTGGGAGCAGCAGAGATGAGAGATGAAGAAGTACGACCAACATCACCTGGATGGTGACTGAACAGAGAAGCACGGCAGGGATGGGGGAGACTGACACCCAAGTGTCCGGCTTAGGTAATAAGGTGGGTGGGGATACAATTACCAAGGAAAGGAGGAAGGACAGGTGTGGGACAAAAGTAGTGAATTCTTTTGTGGATATGTTGAATTTGAGGTGCCCATGGGACATCTCGGTGGTCTGATACTGCCTACCACTAAAAAGCCAGTTGCATTTGTTTCTTACAAGAAGGATTACAACCATTAAAAATACCAAAGATATCAGACCAAAAAGCAAGCCAGGCTTTCCAATTCACATCTTCAAAAAGTTGAGAATGCTCCAGAATTTAGATCAAACTGGTTTCTCACTTTGCAGGAAGACTAAAAATGTAGACTTTCTCAAAAGAACTTTCTCCTTGATAACCCAGTACTTCAGCATGCAACAGGCATCTCTCAGCCTTTACATTATCACATAAGAGAGAGAATATTCTATTTAACACATTGCCTTTATATAATTAACAATTTTCAGTATTTTATGTTACTCTTTAGCCCAACTAAAAGTTGATTCCATTTTGAAGTTAAGACTCCTTGATGACAGAAGCAATTTGTCAACATACATCCTGGTGCAAGCTCCTTGATCTTGATAACTAACTAGAATTATTTTGTCATTGCAGCTGTATCATCAGATCATACTTCTGCACAATATAATTATTTATGGTTTATACATTACAAAGCTTGTTGGCAATGAAACTAAAAAAAATACTTCATATCATCATCTTGTTTTATATCTGATAATGAAAAGTTCTTTTTCATCATAATTATTTGATAAAATTGGCTATTTTCCATCTATTTTTTTCTTCTAGGAATCTCAATAGAATTTGTAAAGTCTCAAAAGTTACCAAATGGAATTTTTCTTTGAATTGCACTAAATTTATAGACTTACGATAAATCCATAAAAAGTAATAATTTCTAAAAAACTGTTTGCCTGAAAATGTTGCCTGAATATGAAGTAGAGAAAGTAGCTAAATTGTAAGTTTTCAATGATGCAACAGATACAAGAATTGGCTTATAATAACAGAAGAACTTCATGGAACACTGGCAAGTATTTTTCATTGCAACTTAATATGCAGATTTTGTGATGATATGAAAAGTCTTCTAATATATATGCAATTTGAATTCAATATAAAAACGTAACCTGGGTCATAAATAAGGTCCGTGGAAACAGAAGGGAAATTTCAGAAATAGACCTCAGGATCCACTTGGGAATTTAGCATATGGCATTTCAGATCAATAGAAAAAGCCTAGGTTTATACAGTATTTCGAGACAGTTGACTAAGATGATCTTAAAAAAAGATTTAGATTCTTCCCACTGTACCCTAAATTCCAGATGGATAAAAGATTTAGAAGTGAAAATACAACTAAACCAATCAAAAGCGACAAAAATCATGAAAGTTACTGAAGAGAACAGACTGATATCAACAGTGGGCTATGAAGCAGGTGATGTTGATATTGCACATCTCCCCAAGTCAACACTGAACACTACAAATTGATAGAATGTCTTGAATTATATTGTCAATCAAAAGAAGATCTAGAGAAAGGAAGTTCATTGATGATATTCAATTTTTTCCATCAAAAAATAATTTAACCAGAGTTTCAGAATAAATTCTTAGTACTGGCTCTTGATAAGGAATTGAAGATGAATTTTGAAAAAATATAGCAGCATTTGCTTCCTTTGGGATAAAAGTTAAGAATCATTATCCTATGTTTGCTGGAGTCTTCCATTCATTCCCGTGTCCTTAACATCCACAGGCCTTCACATTCGCCTACTTGACATTTCCATTTGTGTGTCCCCAACTTACCATGCCCAAAACACTTGTTTCGCTGCCATTCTCAATCAGTTCTGCCCATTCCTGTCCTAAATTGCACCACATCTGTTCAGTTTCCAAACTCAACAGGATTTGTTTATTTTAACCTCCAAAACATGTCCACCTTCCTGCATCTCTTACTGCCACCTTGATCCAAGCCATCATGACCTCCTGGGCCTCCCCAGTGCAATGTAACTAGACACGGTGCTTCTACTCTGGTTCCTCTTCATATTCAGCCTCTACATAGCAGCCAGAATAACTTGCAAAGCCATAAATCAGATCATACCCCTCTCCTACTGACAACTCTCTAATGGCTTCTCATTGCATTTACAATAAAACCTTAACTTCTTACTCTGGCCTGCAAAGCCCTGTCTTATCTTGTGTCTCTCCGACATCATCACACACCACTTTGCTCCTTGCACACCTTATGTCAGTCCACTGGCCCTCCTGGTCTCATTTCTCAATACTTGGCAGGAATTGTACTCTCAGACTAGAATATTTTTAACCTGATCATTAGATAGCTGATTCCCTCGAGTCATTCTGGCCTCAGTTTAAATAGTAACTCATCATACAAGCCTCCTAAATCACCCAATCTATCACAACCAGTCACTCCCTATCACATTGTCCTGTTTAATTCTGTGCATGGCATTTACTGCTGTCTGCTATTTTCCTGTTTTTCTCATTCATTGTTGGTTTCTCCTGACTGGTCTGTAAATCACAACAATAGAAATCTCATTTGTCTTTTCACTACTGTCCCCTGAGAGCCAGAACAGTGCCTGGTGCATATAGGTAGGCAGTCAATAAATATTTGTTGTATAAGAAGTGAATGAGGTCCAGGGTATGATGCATGGGAATGGGCTGCTGAAGTACATTTGTGGGAAACTGAACGTTGCTGAATGTTAATATTAGGATTTTCACTTGGGCTGTTGTCATGGATTTCTAATTGATCCATGATAATGCCAAGAAGTCCCTGAATCTCTAAGGCTATTTCATGTCTCCACACTTCCCCCGGTGACCAGAGTAATTTCCTTTCCTTCCCATCTAAATTCCTCTATGCCTGTCAAAAGATTTAGCTCCAATGTTACCTCATCAGAGACTTCCATTCTGTGCACTCGGTTTTTCTTTTGGATTCCTTTTGAACTTTTAACTCCTATGCATAATCTCCCTTATTGCACATATCAGAATGTATGATAACTATTACTCTTCTCCTCCAAAAGCTAAAAAATTTTGTAAGATATATTACTTGAAAAGATAGTATTACCCAACACCTACAATATTGTATTATTATAATACATTTAAATTGACTAAAATATGGTATTAAGAGCCCTCTAGTGGCAAAATTCTTAATAGACCCATGACAAAGGAGACATAATTTGGACCGTCTTCTAAATTTAAGAGACTTTTAAACTAACAAAGTACTAAATGCTTATTTGTGATCATATCGTATATCAACCACAACTGTACATTCCTGCATTATTATACTGTTTGCCTCGTGATTAGCCTTGAATAAAAAGATATGAGAATACGCCAACCTAAAATTTAAAGTTTACTCTAAATGAAAAGTTGCAAAAATAGAGAAATTCTCTTCCTCTAAAACCAAAACATTTTAAGTTTGCTATTGATCTTATAAGTAGTCCTAATTCACACACACACACACTCACACAAACACATGTACACACACAGTTACAGGTTAAATTTCATGAATTTATATTCCAGCTTTTAATATTTAGAACCCATTTTCCCACACAAATATTATGAATGACATTCAGTATTGTAATAGTTGCTATATTGCTGTGACAATAGACGAATACAAACTTAACCACCATCCATAAACATTGCTTCAGATTTACTCTGAGTTCCAACTGGGTTGCACGGAGCACCCTCTTCCTGGGTGGTGGAAGTGATGCCTCCCTATCAGCAACCTGTACTGGGCCAGATCACCACAGGGATCAGAACTGCTGGGGAGAGGGTCCCAAGAATAGTGGCAAATTTGTAGATTCCCTAAACATAGCAGAACGGTTCCCAACACACCTAACTGTAAATGAAAGGGTCTTATGTGTCTCCAAAACAGAATCATTTTAATGTGGGTAGTGGTTCATATGGATGGCTGTTGTTATGTAGACTGTTCACAACAAATTACACTCAAGTCAGGACCTGCTTTTAATCATTTAACCATTTATTCATTCACTTTTTCCTTCCTTCATTCAATACATTTAGTGAGCTCCCTATCATGTACCAAGCCCTGTGCTTATTGTAAATAAGTCTATCAAGACATTCCTGTCCTCAAGATCATAATTTAGTGTTTAAGGTTAGAATTCTAATAAACAGAATAAGAGCATAGTAGAGAGACAACTAATTTAGACTGACAATAAGGTAAGAATTTTGGGGAGGCAGAGTTTTAGTTAAGTCTTGAAAGGCAGGTAGATTTAGATAAAGTGGATGAGGATGGGGAGGAAGGAAATTTCACAATGACAGACTATCAAGTCAAGCCTCACAGACATTTATCATGAACTTTACCTCTTTAAAACCAAAATAGAAAATACTGTTTCATTGTCTACTAGGAAAGTACTGTGTACTTATTTATTGAATATTCAAATAATACAGAACTATAAAGAGAATTCAAAAATTACTGGTAATAGATTATTTTCCTACCTTTCTTCCTTGCCCACTCCACTTGCCTTGCCACTATTTGGTGCTAGGCTTCCAGATATCTTTCTATGCATTTTCAAATAAGTATTTTCTTCCCCTCACAAAAACAGAATCCTACTGGAAAAAAGTTTGGTAACTTGAAAAAATATCTTAACAATACATCTGAAATATCTTTCCATGTAAAAGTATATAGGTTCTGAGGATGGGAACAAAAGATGGTGGAGTAGGAAGGCAAGGTGAAAACCTCCTCCCCAAATCCTACAGAACATGAAAATACAGCAAATACAACTAGGCCTGAAGTCAACCTGAAGACTGTGGAACTGCCCACCTGCATCTGGGGAAGAAGAGAAGACCCTACAGAAAAGGGTAAAGTGACAAAGCTGTGATCTGGTGGGAACCAAAGCCCTCCCCCATCCCCAGCCCACAGGTTGGGGGAAGAAGAATGGAGCAAGGAAGGGCTCCCTGTAGGAGCCCAGGACCCTGAACACCTGGCCCTGGAGATCTGCTCTGGGAACAGGAGCCCACATTGCATGGTGCCCTGATGACTGGTGGGGCTGGAAAACAGAGACGGGCAGAACACTAGGGGAGGCTGAGATTCCAGCCACCTGTGGAGGACAGGCACACTCCAGCCCCTCAGAGAAAGAGAGCAGGGTGGGCAGTTTGAAAGACTTCCCAGCAGTGAGAGGGGTGCCAGAGGGGCCAGGATTGCACAGGGCTCTCTGTTTAGGAGAAAGGTCAAGTGGACAATACCTCCCAAGCCTGCCCTCAGCCCAACAGGTTGGGAGCCCTCAGAAGCTACAGATGCCCCATGATCCTCGCTGGCAACACACCCCAGTCTCCTCACAGTGATGCATGGTCTGCCAGTTGGCCGTGAACTCAAACTTTACACCAAGATAAGAAGGGGAAGAAACCCCAGCCTGTTCAGGCTATTTTGGTCCAGCCAGGAGCTGCATGCAAGAACCAGCCCCTGCAGCTCTTTCCTCCCAGCAGGTCCTGCTCACCAGGGCCCCTACCATTACAGCAGGTCTAGTGATGCCCTGCAGCCAGTGCACGTGGCAGCCTACCACCAGGAGCAATTTCCTCCTGGCAGGCACTGGTCCTGCACATCTGCACCCCCCACCACTGCGATGGGCCAGGCAGCAGCTCAAGAGAATAGTCTCAGTGCTCCTGTGTTCAGGTGACCGCCTGCAACAGCTGGGATTCCCACACAGGAAACTGACCTTCTGGGTACTAGAGGGCATCTCCTATACAAATCTATTATCCTATAGGAAACACCATAAAAGAAAAAGAAAATGAAGAGACAGAGGAATCTGGTCCAAACAAAAATTCAAGAAAAAAAAAAAGCCAGAAAGAGGACTTAGTGAAACTGAAATCACCAATCTCCCTGATAAAGATTTCAAAATAAAAGCCATAAACATGCTCACAGAGCTACACAAAAATATTCAAGATTTCAGGGAAGACTTCAACAAAGAGATAGAAAGTTTGAAAAATATAGTATCTGAAATGAAACATACAATGGAGGGATTTAAAAGTAGATTAGATGGGGCAGAGGAGACAGCAAATGAAAATGAAATTAAGAGAACAGGAAAACAGACTGAGGCACAGAGAGAAAAAAAAGATTTCTAGGAATGAAATAATAATAAGAAAGCTGTGTGACCAACCCAAACAGAACAATAGTCACATTATAGGGGTACCTACCAGAAGAAGAAGAGAGAGACAAAGGGATAGAAAGTCTCTTTGAGGAAATAATTGCTGAAAACTTCCCCAATCTGGGTAAGGAAATAGTCACACAGGTCATGGAAGTGCAGAGATCTCCCAACACTAGAAACCCAAGGAAAACAAAAAAAAGACATATAATAATTAAAATGGCAAAGATCAAGGACAAGGAGAGAGTTTGAAAGCATCGAGAGAGAGAGGAAAAGGATCATTTATAAAGGAGACCCCATCAGGCTATCAGCAGAAACCTACAGGCCAGAAGGGAGGGGCATGATATATTTACACAATGAAACAGAAGGGCCTCCAACCAAGAATACTCTACCTGGCAAAGGTATCATTTAAAATTTGAAACCGGGATTAAGCAATTTGCAGATAAGCAAAAGTTGGGGGAATTCACCACCATCAAACCATTTCTACAAGTTATCCTAAAGGGAGTGCTCCAATTACCCAAAGGCTAAATAGCCATCACCAGAGAAAATAAACCCACAATAAAGGTAGTAGACCAATTAATTACTAAGCAAATATAAAATTAAATCAACTACTCACAAAGTCAGTCAAGGGATACACAAAGAGCACAGAATATGGCACCTTATAAAGAATGGAAAAGGAAGAAGAAGAAGGGGAGAGAAAAAAAGAACCATTAGATTGTGTTTGAAAGAGAGTAATAAGTGAGTTAAGATAGACTGTTAGATAGTAAGGAAGCTATCCTTGAACCTTTGTAACCACAAATCTAAGGCCTCCAATGGCAATAAGTACATAGCTATCAATAATTATCCTAAATATAAAATGGACTGAATGCACCAATCAAAAGACATAGAGTTGCAGAATGGATAAAAAACAAGACCCATCTATATGCTGCCTACAAGAGACTCATAGTACACAGACTAAAAGTGAAGGGATGGAAAGGATATTTCATGCAAATAATAGGGAGAAAAAAGCAGGAGTAGCAGTACTTATATCAGACAAAATAGATTTCAAAACAAAGAAGTTGACAAGAGACAGAGGGACATTACATAATGATAAAGGGGTCAGTCCAACATGAGGATATAACTGTTATAAATATCTATGCACCCAATATAAGAGCACCTAAATATGTGAAAGAAATACTTACAGAATTAAAGGGGGAAATAAAATGCAATGCATTCATTTTAGGAGACTTCAACACACCACTCACACCAAAAGACAGATCAACCAGACAGAAAAAAAATTAGAAGCACTGAACAACAACATTAGAACAGATGGACCTAACAGACATCTATGGAGAACACTCCACCCAAAAGCAGCAGGATACACTTTCTTCTCAAGTGTACATGGAACATTTTCCAGAAAAGATCACATACTAGGCCATAAAAATAGCCTCAGTAAATTCAAAAAATTGAAATTGTGCCAACCAGCTTCTCAGACCACAAAGGTACGAAACTAGAAATAAATTATGCAAAGAAAACAAAAAAGCCCACAAATACATGGAGGCTTAACAACATGCTCTTAATCAATTGACCAATGACCAAATTAAAACAGATCAAGCAATATATGGAGACAAATGAAAACAACAACTCAACAGCCCAAAAAAACCCATGGGATGCAGTGAAGGCAGTTCTGAGAGGAAAGTATATAGCAATACAGGCTTACCTCAGGAATCAAGAACTCTGGGTTTCCTAGACTACTTATCTGAAGACAGCCTCAATAGTCCATTAAACGTGCATCTTATTAAGGTGAATGCTTGTTCCTGGCATGCTGTTTGCAGCACTACCAGCATTAGCATTGGCATACCTTTAGTCATCATTATAAGTTGAAACTGTTTAATCAAACATTAAATAATAACAGAAACACACTGATAAAGGACATTCAAACTGCAGAAAGCTTAGTTGGCACCTTCAGGCTCACTAGCTGAGAGTAAAGGAAATGACTTCATGTCATACATGATAGGCCTTGAGAAAAACACAGCTGCATTGTTTAGTATTACAGTGAACTCATATGCTTATATTTTTAATATAAAATTATTTCAAAATTAACAGGACTGTAATAAATCACCATTGCATGAGACCACTGTATAATGGAAACATACATGCATAAGAATTGCATTAACCATGCAAGTTCAAGTAATATTTCAGGTTGTTTTCTAATTATTTTCAAATTGTGAAATAACATGAAATTATTGGGTAAAATGTTGATGACTTTTCAAAAATATTAAGTATGATCAAGAAGCTTGATCTGATAAAAATAATAAATAGTAAATAGTAGTAGTAAAGCCACCATGCTCCCTGAGAGGTAAAAGGCAATTTTAAAAGCTATCAGAATGCTCAAAGAACACATGACAAATTTTTAAAGAAGAACAAATGACTTATTTCCCACCTCTATAAAGTATCAGCTATACACAGGTTTTGGGTTTTCCTTCCCTTATGCCTCTTTAGTTTTTACACGTTTGCAATCATGCTCTAAATAGGATACTTTGTAACCATTATCATGCCCTATCTATTTTATATATGCTATAGAATCTTTATCATTTGATTCTGATGTATTATTTAAAATGTAATTTTTCAACTAAACATCTTTAGATGTTCTTAGAATATCTAATAATTCTTACCCTGATTTCAAATTTGTATTCAACTTAATTCTTAATGCTTACCTGTGTTTAAAGAAAACAAAACAATAAACTAATACACTTCATGTCTTAAGCACCTGTAGGAAAACCTATTTCTGGTCCTTTCTGAAATGTGAATTGTCTATAGTCAAACAAAAAAGCTGCTTAGTTCAGAGACAGTATTACTAAATTCTAAAGACAATTCATGCTAACATAATGAGTAGCTTGAGAACCCTGGAAATACATGAAAGAGCAGAAACCAACTCAAGGACTATGATTATTAAATTGCTCAAATATGTAATTATATCTAAAAATGTGGTTTTAAAAGAGCACAATAGTTTAAGACAATCAATTTTTACTTTATAAAATTCTTTCTTACAAAACCACAAGCTGAGGAAGTTATGAAGTAATATAAGATAATCTTACAGTTTGTGAAATTATTTACTGCAAGTTTCCATTTAATGGCAAGTCTGCTTAAGTGAGTTTGAAATATATGGCATAAAGGTTAAGTTGCTTAAAGCATTTCGATAGTGTACCTAACAAAAATGAGCCAATCCTGTAAACCTGAGGATGTTGAAACTACAGACTCAACTATGAAGAATGGTTATTAATAGAAGGCAAGAAAAAAATACATTCAAAATTGAGCCATTGGCAAGAAAGTGACTCTCAGACAATTTCTAATTGTTTAGGAAAAAATTTTGAGAATGCTTCAAGGGACTCTAATAACACTTGTTACATGAAGGAAAAAATTTATACATTTAAATGTGTCCTACCGTTTGTACTTCCATATCACATTGTTCTTCCACATTTATGTCTTCCTCATGAACTGAGTTAGACTCATTTTCTTGTTTACTCTCTTCTTGGAACTCCTCACTGATTGCCGCATCCACATTCTTAATTCCCTCTTTGACACGTGGAGATACTGTGGAAGTATGTTCTTGCAATGATGTTGGAACAGGGTTTAGTGGTGTGACGTGATCATAATGAGTATGCAGGAGTCGTAGAGCAATGTCACTTGTTGCTAATATCCTTGGAATTTCAAATCCAGTTTGTGTTTCAGAGAATCTCACACTTCTGTACCTGTTAATAATTAATTTTAATAAAAAGGGTGAGACCCTGGGAAACCCCAGGTCTGTCATGAATTTATGCCTACGCAGTATTTCTCTCCATTTTAATTGCACCACAGTTTTTGGCTCCTGGCCCATATTTGCTTCCTTTGCAGCTTGTGGACCCTGTTGTCCTTTGCAAAGCACTCCTGGGATCCGGGACCCCGTACTCTTTCTCTTCTCCCCACCTCTGGCAGCTCCCTCTCTGTTTTCTCTTTATGGCCTTTTTCCTAACCAACCCTTAAACCCTGATATTACTTGGCTCCCCATCCTGGGCTTTATTTCTTCTTCTTCTGTCTACTCCCCTTGGGTACTGTTATTTCCATGGCATCAGGCATCTTTAACGTGAGCTCTGTTCCCTGGGGTGGGGCAGAGGAGAGAAGCATTCCTGAGTGGGCTTTAACGGGTTCCAAAAATGCCCTTAGGTATGTGTGAGCATATGTAATAAGGGACATAACATCCCAGAAAATTAAGAACTATTGAACAATATGCTAGTGAAGCCCCAAAGTATAACTCTGACTCATATTTCTCTCAATGTCTTCAGACAGTTGCACTGTGATGTTTTATGATAGTTCAAACAGAACAAGTCCGATACTGAACTCCATGCCTGCAGCCCGCCCTCACCATCACCACCAAAACAAAACTTGTTCTGCCTCCATTATTCCTTATCTAAGTAAAAGATACCATATAATTCTCTTCTTAAACCTGGGTAGCTAATACAGGTTTTACCTTTCATTTTACCTTTTTTCTTTTAAAATCATACAAATTTCCTTCACTCTTCTGCATATATTTTGTAAGGAAAAATGTTATATTAATGCTTTGTCTCTGATTAGATTTAAACCACAGAGTAGTTTATAGCAAATGGAACCTGGAAAATATTTTGTTCTATCCTTTTACTAAATATCAAAAATAAAGTCCAGTTTTATTCCCCATTGACATATGACTAGTCTTTTCAGAGCTGGGACCAGAAACAGGCCTCCTAACTTTTATTCTGGTAATTTTTTTCCTAAAAATCACTGCCATACTAAATTACTTTGAAGTGTAAGATTAAACAGCAACCAAGTGATGTGAATTTATAATTATCATTATCATACCTCAGAAAAATGTTACTTTGTTGAAAATAGTTGAAGAAGTATCATTTAAATATCTAAAAAATATATACTTGAAAGCATTTTTTTTTGGAAGTACTATTTTTAACAGTTCACAAACACTTTTTTTAAAGTTTTAGATTGCCATATGGAAAACACCTACCACTTCTACTTTTCTGGGGAGAGGGAGATTAAGTGGGTAAAGAGTATATTTGTATTGTGTATATTTTTTTTCAGCACCATGCTATGACCTTTACATGCATTAATATTTAAGTCTCACTCCAATCCCAATAACTTAAATAACATAACCAGCAGTTTACTATGATATACTGAGGCTCAGCAGGGCTAAGCAACCTTGCCTAAGGTAAATGGCAGGCCTACAACTTAAACCCCAGTTGGCTGACCTCCTAAAATGGTTTTTTCCAGGCATGTCAGGCTGTCATGCAACAGGCATCTGCCTGGTCATGGTGACGTGATTCTAATGGTTTTCAACCTAAGTATCAACCATGGGGATACCTTGGATTCTTCTTGAGGTTTGCCCACATGTGTAGAGTAACGGTCTCATCCTGAATGATTTTCTCCATATTTCCACTGTCCAGATCTGCTAAAGTACTAGCTTGCTATAAGAGAAAAAAGAAAATATTAAAAGATTAGAGACCTCATAAATTATACAACCTAGATAGCTTATTTCATCATTTAGATGTTGGAGTCCCTTCATTACTTAAAAGAGTAATTTGAATAAAAATAAGGTTCAACCAAAGTAAAAAAGAATTGTTTTAAAAAATTCTCTGATACAAATATACTTAATTAAATACACTTATTCTTTTCCAGTTTCTTTAAAGATGCTTGAAGATTAGAGTTGCTCCTACATTCACAGGTAGCACTTGTGGATCACTATGTTATCCTTTTCAATTTTAATATTGCCATGACTTTCATTTTAATCGCACACATGCCTCTTTATCTGTACCTTATGAAAATGTAGCAAAAGTTAGCCTATTTCTGAACACATCAAGTTTAGAAAGCAAAATACCCAATTTATGGAATCCAGATGAGTCCTGAGTTTTACTAGTCCAATACTTGATATCCAACATTAAACATACAATTTAGGGACATTTGTAAGATTCTTTAACAAAGACTTACATAGCTTGATGCCTGTTGTTCAGGAAATTAGCTCTTTAAAAGGTCTTATGTAAATCAATACATGCAGACCTCAGAGATATTGTAGGTTCAGTTCCAGGCCACCTCAGTAAGGCAAATATCACAATAAAAGGAGTCAAATGAATTTTTTGGTTTATCGTTACATATAAGAGTTATGTTTATATTGTAGTCTATTAAAGTGTATGGTAGCATTATGTCTAAAAAACAATGTATGTATCGTAAATTAAAAAATACTTTATTGCTAAAATATGCTAACCATCATCTGAGTTTTCAGCAAGTTATAATCTTTTTGCTGGTAGAGGGTCTCGCCTTAGTGTTGACGGCTTTTGACTGATCAGGGTGGTGGTTGCTGAAGGTTGGGGTCGATGTGGCAATTTCTTAAAATAAGACAACAATGAAGTTTGCCACACCTATCGATTCTTTCTTTCATTTGAACACTTAGAGGCCTTAGGGTTATTAACTGGCTTAATTTCAATATTGTTGTGTCTCAGGAAATAGAAAAGTCAGAGGAGAGGGAGAGAGATGGGGAATGGCCAGTCTAAACAGAACACACATATTTATCAATTAAACTATCTTATGTGGGCATGGTTCATGGCCTCCCAAAATAATTACAACAGTAACATCAAAGATCGCCCATCATAGATCAACATAACAAATATAATAATGAGAAAGTTTGAAATACTTCAAGAATTATCAAAATGTGACACTGAGACAGTAAGTGAGCAAACTGGAAAAATGGTGCTGGCAGACTTGCTTGACACAGGGTGGCCATAAACCTTCAATTTGTAAAAGATGATCTCCAGGAGGCACAACAGCTAAGTGCAATATAATGAGGTATGCCTGTATGTATTTGGTTGCTATAATGTAAAAACTTAAAAGTATTAGGGATTACATTTACTGCTAATTTTTAAAAAACCTGATTGTTTCCACACACTTTTTTGTTCCTGTGACATTAACTTTTTGAATTGTCCAGGATAGATGCCTTGTAGAACTGTTACACATTGCAGATTTATCTGATTGTCTCTCATGGATTTACTTAAACTTGCGCCTTTATTTGTTGTACACTGGAAACTATTTCTATGTAGGTTTAATTAGATTCAGATCAACCCTTTTCAGCAAGAGGGCATCACAGGTTATGCTGTGTTCTTCACAGTGCATCCTATCAGGAAGTATATGATGCCCCACTGAACAATACGGACTTGATTACTGGGTTAAGGTGGTGACTACCCACATCTCCCCCACTGCCAAGTACAGTCTTCCCCAATCAGTAAGTAATCTGAGGGTTAATACTGCGGCACTATGAGAATAACATGTTCTTTAATAACTTTCACCTAATTATTTAGATAGCCATTGATGACCCTTATTAATTATTACATTGGGGATTAGAAAATACTGATTTTCTAACTGACCATTCCTTCAACATTTATCAGATGGCATTCTTCTGTTAAGACTATTCTCTGCACCCCCTCGACCCTACTTTACCCCTTCCTTTTTGGACTATCACCATGTACTCATAGATTTTTATTTATTCAGTGTGCTATAATCTATTACAGTCATTATTCTTTTTGATATTCAAATTATCCCAAATTAGACCAGTGAGCCTCTTTAAGCTACTCCTGTCACTTTAGGCTTTGAACATTTATTTGCTTCCTGGCACAAGATAACTCAAACCTCATCTTTAACTTTTCCTTCCCCAAGCCTGGAATCAGCAATGTATCCCAATTACATCTGGTTCCTTTTTATGGAATAAGAAGAAATCTGGGTCATACTGCTATTTTCATTCCAAATTCAACATTACAGAATGTTTTTCTAATCTTTTCTATACTGTATCTTTTTTCTCTTCAAATAAAAATCTTGATTACACATACTTATAATACACTTCCTTTCTTGCTTTTTCTCATTAATAAGAGTTCTAAAATTATAATATGACTATTACTGCTAAGAATAACTTTGTGAAGTTTAAGCCTTCGTTGAAGTATTTTGCAATTAGAACACGTCCTTCCAATGCTTTACACAGCACTAGACCAAAGAAACCAAGAGACAAAATAGCCAAAAGAAATGTGTGGCCTTAAATTGTTTCTGATTAAAAAAAATAAGTCATCTACAGAAGATATTCATTCATATTAGGGAAAATTTAAATATGGGCTGGATGTTAGAATATACCATGGAATCATTACTAATTTTCTTTGGTATAATAATGACTTTATAGTTATTTGGTTATTATCATTAGTGCTAAGTACTTGGGGAAAACAGAATGACTACCAATAATTATAATCTTGTGTCAATTTATCTACAGTGAATATCTAACATGTAATGTTTCATGAATTTATTTTCATAGTGAGCCTAGTAAGCCTTATCAAGTATAAGAAAAAAAACTAGTATTGATAGTGTTTTCTTTCTTTAAAAATGAAATACAGTTGTTAAATCTGGGTAAGTCTATGGGCCTTAACTTATTCTACTAACTTTTCCACAACCTATTAACTTAAAGATACTGTATTTTAAAAATTATATAGCATAAAATTTGAACATTATAAAAGTTAATAATAATACATAAGCAAAGCATCACACTTACTCTGAGAAGTATTTCTGTGGCTTTGTTAAACTTAAGATGAAGGAGCTCCTGCAGTTCTAGAATCGATCCTTGGTACTGTGTATTTTTACTTTGGAAGTCATATAGTGTAGTTTCCAGTAAAGTTAATTTCAATTTATCAATTAACTATAAAGTAAAAGCATAAAGTAAAAATCTGTAACAGTGAATTAATCTTCTGACAAATAGTCAAAGAAAAAGTGAAAAGGAGGATGTTCTATCACTTTTAAATGGAGGAACACAGCATCGGTAAAACATAAAAATCCTTTCCTGCATTTATTCTATTATTTAAGATCATGGGAAAATATAGTTCCTCCAAACACTCCATTCAGAAGAATTCTCAGCTGTGTGTCACAGAGCTTCCACCAGCCAAGCTGGTAGACAAGGAGCCTGTCACTTCCTAAGCCCGGAATAATGGGAATCACAGCAATATGGCAACAACAGGGAGGAGGAGGTGGGGGGAAGAGGAGGAGAGAATCCCTAATCCTTACCGAATGCTTACTATGTGCCAGGACCTATTCTAAACACTTCATATGCTTTAACTCTTTCCATCTGCATCACAACTCTATGAGGTAGACGCTGTTATTGTGCCTGTTTTACAGATGAGGAAATCTGAGGCAATCCTGTTCCACCTGTAGGAGCTTCCAAGACTCCTGTGGGGAAGTTGGGGTTCCTGTGGCCAGGATCCTCACTGAACCTAAACCACCTGATGATGTAACTGGCCCATTGCTAGGCTACAGCTTCCACACCTTTAGGCTGGAAGCTGTTTTTGCGCTATGTAGAGAGCTCGGCCCAGTGCTCTGGGCGGAGGTAGGGGTGCTAGTGCTCGACCTACCATTGGGAAATAAACCCTTTCACCCCAAAGAACGTTTTGCTGTCAGTTTCTTTGGTCACATTGAATCCATAGCGATCTTGCCTGGGGCTGAAACCCATTGGCAAGACAACTCGTCCTCACAAGTAAAAAGCTGACCACACTGAAAATCTACTCTTCTTTGATCCATAAGAGAGGAGATGCTACAGGGCAAGCCCTGCCCCCAAGAATGGAGAGAAAGGTAAATAAATAGAGGAGTCAGTCGTCTTAGCAGAGCAGGGACCCAGGAGCAGAAACCACTGCTGGAACCAGAGCTGGGTAGGGACAGCCTGACTGTAAAAGAAATGACAAACCTCTGCAGGCTCGGTGTGGACAAGTCAGAGTTAGAGACTCCAAGAGGAGGCAGTGCTATGAGATTCACCACCAGGAGCCGGACCAGGTTCTCACGATAAATATGGGGGAAAAAACCCTAGTGCTTCTGGCAGGGGCGGGGAAAAGGAAGCTGTGGGAAACGGGCCAAAGCGCTCTGTTCTCAGCAGGGCCGGATCGCAGGGGAAACAAATCAGCTGGAGTCTAGCCTGCTGGAGTTTTCTCAGAGCCTAATTCACCTGGGGGAAAAGAAACACCCAACTGCAGCTGGCTCTAGTCATCCCCCCCCACCACCCCACTAGGAGGGGATAAGGAAAGGGAAGAACACTTGTGAAGGTCACTGTCCGGAGGCGCAGGCTCACCAGGAGGCTGGGACCCAATCCCGGGGCTGCAGAAGCACGCCCTGCCGCCACCCTACCAACGGCCACACTCCCGAGGGCCTATTTGCAGCAGTCCCTTCTACCCAGGATATCACAGCTGGCTATCGAGAAAAAAATTAGAAGGCATAGCAAAAGCAAAGCACCCAAGGGACAGAGCAGGCATCAGAAGCAGACATGCAGCAATGCTGGAACTGACAGACTGAGAGCTCAACACACCTGTGACGAATAGGCTACGGGCGCTAATGGATAAGCAGACAAGCCTGAAGAACAGAAGGGCATTGTGGGTGGAGAGGTGGAAATCCTTAGAGGGAAGCAAAAAGAAATACTAGAAATCAAAACGTTGTAACAGAAATGAAGGACGCCTGTGTTGGGCTAATTAGCAGATGGGACTCGGCTGATAAAGCCCCTGAAAACCAAAAAACAAAGACAATAAAGACTGAAAAGAGGGAAAGAACAGAATATCCCAGGACTATGGGACAACTGGGAAAAGTGTAACATACACATAGTGGGAACGCCGGAAGGTGAGGAGAGAAAGGAGAGGAAGAAACACTTGGAAATTCCTCCAGTTAAGGCCAGACAGCGCGCCGCACGTCAGGGGCGCAGAGAGCGCCAAGCAGGGAAGATGCTCAACAAAATGTCCACGGAGGCTCATCATTTTCCAACTCCAGAAAGTCAGAGGTGAAGAAAAACTCCTGACAGAAGCCAGACAAAAAAAAAAAAATCTTACTTTGGAGGGACAAAATTAAGAATTACATCCAACTTCTCAGAAACCATGCCAGCAAGAAGAGAGCGGAGAGAGATTTAAAGTGTTGGGAGAAACTGAGGCACAGTGTGATCAAGGAATCTGATGAACTATTATTAGTTACTAAGTGGCAGAGTTTAGCTGGCAGCACTGACATGGATACTACATGGAAAATTTCTAAATTGAGAGGCAGCATAGCAGTGCAGGGTAACATGGAAACAAGCCAGCACGCTGGGCTTCAGTCTCAGCCGACTCTTACTAGCAATGTGACCTTGGGCAAGTTACTTAACATCTCTGTGCCTCGGCTTCTTCACTTGTAAAATGGGGATAGTGGCGCCTACCTCACAAGTTATTATGAGAATTTAGGAAGTTACTATTTCTAAAACCTGGCATGGTAAGCCTAACATAGGAGTTTGTTAAATAAATAAACTCGATACCTTGGAAGCTGGCATTTGCCATGGGGTCTCCTCTTCCGTCTCCTGTTTTCCCTACTGTAGTTTATTACTTCTGCCTCTGTACCCCACATTCATGACAGGAGGGTGTCCCTTCCAGCTCATCACTGGTGACCTCTCGTGCTTCTGCCCGTTGCCTCCCTGCTAACCTGCAGAACCCCAGGTTCCTGGACTAGCACCAGGTGTGGCAGCATCCCTGGCAGAGAGGATGCTCAAGGGCAAGAACACTGCATGATGAAGCCACTGGTGTCCAGATATCTCACCCAGTGTGTGGGAGGCTCCTTGGAGCCTTGGAAAGTCAGAGCAAGGCCCATCTAAGGTCTCACAGGGGACTGAAAGCAGGTCACAGTCTATGCTTGTGTAAAACCAGTCTCGGAAGCTTGTTGTCCACATTGAATCAGGCAGTGCGGGTTAGGAGCTTGCAGAGGCTGAAGTTACTCCGTTTTAAAGCAACATGGAGATGAAGTAACCCACGTGGCAAAAGCACAAAAATGTGGCGGGGAATTGGAATAAGAAGCATTCGAGAATAACAGGACAGAGAGGAGTGAATTTTTTCTAGTTTCTACTACTAGGGAGGTATGTCTAAGTGTGGATTTCTTTCTATTTATCCCAAACTGGGATTTGTTGGGTTCTTGAATCTCAGTTCTGGAAGATTGTTAGTCATTATCTCTTCGGATACTGTCTGTCCCTCATTCTTCTCTATCTCCTTCTCATACACCTTTTCAATATATTTTTAGCCCTTCTTGCTCTGTCATGCATGTCTGTAAACCACTCATTCATATTTTCCATCTTTTTATCTCTCCGTGCTGTCTTCTGGGAAATTCTTCCAAACAACTTTTGACTCACTTGTGATTAAGAATTCTCAGTAGAGACTAGGTTTAAGAAAAGCCAAACAAGTCTTCATCCTCTCTCTTGGCTGAATAATTTTTTCCGCCTATTATCCACAATACCTTTTGGAGGCTCCCAGCCACAGAGAGTGTCTCTGATCCACTGGCCGCCTTGCATATGCCAGAGGCTTTGCCTCCTCATGGCCCTTTAAACCAATGCCAAACCACCCGATGTCAACAGATAGATACTCTCTGGGAAGCTACTGAATTCAAGACTTGCCACCTTTTCTGAATTGTTTTATTCAGAAAATAAATATGATCTTCCATCACTTTCTTTTGAGCTAGGCAATGGATTTAAATATCATTTAAATAATTTTTTTCTAGCATTTTTAAGTGCATTTGGAAAGTGGTAGCTCCGCAGGCTACCCAATCCATCCTAATTGCAGAAGTTGAAGAATAGGGTATTCTTACTCATCTTTGTACTTCCAGTGCCTAAAAGAGTAGGTTCCTGGCACATAGTTAACATTAAAAAACATGTGTACTGAATCACTGAAGAGTGGATAATTGCAGCTGAGAACAAAATCATAAACTTTCCCCCCACCCAGTTATCTACAAAAATGGTCACAGACACAGCTTGATTTTTTTTTTTGGCTTGAATTAGAAACATATACAGTTGAAGTTTCACATTTATCTTATGTTGACCTTACTAAGGTGGCAAGAGATTTTTAGGAGTTGTAACAATAAAACAGAATATGAAAAGATTACCAAGTATTTTTCTCCATAACCAAGGAAGCAGTAGTGTTATTAATTGGCAAATACTATATTTACTCAGTTAAGTGCTATTTTTTGAGTCAATATTGTCAATACCAGACAACTCATAACTAGTTATTTGAGATCTTGCTAAATTAACCAAATTCCTCTTCATCAAAATAATTGATAGCCTCAGTATCTACTTACTGTCATATTTTTATTTTTAAAACAGTATGAATTGGTTTTGCTTAGCATTCTTCTCTAATCATATAGTGATATTTACAAAAGCCATGCAGGCTAATTTCTACTTCTCAAATAATAATTTGAAATTATAGAATAATACCTAGGTACTTACTCTTAGCACTAGTTTACTCTTCACAATCACTTTCTCAAAAGTCTCATTTGTTTCCTCTTTCCACAAACTAACAAAAGTATTAATTTCTTGGGATACTGAAGGATCAGGGCTCCCATCACATTGAACGTAGTGTTCCCACTGTGGAATACAAATATTTGAAGGTTCACACTGATGAAAATTCAACCAAAGGTTAAATTACTTCTTTTTGACATATTTTCAAGTGTTTTGAAGTAGGTGTCATAACCTAGTTTTCCAAACTAGGCAAAAAACATATGACTTTAACTAGTTACTTGAGATATTGTTAAATTAACCAATTTCCTCTTCATCAAAGTAATTCATAAGTCTCATTAATTAAAATTAATAGAAATTCTACTTACTGTCATTTTTTTAAAAAACAGTATCAGCTGGCTTTGTTTAAAAGCTTTCTTCTCTAATCATATAGCTATTTACAAAAGCCACACAGGCCTATTTCTACTTCTCAAATTATTACTCAGGTTACTCTCATATTACTATTTACTAACTGCTAGTGGCATATTAATATGAGTCCTTCCATTCACTTTGTGGTCTGTACAACTCCTACATTTGTAGTCATATTGTACTTAAAATTTTTTGCTTAAAATTATAATCATCTGGCCATAATATTACAGTTTTCCCTTTTCTCCTGATAATCACCTATATCATTTCCAAAGTTACGCTGTTTTGAGCAAGATGGATTGTCTTAAACTCAGAGTTTTTCTATTTTAATTTAGGATAATATTCAGTATAGATTCCCCAAAATTAAATCAAAGCATAAAAATTTCAAGGATGTTATTGACAAATAGTTATCTACAAAGCTGTATGAATTTACTTTGCTACAAGCAATAGGAGAGAGCTTTGTCAGATTAGAGATATTTTATAGAGAAACTTTAATTTGGGAGGTTAAAAATTAGGATATCAGACTATAATTCCTTCTTGTGCTAAAGAAGTATTAGCTAAAAGTAAAAAAGTCTTACCTGAGAAAGCAATCTAGTTTCTCGTTTCAGTTTCTCTGCTTCAAGAAAACACCCCTCTAAGGAATAAAGTTCTTCAAGTTCTTCATTTCTCCTTTCTAGATGCTATTGCATGGGGAGAGATACACTGTGTTTGTGTTTCACAAGGAGTATCATCTAAAATTTACTTGGCAAAGTAGTAGTTTCAAAATGAATACTAAAATGAGTTTGACTACATGTGGCATTTCCAAGGTTTCAACTGAAAATGATTTGCAGAGTGTGATTTGCAGACTTCGGGTGGGTCCCCAAGACTCTTTCAGGATCTGTGAGGTCAAATCTACTTTCATAAGAATACTAAAACATTATTAGCCTTTTCTGTAGTGTATGCATTTGCACTGATGGTAAAACTGATTGTGCAAGCCGGTGTAAAACTGCTTGCACCTCAGCACAAATCAAGGCATGAACTGCAGTTGTTGTCATATTCTTTGGGGAGGAGGGTGATAAACAGCCAGTTTTGCACAAGAATGACCTGTTGAATAAGTGGAAATCATTAATTTTATTAAATATTAACTCTTAAGTATGTCTTTTTAATATTCTGTGTGATAAAGTGAGAATAAGCATAAAGCACATCTGCTACATATCAAAGGACAATACTTTCTTGAGAAATAAACACTCGTACAATTATCTGACTATTTTGGCAGACAGTCTCTGAAGAATGAATGAATTGAACATGTCCCTTCCAGCAAATGACTCAAAGTATTTGTTATCAATGACAAAATGAAAGCTTTCAAGTAGGATTTTGAATTTTGGAAAACTTGAATCTACCAGTGTGAGCTTGGCCGTTCTCAATCCTCAAAAACTTTCCTAATTTGATTGGAGATATTAATACATGTGAGTTCTTTGAAAATAAACAAAACATGTCAACATTTGGAAGCAAATAATTCAGTGAACCAAAATTTTTCAAGCAACCAATGCATGATGTTGAAAATCATGCATGGATACAAGATCTATTTAAAGTGTAAGACATCAATATTTTAGTGTAACAAAGTATGAAAAGTTCATTGATATGGCTTCAGATCCACGTTAAGAAACGATCACTTATTGAGTTTGGGTACAGTATCAAAGAACAACATCCACAATTATCTGAAAGGCTATTACAATATTCCTTTTTCCAACTATATGTTTGTGTGAAGCCAGATTTTCTTCATATATTTCAATCAAACACCACATTATAAAAGATGGAATACTGAAGCAGGTATGAGAATCCAGTTGTCTTCCAAGTCAAACATTAGAGATTTAGAAAATATAAACAAAGCCATTCATTTCCCTAATTTAAAAAATAATTTATTAATAGCTTACTGTAACTCTTCACAACATATAAAAACATCAAATTATTAGGCTGTACACCTAAAACTAATATAGTGTTATATGTCAATTATATTTTACACATATAATTATATATAGTTGTTTTCTTTCTTAAAGATGTTAATGTGTTTATTTTTAGTAATGTTTAACAAAGTTTAATGTCTATTAATATAATAAATGTTTTTTAATTTCTCAGTTTTAATTTCTAACATGGTCAATACTGGTAGATATAGCTTACATAAACAAAAGCTCCTTGGGAATCTTCAATTTTTAATGAGGTTTTGTCCTAGCATCAAAATATTTCAGAACTATTGCTCTGAAAAATTCTGATGAAAGGGAGAAGTGAAACTGAAAATGGAGAGGTAGAATTTGAATTTTTTTTAGTCCTTGATATTGGAAAGTAATAACTTAATGGTTATAAGCATGTGCTCTCAAGCAAGACTTCTTATGTCTAAGTCCTAACTGCAACTTATTTGCAGCTTCATTTCTCTGTTACTCAAATTCCTTATCTGTGAAATGTGGATAATAATATCTCACTAACCTTAGGGTGAGATTAAATGAGTTAAACCAGTTCATAAAGGCCTAAAATATTATTGGTAGCTATGGGAGAGAATGACATTAAATGGCCAAATGACTAGATAGCCACATATTTTGTCTTCATCAATAATTATTAATTTACTTTTGCTTCAAGTTGCTGCCATTTTTCATTCTCAATTCGTTGTATTTCAAGTCTTTCCATTTCTTCTTTTTCATGTTTTAGACGGGCTTCCTCTAAAGAACCAAAACAATTTTGTCTCAGTGATTAAATCAATCTGGTTGTAAGCTCTTAAGTTACTTCAAATATTTTCAAGATGTAGTGATGGTGGAATGTTTTATAGAAATCACAACATTTATTATGTGGCAGAAATAAGAAAAATGCCAGATTTCTTTCACAAAGTAACATGATTCAATCTTTCCGGCCAAAAGGACTCACAATGACATTTCTCTTCTCCAAAAAGCTTATAGCATTCCAATAATGACTTCAATCAATAAAAAAATTACAGATCTATCATGGGCAATTAAGAGAGGTAAACTCTCCAGAAGATTTCCATTATCTTGTGACATTTACATCATCAGAAGCAATTATTTTGATTCTCTCTTGCTTTCAATATTAAAAACAAAATATGAAATATATGTTGAAGAATATGAGTTTAATCCAATATAAAACATTCTCCAAGATCTAGATCCTAATATTGTATTATCATCATGGGTCACCTTAAAAGGATTTATTTAAGTATACATAAAAAAATCAATATGGAACCTGAGGACAGACTTTTAAAACCTGAATATGAATCCACAGATGTTCTTAGTGCTAAAAACTAAACCACTTGAAATATTCAGATTTTTTAAATCTCTTTTTTGGATTTTTAAATAACCAATTTTTTAAAATTTTAGCTGACATTTTTTAACAAATGACAGTCTTTAATTTTGGCAAACAAATGTTATTAAATTATAAGAACTTAGGCTGTTGTATCTCTTGTGTATATTTCCTATATTTAATTGAGTTTCAGAATTCTTATTGTACTCCATATTTCATCAGTAAACATAAATACTTCAAGGGTTGTCAGAATTAGAAAATAAAAATACATGGTGCTCAGCTGAATTTGAATACCGGATAAATAATGGACTTGTTAAACTTGGATTAAGGAAGTCCCAAATATTACACAAAGCAAATTGTCCTAAATTATCCATTGGTTATCTTAAATTCAGATTTAACTGGGCCTCCTGTATCTTACCTGGAAACTAACTCCAGGGTCTATCTGGAAGTTGACTGGTGTGTATTAACAGAATTTTCTGGGTACCCTTTGAATAGTAGGTATTTTTTTAATTCTTTAAGAAAATATCCACTGGAATACAGAAATACCAACCAATCGTTAGTACTATCTGCATAGGAAAATAGTATTTCTGTGTATTTTGTACCTTCCTCTTTTTCTCGTCTCTCCTCTTCCTCTTGTAGCCGCTTCAATCGTTCAGCTTTGCTGATCTTTTTCTTACCACCAGACTTAACAAAGGTCACGACATAAAACAAGGCCATTAACATGCATCTAAATTATTTAAAAACATATATAACACAAATAGTCATGAAAACACTTTTCATAACTATTGTGGCCAAGAAAGACTTGGCCAATCTCTCACTCATTCAAGTAAGACTGCTCACTATGCTGACTTAACTCAATGCGCTGAGGAGAAAGTACGGAAACAAGAAAAACAAGCGTATAAATGATTCAGTGGTAACAGTGACTGTACCAAGTATATACAGTTTAAATAATTCTCTCTTTCCCAGTTTCCACATTTTCAAAATGGTGCTAAATAAAACCTCCTTTCACTGCTGTAAGGGTTAAAAGAAATGTAAAAACAGTTTTCATATACTGCCAGCTGTCACAAAATATTTTTATTACTAATAGACATATAAAGTTATATTGCAAATTTAGAGGAAAGAGATCTTTTTCAAGAGTTGGGACCAAGTAAAATTTTTATAGAGCAGGTACTATTTAAGTTTGTGCCCCCCAAATTTTAACATTCCAATATGAGGGGAAGAAATCCCAAGAGGAGGGAAATGCAGGCATAAGATACAGGGTGGAAAGGCCCACATGTTCCGTGTAGCCTGAGAAGGCTCCAAGAAGAGGTGAAATGGAAATGAGCATGGAAAGTAGGCTGGAGCCTATGCTATAGGGTTTGGACATGATTCTAAAAGAACTGGAAATCCCCTTAAATTTTTTGAGAAGGGCTGTGGCTATTAAAAACATAATTTTGAAAAGTAACATGGTATTAGAGGAAAAAAATGACTATAAAGAGGATACTATTTTGGTGACTATTAACACAAGTTAATAAAGTTATGACAATGGAAATGCAGAAAGAAGAATGGGTCCAATAAATGTTTTATAAGATGATTTATTTGATTAGATTGCACCTGGAAGCAAGAAGAGAGGAAGGGGTCAGAGAAGAGTCAAAAGAACGGTGTCCGGAACAAGCGTATTTGAAAGAGAAACTGTTTGAAGGAGTTTAAATATGATTAGCATGAAGTGTTAGTGGAGCATCCAGGCAACGATTGCAGGCGTTGGAATTGGAGAGCTGCGGTTGAGCAAGGCGATCAGGGCTTCAGAAGACGGATCTGAGAACTGACTGGGCGATGACCACGTGCCCATTCTCCCTGTGCATACAGAAGCGTACCATTTACGCGTAGGGCTCAACATGAGCAACCCTTGTAATAAACGAACTCCTGGATGACCATCTTCTCTTTGCTCACCTGCTTCAGGAAGCCCCACTGAAATCTCCAGTCCATTGGCCCTGCCACTTTGCACTGTTCATCAACCCCTCATACGTCACTTCTTCCTTTCCCAGGTTAGATTTCATCACCAAATTCACTAATTTACATATCTCCGCCTCCACTATTTTTCCTTTCCCTCTGAGAAGCTCAGCTGGCAAATTCCTAGTTTTAGTTAAAGTCAACTCTCCGATTATTCTGTGCTAGCAATATGAGCAGCTGAACCTTGCCAGAGAAAAATACAAGTGCTCAAATTTATGAACACAACCTTTAAATAGGCTTTTAGCCCCATAGAGCATCCCAATTACTATTTCATTCTCTTCACTCTTCAAATCTCCAAAACTCCTCTCCACTGTCCTACTCTTAGCTGTTGACCTTACCTCTTACATCACTAGAAACTTTGGAGAGAGAATAATCTTTACACACCAAGTCTTTGAACCTCCGTGTATCTTTGTCTGCCTTCCTACCCATTTAGAGTGGAGGTACCTTCTGCTATTTAAGGCTGAACCTGCCACTTCTACACTGGACCCCAACCCTTATTAACCCTACTTAAGACTTGGCTCCTGTAGTTAACACCTCTAGTTATTTATTAATTTCTCTCTCTGTGGATTTCAAATCCTTTTCCATCTTTTGCTACAATTCTGTTACCCTTTTATAGCAGACCACCTGAAAGGAATTACCCATTGCTTCCACTTTCTCATTTTCTGCACAGCCCACTCCAAGCGGTCTTTCCTTTCCATTGCTCCATTAAACCCTCTCTCATTAAGGGACCTTAAAATGCCATGTTTCCAATGCCATTGGTCAATTCTCAGCCCTCATTTTACTCATCTGACACCATCATTCGACAAGGTTTTTTTCCTTCTTGAAATATTTCCTTCACCAGACCTTCAGGTTTGTTCTGATTTTGCTGCTTGTCTCCCAGGTCCCTCTTTCTCAGACTTTTCTGGCCTTTCCTCCAGTTTTAGCTGTAGTTGATCAGTAACTTTTGAAATTATTTGCTCACATATTCCCTAAAAGAATTTTGAAAAATTGTATGTCCCTTCACACATTTTAAATTGACATTGAAAACTTTTCATCACAAGCTTAAGTAGATGAAAATGTTGTTCCTTCTGGTATATGATACATAAAGCTTTTACATCACTCCTTTATTTAAAACATATCCAATGGTATCTATATATCATAGTGATTTAATGGCCAATATCATCAAGTTTTAAAAATGTGAACAAGCTTTTAATAAAATTTTAATCCTTTTCCTCTTTGAACTCATATTTCCATTCTACTTCCCTCACAGAATCTTATCCTAATGGTATATCCATGAAAACCTTTTGTTTATCCTATATTTATCTGTCACAAGAATCTATATAAAAAAATTAATATTTTTAGTTCTTTACCTTTAAGCTTCTAAGTAATGAAAATTTTGCTCTGGATTGAGTTAATCTTATAATTATTTTCAGTATACAACACAAAGCAACATATAGCATTACAAATTTTGATAAGTAAATATTAAACATAAAAAGTAATCTTTTGCTGGATATGTATCTCTTGATGAGAATGGTTGGCTTTTTTTTTTTTCTTGGTTAGGTCATGATCCATGGACAATTGTTCACTATTGATGAATGAACAAGGATTCAAATGAAATCTATTTTAATTTTTAATTTTTACAAATATAAGAAATGAGAGATCCAGCTTCTATTAAAAGCCAATGGGAGTAGGCTTGTTACACCTGCATCATGCAGTTATTTGAATTCTTTCCAGATCGTGTGCTAAAAATTATACTGATTTACAAAAAAGAATTACCCCTAGAGAAAATTGTTGATGCTTGTGATGGTTGTTTGCTTTTCTCTAATTTATTACAAAGGTATGTATTCTGAAATAATATAGTTTGCTTATTTTTAACTTTACATAAACCCAATTATACTTTATGTATACATTTGTAATGGACTTCTTAATGTAGCAAAGTATACAAAACATAAATTTACCATTTTAACCATTTTTAAATGTGCACTGCAGTTCAGGAGCATTAAATACACTCACATTTTTATACAACCATCCCTACCACCCTTCTCCAGAACGTTTCATCTCCCAAAATGACATTCTGTATCCATTAAACATTAACTCCTCCTTCTTCCCCAGCTCCAGCTCCTGTTAACCACCGTTCAACTCTCCGTCTCTGAGTTTGAGTACTCCAGATATTTCATATAATTAGAATACTACAATATTTGTCCTTCTGGGAGATTTACTTCTTTATACACTGTGGTGTTTGTAAGATTCATCCATGTAATGGATACAGCTGTAGCTGTATGTTTTCACTGTGGACTAGTAACTCATTAATTTGTCCATTCTCCTACTGATAGGCACCAGATGGTTTCTAGTTTGTTACTATCATGAATAATGTTGCTCTAAGCCTTCAAGTGTATGTACCCTGGTGTCCATTTGCAAGAGTTTCTCTACGGTGTTTACCTAGGAGTATAACTGGTAGGTATGTGCATTTTCAATGTTAACGAACTTCCAAAGTAATTATTCTAATTTATACTCCCATAATCATTACCCAAATCAATATCTGTTAACTTCAGTACTTTGCTTCTCTCGTAGTTTTTGTTTTTGTTTAGTTTTGTTTAATATAGATACCTTTAACAGGCTAAGGAAATGCCCTTCAACCTGTTACATGTGAAATTACAGTAATTGAATTTCTAGCTTAACCTAATTGTATTCATTTAGTTTCTTATATTAAACCAGTTCTGCCTTCCTGGAATAAACTAAATTGGTCATTATTTATTATCATTCTATATACTTCCAAATTAAGCTTGGTAACATTTTGTTTACAGATTTTGTATTTATGAATGGGCTTCAATTTTCCTTTCTCATACTATTCTCAGACTATCCAGCTAACTCAAAATGAATTATGAGTGTTCCTTTTTCATGTTCTGGAAGAGTTTTTATAAAAATGAAATTATTTATCTCTAAATTAAGAACTAGCTAACATAGACTTGTAGACCTAGAATTTTCTTTCTGGTAAGATTTTTACCACTGATTTAATTTCTTAAATGACTATAGGGCTGTTAAACGTTTTCTACTCCATCATGAAAAGGACTAAGTTTTTTTTTTTCTGGCTATTTGTCTAGTTCATCTTAACTTTCTAATTTACTGACATAAAATAATAATAACATAAAATGTCATTTATTGTTAAAGTCATGTATCTCTTTTCATTCCTAATATTATTTATGCCTCTCATTCTTCTTGAAAAAATTACTAGAGAATTGTCAATTTTATCAATATTTTCAAAGAAATAAATTGTGGACTGTTCATTCAATAAAATATTCATTTAATGAAAATATTGAATGTCTAAGATTTGTCAGGCATTTGATATATACCAGTAAACAAATTAATACAGCTAGCCTACTGAACATCAAAGTTTAACCTAGCTACCTTAAATGTGCTCAGAATACCTACATTAGCCTACAGCTGGATAAAATCATCTAACACAAAACCTATTTTATAAACTGTCAAATATCTCATGTTATTTATTGCATAGTGTACTGAAAGTGAAAACATAATGGGTGTAGGAATAGAGAATGGTTTTACATGTTACTTACCCTCATGATTGTATAGTGGACTAGGAACTGTGCCTCCCTGCCCCATATCACAAGAAATATATCATACTACATACATATCACTAACCACAGAAAAGATCAAAATTCTAAGTATAGCTTTTAATGAACATATATTGCTTTTGCATCATCATTAAGTAGAAAAAAATGTAAATCAAACCATTATAAATTGAAGACCATCTCTACATTGTTCCTAAATTAGGATTCTAAGTATGGATATGAGCAATAAGACAGACACCTCCTCGCCTTTTCCCTTTCTTTTATAGTTTCCTTCTGGGGGAGTACCTGGGCACCATTCTCAATTTATTCAAATAAAATTAATTCAAATAAAAGTATTCCAAGTTCTGTAAAATCTCTTCATAGTTGAATATCAACATTTCACTAATAATTGCATTTTAGTAGTCATTTCATAATACATATGTATATCAAATCATCATGTTATAGACCTTAAACTTGCACAATGTTATGTCATTATATATCAATAAAGCTGCAGGGAAAAAAAATATAAACTTCATGAGGACAAAACTTCTATCTTGCTGTTGCTGTCTTAATATCTAGATCGCTGCTGAATCAATTTAATAAGTATTCCTCCATGTTTTTGCAAGGATCTTCATTCCTACTTTGTTTGTGGTAGCAAAAAATAGGGACAACATAAAAATCATAGTTCATACTTCCAATGGGATATGATGCAGCTGTGAAAAGAAGTGATGTATTTCGCAATGAGCCAAAACAAAAGGTTTTGTTTTGTTTTGTTTCAAACACACAGTTATTCCTTCACATCTATGATGCCATCAGAAGTAAAATGTACCTTTAAATAATTACTACCAAAACAGGAAATGCCAAGATGGGTGCCCAACTGGAAACACCTATACAAAACTGGATGTAGGTAAAGACAAATGAGCCCGCAGCACAGAAAGATGCAGCAAGGACACTTACATATCTCAATCTTGAAAAAGAATTAGGAAAATAATATTTCCTGTCCATGTGGCTTGCATACGACTAGTGTGGTCCCAAAACTCTCAAGCAGAGAATTTAAAGTAGTTATCATGTTAGTGGTAATGCCAAGTGACTGACAGAAGCAAACATCCCCTCTGGAAGAAATGGGTGTCAATCCAGGACTACAGAGATTGTATGACACTAATGACCATAAAATACATCTCAATTTCAGTACTATTAAAATGTAAAAAAGGTGAGTACCCTGCAATTAATTAAATATAATATTGTTCAGCAATAGAAGATGCAGAATGCTCCCATTTGCGGGGAGAAAAGGAGTGTGATGTGTGTACTCTTTAATGCTTAGAAAATCTATGAAAAGATTTGCCGTGGCTCTTCCAGTCTTGAGTAGAAGGAAAATTTCCCTTTTTATCCTGCTTAATGCCATACCATGTGCATTTATTAGTTTTTAGCTTAAAAAAAAACTTTAAGAAATCTAAAAGAATAAAATGTATCTTTCATTGTTTCCTAATTATACTGTAAATTCCCTCTATAGACATACCTCATCCCCAAATCATAATCTTTAAGAATGGAATAATTAAAAAGTGAGTGATTTCCTCCTGTTTGGTTTCAAGTGTCATAAGATGCGTCTCATCGTTTTCTAAGAGAAACAACACTCTGAACAAAGAATTCCAAAAGTATTTATTTAGCACCCATGCATACATGATTAATCACCAAGGTCATTTAGAACAATGAGTTTTCAGATTTAAACAATGCCTCTAAGATTTCACAATCTAAAGCAAAATTGAATGTCCACACAAACCAATAAAGTATTGTAGCCCTCTAGAATACTTCCCCTGTAAGAATGTGTCCAGAGGCTTCATAAATTTTGTTCTTATATCCACAGCCCCTAAAACAGCATTGCGTTGGTAGTGGGTCTGAGTGACTAACAGAAGCAAACATAGAAGGCACTCAAGAGTTATGTCTTGAAGAAATGTTTCATTGTATAAATATTGAATATACATTTACATAAGCATTTCTTCTAAAGAGTCAAGGGTCCAAGTATTTTTACGTGGGAGGGTAAAGGAGTTTCACGTACTCATTAGATAAATGTTAATTGAATTTCTATTATGTGTCAGGCTCTGTGCTAAATGCTGTAGACATAAAAATAAATAGGATAAGCTCCTGACCTTGAACAGTCCACAATTATAAGTAGTACAATAAAATGATGTAAGGGTTTATAACTAAGATAGGTACGAATGCACGTGCTCTGAGAACAGAGGGGGTATAATTGATTTCACAAGACAGAATGGTAGGGAAATTTACAGGGAAGGGACCTCTGATACACCTCTAAGCTGGCATTCCAAACCCGAATCCCTACTCAGCTTAGGCAGGTGAACAGCAGAGTTTGGTCACGCTCAGGACTATGGCAAACTGAGAGGTTATGCCCATCTGGAAGCAATGCCTGCTACTCAGTCTCACCACCTGTTGCCTTACAGACTATACACCTAAGGTCATCATAGTTCCAATTTTTCAAGAATGGATGGAGGTCACATTTGTGTGTGAAAATAGTTTGGAATTGATTTTTTTTAAAAGCTTTTGAGGTAAAACAAAATATGTCTGTGAGCTAAATCTGGCTATCCAGTCAAGAGATTATAATCTCTGCTTGGAAGTATGTCTATTAAGAAAGAAAAAGGCATTCCATACATCCCTTATTAAACTCAAATTTCTACAAAGCACAAACAAAATCAAGTGTGTGTCACCGTGGAACCCATTTAAAGACATAATACCCAGGATCCACTTTTAAGTCATAGCAGGTTTTGTAACTATACTTTTACGTTTATCTGGAATGAAGAAAAGGGGTTCCTAATCCAATGTTTTCTAGAACACAAGTAATAAAAAGCCTCAAATCTAGGCACAAGTAAAATTAAAGGCTATTTTCAAAAGTCTTTGTGAAACTAGAAATATCTTTTTATGTCACATTTTAAATATGCCCCATTTTTGTAAAGGATTATTCCATGATTTAAATAGCACAAATGACTAAAAAGTAAGCTTAGTAAATTCTATCAATATAATAAAATTAACTAAAAAAAGTTTTAGAAATCTATTTATGCAATGTCAGTGCTTATAAAACTATTTAAGAAAATAATATCTACCTACCTTTTTTGCTTTGCGACCCTAAAAGTTGGAAACATAAAAGAATTGATACATTTTTTAAAAATTCAGGCATTTTTAACCAAAGTACCATGATTATGTGACATGTTAAAATTCATAGAAGCTGGGTAAAGAGTATAGGGGAACTTTGTACCATTTTTGCAACTTTTCTGTAAATCCCCAAATAAGAAGTCTTTTAAATAGGAATACAGACAAAACAAAAAGCAAGTCTAGGAAAAGCTAAAAATAGTTCACCCACTGAAACATTCTTTGTAAGTAAATTTTGCACTCTTACAACAATCATTCAATAATCCACATTTAATGAAATGTCCTATCACTAAGCAGAATACCAGTCAAGAAGGCCCTTGTTTAAAGGGTTCCAAAGAACAATAAGGCATTGACTAAGTATTGGCTTAACTAATGTTAAGTCTGAAAGTATGGGATGCTCTCATAAAGAAATAATCTTTCTGTAAAATTCGATTTTATAGAAAACGAATCGGTTATTTAAAGCAGGAAAGCTATGATAAAATGATTCTATTCAGCAATGTGTCTGAAAGCAGATCAATTCTTTTCTGGAAATTATTTTGGTAAGTTGTACACTTTCCAAATAAAAAGTATTTCAGTAAACATTTACACTTATGCGTAGTTTTTGATAACACTCCTTGAAATTTTCTGATTAGCCCCATGTATCCATCAGTTTTCTGGTAAGGAATTTGTAGGAGATCATATGACTATAAGATCATACACTTTCCATATTTGAAGCCTTATACAGAAGAAATTACAGGTTCAAGCCTTAAGGTTATTCCTGTACAAACTATAAATGTTAAAACTGACACAAAGTAGATTATACCTTCTTGAAAGGTGCATATATTTCATCAATTCATTCAACAGATATTTATTAATGACTTATACAAAAGGCACTCTGAGATGCTGGAAATGATATAAAGAGGAATAGTAGAGATTTTGTGCTCATACAATTTTTATAAATGGGTTCGATTTTTATTACCATATTTGCTATCAGTTAATGGTTAACATTCTTCCATCCTGAAGTAAGTACGATATAGCAGAATAGGTAAATAGCACTGCCTCTGTTCTCAAGTAGTCATATTTTTAAATAGATCCAAACTACCACCTTTCACTAGTGCTTTTAATGTGAAACAGGTTTCGGGTGAGCACCTCTCTGCACCCCTCCTGCTCAGAAGAGCATCATGCTGTGCAGTAGTTCTCAAAGTTCAGAGGGCTTAAGAAGCACCTGGGATGCTGGTTAAAAATGCGTATTACTTGACTCACAGTGCACACACTCACTTCCCTTCCCCCGGTGTGATTCAGTAGATGTTACGGGTTGAATTGTGTCCCCTCAAAATTCACACGTTGAAGTCCAATCCCCAAATGCCTCAGATCTTTACTTTATTTGTAATTAAGGTTGTTTTGATATAGTTTGTTAAATTAAGATGCGATCATCCTGGAATAGGGTAGGCCTCTAACCCACTATGACTGGTGTCCTTATAAAAAGGGGAAATCTAGACACAGATATGCACAGAGGGAGAAATGCCATGTACAGAATGGAGTCAATGTTGCTACAAGCTGGGGAACTAACAGAAGATAGGAGTGAGGCTTGAGCAGATCCCTCCCCAGCACCTGCAGAGGGAGCATAGCCTCCCTGACACTTTGATGTCACTTACTAGCCCATTTACTAGCTGGCAGAACTGTGAAATGGTGTTTCTATTGCCATAAGCCACTTCCTTTGTGGTACTTTGTTACTTGGCAGCTTTAGGAAACTAATACAATATAGATCTGGAGTCCACGCTGTTTCTGGTATCTGTGTTTTAACAAGCATTCCAGGTGTTAGAAGAAAATGTTCCAGGGACATTTTGAAACACTCTAGATGATCTAAGAAGAAATTTGTGTCCCACTTGAAAATAATAAAGAGGTGCTTATTGTTCTCTCCATTTATCATCCACTTTAAGTCGGCTTAAAGTCCTTTTAGGTTCTGTTCTCACTGACATGAACGTTCTCCACTCCCTTTTCTTCCCCCCAGTTCTAGTAAACTCATAATCATAATTTAAAACACAGCTTGAAAAGCTTTGCTCTTCCCTTCCTGCACCCTACCCACTGTCTCCCGCCCCAATTTAATCATTTCTGACTCCCTGTTACTCCATTGTAGTGGCTTCAATTGCTACAATTATAAAACTGTTTTGTAATTAATTTGGTTAGTCTGTTTTCCACAGCAGGGAGGGGCTGTAATATTCATCTTTGTATCCTTGACTTTCTACCTGGCACCAAGCACAAAGAATAAACTCCGTATTTTCCCTTAACTAATGAGTTAAATAATTACATTTTCTACCCCCTTGGATTTACCCATAGATGAAAAGGGAAATCACATTTAAGCAAATGTAAAGGAGATAATCTCATAGCTATTTGTTGGTTTGTTCTTGAAGATGCGACAGCTGAGGAGTGCAGAAAAACACGAGCAGTCTATCATGCTTAAAAATTCAGGGCAGGCTTAGGACCTTAAATCATAAAACATTTATATTACAACAAAAGGCCATATAAAAATAATTTTTCGGAGCAGAGCAAACTGCAATAGCTTTTAATCAGCTGCTGAGGAGACATAAAAACGCATTTCCATAAAGGTGTAATAAAAAAAGCAATTCAATGGGAACATCTATCATTAACTGAACTTACCAGGCTGAGACCAGTTTTTAAGCTTAGTAGCAATGCGGGATTAAGAAACATCCTGACCACATTAGCCATCGTCTGTTGTACAGAAACCGGTTTAGGATCCACCTGTCCGCTGCAACCCGGATCGGAAAGCTACGGATCCGAAGGCCGAATCCCCGCAGGGTCTTAAACCGACCCTCTCCCCTCTAACAAGGGACAGGCTCTTGCTACATCAATTAACACCGGTGAAGAAGAATCAATGCCCTCCCTTTCACCCGGCTCGCCCACTTGCCCCGCTCACCATACTGAGGAAAGCACCACGTCCAGAGTCGGCAACACCGCAGTTTAGGGTTGTTTGGACGAACGCTCCCGAGTTGTCATGACGACAAGCCCCGCCCGCATGCGCCCCGGGGATGGGACGCAGAGCCTCACGTACGGGCCCGCGCGGTCGCGCTGGGTTCTTCCGGGCGGCGCCCCGCCCCCTTCCTGAGCGGTTGCCCTACCCAATCCCTTGCCCCACCGCTTCGCTTTGCGGTTGACGGACGGAGGGGTCGACGCGGTCGGAGGCCTTTACGGCTGTGGTGCGCTGGGAAGTGCGTGAGTGCAGGCGTCGGGGAGTTCTATTGTTTTCCGGATCCTGGGATCTGGATGCGGTCGAGTGTGTTTTGAGCGAACTACCGGGTGTGGGAAAGGGCTTCCGAGCGTCTTCCGATCTTGACAGTCTCTGTTCTGTTACTCACTATGTTCCTGGAGTATATTGGGGTGAATCTTTCTATGGGGGTTTCGAGAAACAAGGAGCCGCCTGCTACGCGATTGGGTCAAGTGATTGGGAGCCGGGAGGGCTGCCTGGGCCACCAGTTCTTAGGGGAGGGGCTCAACTGGCCATTTAGATCTCTAGAGGTAAATAAATTGGCTCCAAGAGGGTTGGAGCTACTTCGAAATGAATGACCTTCGAATTTCGAATCTCTCTCTCTACACATGGTTCAGTTCAGTTTCTGTGCAAGGCATGTTATAAATAAGAACTGGAAACTATTCGAGGCAGTTACTGGCTCACGTATTCCTTACAGTTGAAGGTCGCCGAGGCCCAGCAAGGCTCATAAAGTTGTTGCCCTAGGTCACAGGCTAATTAACCAGTGCACAGCCTTCAGAAGTTCCGTCTTCTCACACGAATAAACACTTGGAACTTTGACCAACAGGAAAAAACTAGAAATGATTAAGAAATTAGGTCCCTTCCAAAGCCTAACTGAATTCTCTATGATTTTAGGACCTAAACCCTGTTTCCCTGTTTTAGTATGACAAGATACAAAATACTTTAAAATTATCATTAGCACCACTTCTATTTCTGAACTCTTTAAAATGCTGTCCCTTCCAACTACATTGACTAAGTGTCTTTGTAAGTATTACTTGGCTGAGTTAGTCTTTGTGGGTTAAAATGTTACTCCCTTTGTAACAGAAATCCGGACTATGTAAATTATGACATTTCACCTACAAACCCTGGTAGAAAGATCAAAACATCGTAATGTCTACTTAATAGAGAGTTCTGGTGCTGCGTGGTATGGAAGTAAGCTTTTATTTCAAAATAGTTTTTCAATCAAACTGCTAATATTTATGATACAGAATCTTCAGTCACCGAGGACTAATGAGTTTAAGGAGGTGTTCCAGTAATTCCAAATTACCTTAAATTGTAGGCCTCTAGGGAAGAGAATTTGGTCAAGTTTTCACTCTACCAACCTGTCCTAGAAAGGAGGAATTGCTGTGGATGTGTTAGAACACTACTGTGTGTATTCCCCAGCTCACTGTGTTCTAAGATTATACCAATGAACTTGCTTCTCACCTCTAGTACTCTCTTACAAGTTGCTTAAGTATAAGGCGGCCCATTTCCTATTCTTCTTTACCTTCAGATAGTGTAGTACCTAACCATTCTGAACATATTAACTATCGCCTTTCATATCACTTCTAGGTTGGCCTGGTCTAGACCAAGCTAGTATGTCAGTCTTTGGGGGCAAATCTCTTGCCACCTACCTCTCTAATTACATCTTTTGGTGCTGACGAATTGGATAAGTCTTTGTATGAAGCTTTTTAGGCTTACCTAGTCTGGGAAAATGTGTTTAACCTGTCTGAGTCAAGTCGTCCGGAACCCATTGCACTGCCTTTTTTTTTTGCCTTTTTCCTTCAGCTTTTAGTGCATCTGTACTGCATGGATAAAAGTGACTAACAACAACTTCAGGCACCAAAACCCCTAGTAAAATGACAATTCTTGGTTAACCCAGGACTGGAATTGGTTAAGTCTTAACTCCTTAGCGCAGGATCATTGAAAAAAAGCTGTCAATAAGGATTGTACCTCTTTCTTTGCCCACACTCAAATACTCAGAATGATAGGGGACTTCCCTCAGTCCCTAACTACAAAGAGATTAACCTCTGTGACTTCATGAAGGGTTAAGGACCAGCCCCAGGTCCCTAATGACTTAAACTATTCACCAGTTGTAAACCCAAGGAGACTGACTTTCTCCCAATGGCTAATAAACTGAAATGCCTGAAGGGCAAAATAAAATAATAAACTGTCTTAATTTGTGTAAGTTAACATATCAAAGAACATGACAAATTTACACTAGCCAAACAGCTATTTTTTGCTCAGCTAATTATTATGCATAATTTGTTTATAAGGGCAACAACTACAAAGGACAATTTAAAACACATCTCTAAAAGCTTTCACAGAATACAAATTGAGAATTAGGTAAAACTGTGCTCTTTGCCAGGAAATTAAACAGGCTATAATTTGCAATTTGAAATTACTGTATGTAGATTTAATATTATTTTTAAAGCACATGTTCTTAGTCATTTTTCAGTAAGATTAAACCACACTGGAAAATGGCTCTCAGCAAAAAAAAAAAAAAAAAATTTAATGAAATTAGATGTTAATATTAGGTTAAATACACCCATCTAATTTCATTCCCTTCCAAAACTCCACTGAATCTTCAGTGAAGGGATATAAAAATAAATTGGACAAATGAGAGATGACAATAAAACCTTGGGAGCTGTAAAATAGATGAATGCATGTGACTTAGCTTACCAGAAAAGCCCAATTTATACTGCATAATTCTCAAAGGAGATTGGAACAGGGCCAGTGGAATTAGAAATGAAAAATAAAGTAGATTAAGTAGATTAAGTAAAGCTGTTTAAGAAATACCTCTAAGTCACTGCACTCTCGCTCCCATAGAAGTACGGAGGTTTATTTCTGGACAAAACACTCTTCTCTGGACTGAGGTGTCCTCACGTGCACTAAGTTCGTGAGAACCACCCTGGAAACCGAGCTTAAGTGAATTTGGATGTACATACTGCTGAATGCAGGGCTCCCACTCCTCTTCCACTTTTTAATGTTGAATCAGTAAATCCTCAGAAGACTGGGAAATTCTCTGTGGAATCTAACAAGCCTACGAGGAAGGATCTAAGATATTGACATGGAAGTTTCCCCAAATAAAGGGCCCACTCAGATCACCCTAAGGAAGTGAAGCTCTATATAAACTGCAACCCTGTATGCAGATCTTCTAAAAAGCTCTTTTTTGTACTTTCACTTGAAAAAGTGGACAAAAAAGGA
Source organism: Manis javanica (assembly GCF_040802235.1). Taxonomy (NCBI): domain Eukaryota; kingdom Metazoa; phylum Chordata; class Mammalia; order Pholidota; family Manidae; genus Manis; species Manis javanica. Next base: position 11,031,473 of record NC_133170.1, on the reverse strand, counting down.
TTGTTACACTGGAGGAAAGCTCAGAAGTGATTAGACAAAGCAGGCGGAAACATTAATTTGGATAAAAACAAAATTGTAAAAAAGCCAGTTAATGAATTCAAAAGAAAAAAAAAAACGTCTGCCCTCAGTATGCTTGTTACATGAATTAGCTCATAAACTACCAGTAGATAGGTGAATTATATGAGCATTAACATAGAAATGTTGGTTCCTATGCAATTTTTTACCCCTAAGAAAAAGCCAGACAAGCAATAGATTTTTGAACTTAAGAAATAAAAAGGTCTTCACTTAGCTGTCCTACTGGCAGCAGCAGTCTTTCAAGTATATATATATATTTTAATTTAAAATAACAACTTATACCCAGGGAATCTCTCCCCAGAGAAGCACACCCTGTTCTTGCAACTATTGATTAATGGCAGGCTGAACCACCTGCCCTGACCACTAATTGGCAGCCTTGTGGTTTAGATGATCTCTACTTCCATGTGTACCTCTATCTTGCAGCCCTGCTCTTAGCATTTTGCCAGTGTATTTACACCAATTTTTCAACCATCTGACTGAAGTAAAACTGACATACAATAAACTACACATGTAAATACAATTTGATAAATGTGACATACACATATACCTATGAAACCATCACAATCATACCAAGGATATCCATCATCAGAAGCACATCTCTCCTCCCAAGGACTGCCTCCTCCTCTTTTGATTCCTTAGTGTCCAGTCCCTGACTCTCATTGCCAGTTACTCTTATTGTTGAGCATTTGAAACATCTCTGTGCTGTGTCAGGCTATGCTCAGAGCAACCCAAGTAGTTCAAATTACCTCTCCAGCTACCAATTTCTAGTTTTTATTAGTGCTCTGTTTACAGTTTCATAGGATTTGAATGGTCTGCTCTAAGCTATTTTTCCCTTAATCCTGTTATTTTTAATGTGTTTTTTGCAAGATGAAAGGTTTTTCAGGAACATAAATAGTCTCAAAGTACCTCCCACAAAATACTAACATCAAAAGGAAAAAATAGAGTAACTTTACAGTGGGAAATCCAAATACCACCTTTCAAAATTTAAATCAACCATACTGGAACAAATTAGGATTGTGTCCACTTGACAGGATGCAGTGAAATAAACAATCTATCATGTCTGTAGTATTTCTACCCAAACTGCACGTCATGAACCTAGCCATGAGATAACATCAAAATGAGACACATTCTACAAAATAAATGGCCTGTGATCTTCACAAGTGTCAAGTTTATGAAAGTCAGTGAAATCCTGAGGAACTGTTTCAGGCTGAAGAAGGCTGAGAAGACATGAACACTAATTGCAGTGTGTAAGGATCCTTTTGATATAAAGGATATGTTTGGGACAACTGCCAAATTGAAGGGGTTGTGGATTCGATGGGAGTTATGTGACAGTGTTAATTTCCTGATCCTGCTGGTCAAATCGTTCTATAGGAAAATGTCTTTGTTCAGAGCAAATACACTACAGCTGTGCTGTCCAGTGTGGTAGCAAATAAGCCATTGGTATCTATGAGCACTTGGAACGTAGCTAGCATGACACACTGAAGTAGTATTTTTGATATAAACTAAGTATTCAATTAATTCCACTTGTTTTATTATTTAATATGGGCTAGTAAGAAAATGTAAAATTGTATAGGTGGCTTACACTATTTCTGTTGGGTGGCACTGCAAAGTATTCAGGCTAATTGGATATCATGTTAGCAACTTATTCTCAAGTAGTTCAGGGGAAATACTTAAGTACTGTGTTGCAACTCTCTGCAAAACAAATTGTATCAAAATAAAAAGCTTATTAAGGAGGAACATAAAGTATGAAACAGTTTTCCTAGATGACTGGGAAAATGGGAATTAAATAATTTTAAGGAAGATCAGAAATGACATTACATTATAAACTAGATGCTTATAATATTAAGAATTTTATGATTTAAGTCCCACAGCTGTAACAAGTATTGGGAATTATTTTCTACATTTAGGCGGTCATGGGGCCTTTCAGGGGCTGCCCTCCCAGTAGCATACAGGCGACACATGAAGGAGCATGATCCATCTCACTGGATGCTGCCCGCTCATGTACCCCCTTACCATTGGTCACTCGGCCTCTTCAGCACTCATCTACCACTAGCTGTGCACCTGCTTGACTTCCACACCCAGTTTCTACTACTCTTGAGCCTTTCTTGGGAGAGCACCCTTCTAGATTTGCCAGGAATCTTCTGTGTCCTCCAAACATATCTGGCCTTACACTGAAAGCAAGGCAAAGATAATCTTCCTTTTGCTGACAAGGAAACTGAGGCTCAAGAAAGTCAAGTAACCTGTACAATATTATGTAGCTAGGATTCAAGTCTAGTTCTAATTCATCCCACTCTAGTATAAAAGGTACACCTACATACCTATCTATCTACGACAATCCATTTTCTCTATTATATTTCCTTCATAGGATTTAGCACAATTCATAATTATCTTGTTCGCTTATTAGATGTCTCCCTTGGAGATTTTAGTTCTGTGAGAGCAAGTATCTGACATGTTCATAGCTATATCCCACTGCCTGTAACAGTAAAAGTGCTCCGTCAGTATTAACTGAATGAAAAAAAGTTAACACTTTCCCCCAATGCACCAAGTCTTTTCTGTTTCTTTTCTAAGACTACAATGCAGTTATTTGCAAAAAATTTTTTTCTTTAGGTATGTTATGTATAAAAGTGGATACTTTCCATGATAAATGAAAATGGCCAATTCTTTAAGAGGAGAAGTATTGAATCTTTATAAAAATGTAAGTAGTATGTTGCCAATTTTATGAATATGTCGCTATATGACATGGATTCTTTAGAAATACATAATCTTTCTTTTTTAAGCTGCTGTATCTTGGACGGGACTATCCAAAAGGAGGAGACTATTTTAAAAGGCGTCTGAAGAATGCTTTCCTTAAAAACAAAGATGTGAAGGACCCAGAGAAGATCAAAGAACTTATTAGACGGGGTGAATTTGTAATGAAAGAGCTAGAAGCCTTATACTTCCTTAGGAAATACAGAGCTATGAAACAGCGCTATTATTCAGATATCAACAAAACTAACTGATCACTATTACTCTATTTTGACTGAAAATCAGTGCCAGCTGTTCACATATGCCAGATAATTATAAAAATAATTCTAACTTGAATGGCAAGATATACATGTCATATAAAAAAATACTTGAGCAGCTTTACTGAATTAAACATACTGAAAGCTTTATCAGCAACCCTTTATGCTCAATTTTTATACTAAGAAAGCAATTTAGCTGTGTGATACTGCCAACTACTAATTAAATTAACAAGCAGCCAATGTTGGCTGAAAATATGTTCTTAATTTTAAAAATTTAATAGGTTAAAAAGGGTTTTGTTAATCTTAGCCTACTTTTTCATTTTACTGATAGGAAAATTCCATTTAATACATTTTAAGTATGCAAAATAATTTCTTGCACATTTACTCCCCTTAACTTCTGAAAGAGTACCTTATTTTTAATTCATTTTGGAATATTAACAGCACATACTCAAGGTTCACTATAAAACAAATTGCACCTGGTAATAATTTAAGTGCAGTTATAGAAATAATATGTATGGAGTAAGAAAACAGCCTGCCAGTGATTGGCACCGCATACATACCTTTTAAATTATTTCCATTATTAATTTTTCTGCTTGTTCCCTCTGGGTCTTAAAACAAATCACCTGTTGTGTATCAATTGCCTTCACTGATAAAAAGTAATAAATAATGTTACTTTTCTTTTGTCATAAAGGCATATGTGTTCTACATCTACTTCTAAATGAGTTAACATGGCAGTGGACGTAAATCCAGTGGTTTTAAATTTAAGCAACACCTACACCTTTACATAATGTTCATGGTGCCTTTTGTAAATAAAGAATATACCTAACTTACAAGCTGCAAAAAAAATTCATTAACATATTACAGTGCCTATGGCTCGTAAGTTATTCCATGTCAATTGTGGGGCAAATATTTCAAATTTCCATCAAGAAGTACACACTGTCATAGTCACCATAACTATTTTTATTACATTACAATAATTAGGAGCAGTACAGTTCATGACAAAAATATTACAAATTTCAGATCACTTCACAGCACATACTCCTATAAGCATTTGAAAGTTAATTTTAATTAAAAGAGTGGTCAATTTTAAATTTAATGTTTGATATGACCAACATTCCTCGGTCAGCGCAACCAAATGATGGAAAACAACTGGATCACACTGCATATGTCCCACAAAAAAAAAAAGCACAATGTACAAAATGTGCATGTTTCAGTTTACACTATACAAAAATAGTTAAAATACATTCCAGGTAAACATGTTACATTAAGAAATAGTACTAGTAAGAAATTGGCACTCAAAGGAAAAATGCAAAAGTATTTTCAACATGAAAACACAAGACAGTGGAATTGGAAACTTTTGGATAAAACATTACATAACCCAGTTAGCTCTACGGGCAGTGGGACCCGCTGTAATTGACATTTCTGCAGGTAATAACTTTGTTTTCCCTAAATTCATCTAAATTGCCTATCATCATCCCAAGCAGGCACTTAAAACTATTAAACTAAAGCAATTATTAATCTAGTTATGACTATTCTTCAAGAACTGATATGAATATATCTTTAGAAATCATTTTTTTCTGAAGGAATTTACAACTACCAGTTGTATGCTGTTTAGTTTCTCAATACAGATTTCATGCTAACCAATATTAACATAAGTTATTAAATATTAATTCAGCTTCAAAGTAAGTTATGGGTTTTAAAAAAATCATTAACACATAATTATCAAGAAATTACTACTTTTTGACAAATGGAAATGACAAGATAGTTTTAACTGCCTACAAAAAAAGCTGAATGTGTATAGTATAAAAAATGGTTAGAAGAAAAAAAATCATGAATACAAATGAGATGAATTTGTGCAAACTGCAATTTAACATGCTTCACAACAGTTCTATATAAGGATAAAATTGTGCAATGGTGGTAAAGGTTTTGATGACCTATAAGAGTTTCTAAATTCCTATGCAGTGTGACTCAGTTAAAATAGAGCCTAGAGTTCCTAATTTGGAATATTCACTCAAATTATACTACATGCTTCTGCTACCTTCTTCCACAAACATGTTAATGTCTAAGACTGTAATCTAGCAATTTTTTTCAACTTCAACAAGGCTGTAATAATTAGATAACATTTATGTTATTTCTAGGATTCTCCCCTTTTAAGATTTCTACAAAAACCAACTTTTTGTCAAACCATTCAATATTCCCACAAAAAAAGTCTCATATTACCACTGCCTTAAATAAAAAGTTGCCCAGCCACATAAAAAATACAGGAGTCCTAAAAATCCCTCAGTTGGTACACTATAATTCCTGAAGTATGGCCATTTCTTTCTCATTTGGAAACAAAAGGAAATACTCTAAAAATGTTAACACCTTTTCTGGATAATGTTCCATATACCTATACCTGTAGTTTAGCACAGCATTTCAGAAATCTTACTGATTTTTACACAGTAAAATCTGTGAATTAGTCCAGGCATCTGTTTATTCATATCCAGATAACAAAACTATTTTAGAATTCAATATTTAACTAAAAAGTCTATTTTAATTAATTGTATAAAGAGAAAAACCAGATATTACACACTGGGAATTTTAATATTATTATCTGACATACAACTTAATGTGTACTCTAACTGCTCCAGTAGAATCAGTTATGTCAAATAAAAAACAATGTAATCAGGTTTACTCCCTTAAAACAATGAAGTGATTTATGTAAAGTAGCTTGATTAAAGTTACTTTGGAATTAAAGCAAAACAATTGGAAGAAACCTTAGAGACCAAATTCCTTCTTTGCCAAGCTAAAATAGGCATTATGGTATCTGCAGGTCATGTCCCAAATGCTTAAGATATTACAGACCACTCTCGGATAAAAGTACTACTTAAGGATATGGGATTATGGCCCCTGTTTGGGGACACCATAATATCCCCAGTGCCTGTGTAGTCCCTGGCATCCAGTGGGCACTCAAATATTTCTTGAATAAATGAATTCTGCTAAAAGTAACCTTTATGAATTACATTTTGAAGAATTTTTCATTGTAAGAAGATTTTAGTTATTAAAACAATGGAATATATTGTTGCTTCCAGGGCTAGTCCTAGTGCAGTTATCTAAGGAGCTGTTTCTTCACTACCTTTATTAAATTTTCCTTCCATTGAATAGGGTTTTTGTCTACTCATTGCAGGTATGACAATTCCTATGTGGTCGTTAATGGACCAAGTGCTGTTATATGATCATTTTGAACATATGATGTTCAGAAAGGGCAAGATTAAATGGCTTCAGCCACCACCTGAAAACTATCTGTTAAGTCAAATCCCATTACAGTTTCTGTCCATTATGTTGAGCCTGAGGAATTAAGATGTAGGACATTTTGGTGTGATGTGATGGTAAGCTTTCATGGAGATACCCATACCCAAAAGAGCAATAAATCTCGAGATTAGGGGAATTGGAAATACTCAGAAAACAAGCATTGAGTCATGGGCATGTAGAGGGTAGGCAGGCAAGATAACACTCAAATGGGAGAGAAGTCCTGAAACTGGATATTCCAAAATAAACTTCACCTCTTGCACAATTTTGCCTACAACTGGCACTGAAGATGGTAACACAGGTAAAAGTTACAGGTTGTGCTGAGACTGACAAATAGGTGCATCCTTATGTAAACTCAATGTGAATCATGTAATTGTAATGCTAGAAATAGCCTTTGAGATGACTTCTTTTAACATGAAGAAATGGATAGAATAGTAAGTGATTTTGCCCAAAATCAGAGTTGAAAAAGACAAATAACTAGAATTTAAGTCACCTTCCGCCTAGTCCAGTGATATTTTCACCTCAACATACCATCTCTTCAACTATTTTAAAGTAACATTTTAAATGCACTGAAAGGATCATTTTCTTAATATTAAATTATTTATTTTTTAAGCATTAGATATTCTTAAAATATGATCAGACTTGTAAAGTCTTTATGAAATGTTACTTTAGCCAGTCCTGAGAACTAGCCTGCAATATTGGAGATTGAGTTTTTTACTTCATTGTACAAAAAAATTAGCCTTGCCACCCCCACACCAAAATCTCATCCACACCAAAATCTCATTTAAAATAATTCCTTTAAAATTTTGTTTTCAAAACAAGAGTGACGTTCCCTGTCAGCAGGATCACCACACAGTGAGAAATGTATCTTGCTGAGCTATCTAAACCTCTCCTAGTCCCCATTTTTGACCAATCAGTGCACGACAACACTGGATGACCACAGGGGCGCAGTCCATACTGGGAAACTCTCAATGAAGCTCGAAGGCTCCCGCCTGGGCGACCACTGCAACCTTGGTCTCTTTAACACCTACTAAGCTAACTGGCCCAAATAATCTTTCACATCACTACCAGAATTAAAACTATTTTCAAAGACTGAAGTTCAAGAAAAGATTTAAAGTTATGTTAAGAAAGAGGAAAGGACACAGGGAAACTCTAATTCCTATGAGAATTTTTTATGCATGTTAAAATTCTTTCAATTATTACAAAAATTTAGTAGCATGTAAATATAGCCCCAAAATGGTTGCTATAATTCGCATTACATACTGGGACTGCCTCAACAGGAAAAGCTATTTAGAGTACTATAGGAATTTATCTAATGTGGAAAGTACATGGCCTTTAAATGTTTTCCATTGCCTTGTATTTTTTTCCATTTTTTTCCCCTTTTTATAGAAAAAATATAGTATTTTTGGGAGCGTGACTATGACAAATAGCAGTGGAAAGAGGGAGAAAACCATTGTGAACAGTGTAACTTTATATTCATTAGGGGTGACTGAAATTATAGGACATGATGCCTACAAGATGAATCTATACGACATCCATAAATTCATGTTTCCTCAATGTTTCAGTAAAACCAATCATGAAATCACAACTGAAGTTATTATTAGTAATCCAAGTACGTGGCTAAATAAAACACAGAACAGGGATGATTCAAAAGCTTCATTGATTTGTTTCACCACAAAGTTCACAATTGGTAAGGAAAATAGGAAGTAATCAACTGCATGCACCAAAAAGCCCAAGACAGAAATCTCAGGTATTCAGTCTCTCACAGGCATTACTAGTTCAAAAACCAAAACTGAGGGAATACTGGCACTTAGAGGAAAAAAGTTTCCACTGTCATTTAAAAATAAGCATTCAAGATAAAAGCTAACAGTTTGGATGGAGTAGAAAGAAAATTAGGTAATGCTAAAACAAATGCTAATAATTTAGTGTAATGTACAAAATTACCACTTTTACTTAAGTATGCCTTAAGAAAAAAGTACAAATTGTATTTACATAATTATACACTTTGTCTTTGACTTCTTTTTCTTCTTTTTACCATCTTTGCTCATCTTTTCTTTATGTTTTCGAATTTCTCGAACTAATGTATAGAAAGCATCATCAACACCCTGAAATACATAACAAATATTAAAATGTGAATACGTATGATGGTTTGAGGTATACAGATAACAGGATATATTACTTATGAAAGCATTACTATTAAGAAAGAATAAAAGCACTTTATCTTTCTCTGTGGGTAACAAATATATATCAGATTTTAGGATTTTTAAATGTCTTCTTCATGGATATTTGTCAGCATTACAAATGGCAACACTGATTTTCACAAAAGGCAATGAAAATCAATGGCACAAAATTCTTAATATGTTCAACAAATGACTTTTTCCCAGAACATAATTTGCTAGTAACTTTCCCATATTAGCACACTTCAGTCACGAAAATCCAAATGCATTTGTGTGTGTATGTGTGAATATGTATTGAAACTCAATCATCCCTTAGTTTGTAGACATTAGATATAAGCCATGCAAGCATATACTACTTTCATAAATATTTACAGTAACAGTAATTGAGTTCTGGCCGAATACTTCAATCTGTTAGGTTTAAAATATTACCAAACAGTATTCAAATACACTTTCAGTTTCCAGGTAATATATATATATATGAGGTATTAAGTTTCAGTTCATATACTTCTCATGTAAGAAAGAAATCTAAAGTGACGTCAACACAAGACACCCTACTTTGAAAAATGTAATAGCCCTAATTTGTGAAGAACTAAGCTAAATCATTTCAGTGGTAGTGTAGTTTACCAATTTGGAGAGGATTCTCTTTTATTATTGTTTCAGTTTCTGTTTAGTATACTAAGTACTCAAAAGCTTGCCATATAAAGCCTAATGTATCTTCAAAGAAATTTTCATTTGGTCATTTTTGGCCTACGTCCATTTGTGACCAAATTAAGGTATCTAAATCAATGACTAAAAATGATTTCAAGTCAGGGTAATTTTCAAACCAATCATTCAGAATGTTTGAAAAATTGTGCTCTTAAAGTGATAGCAGGAAAGATTTTAACCCTATAATACTAATATCATACAACATCACTGTATGTCAATTCTTGTCATATCTCTATTAAAAAATCAAATATAAGAGCAAAATTAAAAATTAAAAAATGTGATTCTCTATGTATTTTTTAATTTGTTCAACTGAGTAGTAGCTCTTTTTTTAAAAATGCCTTTTACCCTAATGATCAAACCTAGACCCTAGAGGGAGTCTTAGGAACAAATACCCAAAAAATAAAGTATAAATAAAGCCACTTTAACAACAAGGAAAATTGGGTTTTTAACTCATTTTAACCATCTTTGTTGCATAATCATATAAGCACATTAATTTATATCATTTTCAAAATAATTTAAAATTTGAAAATTTAACAGTGACATTATTTCTGCTTTACTGTATTACTAAGACCTCCTACAATTGATTATTTCAAAATAATAACAAAACTAATTAAGGGCATTTTCATTCAGGTTACATTTAAGTAATTTTCACAACACATCTAAAATTCAGAAAAGTATTACCAATATTTTTAAAGAAGTAAACAGTGTAAATGAGAAACCTGCTCACATTTTAACAAATGGTAGTAGGATAAAAATCAGTATTACTGATGAGAACACCAGTGAATAAAGCCCCCGTAAGGCCCCGACAGTGCACTCTGCTCTTCCCCGCTTTCTGGTGTCATTACTGCTCCAACACATGCTTTTGATTCACCCAGAGAAGGGGAAACGGGGTAAGACACAGTTACTAGCAATACAGTCAGGACTTATCTATAAGCCTTCATGCTAACTTTCTTAACACATAAAGAGAGAAAAACTTCCAATGATATAACAAAGAATAATCATTTTACAGCTTACCAACCCTTGCCTCATTTATAATCATAAACTCTTGAGATGGAGCCTAAAACGAAGATCTAATCCAACTCCCCAACCGTTCGAAAATTCTCTTTGATCCCTATGTAGTTTACCCCATTTCAACTGCTTTCGTAATGAAGATAAATGTCAATGGTACTAAAATGGTGAAGTAGATAAAGTAAACAACCAGGTAACAGATCTAGAGAAGACACATTCTAAGGTGAAAACAATACAAAAATGCTTAGGAGACAATGAAAACAATTCGGTAACATTATCTTTTAAGATTCAAATACTTTAGGTTCATATTGCACTGAACTCACCTTTCTATATAATCTTATTAAAGAATTACAATAAACACAGCAGTGAATTCCTTTTTTTTCTTCCCAATATGGTAACTAGTCATTTTCATACACAAATAAAAAACAAAAGTAGTATTCCAGTAATTATTTTGTTTAAATCCATCCTTTTTAGGACTAAGAAAAACTAATTTGTATATATTTATCATTGTCATATTAATTTTGTAGAAATATTTTATGTGAAATTTTAAGTATTATTTGTAATATATAATGTTCTGTGAGAACATGAAGTAAAATTGTGGGATATCATTTATTGTGCTGATTAAAGGTTGGTATTCCTTATTAAATGAATTTAAGGTTTGAAATAATTGTCTCTCTCAAAAGTATAAAATACATATCTGAATAGTGGACTCAGTACCAAAAGATATTGTATGATATGCTGATTGACTAAACTCGGAAGAAACAAACCCTGATGTTTTTAGATTTATGAACTCTTATTATTTTTTGAGTATCACTATGTAAAGCAGCACCTTAATTTAGAAGTTGTGTCAGAATTTAACACTGCAATGCAGTTTGAAGAGTTAAGCTTTTTAAGTAACAATAGCCCTAACCAGGTTTAAGTGAAGGCTTAAACAATTTTTTTCCTTCTATTGTCTTATTTTAAAGTAGAACTATTTAGAATAAAATAAGTTATACGGCTTAAGCAAAAGTGGAAAGACATACTTTTCTGAGATTTCTAGTTTGTGCAAACGATATAATGTCACTGTCAATGTGGTGTCAGGCATGATGAATTGAATCCTTTTTTCAGTGGACATATGTTAAGAAAAACGTGTACTGGGTAATACTTAAAATTTCACATAAAATGCTTTTACAAAATTAATATGACAATGATAATAAATATATACAAATTAGTTTTTCTTAGTCCTAAAAAGGATGGATTTAAACAAAATAATTACTGGAATACTACTTTTGTTTTTTATTTGTGTATGAAAATGACTAGTTACCATATTGGGAAGAAAAAAAAGGAATTCACTGCCGTGTTTATTGTAATTCTTTAATAAGATTATATAGAAAGGTGAGTTCAGTGCAATATGAACCTGAAGTATTTGAATAATACAAATAATATGTATCCAAATCTTAAGCTTTGATATGAACTTTATGGCATCTGTTGTGAAATATTGTCAGAGCAAGACCAAATTTAATATGGGATGACTGAGAAAGGACACTGACAAAGTCCACACACTGACAAAGTCCACTCAGTAAATCCAAGCGGGCAGTGACCATGGGCCAGGAACCTCAACGGGCCAGGCCATGCAAAGATTAAAAATACATGACTCTGGCTCTCTACACTTCACAGGAATCAAACACAAAAGAGGTTATTTCAACTTCACGTTCACATAGTAAGTATGTAACAGTTAAGAACAGTAACAGGAAGGGCATTATGCCCAGATGGAGGGTTGAGGGTGGTTCCTGGAGGAGGGGTCTAGGCCGCCACGGCAGAGGACTAGCTGAGTAGCAACCGCGGGGGTAAGAATACCGGCTCCACACAAGGGCAACAGCCGAGACCCAAGAGAACGTAAGAAATAATATGGTGTTTATTTACAGCAGGACAAGGGAAAAAAATTTTTTTCAAGCAATAAGTTTTTAGGGACAAAGCCAAAGGCTGGAGGGATAGGAAGACATTAAGGGCCGTATTTTAACATGCTATGAAATTTGAGATTTTATTCCATAGGTAATAGGAAGTGACTGGATTTAAAGATAAGAAAATGACATTTCTTTGAAGTTTATCTCTTTGGTTTTTTTTTTTTTTTTGCCCTGTGGAAAAAGGAAGCCAAATAAGAGGTTGTTAACAGTCCCAGCAAGAAATGATAGCGGCCTGAACTGATGATGTTATAAAGTTAGAATGTGACATGAGAGGAACTTGTGACTGCCTCCAAATGGGGGTGAAAAAGGAGGGATGTGGGAATCATCCCAAAACTGCTAGGTTTCTCACTTGAATAAAAAAGTAATGTTAATGCCACCGAGTCAGCAAACACAGGCAGAACATGTATTTGCTCATGAAATGTCCAAAAAAATTTGTATTTTAAGAGTGGCCCTTCCCCACCTTCTGGGTCAGCCAACCTTACTACTCTATGCAGTTTCTTACATTTCTTCTCTCTAGACCGCATGATAAGTGTAGTCTATAGCCATCAAAACTGCCTCAATTATAGTTCATACCCATCAGAATGAAAATAAGTAATAATCATGGACACAAACTGAAGCTTTATCCTTTAATACTTCAAATCAGAATCCCACACCTAGGTAGTTCTGAAATGGTTGCTACTTTGTTACCTTTGAAAGACATCTGCTTTCTGCCAAAACTAATATGCTGGATTTACCAGATTACATTACAATACATTTTTAAATTTTCACACAGCCAGGAGTCTTTTCTTTTTCGCTGATTTTTTTCAATCTGTATTGTCGAATCTCTCACCAATGTTTAAAAAGCATCCTCCCCTCTCTGCATTGTAAAACACAACTTCTCTAAAGTCTGTTTCCCTGGTAATAGTAATTTGTTGGGATAGCCATATGCAAGAAATTTGAAATTATGAACTTTTCTTGAGCATTTCCTTTTAAAAGAGACATCAGATCATTTTAATAAAATTGGGGATGCAGTTTTAAAATATGGGCTTGAATCCTGGTTTGTTCTTTTTAATCAGTTTTGTTTTGTAATGGAATTCGAATTTTAAATTTGAAATTAGGAACCAAGGGAGATTATGAAAAAAACCTAAGTACATGTATTAACACCTGTGTATCGGGTTAATACAACCATTTTAGTCCAGTATGTCATGCCCTCTTAAAGCCTAAACTGAAGTTAGATTTAAATTATTTCTTTGACTTAAAAACATTTGATTTAAGTATCACTGATCCTTGCCCTACCCTTGCCCTGTATGGGCAGTGAGGAGAAAAAAGGTACAAAAGGGATATTTAACCTTTGTTTAAAAAGAACAAAACACACACACAAAAAAAAACACCTCAAAATAAAATGGGGTCAAGAGATTGGAATCTCAAGTTTTATCTTCAGTTACAACATTGTCCAATTCTGAAGGTCCACAAGTGTAGCTGGCACAGAATTTTTGTGGATAGATAACTACATTACTTAAATAAGAAGGTATACAAGGGCTTTGTACCACAATATTTGAAACCCTCATGAATTTTTTAAAACAAACACAAGAGTAGCAATGCATTTTGTTTCCTTATTACAAATCTTAAAAATAATTTTTTTGGAACAGTATCCAATTAAACAGGCTCCAACCTTCTATTCTAATATAAGTACTCAAAAGGGGCAAAAAGGGCTCCTGTTTAAAGCTATATTAAGAAAGGTATGGCAACAAACACAATCATCTATCATCGTATGGAGATCAACAACGTTTTTAACGTCCTCCTTGACCAGAAAAGCAGGCAGTAGCCAAAGGAGGCGAAGTGTGCAGTTATCTACACTGCTAATTTGTCCAGAGGAACACAGCACCAAAGTTTACCTCTAAAAGAGAAATGCACACAAATATTAACCTACATGTAGCATAAATTAACCTAAAAGATGTAACATTTGTATTCATTTTTCTTAAAGAAAGATCTAAGTGCTTAGGAAAGCTGGTACATTCTATTGCACATTTAATTTTAAGATTAATGTGTTCTTTTAATTTTAAGAATTACTCCCTATGGGGATTGGCATACTTAACTCTCCGGGATTGGTAATATCAGTCTTTCTATTAACCAAACATGACAAAATGGACCCAGCACCTAAAAAGCTAATACTTATCAAAAATACAATTGATAGTTTTAAATTCAATCAGGCACAGAGAATCAGCCATTTAAATATTAACTGAAGAAGACCAACAGCTAAGGCTTAATTTTTACATGCAAAAGTCATCTCATATCCACTGCTTCTAAAAGTTAAGAAAAAAGGCAACTCTCTTCTATTCTTTAGGGTATATAAATTTTTGTAAATATCAAGAATATATTAAGAACTACTTCAGTAATTTACCTTTAAAGTAAAGCTTTAATTTAACATTCAATTAATTTTCAATTAAGAAGGCAGTTAATGTCTATATATTAAAATATACATCTTAAGTTAGTTTTATCATAGTGATATACTTCTATTCACCTAATATAAAAATAATAATAGCCCAAGAAAACTTGTATCATAGTTTTTAACTGAATCAATTTAATCAACTAGCTAGTAAGCCAGCTACAAAATAAAAATTGCCAACCATTTTCTGAGATCATTAAATATGTTACTTTTAAATTGCCACTGTGCCTGTACATAAAATTTTTAATTTTTATATGTATCATTAATTCTCAAGGGGAGGGTTTATTTTTACCCCTAACTCCTTAAAAAACATATATTAGAAATTCTCATTATTAAATAAGAAAAATAACTTAAAAGTATTTTTAGTGAACCTTGTAAAGCATATAAAATGTAAAGTATGAGCTGGCATTTAAGATATTTTCACAAATGATTCTCTTTCAATTTGAAAAGCAATGTAAGTAAATAGCCAAGATATGGAAGCAACCTAAATATCCATTCATAGATGAATGGATAAAGATTTGGTACAGATACACAATGGAATATTATTTAGCTGTAAAAAGGAAAGAAATCCTGCCATGTGCAACAACACGAATGAATCTAGTGGGTACTATGCTCCGTGAAATAAGCCAGGTGGAGAAAGACAAATAATGTATGATTTCACTTGTTTGTGGAAGAGAAAAACAAAACAAAACAGAAGGAACAATAAGAGCAGTAGACTCGGACACTGAGAAGTGACTAGTGGTTACCAAGGGAATGGGGCTGGGATGGGTTGCGGGGTAAGGATAAGGGGGATAAAGGGGCACAATAATTTGCGATCACAATATAAGCTGGTCACTGGAAGGTTAGTACGGCACGGAGAATACAATTATTCTGTAACATCTTTCTACACTGATAGTAACCGCATCTTCTAATGATTGATGATCTAATTCATCTAATAAAGATGAACCGCATCTAACCTCCAACCTTCTAGGGTGAGGATTTGATGATGTGGTTAACTGTTGAACCACTGTGTTGTACATGTGACACCAAAATAAGATTTGCATATCAATAATACCTTCTTTAGTTAAAAAAATTTACACTATTAAAAAAAAATCAATGCAAGTAATATATATAAATAAATAAAACAAACCAGGTAAAAGCTCATATTTTTTAAGGATATAAACTTTTATTCCTGTTTTGCAAAGAGTTACAAGTTGAATGCATAAGTTCTAAAACATGCTACTCAGTGAGGGAAAATAGGGTTACGGTACTCTACTAATTTAGAAGAAGCAAATTTTGATTTTAACTTATATCTAAAATCAGTCTGTCTACTTTTTAAGTGTGTACATCCCCATCACCAATACCAGAAAATATGATTTCTGTTTCCAGCAACAATTTGAACAGAAGCTTTCTTTAAAGGAGGTCTTCTAAAAATTCATTTTAAGTATTGAGAAATTAACAACAAAACCCAGGAAATTAACCACTCAACATTTAAAAATTCTTATTGTAATTAAATTACTAACTTTAAATTGGTAGAACCAATTTTCACATTATGCTCAAACTGAGACTTTAAGAAAGCTAAAAAGCTGAATCAAGAGGAGCAGATATACTGAAAATACTGCTCTTTGTTGTCCACTTTACTGAACCCTATACATAGACCCCCACTTTTGATTTTAGCAGACTGGAAAACACAGAGCTGATTACCATGGTATCAATGTTTTGGTTTCAACAGTCTTTGCCAACATGCCATGCATTGCCCAAAGAGGCCAGAAAAATCTGGCAATTACTAACTGCTCAGATAAATGTGAACTAGGAACATAGGGACCACATACAGCATACTAGCGTAAAATAACAATTACTTTGGCCTTGCGGATACAGACTAAAAGGATTGTAAAGAAATATAATTCATTATATTCTAGCCATATAATGGGCGTTTTACAAATTACAAAACTAAGTTGGCTGCAACCCTTATCTGAAAAAGTACTAGAATCAAACTATTTCCCTTTCACAGAATACATGGTTTTATTTTTAAATTACTAATATTAGCCTGTAAAATTAAAGTTGAAAGTCTGACCTGGCTTCTAAATGTCTAATCAACAACACAGTTCCCCCAGAGAATCGGGGGTCAGCACATTACAACCCAAATGCCAAATGCAGCCACAGCTTATTTTCTGTAGTGCCCACAAGCTAAGAATGATTTTTGCATTTTTAATAGGTATTAAGAAAAAAAAAAAAGCAACAGATATTGCTTGTGGAACACAAAGCTCAAAGTATTTATCATCTTTGCCCACCTCTGACTTCTATCTATGAGAAGTTTTAAATGAAGTCCTGTTCCTACTAACTTAATATACTTCTTTTTGGTATTTGTGCTTTAGGTTCAGGCCCAAGACCAAAACTCAGGGCATGAAACAAGAAGCTGCTGATGAAATACAACAAGGATATGCATATTAATTTTATTCAAAATAACATAAAATGAATAGCAGATGAATAACATAAAAATACTGCAGAAATAGGGCTTCAAATTTTCACAAAAATGGGGGATGTAAAATTTATAAAAATTTATGTATTTCATTTTTATAATCTCCATAGTTACTTGGAATAGCTCTCGAAAGCCTTCCAAAAGCATGAACTATCAAATTTTAATTCAACAGGGAGATGAATAAACTTTTGAGAAGCAAACCAACAAGTCCATGTAATAAAAAGAAATTGAAGATCAGAAATTGATTACCTAAGTTTATAGCTTAGCAACATAAATTATATAAAGATATCAATAAAACAGGAAAAAGCTATGCCAGGTTAAGAAATAAATTAAATTATATCACTCTATATTCTAATTAGATGGTCCACATAAATGTCTACAAAGCAAATTAAAATCACTTTGCTTCCATAATCATACACATGATATACACATTTCCCACCTCCACCCACCCAGCCCAAAAAAGAAAAGCAGTATAAAATCTAAAAACTTATTTTGAAAGGAGACCAGGTAATTTTCTGATTAATTTTGAATGCTGGGTGTATTGAAGCATTAATGTCAAATTCTAAGAATCAACTAGTACTTCTGAGGTAGTAACTATACAACATGAAAGAAGACACGGCTATTTTCGGCCCTTAACACATGAGAAGTGGAGGGCAACATTACAGGAATAAGACGGCTCCCTTTTAGTGTCCTCCATTGCCTTTCTACTCCAAATATGGTCCAGGTACCCAAGTGTGCATCACCTGAGAGCTCCTGAGGAAAGCAGAATCCCAGCTCTCAGTCCAACCCACTGACTTAGGCTCTGGATTTGAAGAAGCCCAGCTCATTCATATGCACACAGAAGTATGAAAAGCACTGTCCTTTCTATTTGCAACCCTTTACAACATTTGGCAAAAGTCTCAAGCTTTTTACTTTTCTTTTTAAAATGTAAGCTAAGATGTTAATTAGCCTAAAAAGGCATCTTTTAAAAGTTACAAATAATGCAAGTTAATAAAATTCAATAGTATAACCTAGGTAAAAGGTTTGAAAGTATTTTCAATAAAATTCCTTTAATATTACATTTGAAAAATTTTCACAAGAAAATGTGAGAAAAAGTTGTAATATTAAAATTGTTTTCTGAGTACCGACTGTCTAAGAGAAATCAAGAGTCTCATTAAAGAAGACCAGTAAAAAGAAGAAAAACACCAAACCTCTTGACCCAGTCTTTGGGACCTGGGAATGGATTGAATGAAATCTTAATTCTTCTAAAGTAAAACGAAGCACTGTATACCAAGTCTTTCTTTAATCTAGAAGTTAGGTTTTATAGTGAGATACTTGTTCTATGGTCAAATTATAGAAATTTATCTTCTATACTCAAACAAAATCTAAAAACAGACTTAACATAGAATTCATTGTTTTTTCACTCTGTACCAAATTTGTACAATTAGCAAACAGGCATATATGATCTTCCACTAGGGGGAACAGACATATTGATGAGCTGAATGAGTTTACTTTAAAATTTTTATCCAAAATTTTATGAAATTCAATGAAAGTTCTAGAGGGCCTGTTTTTATTAAGTTTAACCATATAATGAGTTGTTCATCAGTTTTCTTAACCCCTAGCATTACAAAAGTTAAGTTCCACAAAACTGGTTTTCCAGGCACACAGATACATTTAACTAGACAAAGCCAAAAACAAACGTCATCTTCTATAGAGCATAAATTGATCATTTTCTCCATTACATGAAAATTGTATTCCACTATATCCTTTTAGAGTCCTTTCTAGAATTTTTTCTGTATGTTAAACTCTTATTTTATACAAATAGGTTAAATAATATCAACTAAAATTCCATTATGACTAGAGAAAAAGTTACTTTTAAAATAAAGATAATTTTTGAAACAAAATTCAGGGTCAATCTGATGGTTATTTTTGTCAAAACAATACAGTAAATGAGTAACTGAGAACTTCTATTTACTTTGTAAATATTCTCTTGCTTTAATGAAAATTTTCTCCTAAAACAAATGTATCTTTAAAAAATTCTACCAAAGAAAAATTCCTCAAATACAACAAAATTTCAATCTAGAAACATGACATAATGCTCTAAAAGCACTTCTGAAATAGGAAACTCAGTATTTGTTCCCGTAGTCTTTGGCTTTATAAATGTAACAGTAAAAAAAATTCCCACATTTTTTGAAACCCGAATACAGGATGTGCTGAGTCAAAGAGAAATGTTCAATGTGAAAAGAAACAAAAGCCAAAAGTACTATCATGGACATTGGATGAAGCACTGCTCCTCTCATATCCTTAAGAGAATTACCGAATAAACATTGTTTTATTTCCTATTTTACCATAATGAAAAGGAAAACTGATACATTACATTAAATGATGCAACAGTTACACTACCAGGTATGTACATTTACCAGTACTCTGGTAATGTCCCAAAAATGACATTATTAGAATGTATTTGTAAATTATGATTAATGATTAAAATCACTCGATAGAGTCTGCAAAGAATACATTTGTATTTACTACAATATTACTTACCTGTCTTGTCTTTGCTGATGTTTCAATAAAAGGAATTCCGTAACTTCTTGCTAAGTCCTGAGCCTGTTTTGTGTCTACTGTTCTAGAAGGCAAATCACATTTATTTCCTACTAGGACCATAGGTACATCTTCAGAGTCTTTAACTCTTTTTATTTGTTCTCTGGGGAAGAAAAAAAGTACATCAGAGGCCTTAGTAACACAAAAATCTTTCAAAGATTGTCCACAACTTTGTCGTACAAAATATGGTTGAGAAAAGACATTTAATGTAATTCCTCATTCCCACCACACCAAATTTTCCTTGTATCTCCTTCTAGCTATTTTTTTCCTCCATTTTAGACTTCTATGTCTCTTAAAAGAACAAATACATAGAAAAATAGTAAAACTACAATCTAACAATAGGTTCATAAGCAATGATAAAACTACAATCTAATAGGCTCATAGGTCACAATGATAAAACAGAAAATATGGAAAAATTCTAGACCAAAAAGGGCTATACTTAACTTTTAAAAGTATAACCTTAGAAACATACTATATAGTTAAATATGTACCTACAGGATTAAAAATGTTTTACAAGAACAAGAATTACATTAATATTCTCAAAATGTAATAGAACTCACATTCCAGTCTCAAAAAGGAGTGTATCAAGTGGAAAGATTTTGATTCCTATGTGAATAACTGACATTGCCACAGGCAGACCTTGTTTTGTCTTTATTTAACTTCACAGATGATGCATTTCTTAAAGTTGAAGTTTTGTGGCCACCCTTTGTCAAGCAAGTCTATTGGCACCATTTTTCCAAACATCATTTGCTCACTTTGTGTCTCTGTGTCACATTTTGGTAATTCCCACTATATTTACTTTTCATTCCTATTATATTTCTTATGTTGATCTGTGATCAATGACTATGACTTGCTGAAAGTTCAGATCATGATAGTATTTTTCAACAATATTTTTTAATTAAGGTATATACACTTTTTTTAGACATAGTGCTATTATACACTTAATAGACTAAGTATGGTGTAAAGGTAACATGTGCACAAGTAAACCAAAAAATTAATTTATTTCACTTTATTGTAATGTATACTTACTGAGGAGGTCTGGAACCAAGCCTACAATATCTCTGAGGTACGTACCCATACACGGTGTAAAAATCCCTCTATATGTTGGTATTTTTCTGTAAGATGTGCATAAATTCTAAATTTGGGGTAAAATTATAGTCCTTCATAATTTTAGGTGAATTTCAAAGATGCAATATGGAATAAGAAGTAGACAATGGAGTCAGAATTGGTTCAAATTTCCAGTTTTTCTACTTATTAGCTAAGTACCTAGATAATGTATTCATACCTGTTTATTGTATATCTAAACACCTACTACAAAAATACTATCACCACCCAAATTTCTTTTTCTCTATTACCAGACTACAGAGAAAACATACTGCAGCAAATGTTACATAAGTAACATGTTAAGTCACTTAACTAATTATATGATACAGCCAACAAATGGGGTATTTGCCTAATATACAGTTTTATGAAAACTGTAAACCCTCAAAAAAAGAGAATATAAATTATACTTAATACAATAATGATTATTTTAATAAAAGGCAGTTTTACGCAATTTGTCAGATACTTTAAAAACTGTAATTGCTTAATACAGTATTTTACATCAGTCTTTGTTGTTTTTTTTTTAATATCTAAGGTCAATGTTTTATCTGATTCCAAGAAATTCTACACTAAATATACTAGATTGATTTTTAAGGCTTTCTGAGTGAAATCACCTCAATTTCCATTTCACAGTTTTATTGATAGTTTTATTTTTATTGTAGATATAGCTCAAAGCCTTATTTCTCTGGTGCAGACTAATTAAGAGCACAGGTTTTTAGTCAAGCAAGCCTGGGTTTCAATCCCAGCACCACTGCTATCTAATCAATCAGGAAATAAATTACTCCACTGCTCTAATCCTTAAGAATTTAATTTGTAAAGTAGGGATATTACCTACCTCATAATTACTTAAAAATTTAAACTAGGTAATTTTTGCACAGTGGTTAACAATGACCCCATAAATGGAAGATACAATTACTCCTCAATGTCATTTTATTATATTCACTTTAAACCCACCTATAATGGTGAATATCTTCAAATGATTTAGTATTATTTATGGCAAATACACATAGAAAGCCCTCCCCAGTCCTCATGTACTGGTCCCTCATTGCACTGTACTCCTCTTGACCTGCTGTGTCGAGAATATCCAAGAGACAGGTTTCTCCATCAATTACTACTTGTTTCCTGTAGGAATCCTGAGAAGGGAGAAACACAGTCTGGATTATTATGGTGCACCTTTTACTTTTAAAAAGGTGTTAGACACAAACTCAACAAAAAGACAGCCCAGTCCAAAACTGGACAAAGGACTTGATGAGACTTTTCTCCAAAGACACACAAATGGCCAATAAGCACATGCAAAGATGCTCAATGTCACTGGGGGAATGCAAATCAAAACTACAATGAGCCACCACTTTACACCTATTAGGATGGCTATTACTAAAATAGAAAAAGAAAATGTATTATCAAGGATGTGGAGAAGCTGGAAGGTTTGTACATTGCTGGTGGGAATTAAAATGGTGCAGGTGCTGTGGAAAAGAGTTAAGCGATTCCTCAAAAAGGTAAACACAGAATTAATGTATGATCCAGCAATTCCATTCCTAGGTATCTAACCAAAAGAACTAACTGAAAGAAGGGACTCAAACAGATACTGTATGCCAATGTTCACAGCAGCACTATTTAACAATGACCAAAATGTATAAACGACCTACATGTCCATTAACAGATGAATGGATAAAAAAATGTGGTATATACATACAGTGGAATATTATTCAGCCACAGAAAGAAATGAAATTCTGATACATGCTACAAAATGGATGAATCTTGAACAAACAGACACAAAAGACACATAGCTATGATTCCACTCTTACAAGGTACCTAAAATAGTTAAAGTCACACAAACAAAAAGTAGAATAGAGGCTCCCCAGGGCTGGGGGAAAGGTGATTGGAAAGTTATACACAGGGGTTCAGTTTGGGATGATGAAAAAGTTCTGGAAACAGAGCTAATAGTTGCCCAACACTGTGACTATGACACTGAACTACATATTTAAAACAGCTACATTGGTAATTTCATGTTATATACACTGTACCACTACAAGGAAACAAAAGCTTAAAAAAGATGTTACACAGAGATTCAACAGTGCATGTGTACATACTAATAACAAAGAGACCCAAATTCTCTATAAGAGAAAATAATTATTACAAAATGGATAGTTGTACCAACTCTATTTTTCATGATGATTTAGACGACAATAAAAATCAATCAACTTACAAAATAATTGTCATCTATTTTACTTATTATAATCAAAGGAATATGTAAGAGAATGGTAAATACTTAGGATTTTAATGCCTTTATCCATTTCTGAAATGCTAAGAACGGTATCTAACAGCCAGATGGATACTACAATAACTCTAAAGAGTATGACTGTTTTACCTGCAAATTGTGAGCCCTCTATTAAAAAGCGAGGGAGGAAAGGAAAGGAGAAAGTGACGGCTATCGTAAAGGGACTAAACTAAGACTGAATAAAGGAAAGCAGGGGGTTAATATTAACAGAATCTTGAAATGAAAATCTTACTTTCCTCTGACTTTTGATCGACACTTAAGCCTAAAAGGTTTCACATACTCTCAGTCAAAATAAGCCTTAAAAAATAAAAAGAGATGGTGTAATGGGAAATCAGAAAATAAAAAGAGGCAAGGCTGATATAATGAGTAGAACGTATAAACTAAGGACAGTGTTTCTCATTGTTCCCCGTGTGAGCTGTACACTAGAGTGCCCTTAGTTCATGAATTATTTTTTACACCAGTCTATTAAAAAAAAGAATGGTCATTAAAAATCATATTTTTGTTAAAATACCTGAAAAATGTTTACAGTAGGAGAAATATATGTAACAATACATATGTAAAATATATATACATATCTATATATATGTATCTATATACACTTAGAAATTGATGGTATATACATCAAATGCTAACAAAAACTATATCTTTTATGGAGATAATTTTATAATTTCTCATCTTTTTTAACACTGGATTCTATATAAATGTATTCCTTTCTCTGACTTTTAATTTTTAAAATTGTAAAATACTCCCATATTAGACCATGATCTTGTACTTATCTTTTAAAGTAAACTGTATTTCCTAAATTGCCTGTAATAAAAATTAATTATCTCATCAGTAGGGAAAAAAGGACAGATATTTATTTTCTAAACAAGAAGTTCTTTACTAAAGATTTGAACATTTAAACATCTGGTTGGCATTTTATTCTTTTGGCCTATTACCTTAATTAACTACTTGAAAGGACTCCTGCATATTAAAAATTGAAAACCAGTGTTTTTGAAGTATAATGAAAGAGTAGAAGTTGAGAGCAAAGTACAGTGTCTTAGAGTCAATCCATTCATTACCCAGGTGTGGCTACAGACCACAAAGACTTTTCCTTGCCTATTGCTGTCCCTTCACATTCTTTCTTCACTATACTAACTTAACTTTATAGTTGAATTTGTCTTTAAATCTAAAATTTTCTACCAACAATAAAATTAAAGACTACAGTTTCTGGAGCCACACAAGTCTATATACCTAAGGCATGGCTGGGGGACTAGTCACCATATGTCCACATAAAATGCCTGCAAAATATGAACCCAATAAAGTGCCACTTATAAAATTTTCAAACACTTTGTGTTTCAAAAGTATATAAGGTATAATATCAGAGGTTTCTGCACATATTTCATAACATGTTTCCATAATTAACAGTCCATCAAGCTCAGTCCCTTTTTATTGAGATATTTCATTCCTGTTACCTTTCCTTTTTAAATCCTAAATATATTAACAGAAAAGTTCTGAGTCACATTCAGTTATTGAAAAGGTACTCTATAACCTACTTGTAAACAATGAGTAGAATCTGCTGATAATAATAGATTTAGATTAAAAAACTCAGAATTTCCAAAGCTAATTTTAACTACAGTCATCCTTAGAGGCACAATTTGTCATTGAGCTGCAATATAACAAGGCAGTGACCTAACAAGGAGATGAAAGATCTGTACTCAGAAAACTCTAAGACACTCATGAGACAAATTAAAGAAGACACAAATAAATGGAAATCTATCCCATACTCATGGATAGGAAGAATTAAAAGACTGTGAAAATGGCCATCCTGCCCAAAGCAATTTACAGATTCAATGCAATCCCTGTCAAAATATCAATGGCATTTTTCAATGAGCTAGAGCAAATAAACCTAAAACCCATATGAAACCACAAAAAACCCTGAATAGCCAAAGCAGTCCTGAGAAAGAGGAATAATGCTGGGTGGAGTATGCTCCCCAACTTCAAGTTATACTACAAAGCTATGCAATAGAAACAGTAAGGTACTGACACAAGAAAAGATCCATAGGTCAGTGGAATAGAAGAGAGAACCTAGATATAAACCCACATATATATGGTCAATTAATGAAAGAAGAGCCATGAATATACAATGGGGAAAAGAGAGTCTCTTCAATAACTGGACAGCTACATGCAAGAGAATGAAACTGGTTTACTGTCTAACTCAATACATAAAAGTAAACTCGAAATGGGTCAAGACCTGAATATATGTCATAAAACCATAAAACTTTTACAAGAAAACACAGGCAAAAATCTCTTGAACATAAGCATGAGCAATTTTTTCCTGGACACATCTCCTCAGGCAAGGGAAACAAAATAAAAAATAAACTGGGACTAAATCAAACTAAAAATCTTCTGTACAGCAAAGGACATCATCATCAGAACAAAAAGACATCCTATAGTACGGGAGAATATATTCATAAACGATTTATCTGTTAAGGTGCTAACATCCAAAATACGTAAAGAACTCATAGGCCTCAACACCAAGAAAAAAAATCCAATTAAGAAATGGGCAGAGGACCTGAACAGATAGTTTCCCAAAGAAGAAATATAGATGGTCAACAGGCACATGGAAAGATATTCCACATCACTAATCATCAGAGAAATGAATATCAAAACTATAATGAGATACTACCTCATACCAGTTAGAATGGCCATCATCCAAGACAGGAAATAACAGGTATTGGTAAGAATGTGGAAAAAAGGAACCCTCTTACACTGTTGCTGGGAATGTGAATTGGTGCAGCCACTGTGGAAAGCAGTATGGAGGGTCCTCAAAAACTAAAAACAAAAGTACCATACAACCCAGTAATACCACTCCTAGGAATTTACCTTAAGAAAACAAAATCCCTTATTTAAGAAGATGTATGCACTCTTATGTTTATTGCTGTGTTATTTACACTAGCCAAGATAATGGAAGCAACCTAACAGATGAATGGATAGCAAAGATGTGGCACATATACATAATGGAATATTATTCAGTCATAAAAAAGAAATCCTGCTACTTGCAACAACATGGATGGACCTAAAGGGTTTTATGCTAAATGAAATAAGCCAAGTGGAAAAAGACAAATACCATATGATTTTACTTATTTGTAGAATATTAAAACAAAACACAACAAAATGAACAACACAGCAGACTCATAAGAGACTGAGAAGTGACTGGTTACCACTGGGTAGGTGGGTGGGGAGGGTGAGAGGAATAAAAGGGCACAAAAATTCTCAACCATAATATATGCTGCTCATAGGGATGGTAGTGCGCATGGAGAATATAGCCAATGATTCTGTAACATCTTCCTAGGTTGACAGACAGGAACCATACTAGGGGGTTGAGGACTTAATATGGGCAACTGCTGAACCACTGTGCTGTATACTTGAAATCAACAGAAGACTGTGTATCAACTATACTCCAAAAAAAAAAAAAAAAGTAAAAACAAAATATAAAGGCAGTGCAACTTGATAAAAACAAGAATGAAGATGTTAAAGGATGAAGTATAATCTAAAAGGGACTAACAGGTTTGATGACGAAGCAGAAAGTGAGCATAACAAAATAGTATATAAATACTAAATATTTTGCTCCAACTTCAGGTTAGTTGCAAGAAAAGAAGTATACGGAGGTAGAAAACATTAATGATTAATGTGGAATCGTTCCTAAGGTAGTCTAAATAAGAGTTCAGCAAACTATTGCCAAAGGTCAAATCCTGCCCACCTGTTTTTTTTATGGCTTATGAGATAAGAATTGTTTTTATATTTTGAAATGATTGTTTAAAAAAACAAAGATTATGTGACAAAGACCCATGTGGCCCTTTACAGAAAAGTCTGCCAACCCTGTTCCAAGCTACTAAAATACCTTTTTACAAATCTGAAATATTCTCAACACATTATTTATTCCTTTAACATAAAAAAAGAAATCATTCTGAGAAAGTACAGGTGATGAAAGCCCAACCAATTTAAAAACACAGATTCTATAATGAAACTAGTTAAGAATGGGGCAAAAAGATCACAACTTCACATTTTTAATTAGAATTATTTCCAGCCTTTTAAATAGAATAAACTGTTCTATTTAATCAGGTATATAAGTTACTAACATCTTTGGAAACTAGGGTAGAATAAAGCTGCTTTGTTTAAGATAATAAAATAGTAAATGAAGTAAAGTTATTCTATGTATTTCCCCTCACTCCCAGCTAAAGTACTATTTTTTTTTATTTACTGAAGTGGTAAAAAACTTTTCTAAATGAAATATACTATGTTGACAAAAGTTAATTATAGCTAGAACTCAAACATTTCTGGTGATAACAATAAACAGGCACAATCCTCTGGAAAGCAATTATAGTATTTGTCAAGAGCCATAAAATGTTCATAGCCTTTGAGACAGTAATGTCACTGTGGCAAACAAAGCCAAGGAAATTTATTTTTAAATGACAGTTACAATAAAGATATACTTAACATGGCATCCTAAAATGTTACATAGGCATTTAATACTACCTGCAATCTTAATACCATTTATCTATCTTCAAAATATACTCCAAATTTAAGCACCTCCGCCATCACCCTAGTCCATAACTATTTTGTCTCATGAAATCTCCTCCACCTGCTTCCTAGCAACAATCCCTGTTGTTACTCATATGATATATTCTCCATACAGCAGTGGTGTTCATTGTGTCACTCGTGTTAAAGTCCTCTCACAGCATCCTTTTACTCTTAAACATTATCACTCTGCTTGGTAAAAACAAGAAAGAACGTGTCATATGGCAAAGTAGGTCTGATGACAAAGCAGAAAGCAGGGACTTACATGACTCTCCTTCCTCAGCACCTGTGTCCTTCATAGCATGTATTACAATGTGTAACTATGCATTTATTTGTATAATTGTCTAAGTCTACATTCCCAACTAGGCTTTAAACTCCAGGATGGTTGGTTCACATTTGTTTTGCTCACCACTTACACATCCTGTGGCTAACAGTCGTAAACACAGTAGGTTATCAGTATTTTTATATAAATGAATAAACTCAATGCAATGTAAATATATAGAGACACTGTAAGTCTTTAAAAAGAAAGTACAAGTTTAAATTAGAAATTATATGAAAACAATGAACTCATAAATCTAAAAACTATAATTAAAGTATTTTAAATGTATTCAAGCAAGTTTTATATAGTATAAAACGTTTAATATAAAACAAACAAAAAAATACATACAGAGATTTAAAAACATTTATGGCAGGAAGAGAATATGTGAAATAATGTTAAAATATGGACAAGCTGGTTGGTGCATACACAGTATTCATCATATTATTCTTCCACACTGCATTAAGGGTATACCTATTTCATTACCACTCAGATGTGAGGCTGGATCAATCATGGATCCAATCTTATTACAGTATCATTACAATAATCATTTTCATGTTTTGTATTATTTATCTCTCACCTATTCTTTAATTGGCCTGATACCAAATTCTTTATCCAAGATACATCTGCATTATCCAGTTTGTTGAGAATTTTAAAAGGGGGAAGGAAAATAGGAAATAATATAATGGTACCTAAAATACAGTAGTGACTTTTCTCCCTCAAAAATGAGTATTTACTTTTCCCCTCAAACAGTATATGCTCATTCTTAAAAACTAAATACTATACAGAATGAGAGTTTGGCTTATGTCCTAACATATTTTATGTATATATTCACATTATTTTTAGATAAATGAAATCATACTCTACAATGTGCTACGATGCAGGTTCACTTTATACTGGGATTTCCCAAGATCAGTACACACGGAGCCACCTAATCCTTTTTGACACTAATATAATTTGTATAGATATTTCATAATTCCTATTGTGAGACATTTCCTACTGTTAGATGTGTAGTTTACTTCCATTTTTAAAAAACATAACCAACACTGTAGTAAACATTCCTGTGTACACATTTTAAACATGATTGGATCCTTGGGATAAATTACTAGAAATGTTATTACTTAGTCAAAGAACCATAGAATTTACATTTTGATACATATTGCCAAACTGACCTCTAGAAAGTCTGTAAGAATAAACATCACAATGAGTATACATTTCTCTATACCCTCACCAGCACTATTATTCCAATCTTAGCCAGTATGAAAGTAAAAATTTTCACTGTTTGAACTTTTATTTCTATTTAATGTGGTATCCTTTTATATATTTTTTCATTTTTTCTTTTTTATGGTGGTTAAGTTGGCTTTTATATTCTTAGCCCCGTTTTCTCCGATTTGGATGTTTCCTTCTTATATAAGAGAGCTTCTTTGTTGATATATGATGCAAATAGTTTTCTCAGATTTCCATTTGTCTTATATTTTTATTAAAGATGTCTTAATTTTAATGTAGCCAAATAGCTCGATCTTTTCCTAAATGTTTTTTGTATGGTTTACAAATACTTTGAAAATGAAAGGATCCCTACTTTTTTCAATGGAAAAAAAATATTTAATCCCAATTCCACAAATAAAGAAACTAACCTAACATCAAGTTAATTCAATTAATCGGTGTTACTTAAATAATATAACAAGGATTTAAGACTGACATTATCATTTTTATTTTAACAGCCATCTAATGTTTAACATTAAAATTTATACAAGGTAGAGCCAGGGTTCTCACTATAAAAGATAGCAAGTGACTTTTAAATAAAATATATTTCTTAGCTCCATCCATTGAAAAGGATCTAGAAGTAGTGACACTCCAGTAGCAGTAAACATACCTAACATCCAGATTTTAATTTCTAAATACCATTCCCCATTAAAAGGAATTAGGACTCTTTGGACAAATGGTTGAATCCAGGGTGGGGACAGGAAAAGGACAAAGTGAACTAGGAACACATTGTGCCAGAAAACAAGGATGAGCTCCAAAAATTAATGGGACATGTCAGAGGGTGTAGAGGTCAGCTTGAAAGGGATTCCCTGGCTGCATCAAAATCAATAGTTACAGTAATAGACTTTACACATTGACTAAAGAAAGAATTCATGAGTCCACAGTGATACAAATACGGCAAACTAAACAAATAAATAAGGAGCAGAAAAAGAGAAAACCTTTTTTCATAGGAGATGTCAACTAATAAATGAAGAAGCAATGACAGAGTTGGAAAATTAGTTACCATTTGCAACCACTACAGTCGTAATTTATTCTGGCGAGAATAACCAGTGGTTGCTACATCCCACTGGATGCAAATGTTGGAGAATCAGGTATTTAAAGTCTCAAAGTATCTCCCCTCAAAGTACATATTAATTAGAAAGGAACTGAAGATAACTTTTGCAGAGAGAAAACTGACAGATACCATTTTAACCAAATAATCAACGTTAGCACCATCAATAATGGGACAAATGAGCATCACGTGCCTCCCAATGAGATACACAAAGGAAGACCCATCTTATGCAGACGTCCTGCCTAAACCATTTAACCTGTATCTGATCATAAGGAAACAATCAGGCAAAACTAAATGAGAGGTCACTGTACTGGGAAGGGACAAAATTTGAATATGGACTATATGTTAGATAAAGTATTGTATCAATTTGGAATTTCCTTAATTTCATCACTGCATTGTGGTTATACAAGGAAATATTCTTGTTAAAATAGGATTGGGAATTTTTTTCTGCAAAGGACCAGGCAGTAATTGATCTCTGTTGCAACTGTGCAACTCTCCCACTGTCGTGCAAAAGGAGCCATAGACAACATGTGTAAACATATGAACATGGCCGCGCTCCAATGAAACTACAAAGAGACAGCAGGCTGGATTTGGCCAGCAAACAGGCCAGTTTACAGACCCCTGTATTAGAATAGGAGATAGACATTTAGAGGTAAAGGTTCATAACATAGGTAACTTACTCTCAAATAGCGCAGCAAAAATAAATTATATGTATTCCGGTATGTGTGTGTGTGCATGCATGTGCATATATATATATGCATGCGCATGCATGCATGCACACACACACACACAGAGAAAGCAAATATGTCTGATTTAAGGATAATAGATATTCATTGTACTATATTTTGCTACTTTTCCATAGGTTTAAAATTCTTCAAAGTTAAAAGTTGAAAAATTACCTAAGGTAAAGCATTGTGCCTCTCCCTTTAATCCTCTCAAATATTTTATTTTTACTACCTATTTCTGCTAATTTTATTATGTTAAGGTCATAATGATATAACTCTTGCATAAACCTAGGCACTATTTGACAATGTAGTTAAGAGATGTAAGAAATTAATGCCCTCTCCCAAAGCATAAGGCCTCTAAATTAAGTTAAATATAATTAGGATGATTGTTTAGACACACTGCTCTTCAAAATTTATCTAGGACTAATAAGCTCCATGAAGGCAGTGAGCTGATTCCTTTGGTCGTCAGGGTATCTCTAGGCCTAATGAGGCTGCATGGGCAGAGGGGGCACTCAATAGTATTTATGAAATTATGCAGTTAGTTGCACTAAAACCAGAATCTTGAGAGGCCAACTGTAAAAAGTTTTTTCCTTTTATTTATTTCCATTACCAACTTTCATCTGTATGTTTTTAAAGCTTTACTTATAAAAGCCCATAGAATAAACATGCCCAGTATTTTTTAACATTCAGGTCTAAATAAATAGTAAGTTTAAAATGGCCTACACACAGTGCCTGAGTTTTGTGCTAGTTTATTGTAAAACCAGATGCTCACAACTATTCTATAGCCCTATAAAAATCTACAAAATGTGAACTTTCACAATTTGCCACTTTTGATAGGTCCTTCCTAAGAGCCCACGTGGCGTATCACTGAGCCTCGAGGTCTGTAATGTCCCTCCAGTGTGCATGTAAAGACAATCAGAGAGCCACAGTGCCGTTCTTCTCCCCTCAGATAAAGGAGCCTCAGTAAGTGTTAACAACAAAGCCACACTAGCTCCTCTTACACTACCACACTCTTGCAAGTTAATAATATCCCTCTACATATTTAGTTAGGCCTAACTAGTCCACACAGTAATCTTACTAGTATTAGAGGAGAATAAAACTAATACGTCAGTTTTTTAACAAGCTTATTATGTAAAATAAAACTTTTCAATAAATTTTATATATGTTTATAAATTGATTATACCCACAGTTGAAATAGGAAAAATATCCAAACTTAGTTATTTCATTATTTACTATTAAAAAAAAAATCACATAAGTTGACCAGTAGAGGGCACTCACTTGAAGGGGGGGAAGAGCTAGCCAAAGCCTTGAAGAGAAATCTACTTACACACAAATGTTGTGTGTAGCTTATTTTAAAAACAGAATGTTTTAATACAATGCTACAGTAACCTAATATAATGTATAATTAGTTTAGAAGAGGTAAAGTTTACATCTATATTACATAAGAAAATCTAACATAAGCCTTGATTCAAGGACTTGAATTTGACAATTTAAAGGATGTTTAAAGCTATATGTAACACATATTAGGGTCTCAACTCCAGCACTAAGCATACTGAACTTGGGCCAGGTAATTATTTGTTGTGGGCTGTGCGAGCTTTCCTGCGCACCATAGACAGTTAACGGCGTCCCTGGCCTGTACCCACTACAGTTGCCAGTAGCAGTCCCCTCCTTGAGTTGTGATAACCAGAAGTATTCCTGGATATTCCCAAATGGCCTCTGAGGGGCACCCATCTTCCCCTCACTGACAACTGCTGATACATGCATATAAAACCAGAAAAATAACAACTTACAACAATAACATAATGCTTTTTTTACACCACTCTTCAATACTAGTTTAATATTACAAATTTTCTCTATGGAATCTAAAGACCTTATTCAGCAAGTAAAATAAATTACACAAGTAACATGGAAAATTTTTTAAAAAGAGAAACCGATAAATCTTGGTGAATAAACACTGTACAGCTCAGAGCACTAAAGATGGAACAACTCAATCCAATTATGAATCCATTCTTCCTACTGAGTAGGAAACCGTTTCATCAAAGAAAGGCGTAACACCAGAGACTGAATTAGATGTGTCATGTTAACAGTAGCGTGCAGATGTCAGTGAATTAGAGCCTGGGAAAAAAACACTTCTTTTTATATCTATTTTTACTAGCATATTACATCCAGTAGATACACAATTTATATTTGCTAACTGATCAACTGAGCACTCTCATTTCTATGTCTATATTTTTTTAAGACAAAGATCTCTCTCCATCAAATTTTACCTTGGAAAATGTTTTTATAACAAGCAATCTCTATAAACTATAAAAGTTATTTCTAGTCTGGTATTATATTTGGGGCACTGCTTTGCATCTAATAATCCTGCACCACTAATGACGTATTTCATTATCCCTGGAGTCTTTGGTGGATTTCATGTAAGGTAAAGGTAAGATGTTTCAGGATACAAGTAAAGGTGATTCCTAAGTACAAACCTTAAGCGTCAACATGTTCGATCTATGCGTCATACCCATCTAATTCTATGTCCTATCTCTGCCATTAAGATGCCATTAGATAATATGCGAAGTTCAAATTTTGGCATATTGATAAATCTGAACCAGCCTCCAATATTAAATATTTTCTTAGTTTGAAGACTCATTTATCATGTTAAAAAAGTTATTCAAGGGTTCAGTGGAAATTCCATTTGTCTCAGAGAACTTAAAATTCTACCACTTACTAGCAAAGTACCTTTAGGCAAGTTATAACCTCTCAGAGCCCATTTTTATCTATAAAAAAAGAAACAATGCCACCTTCCTTATCTATCTCATAAGCATAAAACTTTGTAAATTCTAAACCACTAGAAAATGGTATTACCTGATTCAAAAATTTTTCTCTAAATTTCTTTCCATTTGTTTTAATGCAGGAAAACTGGTGAGAATTCCAAATGTGCAGTTTGTGTCCTCTCATTTTCTCTTTGACCTACATTATTTCACCAATCAAAACTGAACAGTGGTGATATCCTTCTCCTCCTTCTTAACTTTTAATAAAAAGATAAAGTCAGAACTTTTGAACTTTTTATTAAAATAAGCTACTAAATTCTCTTGCCTTTCTTATAGTTGAGCTTAACTAAGAATTTAATGTGTCATTTCCCCGGAGGACTCGCTGTTACTTGGGAGACAGGAGACAATCTACGAACCCTTTCCCAGGTGGCTAAACTAATAAGGGAATGTCAGTTTCAAAGTTCACAGGTAATCAATGCTTCCCAAAGTCAAGTTTTCTGGTTTGGCAGGAATCATAATCAGTTATAGGCATGAGTTTATAAACTTTTTCTACTTTCCTCCCAAATAAAGAACTAACTTTTAGCTTTATTTCATTAAGATTTATATTGTACTTTAACAGTTTAGACCAAAAGTTTTCCTAACCTAGTTTATCACAGTATCATATACTATTCATGACCTCTAACAGAAAACACAGTATAATGGAATTCCTCAGATTTTCTGAGAAGATGGAGGGCCCTTCTGGAAAATCATCTTCCAAAATCCCAGGAAAATTTCCATGGTTTACCTGAATTCTATTAAAATTTTCTTTTACTT
Organism: Manis javanica; assembly: GCF_040802235.1. NCBI lineage: Eukaryota > Metazoa > Chordata > Mammalia > Pholidota > Manidae > Manis > Manis javanica. The sequence goes on along the minus strand of NC_133170.1, from coordinate 10,996,946 downwards.
TTGATTTACATGTTGGAGTATGCCAAGTAACCCTGGCTTTAGAACAGGTGGATTCTTGAATCCTCCTTGAAATAAAAACAACACAAAATCATCACATAACATTGAACTGATTTGTCGAAAAGGAAAAATATAGACTATCATATAGGTGGTCCCCTTCAGTCGACTCTTCCCCTTTACTATGCAAATTCTTCAACTTGGAAGCCAAAGAAAAGTTGCTTTCATGTTTAAATCAAATCTTTGCAAATAAGTGTTATTTCTTCTCTTTTTCTTCTGATACCAAAAACATTTGATATTTCTTTTTGAACAGTTACTTAATCAATCCTCCAAGTTCTAAACCGCATGAACATCTTCCCAAGGCCACCAGTGCCCTCAGGTTCCACCTCGGTGCAGCCAGTGTGTGTTGTCAAGTCCTTACACAGCACAGTACCATAATGGGGCATTTCAACCTGTTCTAGATTCCACAGCTTGGGACTCAGAGAGAGAGCTGGGAGATTTTTCAGAGCAGATTTTAAAAACTGGTATATGAGATATAGAATAAAAGCTAAGGGATTAAAGATTGCCTAACCTGGAATAAAGAAGTCTAAGAAATACTCTTAACAATATAAGTCTATTTCAAGGACAAGGTAATATATTTATTTCCATCTCCACTGATGTTACACTTAGCATGAAGATTCAGATGCTGCATAAAATACACTAATAATTACATTCTGGAAATGAGTTAACAAGAACAGTTATGGGCCATCCATTCCTGCTGATCTTTGGGATTAAATAAATCCTTATCTGCTTCAGATAATCTGAGTATAGTGCTGCCAGAAGACAAGAGGATATTACCTGACCTCTCAAGGTTTCTGCAAGGCCTTTATTCTAACATTTTGCTTTTGGCCCTTACTTTGGTAAGTTCTCATGTAACTAAGAGCCTGAAAATTATTCATTACTCAATGTGTAATAAAAACAATTCTAACATTTCCTTGAGTAAATTAAGAGAGGGCTGCAAAGCAAAGGTAAGGATTTATAGTGGTACCTTTATGTATCACTGTATGTATGTTTTATATGTATATATGACATATATATAACGTGTATTTGTGTATATACATGTGCAAAGAAGGAGCTTTTAAAAATCTACCAGGCAGATGTAGATACTCCACTACTTCAGTGTGAAAAGAAAATAGGAAATACTACTAATTGGCTTTTTTTTAATCAACCATGAAATGTTTCACCAATACAACTCAACTCTTCCACATAAGACATCAAAATACCAAAAACCCCATAAAAATAAGAGCCACATTTTAAAATAAATGTTAGGTACAGATAAGATGTAAATTCACATTTTCAGTCCCTCACCAATCTCTGAAATAGTCTCCCAACCAAATGCACATATGCTAATAACCCAGAAAGAATGGAGAGAAGGGCTCTCCATACCTATGTTCACATATAACTTAGAGTGCCTTGATACCCAAGTACATTTCAAGTAACTTAATAAATTACTTTCAGTGTAATTGCCTTGTAATGAGTGTCATGAAAAATGATCAGAGAATCCTTTTCTTGTCCCCAAAGGATGGGCCTGCACAAATCCATATGCATGATATTAAAACAAGATTTACCTCTATCGTAGGATCATATTCATCCACAAAGTGGTTCTGAATTAGCTGTATCGTCAAGGCACTCTTGCCAACGCCACCAGCTCCAACTACCACAAGCTTATATTCAGTCATTTTCAGCAGGCCTTATGATGAAAATAACGAAAATGGGATCGCATTAGAACATACGTCATACGTGAGGTTAATAGAACCCAAAGACTGTCATTACCTTTTAACACCAATCAACTTTTATATGGAAAACTACGTGAGAATACCTCACATAATTCAATGATGAAAGCCAGGTGACTACAGATGTGCACTGTAATGAAAGGCACTTCGTTTACAAACTTCCCACCAACATGTGAGAAAAATGCATTCGGAGTACAAAATTCTTTCATCATATTCAGGTTGTTCTATCTAAACAGCCAGTCTGCTGTTCTGCAGCAGTTCAGGGCTCCCAAAGGAGAACACCATGACTTTACTCAGTGCAAGTGCCCAGAATAGGGCTCTACACCCTGTGGACACACCCACACAAAACTTGTTGACAGCTACCTCAACAGTATTCCTAGTTGACTCTAGTCCCTAAGAATTGCAAATGGCTATGCTGGATGTCTTCGTTGGAACCAACAGCTACAGAAGACTTAAAAAGCATCATCACAGTGTGACGGATAGTCAGTCAGCAAGGATCAGATGGCGGCTGGGTGGAGGATTGTCAAATGAAGTTGGACTGTGGAGTGGGGGAAAAAAATGGAAACACTGAAGCAGATGACAACATTTGATGACATTTTAATCTGTAAAATACCTGCTGGGAAAAATAATGATGTAAAAACTAAGAGATCTTTTGAGAATTTTGAACTTACTAGTCAGTTTAGATGATTAGATAACCAAAATACAGAATCCAATATTAGTGCTGAAGAAGAGTAGTTTGCACAAGAAAATTATAATTGTATAACACTTAAAGATAAGCACTTTTAATGAGAGAATTCTTAAAAGACATGAGTGAATATTTCCCAGTAATCCACGTGATTTTACTCAATGCTTCTTATACGTGCTCTCCCAACAACTGCAATAAATAGTAGCAACCTGAAGGTTTATGGTACAAAATATTTGTCAGCTGTTTCAAACTTTTTGAAATAAAATGAATTTATCTGATTTTATCTCCTTTCTCAACCACTACAGGATATTATTACAAATAGGAATGAACTGTAGAAAGAATGTCAGTAAGTGCATGATAATTTATTACAGGGTAAGCGGTTTCAAATTAATGAATGCAGATACAAACACTATGTACGTGCAGTAACCGACTTAGCGAAGACCAAGAATTATGCAAATAGGCACCAAAAAAAAAAAGTAGTTTTCCAAATGATAATATACCAACCACCTACTCACCCTATTCCTGAGCCCTCTCACAAAGAGCAGACAGGCTAGACAACTGTTCTATCACAGACTGTTAATATCACAGCTCCTTGGTCTACTCTCTGCCACCACCCTTGCTTGCGATTGTCTAGGGCATTACCTCCCACTTTTTATTCCAAATATAGGCCACAGCAAATAGGATAGACACCAAAACGTATCCTTGAGCTTCCTGCCCACCCCACCCCCAAAGCAATCTGGATAGCGTGCCACAAAAGTAGGTCTTAAAATGTGGTCCAGGAAGCCATCAGGGTTCCCAAGACTTTTTGGGGGTCCCACAGATCAAAACTATTTTCATCATAATACTATGATGTTATTTACCCTTCCCACTCTCATTCCTTCACAAGTGTAGAATTTTCCTGGTTATCGTAACAGACTGCAGAAAAGTTGTGAAAATTCAGATGTCTTCTAGTGAGCCATATAATTAAGAGATTTGCAAAAGTGGGAAAACAATGACACTCTTCTCACTAAATTGTTTTGAAAGGTTATTTTTCATTAAAAAAAAAAAACCAAGTATGCCACCAAGTAATGGGCTTGTTATTTCTATTTTTAAATGAACTAATACATTTTTTAAATTCTCAGTTTTAATTTCTATTATGGCAAATATTGAAATATCCCACATTCCATCTTCAATAGTTTACTGTAAAGCTTAGTTGTATACACACATGTGGAATCTAAGAGACACACACCTTCTGGTCTATGTGTTTATGCAGTGGTTGTTTCTACAAAAGATCCTTGAACTAGATTTTAAAAGCAAGTAATATTTAAATCCACTAGAGAGAAGTGGGTTCCCAAGGAGCCTTACTAGAGATCACAGGCCACAAGGGCCCCCTCACCCTCACCCAAAGCTACAAAACCTAGCAAAGGGGTGGAAGTGGGACCAGACACAGCATTTTGTTAAGGAAAAAAAAAAAAATCACTTTTACTTGTCATAAAACTATCAACTCACCTACTATCTCTTAAAACCAAGTATACTTGGGGATGTCTACAGTTTCAAAGTAAACAGTACTGTTATCAACCATATTTGATGTCTACAGTCTATTTCATGTTCCAGCCAGCGTTTTGGACCTTAGTCACCTAAGAGTGACATCACTCATATGGTTGATTCTGAGACGATGATTACAAACAGAATTTTTTCCTTTGCAATTTCTTTTTAAGTGATTTCCCCCCATTATCAATGTAACATGTATTGTGTAAAAATTAGAAAATACTTTTCTGTTCTTAACCTTCTATTCTGATGGATATCAAGATTTAAGAAAGCTAGCTTAAGACTTCAGCTATAGCACGCACATTGCCTAAGAGTATTTCAGGCAGTTGGCCAGCAGATTGCTACAATTAACTCTCTTGTAAATCTTTTTTTTTTTTAATTGTGTGAGTGCTTTTTAGTAGTAGTGTAAAAACTCTCGGGATGGGGGTCAAATTTTTAAGGACGACGATAACATAGGGGAGACGAGGAAAAGGACACGTTGAGGCAAATTAAACTTCAGGTACGATTTTGGCTACTGCCGTCTGCCTCAACCGGCGAGGAAAAAGCCCAGATTCTGCTCTGCGGGTTTTCTGCGTGTGCTTTAACTTGACAAAGCAAAATAGACCTTCTGGGATTAACTTTTTCCTTTTCACCAAGTCACAGGCTTTGCGCTGTAGGGTGTTGGCCACCTGTTCTTCCACCACCATCTCTACCTCCACCTCCTCCTTTGTGGCCACAGCAATGTCACAGCCCGTGCATGGGGGAGGGGAGCAGTCAGGAACTCGGCTGCAGATGCCTCTTTCCCAAACACAATACCCTCAAACGGGTCTCTGAGCACTTTCCTTTGCTCTTGCAAAACGTGACCTCCCCTCTTCCTCGTGTACCCCCTACACACTGAAAAGGACCACGACCCGTGCCGGCTGCGCTCGAGGAAGAAGTTTATGCCTCCGTCCTGGAGATGCTGGATGCAGCAGGGAAGGCAGCGGCCGAGGCGGCGAGCGCGGGGAAGGGAGGCAGAGGTGCGGGAGCGCGGGGGGAGCGGGGGAAGCCGCGAGGGGGAGGGGAGGCCGGGGCGCGGCGGGGTGCCCGCCACCGACCCGAAGCGCGCGGGGCAGCCCGCCGGCCGCCCCAGCCGCGGCGCCCGGGAGGAGGAAGGAAGGGGTTCCCCGTCCAGGAAGCAGCCCAGGGGCGGCCGCCGCGAGCCTCACCCGCCCCAGCCCCGCACCGCCCACCTCCCCGCATCGCCGCCCCGGCCGGCCGCCCGCCCGCCGGGGGTCCGCGCCCGCGCCCGCGCCGCACCCCTCCCGGGACCCCTAATTCATTCACTCGGCCCCGCCCGGCGCCGGCGAGGAGGGTCGGGACCGGGGCAGCGGCCCGGAGGGGCGGCCCGCTCCGTACCTCTCTCCCGCACCCGGGAGCCGCCGCGCCTCTGGCCCCCGCCGCCGCCCTCAGTGCCTGCGCCGCGCGCGCTCCCAGTCCGAAATGGCGGGGGCCGGGAGTGCTGGCCGGGCAGCCACCGCCGCCGCCGCCGCCGCCGCTCTGCCTCCGCCGCCGCGCCGCCGCCTAGGGAAATCGAGCGCCGAGCGCAGCGATGAGCCCGGGGCCGGGCGGCCGCAGAGGGCAGCGCTATCGAGGCGCTCGGCGCTCGATTCCTCTCCAGCGGCCGCGCGGGAAGGGGCGGAGGGGGGCGGTGCGGGAAGCGGGAAGGGAGCCTGCGGGCGCCGCGGGCGGGAGGAGGGGGCGCGGCCGGCGGGGCCGGGGGCTCGGGGCGGTGCCTCGGCGCGCGGAGGAGGGGCTGCCGGCCGCACGCGGCGGCCCGCCCCCAGGCTCTCGCCGCAGAGCCCGGCCCGCGGCCGCCCGCTGGGACGCGCGGTCGCCTCCCGCCCGCCGGAAGACCCGGCCGGCGACCCGCCGCCCAGACCCTGAATATCGGCGAAAAGCCCGCCGCCCCTGCGGCGGGGCTGGCCTGCGCCTGTGCACCTTCCTTTGCTATCATTCCTGCAAGTAATAAACGTGCAGTCACCGAGCGTGGGGGGTGATGTAAGGGATCTGGGGAGAGACCTGCAGACAGTTCCCCCTCCGTCCTTCTGTTCTGGGCCGGCTGATTACCAGCCTCGAAGCTCCGGGGCCAGGAGCCGAGCCCCAGGCCCAGACAAACGTGACAAACCCTTTCACCGCTGTCTGCTGTTTGTTGCTGCAGGTCTACGCGTAGATTGGAGCCATCCCAGGTCCCTCCAAACAGCGACTTCGAATGTACCAATTGCCGCTGACAGCACAAGCACAAAACAAAACTATTTTTAAATGGAAGTGCCCTTGATTAGACCCAAGGAGAATCATTCCAACATTAATTAGAAGGCTGAGGTTAATCGGTTAACGTTCAGGGAGTTACTACATTAAACAATGGAACAATTAAAACTGCTGGCATACCCAGAATCTTTGCTGATAACCTAGCTAGAAAGGTAAATTGTTTGGGAAAGTCTTAAAAGAGGGAAGACAGGCAGACCACGCCTGTACCTAATAGGACCACCCATCTAGCCCGCGTCATGAAACACAAATACAACGATTAAACCCTAACGGTTACGTCTGTTAATCTCGGCCTTACACCAGCTGTACCCTTTTCTTCTTACCCCTTTGGGAGGCTGTAATCCGCAAGGCTCAGTCCTGCCTCCCTCTCCAAGCACCTGGTACCAGGTGGCAGACAGGGAAGGGAAAAGGATGTGCCTAATGTATGTCAAGTAGTTGCTAAATGAATTGCTCTTTATTTGATCATCACAACAACTTCATGAGATCAAATACTTTTCATTATTTTATGCAGAAATTCAATTTAGAGAGGTTAAAAATCGGGCCCAAATTCACACCGGGGAAATGAAGTATCCATATCAGATCATGTACAATTCTGCTCCCAACACCTTAGAGTGGCTCCCATCCCCTAACATACAGCAAATCTCCCCAAATGCTGCATGGCTTTCCTCAATTCCTGCACATACACACTGGTTCCTGGCTCTTGACACAGCCAGGCAGGTCCCTTCCTTAGGGAATTTGCATTGGCTGTCCCTTTACCTGGAACACATGTCCACTACATATATACAAAGCTTCCTCAGATGCTTGCTTATAAACCTTTATTCAAATGTCTTTTCTAGTGAGTTTTCCTCAAAAGATTGTTTTTGATACTGATTCTTTTCCTGCCTCCCCCATATCCTATCTCTTCTCCTGCTTTTTCTTTTTTCCAGAGTACTTACCACCTTTTAATTACCATATAACTTATTTTGTTTTCTGGTCTTGCTCTCACCAGAATAGAAGCTCCCCAAGGGCAGGGATTTTGTCTGTTTTACTTACTGCTACATTTCCATTGCCTCCAACACAAAAGGCACTGGATAAGTATTTGTGGAATGCTGACTGAAGTTGTGTACCCTCCCGTTGAACTCTGTGACTCTAAATCCTTCCTTAAAGTGCCTTAAGCCCTCTGTAATCTGTTTTCTTCACCCTCTTGCAAAATCTACCTTTAAACTCACCCAGGTCACCTGATAAACCACACCCTAGGGAGTCTAGAAAAATGTCTGCATGTAATGGACACAATGAGTTTTTGTTAAATCAATGAATTTGCCCTTATTTGTATGTTGCTTTGTAGTCACTCTTAAATATAAACCACAGATTTATTTTTCCTAACTTCAAGTACGTGGTAAGCTCTGGTTTTCTCTGACAGCTGCTAATAACAATGTTCTCCCTGTAGTTGGCGCTCCATAAATCTTAAAAGACTGTAAGACAGAGATGGCAAAGCTTTATATAGCACTTTGTGCTGATTATAAAAATTCTGGCATTAGCAGAAACCTAATCCATGCACACCGTTTCAGTTTTCATTTGCTTATGATTCCCAAAGTCAATCTCAGCCCAATATCTGTCACACACCCTACACTGCCGCTTGGCCTCACACTCTCTCTCCTTCTTTCCATTCCTACAGCATGTGCGCAGGTGCGTGTCAAGCCTCCCACCGTTCAGTCCCCGGGGCTCTCGCCCTGCCTCCTTGCCAACAGCCCCTTTGCTTACTGCAAGGCTTAGAGGAATGGGTCTCCAAGGTAAGTGCTTCATGAAGCCCTTGGCATACTTAGGAAAATGCGTGCTCCTGGACCCCTCACTCAGACATTCCATTTGGTCTCAGTTGAACAAGAAATCTTCATTTTTAATAAATCAAGTGTCCCTAAACTGGTGGACAAGTGTCTGTACATAGAGAAACTCCAATCTAGACACTGATATTCCTTCTTCTCTTGGCAGCTGCACTTTCTACCATCTTTTGGGGCTTCTCTTCCTCAAGCCTGAGGCTGCAGTGAATAGTCTCCCTGCCTCTCCCTTTGGTCTCCCCAAGGACAAGCACACAGGCCTGTACTCTGATCATGATAGGAGAAGAGAGGAAATAACAAAGAGCATAAGCTCAGCGATTCCAGGTTTGCGCTAAGATGTAATGAAGTTTCTAACCTTCCGCGTCAAAGTCCCCTGGGAAGGCAGCCACATACACACGTGCACGTCGGCACTTCCTTTGATCCTGCCTTATGATCATACTCGCCCTTTCCTTTGCAAGACAGCCTCTTCTGCAGATATCATAAAAGCCACAGCAGCAGGAATCCCCTTGTTTTAGCTGGGCTCTTAGGAGATACAAAACGCCAGGACATGGGTCAGAGTACTGCAAATGCTGAGGGTTTATCTTAAGGACATAAGGAAACTTAGGAAAACTACAGCATCAGTCAGAGCTACCACTCATTTCAGGAATCACTTGCAGTTCTTATGACCCCCCGCAACAGGCTCCAGTGGCTCACTCAGCCCCTCATCAGCAAGCATCTATTGCCCACACGTTAGTAATCTGCCATTCTCCTGAATCAGCATCTCTCTGCTTCTTTCTCGTGTACACTCTCAAGTTCTGCCCTCTCTGCTTCTAGTGACTGCTTGCTGTGACTTAGGTTGAAACATCCCAAAAGAGAGGATCTGAATGCAACGGTCATTCACTCTTCAACAAAAGGGCCTTAAAGGGACACAGTTTTCTTGATGGGTTACCTGATCGGTGGCTGGCCTCCTTACGCCTGCTTAGAGACCATGGCCTTTGTTTGTTGGGGTCAGAGCAGCAGGACACAGAGCAGAGAGGGTTAAGCAGAGGGAGCCACCTACGGATACTTTCATGGACTCTCTATCACTTTTCTGAGGTGGGAAATTTGTACCCCTGAATAGGTGCTATTTAATTCACTTACTCAGCACATAATCTCCTCTGAATACTATTTCATTAGACTTTGTATTCTTTTTTTGCATATGTGTTTTCCCCCCTAGGTTATTAATTCTTCAAAGTCCCTTCCTCACTTCTATATGCCATAGCTCTTACACATCATAGGGCCTCTATAAATACTTGTTGGCATGAATGAGATTATATTATAAAACACCAGCCTTTCATTCTCATTTAGCCAATTTCCTAGCCCATTTCTAGATGAACCTCCTGTCATCATCTTGAAGGCCTGTCCAAAACCAAATTCCTCATCTTCCCAAACAAATTCTCTCTCCCAATTTTTTGCTCTCAACTGAATGACATCATAACCCTTCAAAACATTTAAATTTGATTATTTAAATTAATTCGAACCCGCTATGCATTCAAGTTTTAATTATACTTCCAAAGTATTTTCTCTTATCTGCCTCTTCTACCTACCTTCCTTCCTTCACACCTACCTTTCCTGGACACCTTCTCCATGACTCCCTGGCCTCCTGGTATTCTTTTCAAATCAGGCCATATGCTGTTGCCAGGTTAATCTTCCTTACACATGCCTTTCATCATCATCAGACATTTACTCTGCACCTACACCACATAGGCTGCACTCGGGCAGATTATATATTTTAAAAGTGCAAAGAATTACAAGCTAAGTACCTAACGAGCACCTGAAGACAATGATAATGACCTTAGAAATGAGAGGGGGAAATGATCACTGGTCTCAGCTAAGCATTTACTAAGACTGAATCTTACTTATAAAATCCTTAACAACTCGTTATATCCAGCTGAATCAAGTCTAGATCTTAGGTGGCCACCTTTTGATAGCATCCATGGTCTGGCACCATCCTGCCCTGTGATTTTGTCTCCCACCCTCCCAAAGTAGGTGCTCCTCTCCTCTCAAGCACATCCCCTCTCTATGCCATGAACCTCACAAAATGTGCCTTTGCTCCTTGCCTCTCTCTTTGCTAAAATTCTCTCTCCCAGAGCTAGATCTAGAACAAGTTCTACCTTCTTTATGAAAGCTGTGTTCATTATGCCATCTCTTTCTGATCTATTATTTCATATGGGTTAATCATGTCTCCCCAAGTAAATTCTAAAATCCCAGAGGCAAAAACGCTATCTTAAGTGTGTGAACCCCACCCAGCCATGCAAGCCTAGTGCACAGCAATTACTCAATAGCTACATGAATGCTTATAACGTACTTATCAGCAAGGCAAACATGATGAAAGCAGTGTTTGAGGAAGATTAGAATGGCAGCTAAATGCAGAAAAGATTGGAGATAAAAAAGACCTCAGGTAAGGCATTTTATCGATGGTGTAACAGTCCCCGTGATAGAGGGAATGGTGCACCGGCTGAATTTCTAGTTCTGTAAACTAGAACAAATTCACAAATCTCTGCCAGCTTTGTGTTTAAGAACAGAATGATGACACAACAGCTTCCATTTGTTGAACCCCTCCCTGTGAGCCACACAAGGTCTGTACACTGTCTTTAAGAACACATCTACCCCTGTCTGTCCACTTCACCTCTTCTGCACTCCGACTGTCGTGCAAGCCACCATCCACCACCCTCTTCCCAGGGGAACAGTCATCTCTGATGGGTCTCCTTGCTTCTGTCTGTTGTTGCTCCACCACAGTCCATTTCCCATGGAACAGCCAGACTGATTCTTTTCAAAATGCAAATTGAATCGTGTGACCAGATCAAGCTCTGCAAAGGCTTTTCATTGCACTCAGAATAGAATTCAAACTCTTTCAAGAAATTTCGTCACGTACTTTTACCTACCTCTGATCGCACCAAGTACCACCCTTCTCCCTGGGCTCTGACCACACCAGCCACCTTTTCCTTCCCAGGACTACCAAGCTGGTGCCCTCCTAGGGCCCTGAACTTGCATGCTCCTGCCAGCAAGCCTCTTTCTGCTCCACAGCTTAATTCCGCCACTTCAGTGAGAGATTCCCCAACACCCAGTCTAAATCAGCTCTCCACCTGATTCACTTACTCTACCCTTCAAATAATCACTCCCCACAGGGGCTGTTTTATTCTTTTACTTAGTGCTTATCATATCTGAAATTACCATGGCCATTTGTTTGTTTGCTTGTCCCTCTCCTGAAATATAAATTTCATGAGCCAGGGACTGCTGATTCCTCAATGCCCTGAGAGAGCTTACCACACAGTAGTCACTTAATAAAGATAATTTCCTGATAAATTGCTCTAAAGAAAATACTATGACTAATAATTGCCACTAAGTGAAGTTTCTGCTCTCTTTAAGTTCACAAAAAGCAGTGGTTCTCAGACTTGGATTTCAGGATTCTTTGATGTAGTAAAAATTATTATGTTCCTTTTGATTGATTCATGTTAGATAGTAATAAACTCATTGCATGCTAACACAAATACCAGTTTTATGAAAATACCTCTATTTCAAAAAATTGAAGACTAGCGTTTTAACATGTTTGCAATCTCTTAAATGTCTGGCATAATAGAAGAAGCTAGATTCTCATAGCTGCTCCTGCATTCTAACTGTTTTGATATCACAGAGTCTCTAGAAAGCTCCACAGTATAACTCATAAGAGAAATTAAAGTGGAAAAAGAAAATAACAGTATTATTATGAAAATGGGTTTGACCTTGCAGAACTCCTAAAAAGGTCTTGGAACCTCTAGGGGTGCCTGGATCACACTTTGAGGACTACCATTCAAAAGAAAATTTTGTTATGTTTTTTTACTAGTAACAGGTCCAAGTTTAATAAAGACCAATGTAATAATTAGCTTTTCCAAAATTATTGTTTTGCTTCTCAGAACAGGCTCTCTGAGTCCCTATTAGACAACTTCCTTTGATGATGGTTTGGGAAGAAATTATTGTAAAAAATATATATATACATAAAATATACTTTGGGGCATGCCCCAAATAATGTACTTCATTGCAATAACTGAACATTCTTGTTTTTAGGTCAGTTTTATGTTCTTCGGGATTTGAAGTAGTTTACAGATATTAATTAATTGAACTTCCCAGGACACCAAGGAAATGTTTTTAAATACAATTTTTAAGCATTTTGCAGAAAGTTTGACGTGGTAACAGGACTTTCCCCGGCTTAAAGGCAAGTTGTGAGCAAAAATAACAAATTATCGTGTATTCATTGTGACTATAAACACACCACAGATCTTCTTTGACTCTGATAGGGTTATATCCTGATAAACCCATCCTAAGTTGTACATATCTTAAGTTGAAAATATATTTAATACAGCTAACCTACTGAACATCATGACTTAGCCTAGCCTCCCTTAAATGTGCTCGAACACTTATGTTAGTCTACAGGGGGGCAAATCATCTAACACAAAGCTTGTTTTATAATAAAGTGTTGACTCTCTCATGTAATCTGTTGAATACTGTACTGAATGTGAACAACAGATTAGCTGTGTGCCTACAGAATGGTGGTAAGTGTATCCATTGTTTACTGTCATGATCATGAGGCTGTCTGGGAGCCGCTGCCCAGCACCACCAAAGATTATCATACTGCATATTGTTAGCCTGGGAAAAGATCACAATTCAAAGTCAAAGTACAGTTTCTAGTGAACGCATATAGCTTTCGTACCATCTTAAAGTCGAAAAATCAATGAATCCAACCATTGGAAGTTGGGAGTTGTATGTATATATTCTCCAGATTGTTTTAATTTACCAGGCTTGCCAGGAGTGTAGGTAATATTATAATGAAAATTTTTACTCTCAATGTCTCAACAGTCCTTGATTCTTCCCCCCTTCTTTTCTTTCCTTCTTTCTTTTTTTTCTTCCCTTACTGCCTTCCATCCTTCCTTCCTTTTTCTTCTTTTCCAAAAAAATACCAAAACTATGAAACTCCTCAGACACTAAATCTTAGCCCAGCTCCATAAAATATGCTGACCCTCTAACTGTCCTAACCTAAGTGACCCCAAACTCATATTGTGCCCCATCTGATGTTCAAGTCAATCACAATAAAATCTCCCATAACGTTCAAAGGCAGAAGCCTCAAAATGACCCACGAGGGGCCCATTACCATCCTAACAGCACATCCTCCCATTCCCTTGAGGGCACGCTAGTCTCCTCCCACTTCCCCAGATGGCCCAGCAGGCACTCACCTCAGGGCTTCTGCACGGAAGGTCCCTCCTACCTGGGAAGCCCCTTCCCTCAGCTAACCACACCATTTGCTCATTTCTTTCAGGTCTTTTCTGAGATGCCACTTTCTCAGTGGGATCCCTGACCACCTTATTTAAAACTGCAGTTTCCACTCCACAGCTCTCTCTTCCCTTTATCTGCATTTCTTTTCTTCATAAAACTTCTCACCATCTGCCACACAAGATGTTTCCCTTATTTACTTGCTCATGGCCTGTCTTCCCCAACAGGAAACCAAGCAATACATGAAGTAGGATTTGTGTCTGTTCTACTCACTGTTGAGTTCCCACTGCTGGAACACATAGCAGAGAAAATGCACTTTGACATGCATCAGAATGATAAGAATGTGACCAATCGAAAAAATATGCTAAAATATAATAAATATGTACTGCAGAAAACCATTCCGAAACAAACTATAATATCAATAAACAAGGATAAATGAACACTCCACTCAGTTGCATCTCCTGGCTTCAAAATCTTCTACAGCTTGTATTGTTTTTTAAAAGTGAATGGTAGGTCTACCCAAATGAGTTCTGTTAAAAAGTAAAATGGTGAGCTGAGTGCAAATTCTCCTCATGCTTTTATGAGAGGTAGTTAACTACCTTTGAACATATTTTGCATATATTTTGTTTTTTTGTTTTTTTTTATGGTTTAGACTACCAATGAGGCTGAAATCAGTTTACAGAAACAAGCAAAAGTAAATGAGCCCTCAATAACTCATCTGATTTTCTAAATGAAAATTTACTGGGATTAAACATATTTACATAGATTATCAGAGAGTAAATTCTATGCAATTGTATGTAATTATTGACAGAGTTTGAAAAAAATCAAAGTTCAGAAAATAGATAAAATGAAAAAATGTAAGGGCCTCTGTCTAGTTGAGACTGGTACGTGCATGTGCGAATGGGGGAGGATTTGTCCGCGTGTCCTGTGCTGACACTGGGTAATGCTTGACGGTGATAGCACCATCAAGGCCAGTGACTCTCAACTAAGCAAAGTGTTGAGATGTATTTCGTTGTGAGGATATCCCCAAGTCATTTGTAGCTAATATAAAAGTATTTCACACTTGAGTTAGCTTAAAAAATTAATTCATGCTGGTTTATCACTAGCACATGCTTCTCAAGCTGACGTGAATTCTCATGTTTTCTTGAGTCAGAGTCGCAGCTGGTTCCCGAGGGAGTTTTATGATAACTGTGATTATCTTCAGTCATTTGTGTCTTGGATAGAGAAGACTGCGAATCATTAGTCTGCTTTTTTCTAAAGAAAATCAGAAATCCTACAAAAGAAAGAAAAAGGAGAAAGCAAAGCAAAGCTTTGATGCCATTATCAATAGAGTATTGAACCATCTTTTCCAAATGTTTCTAGAGTAGAACACTTGACAACCAATCCCCATGAGCAGCCTTCAGACAGTTAGAGGCAGGCAACTGCAGTGCATGTAAGTTCACAGGGTGAAATGTGAGCTTATAAAATTCCGGAAGGTGCAAGGTTAGGCATTGAGATTCAACACCTACAGGTGGATCGCTTTTGGTTTTCTCACAAATGTAAGAATTCTCAGAGCATCTGAGAAAAAAGCATTACTTCCTAAGTAAAAGAATTTGGGACTGCTTACAGTAACATTTCTACCCAAAATAGTAAACAATGTGTGGTGTGGTTATTATTTTTCCTTATGTGCATTTGAAGAAACAAGCTGTTATGGAATTTTGCATCTTGTATGCAGTCCTGTTGCTAAAAATGAAAGAAAGATGTGTCATATTGCTGTGGTATTGACTTGCCATAAAGAGCTGGAATAAATACCTAATGAAGATGGGTGTACATGCAAGACACTAACACAAACACTAAACAGTAACACTGTAAGTATGTGTAGTGTTACGATAACAACCATCCACACTACCTCTCACCTGGGCTTCTGTACTAGGTTCCTAATTTGTCCTGGGTTCTGCCTCCTCCCCACTATGATTTTTCCCTCATTGAATCCACTACCTATTAACCCTCTTGAAGCACAATGCTGACATCCCTTTGTTTAGAAATCATAAATACCTGCAGAATAAAGAGAAAACCTGAATCTACTTTTCCAAACTCATTTCTCACTAATATTCCCCTTGAGGTGTTTTACTTAAAGTTCAACTTCTTTACTTCCCCACTTGCCCCACACTAAGACTTTGTCCACTGCCTGGAATTCTTATTTCCATGTCTGAATGTTCCCTAATAGTCAAGAATTAGCAAAGACAGGTTCTAACAGGAGGAGGAGAGCCCCAGGCGTAAGACCTATTCCTTAGGTTTATGGGGAAGTGAATACCTTCCAAAGGTACAGCCCTTCAATTACTATTTTCATAATGTTCTGTCCAGTGTATTTTTATCATAGCCTTAAAAACTTTCATGACAACAGTTTAAAATTCCCATTTTAACAGCATGTGTTTGGGAAAGCAGTCCCTTCCTTCAATCCCAACTAGGCTTTGCTCAGATGGCACTGTCTCCACAAAACCTTGTGTCTGATTCTCTCAGTAAGGAATAATTTCCACTTCTCTAAACTCTCATTATACCTTACACACTTGTCTTATTCAACGTTCATTCTGATATCTGTGGGGCCTTGTGAGTGTCTGGTGCTGACACTGCAAGGTAAGAAGTGATCCTACTGCCAAACATTCAACCTCTAACCCTCCCATGTTTTTGTTGTGTTACGAGGGGTCTCTGCAGTATGCAAGGTATAGGCACACCCAGATTAGCCTTTCGTTAATTAACAAGGCTACATTGTAAAGCTATGCAGGGAAGTAAAAGAACCACAGTTTCAACAGCCAAATCGATGAAGAATGGAATGTGAATCCAGGACATAGTGATGCTTGGGACCCTCCAGGCTCTGAAGAAGCTCTAGTGACCTGCTCAGTTGGCCAGCCCCATCCTCTCAGCTCAAGTGGCACATTATTGCTTGCTCCTTATTCTAGTTTTCTGCTATCACAGTCACTTAGTAACCTCCAATATCTATTTCTTCAACTTGAGCCACATGGCTAACAAACTTATTCTCTGCGCATGTCTCACACTCGAACATCTGGAAGGTGAATTTAACCAAACCAGCCAGTGAGCGACTTGTTTATTTTGGACTCTGGACCTGTTTTGCACAGAGCTTGTGCCCCGACCACTTCTGGGTTTAGATGTTGGTCTCAGATCCAATCTTTCAAGCATTGGGAT
This sequence comes from Manis javanica, assembly GCF_040802235.1. NCBI lineage: Eukaryota > Metazoa > Chordata > Mammalia > Pholidota > Manidae > Manis > Manis javanica. Next base: position 10,980,432 of record NC_133170.1, on the reverse strand, counting down.
GCATAACATTAACACAAAATAACAATTCTAAGTTGTTTTTCTTGGAATATATCAGGCAATCAAAGCTTCCTATCAGATATACCTTTATTATACCTATTTGTAATGTTTCATGGCCCCTGCTTGAAGACATAATTGTGTTCCATTTATCTCTGCATCCTCCATAGAAAGTAACTTAGTACCTAGTCCAGAGTAGATGCTTAATATGTATTGATATGTTCTAAGGTTATACCCTAAATCTAAATCCTATGCCTCCCAACGAAATGCTGTAAAATGGAATCGGGCATCAGTTATTTTCTAAGGTGGTTAAATATTATCTCGGTTCTCCTGTCACACTAAAACAGCATTTCAGTATTTTTACATACAGGTCTGGCCAGGAGGGTATAAAGCCAAAGGGGGATTTGCATTTCTCTCCACTGTGGAATATGTTATAAACAATTCTACAAGTTTTCACTAGAGGCTAGAGTCCCTACAGACATAAGAAATGCCACTAACTGCCAATTGATGTAAATGTAGTAGAAAAGAATTTCTGGGGTGGGTGAGAATGTGGAACAAAGTTTATGTCGTAGGTCCCACAGCCACATTTCTAGTCCAGCTCTGATTTGGCAGCCATCCAGTGGGGCCACATGAAGATGTAGATAACATTCTAAAACCAGAGATTTACTGGTGCATTTCTGTTGTAAATTTTTTATTTCTAAATAATTTGTTCTTTCCCCTTCTTTATATCTTCTGGATTGTATAGGTAGTGGTGTTATGCTCACATAAAGCAAAACATTTAGTTTTTTGCCTTTAGTATTACTGTTCCAGAACCTTTTTTATCACTAGGCTCTTTCTCATATTCACTTTGGAAGGCTTCTTTATTTCTCTAACAAAAATTATCTATAACTGTGCTTTGTCATACATATTTTTGATATGCGCACATTTCCTTTCATAATGACTCTTTCCTGAAAAGAATATCAATAAAGACAAGTCCATAAAAAATGTAAAATATTTATGTAAACTCTCATTTTACTTTCAAATCACTTATCAAATATGAATGCTTTCACCCCAAAAGAAAAGGATTTATTTGCTTTTTCTGCATGATTACCTCAGCGTGTGGAAAGAGAAACACAGAATCATTTTATTAGACATTAGTTTGAAAGTTTTTCATTAGAAACATTGCTACTTGAACTGAAAAAAAATGAGAGAAATGAATGTTACATGCGCCGTAAGAAAAATTTTATGGGTAGAAGAAACAGCACCAGCCCTTTTAGAGAATAATTCTAGTCTAAAGCATTAACAAGTTTAAGCAATGAATAGTTTGCTTTTTTACTGGGAAAATAAAACAAGATGAATTCTTCAGACAGTTCTAGTTCAGTATATGATCCATCAGTTTTAACCTCTTGAGCTGATTTGTGAAATCAGATACGTAATTTCCATATTAAATGTTTTGTTACCCAGGAAATGCAGGCTTTTGTGGCATAGCTCTTCAATATTATACATAATGTATGACCACCATCAGCCTCAATTTATATTCAGCAAGTCTTTGTTGCGAAGTATCCATACCATTAACAGAGATAAACATATTTACCCAAAACTTCACACACGACTCTGCATTTTCCTTAATGAAAACATTAATAGGCCAAAATGACATTCTATTTTATCACTAAATGTTCTTGTTGTCTATTATTTGCAAATTAAGCTATGTCACTCAGGTGCATAAGCTAATATGATTAACATCCAGAGAGCCCTTCAGGAATCTCAATAAAATATACCATCTGTGCATTGTTCCTAAGGGATCTGTGGCAGCTAACAATATGTTTAGAGTCAGAGGTACTCTTATCGTTGAAAATTTCTGCTAGAAAATACTTCTGTGTTTACTTGGGAACAAGGACCCATAATGTAACATTCAACAGCATAATTTACTTTCATTTTAGGAGACAATTTTCTTTCCTAAATGAATAATTATTTTTAGGCTTACACCAAGGGATTGTTCAGGGTAGAACACAAATTATTTTCTGACACCACACAATACAGGCCCTGCTAGCAACAGAGGCTGATCCTTCATTTTCTCACTCGCCTACCGAGAGTAGAATAATGTGGTGAAAGGCTTTGGCACCCTCACCTTTAATTTCCAGTTTGTTTTCTGATGGGAAAATTTCCCTCTATTTAGAGCAGTTTTTAGAAATGAGGCCCCCTAGAATCTTGGTAGCCCATAGAGCCCCTCTTTCTGGCTTTGTTTTCCTATGGGTCTATCTACTGTTATTTCTCCACTTCTCCTTTAATCCTTGATGAGAAAGGACACTGCCTACACTAATGATAAAAAGGAAGGTACTATTAAAATTACTTACAGAAATGTCTATCTGTTTAATAATGATAGACAATACTACGGAAATAGGCCTATTCAGGGTATACCCAGCCACTCAGAAATGAAGTTAGAGCTACACACTAGTGGGAAATGGAGAAATACAAACTTGGTCTCAGTTCAACATGTTTTGCCTCTTGATCAGAACCGTCTGCTAGGAGATGGAGCTGTGTGACCCAATGCCGCGGCCCCGGATTTCTTACACCGCCTCAGGACTGCCTCTGCTCTCACCCTGTTTGTCCCAGAGGAGCACTTACGGTTGCACACAGCCTTTGTTTCTTGTTTATTTGAGTGCAAGCTTCTTTAGGACAAGAGTCGTATCTTGTTCATCTATTCATCCAAAAAATATTGATCGAATGCCTACTAGGTGGACTCGTCACTGTTTTGGGTCCTGGGAACGTGGCAGTATAAAAGCAAACCAGAACAACACTCCCTGCCCCTCGGGCAGCCTGTCATCTAAGGTTCAGGACTGTGTCGCCTTTCTCAGACCCACCTGCCTGCGTTTTCCGGGCTTTGGGGTCTTGTATCCCCTGAATGTCTTCACATCCTGTCCTTCCAGCGCAGTCTCGCTCAGTGTCTGGTGTTCAATACATATTTATTGAACTGAAGAATTGTTCCTCTGTGTTCAATGGAGACATGGCCTGTGGCATTCCTAAAATAAGGAAAACAACAGTACATTGTTGTGGAGGACTGGCACAGTGTCACTGTGGCATGGCCTGTGTCGGTACAAGAAGGGCTCAGGATATTGGCTGAGCAGAGATGGGAGTGGCTAAGGGCAGAGAAAAGTAATTGGAGAGGTACCAGGACATTCCCCTTTCACCACCTAAGGAAGTAAGCGTGAAAGAGCTGGACAGAATCAATGAGGTGGTTGTAACTGGGTAGATCACCCTAAAAGACACAAGTTTTCTTCTCGAAGTGATAGAAATTTTCCTGTCCTGCAAGGATTATATTTTCTGGCTGGGAATGAAGGTAAAGGGAGAATGGAGGTGGAGATGGATAATGGATAATGAAGTTCTCCTAAAAAATAAGGGGTAGAGGTCTATTATAAAGATAAGTCAAAAACAGAGAAGAGATTGGTGTTTACCATGGGGAAGGGATTGGGAGCATGGGCAGAAGAGGTGAAGGGGATAAAGAGGCAAAAAAGTCCAATTAGGAGATAAATGAGTCACAGGGATGAAAATACAACATAGGGAATATAGTCCATAATATTTTAGTATCTTTGTATGTTGACAGATGGTAACCACTTACCGTGGTGAGCATTTATTAATGTTGTTGACTGTTGAATCATGTTGTATACCTGAAACCAATATATATCAACTAAACAATTGATTAATTAATACATAAAAGTCAGAAGATGGATTGAGGTAAGGAAGTACAGTGGGGCAATAGGCTGTGATTAAGGTAAGTGATGGCCTATGGGCCCTTGGGGACCCTGTGTAGATCATTGGGCCTGCGGATTCTGAGACTTGCCACTTCTAGCATCCAGTTTTAGGCTTTATTATTGTTCTCTCCTATTAACCTCAGGCTTCAGTAAAGCCTTGTTTGACATTCAAAAACAAGTAAGGAACATACGTAGTGTAGCTGTACTTGCAAAAAATGAACAGTAGGAGATTGAATAGTATAGAATATAGTGTAGCCACTTAAGAATGTCATATAGCCACTCAAAATGATGATATGGAAGTATATTATAATTTGTTTCCAATAAATTGTTAAATGAAAGTAGATTATAAAATTGTACGATACTGTTTTTGTGATAGATAAATAATAATGTATGTTTTAGGAGGCTAAAATAATGGTGAAAAATTTTTTAAATAAAATTTTTAATTAGTTTTTAAATTTCATCAGTAAGTGCGTTACTTATAAAACAAAACCACAGATGGCTATTTCAAATAGAAATAGAAAGCAAAGGGAAGCAGGACTATGAATTGCTCTTGCAAAGGCCTTATAGCTGCTATGTGTGGTGTCCTTACGTGTATGCATTTTTTTCCAAGAGTGATTAGAAAGCGAAATCCTTAAAAAGCAATGCCTTATTTAGAACTCCAGGTATTTCCTGAGCACCTACTTTACGCAGATACTGTGCTAGACATGGTGCACACCAGTGAGCTTGTCAAATGTGGCTCCTGCTCGCAAGGAGTTGGGGACCTAAGAGCAAACCCTCCTAACCCTTTGCTGCTGTCCCTTTCATAATGGAGTAGAATGAGTCCTGGCTTTGTATTCAGGCAGAAGTGGATTCACCTGTTTTGCCTGTGAAGCCCCTGGGTGAATAACTGTTATGCTGTCCAGGCCTCACGGCAGCCACTAGTACACAATCTTCACCCTACCTTCTAGAATTACACTCCTTGGCTTTCCTTGCCTGGACCCCAGTAGGCTCTTTTTAGTTATCACAATTCCCTTTGTTAGAGTTCTTCCCCGCTGAAGGCCAACGATGCAGTTAGACACTTTACCCTCACTACCTTTCCGAAATGAGCACTTATTCCCTGAATGGAGCAATTTTTAAAGTGGTGCCAGGTAGACAGCATGACTAGTGCATGGAGAGAACGGTGCAGCGTGTTTGTGTATGAGCTGTGGTGGTGACACTGGGGGTGCGTCCCCAGCACCTCTCAGGTTGCTCTCCCATCAGGTCAGTCCAGCCTCCAAAGCAGGAAGTCCCTGCACTATTTGCTGATTGAAGACCTCAGTGAAAACAATGCCTGACAACACATGTTTGATTAATCAGTGGTATCTACTCATTGCATTTCCCAGAGGCCACCAGGGAGAAGGGGGCATGTATTTGTTCATTCAATGCATATTTGTTGTGCCTTATAAACCAGGAATCGGACTGAATGGCAAAAATTGAACAATGCCTAAGAGAGGCAAAACTCCTGTTCTCACAGAGTGTATACAACCCAGCAGTCCATTCACACAGCGACTTCCGTCTTATTATAAATCCCATATGCTGGCAGCAGGAAGGAAGCAAAGCATAGGTTCTGTGCACTGAAATCAAGGCAGAACTGGGTTTATTCTCAGAGCCACTGACTTTTTTCCCCATTCCAACTTTTAGAAAGTTACTTTTCCAATCAACTTGTTCTCCTGAGGGGTTCCTTGACAAATGCAGTTTTAGATTTACATAAAAATGGTGATGATGGTACAGTCCAGTGATTTTAAAGTCCGTGAACTTTTGAGCAAGTGGTTTAACCTAGTTGAGTCTCAGTTTCCTTATCTGTAAAATGGGAAACATAGGTTGGTTCTCATAGGTTTGGTGTAAGAATTAGAAATTTTATAAAATGTCTCACACTTGGAGTTCAATAAATTCTACCTCTTATTATTGCCCTCCAGCCATACGATTGGGTTCAATTAAAGGCTAACTGGACTTCAGGGCCAGTCATTTTCTGGCCTTTCAGTCTCTGTGTTATCTGTCCAAGGGACACTTGGGCAGTGGCCACATCTCCATAGTGAACCGAGTACACTCTGTTCAGGTTCAGAGTCATGCCAGGGCTGGAAAAAGAAAAATCTCACTCTAGAAATTCTTGACTATGTAACCATTAAATCATGGACATCTTTTTAGACAACTGACATACTTACTGGGCTGAAAGAATCTAGAATTACAACCCTTCATACTCTCCCGGCTCCACTGGCTCCACTGCCAACTGAATTCAGTCCGAAGCGAGTGAGATCAAATGACTCACTAATGTTGAGCACGGCCACCCAGCCGGTTGGAGAAAAAAGAGATTTGTGAGAGTGGCCCCCTGAGCGATGCTTCAGAGGTGCTGGTAAAATGCGCGGGACTAAATCACAACGTGTGTTTTTAAAAATCTATCTTCATATGGTTTTTATAAAAACTTTATTTTTTCAAAGAAAATTACATAGTTTCCTTGCCATGGAGAAATACTAATGCTTCCTTTTCTAGCGAACATTTTTGGAGCACCGACAACATGCCGAGCACCGTTCCGAGGGCCGGATGTGTATCCCGTCATTGCAGCTCAGTGAGGCAGGCGCTGTAGCCACTCTGGATGTTGACAGTGGCTTCGAATTTGAGTCCAGAGCTTCTGATTTTAACTTCTAAGCATTATTGTGTTATCAGGTTTTTATTGAACACATAATCTGAGCATAATTTGGGGAAAATTGGGAACAAGAAGCACACGGACCCCTATCCTCACACAGGTTATAGGGCAGAGGAAAATCATTATGAAGTGATTTCAGGAAAGTCTGGTGACTATGAGAATGGAAAAAGAGCAGGGTACCAAAGAGGAGAGTCAAAGTATAATTTTACACCAGCTGAGGTCTCCCATGGTTCTGAGACTTGGTGCATTCCACAGAGGAATTTGGGTTGTTGACTACATGTCAATGTCACTTAGTTCACAAACCTATAATCCTTTATCATCTCAGTAGTTCTTTCCTTCTCCTCCTCTCTCTCTCTCTGTTTTTTCCCTTTTTCCTTTCCTTTTCCTTTTTACACTTAGATTAAGGACATGGCATTAAGAATATGCGGTTGGTTTTTTCCTGGTTGTCCATTAATTTTCTGGAATTTCAAATTACTGTCTTTTTGTTCATAACTGGAAGAAAGGAGCTCTTTCAGATATTACTATTTTTCTGGAGGGAAGGAAAAATATTTGGTAAAGTTTGAGGTCAAGCTCTGAGACCCTTTTAAGAAAACATCTAATTCGACTCTCCTGAGTAGGCAGTTTCACTGTCCAAAAACACCTCTTAGTTAAAAAACTGATTTTTAACAATCAATTAATTCCTATTAAACAATACTGAGTTATATAAAATGAGTTAGAAATATGTACATTACATTTTCCCCTGAGACCATTTGAATGTTGAAAGAGAAATTCTTTTAGAAACTCATTTTGGTTTTGCCAAGCCAATAATATTTGAAAAATAATTTGAAATATTTTGTGAAACCTCATATCCCAAGAGATTCATCCATCTCTCCCAAATTGTTAGAACATATGTTTTATTTCCACACCTAAACTTATCCAATTTGGGCCCTCTCCTAGAATTAAAAAAAAACTTTTAAAACAGGAGAGCAAAAAAGTTACCAAACTCCATATCCAAACTAACTGTGACTCTCAGATTTCAGTGTTAGCGTGTAGTTTTTCTGTTGTATGAAGGATCTCTTTGAAAAGGATAATAACTATGATAAATGCAGCTCCTTCTATGTTCCAGGCACTCTGCAAACTTTCAATACTTATTTAGATTCTTTCAATAGTGTATTAATTAGATTCTTTCAGGATGCAGAGAAAAGATCACTTGGCTCAATTAATGTAGGCTTATTAAAAAGTATGTGATACAGGGAAGTAGAAAAGACAGATGAAGTTCTCATCGTCAGGCTACTGGAAAACTAGATTCTCGTCACAGCCTCTCAGCAACAACTGAGTAATCGCTCTAGTCTGGGAGTGTAAGCTGCCCTTTGGTGACTTCCCAGGAACTCTTGGCTTCTTGCCATGCACATGACTCAGCTCTTCTCTCTGTTTCTGTCTACCTGCTTATTTTTCCAGCTCTTGCTACCGACTACATTCCATTTACTTTCTCTCTATCTCACAGCTTTGCTTACCCGTGGCTTCTGTTTCCTGTCTTCCTGCTCCCCACTTCTGCATTCTCCCAGTGTTGACTCTCCCTGGATGTTTCATGCTCAGACTCTGTAAAAGAGAACAGAAGGCCCTCCTCTTGTGCCCAGTTTCACCATTAGCCATTAATCTTTAGGTCATGCCAATCCCTGTCGAATTAGCAGGATTACATGGCAAAAACACATGGTTAACATGCCTGTAAGGAAGCTCTCACAAAGAATTACTGATGCTTTTCAGGAGAGAGCAAATGAAACTGGCTAGGTGCCTTAGAGGCTTGCACATATGTTATTATTGAGCTTTGAAATAGCAAGTGCGGTGTTTCTCCAGAGTTAGCTCTATCATCATGGTCATCATGGATGCTGTCACCATTGTGTCTACCTTGTATGATTATATCTAAAGCTTGACAAAGAGCACCTTGCATGGTTTGTTAAATATTGTTGGTAGAGAACGGCTTGGTACACTCAGTGAGGATTGCTGATTTTAGAAAAACTAGAATAAGAGGGCATCTGTCATAATGCAACAGTTTTCAAACTGGAGATGTTACAGGGCACTGGGAGGCAGAGGCGGGAAGAGAAGTGTAGCAGCAAAACCAGCCGCTCGGCCAGAGCATCCAGGGGTTTACCTGTTTTATGTCTTTCATGCACACAGAAGCTTTGCCTTAAGAAAGATTCCATAGCTTAACAAAAAGTTTGAAAGCTATTTTTAGAGATACAGGCTCAAATCCCAGTCTTCCTCTCTTGTTATGGCAAAATGTGCAAGTTAATTACCTTCCTTTGCTTTTCTTTCTTTGATTTGAAAACAAGGATAATGGAAGCTTTTTTTGTAGGTTGGATGTATGGATGTTATGAAATACAGTATATAATGCACCAGGATCACTGTAACTAGATAAATGTTAGATCCTGTCCATATCAAATACTGAACAATTAAACACTATTGGTCATGTGTACTCTTTCATTTCTGGTTTAGAGAAGGATTTTTGGCAGTTTCACAAACAACACGTTGGCTAATTGAGAGCTACACAGAGTGTTTGCTATAGAAGTAATTATATGTATTATAGGTATCAAACTATACTATTGTGAAAATCTAGTGTTCCAGAAACTTCTCAGTGTAAAATCAAGGAACATAAGGAAGAGACATTATCCCACTGGATTATTCACACTTGTTAGTTAATATGTAATTCAGTCATAATTTAAGTCATAACATTTTGAAAATATTAAGTGTTTTTAAAATATAAGGTATTATCATTTTATAATTATGACTCATTTCTGGCTTCTATGTCTTTTTTAACAGCATTTGAAAACATTAATTTTACCTCACTGATAATGTTTCCTTTCCAAACCCTTTCCAGCAGTGAAATCACTGGGCAACGTGCAACTCCGGGTATCAAGTACATAAATGTGACTAAAAATGTATTGTCTTACACATACAAATGTTGGTTTTTCTGAGTTGCTAATTTACAATATGGATAACTGAAGACTTGATATTCAATGACTCCCAATTTTTTATAGAATTTTAAGACTGTACATATTCAAGGCACTTATTTGATAAATGAGTAAAGTAAGTACAGAGAAGGTATGTGAAGTTATACTGAGGCTATGAATAAATATAAATATGTTGCCACTCTGCCCTCTATCTCATCTGAGACCAGCAGCCACCTACAATCATTTCCTGAGCTATCATTTGAATGGGAAGTTGAACAGGATTCTATTTTTTAAGTATATGTAATAATTATCAAAACTACAAAACTTAGAGAATAAAAGTAAGACAAATGAGTAAAATTTGATGCTATTTAACAAGCTTAAAAACACCATATAAAAAATAAAAATTTGGATTGTGTTTATATACTATTCTATATTGAGCCCAAAATCTAACATTCTAATAGACAGAAGTTAGTTAGAAAGTCTGAAAATTAGAGTTATCTTTAAATGATAATACCAGAAATCCTCAATTATTCATGTGTCTCAGAGAAAGTCTTACCTTTAGCATATGAACCAGTGGGGAAAATGTGTTTAAATGTCTACAACAAGTTAATATTTATTTTTCTTTGAGCCATAGCAACTGAGAGTTAATATGTTTAAGTAAGCCTCAGTGTAAAATCTTATTTAAACTAACAGTTTATTCTTTGTCATGAAATGGAATTCAAATGAACTGATTTCCTATTTTTCTTCTCTATTGAGATATTAGCTTCTGGGATGGTTAGTGCTAAAGTATATAACCCAGGTAAGTATATAAAGCAGATGGGAGATAGGACTACAGGGTATAAATAACTGCAAGTTCAGTCACTGACCATCTCTCTGGCAAACAAGCAGATTATTGTATTAGGTTTCTCACTTTTCTTTTCAATATTCCTACAAAGCTATATGAGGTATATGTTGTTATAGACAACATATTTGCATAGACTAGCAAATTACCCCCAAAAACCAATGGCTTGAAATGACCCTGAGCACCTGTTATTTCTTATAGTTTGTGTGGGTCTGGAATTTGGAGATGACTTGGCAGGTGGGTTTAGACCAGGTCTCTCAGGAGACTGCAGTCATCTGGAGGCTTTTCTGGAGATGAAGCATCTGCTTCCAGTGCGGCTCACCCACATGGTGACAAGCTGACACTGGCTGTTGGCAAGTGGCCTTAATTCTCCCTGGGGGCCTCTTGTTAAGACTCCTTGAGTGTCCTTACAAGGCAGCTGGCTGCCCCCTCTGTAAGCTATCAAAGGGACCTCAATACTTCCTCTTGACCCAGCTAGTCACAAACCATCACATCCATTATCCTTTATTGATCACATTCTTATTCAACCTGTGAGAATATTTTACAAGGGCGCGGCCACCACCACTAAGAAGCAGTGATAGCCATCTCACAGGCTGGCTACCAGAGGACAATGTATTAGCCAGAACTCATGGTTCTCAAGCGACAGAAATACAACTCAAGATACACTTAGGCAAAGGGGAGTTCATTGATTCACAAATCTGAATTGTTATTAAGGGTGGGCTATATCTGTGGCTTAGGTATTAATGAACCCAGAAGCACAATCACCCTGAGAAGTGTCCATTCCCTGCTTCTGCTTCTCTTTGCACATCAGTGGCATGCTCTCGAGCCTGTCACATGGTGAGGCATACCCTTTCACCTCTGCCTTCAAAGAAGAACTCTCTTCCTTAATTCCAACAAGAAAAGTCCTGGGGAAAAACTCTCATTGGCCTACACTGCATCACATGACCATTATTATGGCCATTTTCTGGCCTGGAAAATACTGTTGGCTGTTCCCATCAGAACCACCAGGCTAGAGTGCAAGGCAGACAAGATTTGCAAAACAGTTTGCTATTCCCAGAAGAATAGAAGAAAGTTGGTGGACCACCAATGATAGGAGTCTACAAAAACTAAATATCTTAAACTACCTAAAAAAAACACTTTGGCACTTTTTTTTAAAACCCATCCACCCTGAGTAGGCAACACCTGCTTCTCCTCACTGCCCCCAATTTCTTTCATTCACTTTATCACTAATATACTTTCTAATTTTTTTTGCCCCCAAGGACTAGTTAAACAAGAAAGCCTTCTTAAATTCTTTTTCAAACGTTTATTCTAAAAGCTATAGATTATGCATTATTTTCATTTGATGTCAATGTTCTTTGCAGGTAATTCAAGTAAACAATGTATGTACTGAATAATGTGAATTTAATAAAAGATAATCACAATGGTAGACTGAACAAATAGAATATTTGAACTCTGGAATGAGATGAATTTCATGAAAATGCTCAGGATAAGCATTTGGTTCTCTACCTATTTGTCTACTTACATATATATATTATTCAAAATAAGAAGATATTATATGTATATACATATGTGTGTATACACATATTTATATAAATGTGCATTTATGTGCATATATGTACACATATGTATTTATATATTTAGACTAAAAGAACAAGGAAGAGATATACTCACTGCTGACAATGTACAATAAAATACTAATGTTCAAAAAAAGGCAGAACACTTCAAATCCTCCTTCCCTTTTCTACATAGATAACATTCAACTTTCAATTGGAAAGTATAGATCAAGGGAACCTAAAGGGAACCTGAAGCTAAGTGAGAAAAGACCATAACAAGGAAGCAGCCAATTGCTTTAATGAATTCAGTATTTCTGAGCCAGCCAAAGAATTACTCAATTATTATATAACTTGCATATGTGCCTGCGGGCGCCATCAGAAATCCTTGAGAAATCATGAGGTTCTTCAAGCAGGCTATGCTGACCAGCTGTTATTATTGGTCTAACCCAGAAGTATTCTTCCTTGTGGATATGAATAAACCAAACAGATGCCTTCCAAAAGAAATCCCAATAAATCACCTCTTCTGTGTGGAAATAACAATGGCCATAACCCCAAGTGTAAACTAGAGAGGCTCAGTACAATCTAAGTGTTGGAGCGAATCCATACAAGTTACCCAAAGGACTTCAATAGCAGTCATATTTCATAGTAGTTGAGAGACCCAGAACCTGGGATCATTTTTTTGAGCCAGATTTGCCACATCCCTCTCTTTGGAATCTTCTCACAGATCCTGTGATTTAAAAAAAAAAACGAACTGAAAAAATTTGTTGCAATGATACAACAGCTGTTGGACAATTCTTTGCCTTCTAGACAAATTGGTTCCAATAAGCAATACAATGCAATTTACAACTGTGATTCACATATGTAATTTTAAATTTAGTAGCTACACTTAAAAAATAAAAAGAAATGTGAAATTAACTTAATATATTTGTTTAATCTAATATATCAAAGATGTTATACTCTTAATATGCGATCAATATAAAAATCATCTAGATACATTTCATTTTTGGTTTGCACTTAGTGTTTGAAATGCAGCATGTATTTTAAAGTTATAGAACATCACATTTCCAGCTAGTCACATTCCAAAGTGCTGAATAGCCACATAAAGCTAGTGGTTACTATACTGGACAGTACAGGTCTAGTCTAGGATTATGGACAAATGGTCCTCAAAGTATCATTCTTGCTTTCCAGAAGAACCTGAAGATTTATTAAGAATGCTCTACCCATTTGAAGGGAGCTTCAGAACCCAGTTTATGATTCTTTAGCTTCTTTGCAACCTCTGGAATATGCATGCTCCTCTCTTTCAGTAAATTTGCTAATGCTAAAAGTGAGGCCAGTTCAACACATTTTCCATACCTTTCTCCATGAACAACTTTGGTTTAGGAAGAATATGAGGCCAAGACATATCTGAGTTCAAATCCCATCTTTGCATTGTAGGACTACTGCAGAGACTTCTAGCTATCCCTAGTATCTGTCTTTCTGTAGACATAGAGAAAACTTAGCTGGGCACGAAGCCATTTAGAAAATGAACTCTACATTTCCAGTGTAGTTTGCAGCTAGATATAGCTACATGCTTAAGTTCTGACAAATAGGGTATAAACAGAAGTGTCATGGGGAAGCGTCTGGGAACCCTCCTGAAGAGTGGCACGTGTGCCCTCTTTAGCCTCTTCTTCCTTCCTCCTGCTTAGATCACATATGCTACCATCTTGGACCAGAAGGTCAAAGCCATACATACCTTGAAGCACCGTATCAGCTCACAGATTTTTATATAAGAGAGAAACCAACTTCTATATATGCACTGCACTTTGGGATTTTTTTATCACTTGCAGCAAAAATTCTAACATAATGAATGACTTTGGGTAAAGATCTAACTTCTAAGGTTATAAGAAAGGTGGAAGCGCCTGTTTGAATGCCTAGTATAAAGGAGTACTTTATATAGTTAGAGTTTTTTTAAGTATATTAAAATTACAAATGCACTAAACTCTGTAGGTTTCTAAATAAGCTCATTTGTTCCTCTTCCAGCTCAGCTTCCTGGCTTCTTTTTAAATGAACTTGTAGAAAATACAAAGATCTTCATCACATTTGCATTTCTCTGCAGAAAATTGCTTAACTGCCAGTACAGTCATGTTCATGAATGCCTGACGGCTCAGCAAAGCCTTCACAAGAACCCCTCAGGTGAATGTTTAGAAAGGCATTAAGAGAGCACTTGGCAATACTACACCAAGATCATGAGAGCCTCCTCACTCTAAGGCACACTTCTTAACCAAGCAGATCTATTCGCCGAACTGTTATTTTTAATAGGAAAATAAATCATGAAAGGATTCCTTTAGCAGGTTACTCACTTTCCAGGAGAAGAAGAGAGTGAAAGGCATAGGGAATACTCAATGATCTACGAGTTGTTTCCAATTTTATTTTATTTTTTGTAGTGGAACAATGCATGAAAAATTTCAAGGAACTCCAATTTTTAGAATAAAAGTTCAAATGAAAAGCGTGATATCAGGATGCGTTTATTGCAGAACGTCATAATCAAAGCTATCTGTGAATATAGATTAAAGTTTGAGAGGATGCCAATGTGTATAATTTGTATCTAACACATTTTTGTGCACACTGCCACTTATTATGCTCTCAAAGAGTACTTAAAAACAGAAAAGGATGGGAGTCTGTCAAAAAAAAACACAGGACTTAACCAAAAAGATCTCCCAATGGCCAAAGCTGGAAATGGTAGAGCAACAAAATAAGTAACAATAGCATTGATTGATAATTCAGAGACTAAAATAACCATAGATCCATACTGATATAAATAAATGATTGAGTAAGAAACTGGGGCTAAGGCACAAATCTTTCTCACAAGACAGTGCAAATAATATGTTCGCATACTCCTGCTCCGGGAGGTGGGGCTTCATTCCCTGCCCCTGGGGATGGGCTCTACTCAGTGACTGGCTTTCCAAGTAAGGAAAAAAAAAGGAGTATGGAAAGAAAAAAAATCGTAATTTTACAGTTGAGAAGCCTGGCAGACACCGCCTTCCCACCGTGACCGGGGTTAATATTATCAGTGGTAAGTTGCATGGATGTCATGGGCACTCGGATATGACACGAGGACAATGGCATTTCACCCCTGCGGAATTCTTCCTCAAATCCACGATTCTCATCTAATCAGGAGAGAACATCAGACAAATCTAAACGGAGGGACCTTCTGCAAAATACCTGACCAGAACTCTTCAAGATTATCACAATCATGAGAAACAGGAAAAGACAGGGTGCAGACTGGACGGGACTAAAAAGACGTGACAGCTAAATGCCGTGCGGGGGGGCGGGGGGGATTCTGGACCGGATTCAAGAACAAAGGACGTTAGTGGGAAGAAAACTGGCAAAATCAGAATCTGTAGTTTACTTAGTAGTTTTGACAAATGTACTGTGGTTACCTAAGAATTTCATATTAGGAGAATGTTGAATGAACATCTGTAGGAAGCCCAGTGCTATACTATATTATAAATATAAATATAATATATATATATTACATATGTAATATTCAAATTATATATAATTCCCAAGATCTATTAAATAAGAGAAATAGGGTTGCCCTCAGGGAATTAAAATATGAAAATGAAACAAAGCAGATATAATGATAATCACCTTTAAATGATGGCTAATATTTATATAATACTTAATGTGTACCAGGCACCGTGTTAAGCACTTTACATATACACACTGAATCATTTAATCCTCCTGAAACCCTATGATGTTGGTACTATTACAACTTCATTTTTTTTAATTGTTATTTTGAAATAATTATAAATCATAAATCCGTGGACAGTTGCAAAGAAATGTATAGAGAAGTCCCATACACACTTCTCCCAATGTCCCCAACATTAACATCTTACACAACTATAGCATGACACCAAAACCAAGAAATTGTATTGGTATGATCCACAGAGCTTACGTGGATTTGACCACTTATACATGTACACATTTGTGTGTTTCTAGCTCTACATATTATTTGCATTTTATAGATGAGGAAACTGAGGCCTAGAAAGGCTAGGTAATGTCCCCAAGGTCACTTGATTTGTATGTGGTGGAGCAATTATTCAAATCCAGGCAATTTGGCTTCAGAGTCCATACTCGTAATCACTAAGCACTACTATATCTCAATTTAGAATATTACAGTAACATGAATGATTACATCAGCATACCCAAGAAAGAATATAATCACAAGTATGTATAAGGTTCAGGAGAGGGGGTCAGAAGAAAGCCCTTCAGAAGAATAGAGTAACTGTGCCCACCCTATTAACTATATAAGAACAAAGATTTGGGACTAACTGACTTCAAATGTTATGACACAGTCACCATAAGAAGCGATTGTAATTAAAAGAGTAGCTTAACCTATTTAACTAGAGAACTCATCTCAGGAACAACAAATGGGCCTTGTTCTTTTTCATGACCTACAGAACATTATAGCCATATGTTGACTTGTAAGGTCTTATAAAAAATGGAGTCCTCAAGAACTCTTACATAAACTCAACTGAAAGCTCCCCGAGGACAGGAATGGTGTCCGTCCTGCTCATGCTGCCTCCTGTTGAATGTGTGGGTGAATGAAAGAATGAATGAACTGATTAATGGTGTTGTTGGCACCCCTCACCCCCCACTCATCTAGGATGCTGGGAAGCTTTTGAGTGTTTTCTAGTCCTCTTCCATTCCTAACATCCCATCAGTCCTCAAGTCCTAAGGAGTGTCTTACCACTTGTTCACCCCTTCATTTATTTAATTTTGTTTTTCCAACACCAAAACTACCATCTTTTCTACATCAGGTGCCCATACACTCTGCTTCCCTTCCTTTCTTGATGGAATAAACGTCCCTTCTCCTAAGGCCAAGACCTCCTTGTGTGCTCTTGATTTCATCTCCTCATTTGAACGGGGACTTTTTTCTTATATGTCCATAAACCAAATAGAAAAGAGTCATTTATTCACATTTAGTAAATTAAGAAACAGTTTAAAATAATAAAGTAAAAGTGAGTTATACTAATGCATTTTTAGAATATTCTGCCTCTCATTTCTCCAGGGTCATGTGTGTAGATGGACTTTTTCAATCAGTGTCATTGGGATTTCAACGAATGCCAACATTTTGTGGCATTTCAGTCAATGCCAACAGGGAAATACTGATAAAAAATGAAGGTGGCAATGTTTGATTTGCTAATTAGAGATTGTATATTTTTAAATATTAGTAATGCTATGTTGATCTTTATAATTATGCTTGAGACTAGGAGTTAGAAAACAGCAGAAATGTCAGTATATTTTGTTTAGGGGATATAAATTTGATGGGTTTCCCCCCTTGCTTTTTTTCCTTATGTAAACTAATTATCTTTCAACTTCTGCTTTATGTTTATAGAAAGTTTTTTAAAGAAAAATAAGGAATAGTTATTGGATTTTATAAAAAATTGTTTTCAGCTTTATTGAGGTATACTTGACAAAACCCTAATATAGTTAAAGTGCACCCCACAGTGATTTGATATATGTATACATTGTGAAAGGATTCCCACTATCCAGTTAATTAGCACACCCATCACCTCACATATTTATCCTTTGCTCTGTGTACTTTGTGTGTGTGTGTGTGTGTGTGTGAACTTAACAAGGATCTTGGTTTCCAAATGATTTCCTTTTTCTTTCACTTTCTCTCTCATGGCTAGGTTAGATTCATCTGCAGATAAACAAGCCTTAATATCATCCAGGCTAAAAAATAAATGATTAAAACAAACCCTTTGGCTTTAAGTGTTCTCTAGCTACTACAGATTTCTTCAATCACCTTCAAGACACAAGTTTTAAGTTGTCCATGTTCCCTGTCTACTTCTCGCTCCCTTCAATCACTCCTCAATCCATGACGATCAGGCTTTTGTGAATACACTCTATTAAAATGGATTTTATTAAGGTCACCAAATGATTTCATTCTGCAAAGTTCTGACAGGCCACCTGTGCACCCATCATTTGATTTGGTCTCTTACTTATTCTTTGTTGAAACATTTCCTTCTCTGGGCTGCCTTGATAATGTCACAGGCTCCTGCTGTTATACCATCACAGTGGTTCCTCTTTCCCAATCTCCTTGTTTTTCAGTCCTCCCTTTTTTTCTCTCTCTCTCTCTCTCTCTCTGTCTCTAGTGATCTCATCTAGGCCCATAGTCTTGGATACCTGCCAGATGCTCATGAGTCCCAAGTGTATCTGTTCTGACCTTTCCTCTGTGTTCCAGCCTCATATATCCTATCAGCTACACAGCATGGCTTCTTGGATATCTAACAGGCACCTCAAATTTAACACCCCCCCAGCCATGGAACTCCTGATGCCTGGCCTCTCCCCTTTCTCACTCCCTCTGCCCAAATGCACCCCTCCTCATCTCAGTAAATGGCCCCACGACACTCCCAGGCCAGAAGAGGTGGCATTCACCCTTGATCCTGTTCTCCTCGTGTCTCATATTTAGTCATAGTCAAGACCTGTCTGTAACAGCTCAATATAGCCTGAAGGTGACAACTTTTCATGTTTCACGGAAAAATTCTGGTCCAAATCTCCCTTATCCCTCACCAAGTCCACTGCAACAGTCTCCTAGCTGGTCTCAGGGCTTCTGCTCTGCCCCACCCGCCCATGTCTATTGCTACTTGCAGCTCACAGTGGTCCTCACAAAGCATTATGAAGTTACTAACTTTCTTTTACAATCAGAATAAAATCCAAACTGCATTTTAAGGTCCACAGGCCGACTTTATTTGGCTTCTGCGTGCCTCTATAACCTCAGCTCCCACCACTCTCCCCTTTGTACCTTCCTCCTTCCCTCTGCCTAGAATATTTTCCCCCTGACTTCTCTGCCAAGGTAACACCTACTCATTTTCTCAAGCCTCAGCTCTGTGAAACTTTCCCAGGTACTCTTCTGTGCTAGACACATTTAATTGTGCAATAATTGTCCCTTCCTTGGTCTAAGCTTGATTTCACCTCAGGGCTTTTGAGTTTTCTTTTCCTTCTGCCTCAAAGGCTCCCCTCCCGGAAGTCCTAAAGGGTGTTCCGTTTTTATCATGTATGTCTCTGCTCAAATGTCACTTCCTCAGAGTCCTCGGAGCACCTGAGGTGAAGTATTTGCGTCATGCTCTCCTTTCGCCTCTATCCCTTCCCCTGGTTTTATTGTCTTCATATCACTTAGCATTATATGCAATTATTTTATTCACTTATCTGTGTACATGTTTTCTGCATCCTCTGGGTAAGATGTAACCTCTGGTAGATAATAGACACACAATGAAGAGTTTAATGAATTAAAAAAATGTAAGGGTAGATTTACTACGAGCCAGTTACTATCCTAGGTGATAGGGAATAACAGAGAAGAAAACACCAGCCCCTGCTCATGACCTTCCAAGCTTGTTTGGAATAATGATACATAACCAAAAATAATCATAATACAATATGGTAACTTCTATTGAAGTATGTATAAGTAGTTGGGAAGCTCAGAAGAAGGAATAAGCAATTAATTCTACCTGCAGAGAGGGTTAACTGGAAAGACTTAACAGAAGTGCTGTTTGAACTGAGTCCTAATTAATGACTAGGAGCTGCCTTTTAGTGGAAATGGATATTTCAGGCTGAGGACTAACATACACAAAGCATGGAGAAAACATTATTTTTAAATGGCTATAACACAAAATTGAACTGTACATTAATACCATCCCAATTATAATACCAGGTTTTTTTTGTAGAAATCAATAAGCTGGTTCTAAAATTTATATGGAAACACAAAGGACCTGGAATGCAAAGCAAATCTGAAAAAAAGTTGAAGCATTTATATTACATGATTTCTATATATATACAGTTATAATAAACAAATCGTGGTATTGGCATGGATATCACCAAAGATCAATAGAATTGAGAGCCTAAAAACAAATCCACACTTAGAGGGTCTGTTGATTTTTGACAAAGCACCAAAGAAATCATACGGGAAAAATACATTCTTTTCAACAAGTGGTTCTGAATTAACTATATATTAATACATTAAAAAATAATTCTCAACCTCTACGTCACCCTGTATGTAAAGGTAAATTAAATGAGATTATAAATATAAGCTTAATTAAGTGAGATTATAAATATAAGCATGAAAGCCAAAACCATAAAGCTTTCAAGGGAAAATAGAAGAATATCCTTGTGACATGGGACTAGGCAAAAGTTTCAGAGACAGAGTATGGAAAGCAATAGCCAGTAAAGCAGATTTTGGTAAACTAGACTTCATGAAATCAGAAACTTCTATCAAAACACACCATTAAGAAAATAAATAGGTAAGCCTTAGAGTAGAGAAAACATTTAGAAAGCTTGTATCTGACAAAGGACTGGTAACCAGAATATATAATAACTCCCACAATTCAATGATACAAACACAAATTTGAACAGTCACATCACAAAAGGAAGTATACAAATATGTAATGAGCACCTGAAAAAGGGCTTAACATCATCAGTCACCAGGGAAACATAAATAAAACACAGTAAGTTGCCACTGCATAGCAGAATAGCTAAAATTGAAAAGACTGACACCACCAAATGTTGATGGGTATGTGGAGCAACCAGAAGTTTCATATGTTGGCAGAGAAATGTAACATAGTACAACTACTTTGCGAAGAGATTTGGTTATTACTTATAAAGTTAAATGTATACCTATCCTATGACTCAGCAATTCCATTAATATTTACCCAAGAGAAATGAACACATATATCCAAAGACTTGTATAAGAATGTTTATAGCAGCTTTATTTGTGCTAACCACACGCTGGAAACAGCCCAGGTATCAACAGGAGGATGGATGATCAAATTGGGATATATCCACACAAAGGAATACTACCTAGCAATAAAAAAAGAATGAACTACTGATACACTTGGCTACACTCAAATACAGTATGCTGGGTGAGAGACAAATATATACCATATAATTTGGTTTATATGAAGTTCTATGACAGGAAAGACTAATCTCATCTTTGATGTGGAAAAATTTTGAGCAGTGTTTGCCTCTGGAAGGCTGAGACTGTAACTGAGTGGAAAGGGCATGAAGGAAACTTCTGGAATGATGGTAAAGTGCTGTATCTCTATAGAGGTGTATGTAACAGTGTTGGTCAAAATTCAGTGAATAGTACACTGAAGACTTACATATTTTACTACATGTACATTTTACAGCAACAAGAAGATAAAAGGCCATAAACAAGTACTAATCTTTGGTTAATGAGTGTGCATGCTTAAGGGTTTAGGGGAGAAAGCACTAAAGTGTTTAGTGCTTGCAATTTACTTTGGTGGGTAGAGCAATAGAGAGATGGGTAGCTCTATGACAAAATAAGTACAATAAAGCATTAATAATAAAATCTAGGTAGTGGACATCGGGTGTTTACTATAAAATTCTTCAAAACTTTAAGCTTGAAAATACTCAAAAGAAAATGTTGGGGGAAAAGACAGAGAAGAAGGGAAGGAGATGGGGAATCCCAGACAGTGTTCAAGGGCTGGACATTGGGGTTTGGGGCAAAAGATGGAGCAGGAAATGCAATCAGAAGCATGGCCGTGAAGGGCTCTTCCATGTCACACTGAGGAATCTGTGCAGCAATTTTATCCTGTGCAGCAATATTGCTCAACTGTCTTTCTAGTCTCTTGCTACATCTTTAGTCATGCCCTCATTAGCCTTCATCTGGGCTTTTGCAATGTGTTTATTTATCAAATTGGATTGAAGTGAATTGTATATGGAAAGAGGCACTTATGTTTCCTATGTTTAGATATTTTTCCCTGCTTTAATGTCATGCAACTTTGAGATTTTAGCATATAAATAGAAATTGCTGAGTGAAAGCATTTCTAATTCATACAAGTTTCAAAATTGTATTCTTGTTTCTAACCCTCAGGGCCTTACTTTGAATTCTCCCCCAAATAAGCAAGAAGCCCACTTCATATGTACTTTTTACAAATAGACAATGAGAAAAAATTTTTAAAAATTTTTCTTGGTATAAAACATTCAGGCAAATGTTGAATATAAAATATTATAGTAAATACTAGGGAGTTGCATAAATCATTTAATTATAAAAAACAGCCTCTATCTCTAAGATCCTGACAGTCAACATTTCCACATCTAACAAAATACAAATGTAAATCTTTAAAATGGATGCTTCATTAGCTGGACAGACATATATTTACTAGATTCTGTAGGTTTTCCTCCCTTTCACATCTCTATTCACATTTGATAATGAGATAACTATTTGCCAAGGTGTAATGATAGATGATATCATTGCTTTGGGCACATTAAGTGTTTACCATCTATGGAAATAAGGCCACAGGGACTGAACAAGCCTTTTATTTCCCAAAAAGTTTCCTCCAAAATGCAAACTCACTTCCACTAGAGGTTTTTAATAAAATAAATCTTAACACAGAATTAGTTATGCATCAGACCAATTCTCCTTTGGAAGAAAATTTGACCTATTCAACCTATTCAGTTATTTTTTTTCCCTTTCTTTCTTACTTCTTACAAAATCTGTTTTCATTCAGATGATCTTTAAAATATGCGTATCCCTCAAGAGATTAAATCTTCTAAGCCTGCTAGGTAAAACACTTATTTGTTCATAAAAACTTGGTTTTTGCCAAATTTTGTATTCTTAGAGTTTTCCAGATGCCTGGCATAAGGTATATGGATAATAAATGGTACTTGAATAAATAAATGAATGAGTAAATAACAGCCATGATACCAGAATTCTAGAAAATGCAACTAATGACTATGCATCTAAATATTAAATGACACATGATCCCCTCTTAGCAGTAAATCATAAAACATTAGATACCCCTGCATATCAAATTAACTTTTCACTAAATTACAGGACACATGTTGTATTTTGTCTGTAATATCACTACTGCAAAAATTAGTTGTTTTATACTAGCTTTGGTGGGGGAGAGGGAGCACAATGTCTTGGCGTGTTCAATCATTCTCTTAAGAGACTGTTTCTATTAACAGCTACTTGGTAAATAGAAAATCTCTTTTGACAGGTGTGTCTATGACTATTGCACAATGACAATGGATATTAATTAAAAGTGAGTTTCAAACCAGTGTTGAGCTCCAGGCAAAAGTTTGAAGCTTATGAATTTTGTATTTCGAGACTTCCCCCCCTTGTATCTTCTTCCCCTCTCTCCTCCACTTCATAGAATCATGTACCCTTCGCCTCTACAGCAGACACCGGTTACAGAATCAATAACCAATTGTCTTGGTTTTCCTGTCCTAATAGAACTCCGTTTTTCTTTAGATGTCCACCCTCCTCCACGGGGCTAGTAGCTTCAAGGGATATTGGCTCTACTTCTAGTTCTAGATGCTAAATTCCAATTTATCTAAGGCAATCATGGCCTCCTCGTTGCCCTGGCCAGAGATTGATTTGGGTACCTGCTTGTGACATCATTCCAACTGATATGACATAATGAGGAAGTCTGCCTCGGGGCTTCAGGGAAAAGTAATACACAGGAAAGGGCCCTCTTCCTCTGGATATTACTGTGTTGTACCAGAGTTGTCTCCGGGAACAATTACAGTCTTCTTACTACGCTGGCGACAAAGTCAGTATGTGGGGAACGGCAAAGGCGAGAGATCACAGAGGTGTGGAGCTGAACTCTTGTCTGCAGTCCACCTGACTACTGTGTAAGCCAGTTTTAACTGAAGTTTTCTGCTCCTTGCTGCTAAAAGTAACCTAACTAATCACCTTTCCTCTGGGTACTGGACCCACTCATGTTTTCCCTGAGTTCCCCAAAGCCCTGCCCGAGAAACCACCCAGTCAATTCTCTGCAGATCTCCTCCCTCTACAGCACCACTTCTTTTAGCTCATTATTCACTTAAGCTCACGCAATCTGACTGTCTCTCTTTTCAGCTAGATTCTAGGGGAAGATCTATCTCATGTTAATTTTCATTAAAAGTTGTCCAAGAGACAGCTGATCTGAGAGTGAACGGTACTTAACTGAGAATGACTGCGCCCTTTGGAGAATCCATATTCTCAATGCAGAACTTGTTAAATGAAATACAACCTTGGATGGGTTCAAGTTTAGGAAGTGTGACAAAATAAAGAGAATTTCATGCAATGTAGGGAAATAGCTGAAGCTGGTTTGTTAAAGCATTTTTCTGAGGCTAGGCCAAATTTTATCAATATAGGTATACTGTTACGAGGATTTTATTAACTCTTAATCTTGGAAAGCTGATCATTTATGAATGACATGCATAGGAATATAATTAACCAGAGTGTTTGACTTTCATTCTCAACCTGGTCTGGACAATGATAATTTAATGTGTCTGTGTTTAATAATTAACATACAAGCTTTCCTAAAGTCTTTCAGTAGGGCCAAAAATATGTGAATTGATTATATTAGAAAGGAAGAAAATTATTTTCTTAAACAAAAGGAATACCTTAGCATCATATCTTGTGTAGTCCATCCTTAGAACTGATTATGAAGAGTAAAGCTAATTGATGGTCTACGATTATTTCCTTTCTGTAAGGCCTGTAAATCTCAAGGATTTCATTCAAAGAGGGTTAGCTAGCACCACAGTCATATGATGGACTCTCAAATATAATTGGCGCCACTTAATAGGATGGTGGTTAATATTGCTGTCTGAGTAAGAACATGTGACTGAGGATCAATTTCACATCATCGCATCTGAAGATTTCTTTTTTCAAATCATATTCTTTGGGGGATACTTTGAAACCTCAGGTGAAATGACAGAGAGGCTGAGAAATGCTTTTACGAGCATTTATGAAGAAAAGAGCTATTTTAAAGGCTAAGACAAAAAAAAGAAAAGTTGACCTTTCTGCATGGGATGTTTCCAGGCATCTCCTATGAGTGAAGGCAAATGGAAAAATACTGTTCTCAGACCTAATAATCATGGTAGCTTTATTATTCCACCAGGTATAGAGTGCCATGAAAATGGGATGTGATTCATTGTGTCCCAGGACATGGCACAGTAACTGTGACAGAGGGAATGTTCAGTTGCTATTTACTGAATATCCACGCAATTGAAAGGCTGAAATGAAAGGGTCAATTCTCTAGAAGCAGCCACTGCCAGGCCCCTCAAGGGAGTTTCCTTATTCATTTGCTACTGTTGTTTCAATGGTTCACAAAGATTAGAAAAACAATAAGAAAGAGTACATTTTATTGAGCACTGACTATACACTAAGTACTATTCAGATATAACAATCAGTAGAGTTACAAACGATAATCAACATAACAGGTCGCTTTGGGACATTCAAACAGAAAGCAATTAAATGTCTGGGGGAGCCATGCGTATTCCCATAAAGCTCTGACAGCCTTACAGTCAATGAACACTTACTGAATGCCTGCTGTGTGCTGGTGGAAAGAAATGGGAAGTTTACTCATTACAGGAAGGCTGGGTTGGGACAATGACCAAAGGTTCAGTGTAATTGTAGCATAAAGTATCTCTGGAGTCCATGGGGATGTGGGGGAAGGGACTGTTGTAGGAGATGAAACTAGAAGCTGGAATAAGCCATCAAGATTTCAAGAAGGGAGGGACATGATCGAATCTTCTGTTTTGGAAAGTGTTTCATGCATGAATTAGTGGAGAGAGAAATTAGAAGCAGAAAAGCCAGTTAGGAGGGCATTTTAATAGCTCCTAGGAGAGAACTAAAACCATTTCCAGTGAGAAGAAAGAAAATACAGAATCCAGAAATATTTAAAAAACAGACAAAAATACAACAGGACAACCAGGTGGGTGATTAGTTGTGGAGGGAAAAAGGGAGAATTTAGGATTGTTCCTAGGGTTATAGAATAAAACTCCAAGGAGATATACAAATGATTTCTTCCATAAAAGCTCCTTTATGTATGTCACTAAATCACTGAAGAGAGAATAGCATTATGAAAGTAATTATTAATAATTTATTAATAATAATAGGTAACAGATTGTAGACATGGTATGGTAAAGAGAACTGAAGAGTAGATCCTCACTAAGCTTACAGAGTGAGTGATACTAAATAAAACACTTTCTAAAATTCAGCATAGTTACTATTTATTATAATAAATTCTATTATGGATGTTATCCATAATAAATTGTAATTGTTTAAAATAAACATTAGGTATATACAAGCCAGAAGAAACAATAATTTAAGTTATGCCTCTAGATCTTCAATTAGAATTTTCCTCCTTTGTTTTCAATTCTTACCTTGAGTTCTCTGACTTAATGTTTACATATTTAGCCCCAAAGTAATATCAATGAACATTACAAGTCATATTTAAAAAGAAAAGGAAATAGCTAAGTCATCTGTTTTCACTTTTGATGCTGAGTCGGTCTAGACAGGATGAATTTATTTTAACAGAGCTTTCGGCTGGTAGCCATTTTGCCCTTAGAAATGCGATTTTTCAATAGAGGACATGCTACTCTAGCATTGTCAATGTTAAGAATGGCTCTTTTGTTCTTTATAGGTATTTGCCACTCGTTAATAGAAATTATAATAGTATAAACATATGGTATACCCTTAGAGGTTTAAAATGCCTTTACATTTCTTATTTTACTCATAACAGACATTTGATGTAGATAAGGCTGATCGAATTAGGTCCTTTAAAATAATATGAAACCCTCTATTATCAAATACGATGCACATATAGTAAAGTACACAAAACATGTACAGCTTGAGGAATTAAGATAAATCCCTGTGCAACCACCTCCCGGTTAAGAACCCAGCCATCCCCTCCTGCCTTCCTCAACTGTCTACCCCACAGGGAACCCTTTAGGGCCTGGCTTTCATGGCCATCACTTCCTTGTTTTTCTATACAGCTTTGCCCCCCATATATGTATCCTTAAACACTGTAACTTGAGTTTAACTTGATTTAAATAGAATTGTATGCTATATATTCTTTTGTGCCTGGCTTCTTTCACTCAAGATAATGTTTTTGAGATTTATTGATGTTGTTTCCCGTTGTAGTACATTCATTTTCATTGCACTGAAGGTTTTTCATTTAATGAATACCCCACAACTTATTTATGCATTTACTATTGATGGAAATTTGGATTGTTTCCAGGTTTTGGCTAATGCAAATAATGCTTTTATGAACTTTCTTGTACACGTGTCCTGGAGTGCATCTGTGCAAAGTTAGGGTAAATGTACCTGCTAGTGGAATTGTTGAGTCACAAGACATGCACTGATGAGATAAAATGTTTTCATCCAGTTATACCAATTTATAGCCACATCAACACACCGTAAGAATGTATTTATTGTTCTGGCTACTTCACTAGCATATTGCTATTGCTGGTCTTTAATTTATTCTTTTCTGGTAGGTCTATAGTAGTATCTCCACTTTAATTTGCAGCTCTACCCATTTAATTGCATTAATTTGATTGCTTACATTTGGTGGGATTGAGCATGTTTTCCTGTGTTTATTGCCATTTGCATGTCTTTTCTCATGAAGTACCTGTTGAAAGCCCTTGCCCATTTTTTCTGTTTAGTTGTATTTCCCTTATTGATTGGAATGTCCAATTTATTGGTATTTTCCTTCATGGTTATTGTTTTTTGTTTCTTTTATTTATTGTATAAGAACTCTTACTTCCAAAAACATGAAGCTATGTCCTTTCATAGAAAAATAAATGGACACATAGAGAGATGGGGTGGTTTGCTGAACTTGAATCTAGGTATTTTGATGCCAAATTCTACTTTATCCCCATTATACCATGCTAATGTCAATTTTTATGTAAAATTGTTTTTCTTTATTTCAGATAATGACCTTTCTTCATTGCATGAGGTAGTACAAAGCTTTAAGAGTATGGAGGAGCAGGTGACAGTACTCAGGGATAAGAAAAATCCACAAAGCTCTCACTTGCCCCTTTATGCCCTCAGCCAGGAATGGAAGGATATTTTATAGATATTTACCACTTTGATGCTCATACAGCCTTTCCTAGGCTGATTAATATTTCCACACCTCCTCTGGTCTCATTTCTGTCCTACACACCCAAGACCAGGCAAAATACAGTGCAATAGGGGATTTAAGTTTATAGAGAGTATATAAACTAAGGCAATAAATCATCTTTAATTTTTTTTTTTTTTGGAATAGCAAGGATGTGGAAAGTTATTGGAGAAAGATACACAAATAAAACAATAACCCTGCATGTTCCCTGTTGGCCTCCCCAAGTTTCCATAGGCATCTATAGCCACATGGTACCATCTGTGCTGAATAAAGATTCCACCAGATTTGAGAAGCATCCAGAGTTCCTGGAAATTCTCTGACAACTTCCCGTAACAGTTGTAAAAACTCCAGTTGCATCTCTGCTTGTTCAATGGGAGCAGATGACTAGAGAATCAACTCCAGCACATTCTTAACATTATTCTTTATAACTTCATATTCTGACCTAATTTTAAATTATAAAAGTTGCAGTATACATGGATCTCCCATGTGCCCTTACCTCAGATGCACCAGTGTTTTACATATTGCTTTATTTATCATTCTAGCTACACTGCATATATATATTTTTTCTGTAACATGTAAGAGTAGATTGGAGACATCATGCCCCTGTCCTCTTAAATACTTTATTGTGGTTCCTAATATCCAAATCAGGACATTTATCAAGAAACAATGCTATTATCTAATCCATAATCCATATTCAAGTTTTATCAACGGTCCCATAGTATTGCTATTTTTCCCCCATTTCAGGATTCAGTCCAAAGGTAGGCATTGCATTTTGTTGTTATGTCTCTTCGTCTACTTTAATCTGAAATAGTTCCTCAGCCTTTCTGTGTTTAATGTAACTTTGTGATTTTTGAGGAATACAGATAATTTTATATATATAGGTCCCTCAATGTGTGCCTGTCCATTGTTTCCTCCTGCTTAGTTGTGCATTTTTCTCAGGAAAACCACAAAAACCATGGTATGTCCCTCATTTTGTATCAGTTCTATGAAGAGGCACATCATACTGGTAATATTAAGTTTGATTACTGGTTAGGGCAGTGTTCTGTAAGAGTGTGCACTTATAGCTACATAAATGTCTTGTTCTTCATCAAAGTTTGACACTTGTTCTAGCAAACTTCGAAGATTTTCAATTACTTTTATTTCTTCTGTATTTGATTAGTTGGTCCTCTATCATAAGAAAGAGCATGTCTTCGTGTTTGTATGTATGTCATAGGCTCATGAATTTTCTTTTTACTCAATAGGTTCTAACCTATACAATCCATTGCTATCATTATTTATTTTGATGTTTAAATTAATAAGATTTGGTCAGTTAGGGAGCCCTTTTCTGCTGTCTCTCGTGTCCTTTTGATATAGCCCCATCATTCTTTCATCCTTTGAATAAATCCTAACTTTCTGGTACAGTGAGACATTCCAGACTCACTTTGTATTTTCCCTGTCTGAGCTTTGGAGTCAATGTTTTTTTTTATTTTTAAGGACTTCTACTTGTATTTAGTGGTGACTGGTATTTAGAAAACTAGATCCAGGCAGTGGTTATACAACTGTGTGCATTTGTCAGAATGTATAGAGCTGTACACCAAGAAAATATGTAAGTTTTTCTTTCTACTCCTTGGCATTTATAAAACAAAATATATAATCATTATAATAAGAGAAAAGAAACATTTTGAAAGTGAATTACAGGCAACTAGTAAAGAGGATACTAAGCAGTCGAGATATAGTACATTTCTAGCACCAACACCAGTCTCCTATGGCTCCTTAATGTTTATCTCTCCTTCCACCCTGGCCCCTGCCAACCACTGATCTATTTTCTGCCCCTATAAATTTTCCCTTTCCAGACTGTCTTATAAATGGTATCATACAGTATCTAGCATTCTCTCTCTCAACATTGAGCTTTCTCCATGTTACTGCATGCATTCATAGTTTAGTCCTTTATACTGCTGAGTAATATTCCATTGGATATACTAAGTGTATTTATTCATCTATTGAAGAACATAGGGTTTTGGCAATTATAAGGAAAACCACTATAAATATAAGTGACAAGTTTTTGTGGGAGCATACATTTTTCATTTTTATTAGTTAAATACCTAGGAGTAAGACTACTAGATGGGATGATGTATTTAACGTTATGAAGTAGAATTTATACTTTACAAATTAAAGATAAAAATTAAAATATAAAAATATCCTTAACTTTATTACACAGTTTAAAAAAAAAACCTTTATGAAGTAAAACCACCAAACTATTTTTCCATTGCAGTCCCACCAGCAATGAATGAGAGTTTTAGCAGCTCTAATTCTTGACAGCACCTGGTATTGACACATTAAAAAAGAAAAAAATCTTCAGATATTCTAATAGATGATATCTAGTGATACCTCACATGTGATTTTGATTTGCACTAACTTGATTCCAAATGATATCAAGCATCTTTTTATATAGTATATATGCTTTTAAAAAACAAAAGTAGAATTATATTGCACATGCTATTTGTAACCTACTTATTTCCTTCCCACTTATCATGCCATTCATGTTGCTCTATAACATAATCAACCAATTTTTTTTGTCTAAAATATAAGTAAATTATTGGCTAGCAAATGTGATTTTCCTACAGATGAGGAATTCAGTAACATAACGCCACTTTCTCTAATAAAAATAAATCCAGACTTCATATTTTGATGCCAGAAGGACACTTGTCCCCCTCCAACATTTTTGCATTATTTGTTTTTCCTCTTGGAATAGCCTCCATATTATTATTTAGTGGCTCATTCCTCAATTTCCTTTATCTCTTGCTGGGATAGCCTGTGGTTGGAGATAGAACTGGCAGAATAATCTGCTCTACTGCCCAATCTTCAATGTCTTTTCCCCCTTTCCTCTGACTCAGATTCCAATGTTTTGTCAGCCTATCCAGGAGGGAAGGGTTCAGAAAGATTTTCCTCCTCTGTCCTCAATGTTTGAGACTTTGCTTACCTAGTGTCTTTGCACTGACATCTCAGAGACAGTCTATTACCATGGCCCCCACTCATGTTTCCCTAGGATCCACTGGACCTCTCAGGACCCTATCTTTCACAGCTGTGTTCTCAGCCACTTCCTATTTTGTCAGAGTTGTATTAGGTTTCCAAGAGCACGCCACATAGTTCCTTCCGCTGGCTTAATCTCATCAGGCAACTTCTTTTAAGGTTACTTTTTTTTCCCACTATTTCCATGGAATGTTCTATCTAGTTAAATCAGTTTCCCAGATCAAGACATGTAACCCAATTTGCTGTTTTGTTCACCTCACTCATACAGAAATCTGACATAGAGAAATTTTGGTTAATTAAAATTAGAGCATGACTGCCCAGAGCTGGGACTTTAAAGTCACCTTCCCTGGGTATGTTTCCCTCTGACATGAGGCTGTTCATGGATTTCTGTGCTCTTCTTTCCTTCCAAGAGGCAGAAAGATTACCGGAGGGGTCACCGTGAATGCCTGGCTGTCAGGCCCCGCCTTTCCAAATGATCTCTGACTTTGCTGTGAAATACAAGTCGAGGCCCTTCCCGCTTTCAATGGAAATTCCTCTCTCCTTTGAAGTGGAAGACTTGTAGGAAACAAGTTTCTCTGCCAGTCCATTCCTCTCCATGCTGGGGCTTCCTTCCACTCTTGAACAGATTCCCAAAAGTTTCTCTCTGCTTGGACCCTGACCCACTTGGTCCTCTCCAGTTGAGTTTCTGTGGTCCAGAGTAGGCATTTTCCTCCCCCTTTCTTGGGAGATTTGATAAGGACAAGCTCATCCATCATCTTATTCTTTCACTGTATCAGAGGCCCTGATATCAGAAATTGTGCTAAGAATGAGCTGGGATATTGGTAAGATCTGAGTCTCTCCTTTATTTACACTCCTCCTGGACTTCCTGGCTCTTTACTGTCATGCCTTCACTATCTATCACTGTATAGCAAATCACCCCCAAATTCAGCAGCTTAAAACAGCAAACAGTATTATCTCACATCGTTTCTGAGGGTCAGGAATCTGGACTGACTTGGCTGGGTGGTTCTGGCTCGGTCTCTTGCCCAAGGTTGCAGTCACAGTGTTAGGGCTCCAGTCTCCGAAGACTTGACCGAGGCTAAAGGATTTGCTTTCAAGCTCATTTGTGCCTATCGGCAGCCAGCTTCAATTCCTTACCTCACGGGCCTCTCCACTGGGCTGCTCATGGCATGAATTCCCTCAAGAAAAGTGATCCATGAGATAGACATAGAGATATAGAGACAGATGGAAAGGTAGTTAGATGATATATAGGAAGACAGATGATAGATATCACCCAAGATGGAAGCCAAAATCTTTTTAAAAGCTAATCTCAGAAGTGACGTACTGTAACTTTCTATTGTATGCTATCAATCACACAGCCTATCCTTGCTACAAGTACAAGAGAGGACTGCCCAAAGGTGAAGTCCAGGTAGCGGGGTGAGGGTCCCTGGGGGCCTTCCAGAGCCTGCGTACCATACACCAGCTACCCTTCTCCTGATAGCATTCTTTGAAACCGTGCTGCAAAGGGCCACCAACCCCTCAACCTCATCTTTGTGCTGGCCAGCTCACTTGCATTTTTTCTAAGAGATCTCTCCTCTTCCTGCTACGTGACTTTTTCCATACCAACAAATACTTGTCCACTGGCAATAAATATTTTAGTGTTATGGTAGATTTTCTACAGTGTATTCCTAAATGTCTGCATTTAGCTTTTAAAAAAACCTCACAGATGCCTCAATCTGGTTCTAAAATCTTACCTTGCATCTGCGCAACCTCACTGGCTTGTGGAAATGTTATTCATAGTTTGGCTAAGTGCTCCTAAAATCAGAAAAAAGTGGCGACAGTACATACTTTGACAGAAGGCTTATTTTATATCGTTTCTCCGAGTTGGTAGGATAGGCATTAAACTTAACAAGGCAGTCTGTCAAAAGTGAGGTGTAGATTCCAAATTAATTTCCAGTCACATGGCTTAACTCTGGCCTATTTCCCTGGTCTACGCTAAAGGTAAGAACGGCATCTAGAACTTGCAAAAGGGGTTGAAGTTTCAGGAGGACAGGCTCCAGTCACAGGGTCCCCCTGACTATGAAGAGTAACCCTCAGAATGTGTCTTTCCTCTGCATGATAACGGTCATTCAAATCACATACTTTATCTGTGGTGTTATTCTCTGCACCAGGGATGGGGAGAGGATTTCCTTTCAAGGACCTGGAGTTCTGAACGGTGAGGAATGATAAGGTTACATTCATGTGGAATAGCAAAGAGTCACTGTAATTGACCAGAAATGTCTACAGTTGGGTCTGGATAGTCTTGTGTAACCCAAGGGCTATGAACAGGCTCTGCCCACCCTAAAAACA
Organism: Manis javanica; assembly: GCF_040802235.1. Lineage (NCBI taxonomy): Eukaryota > Metazoa > Chordata > Mammalia > Pholidota > Manidae > Manis > Manis javanica. The sequence goes on along the minus strand of NC_133170.1, from coordinate 10,947,497 downwards.
CTGTCTAGTTAGTGGGCTCCGGTACGACCTCAGGTACTTAGACCATTAGCCCTTCTGGGTCAAATGTGCAAAAAATGCCTGATTCCCAGGATCTTTAGGAGAGAAAGTCTTTTATTTCCTCCTCCAGACCATGGAAAGTGAACTCAAGTAGGTCCTTTTGTTTGATGAGGTCAACTAAAAAGAAAAGGAAAAACTAAAACTTTCTTATTTGTATCCCTTCTGGCGAATTTGCATCTTAAATAGAGAAGGTTTAAATCACACAGTCAAACTGAAAAATCTAAAGAACTTATGAAGTTGCTACAAATATTCAACAACATACACCAACATGAAGCAAATTGTGTTTGAAAAGAAGCTCAAGAGGACAATAGTTTCTCTTAAAGCAAGGGGGGAAAAAGAAAAAAACTCCTGACGTGACTTTTTAAAACACCACACGAAATATTTTAGGCATTCATGAGAACTAGTTCTGGGAGCTTGTGTAAAGAAAAGGCATATTCTTTTCCAGCACCCACAGAGCTCTAACTACCCTCCCAACAGTCTTGAGTTCACATAACTGGCCCCAAGACTTTCAAATGCTTCAGCCAAGTCCCAGGAGTAAAATATTTGCCATTTAAATGTTCTTTGCTTCTTTTAGTAATGTCTCTTTAAATATCTTACTTGCCTCTCTGCTTAATAATTAGTCTACTCATCTGTAATCAGCAATGTTTGTGTCTTTTAGGATGAATATACAGCTTCAGGGCAAAGAAGAGTTTCTAGGATTTAGGATATATTCTATTACTCGATATTAAGGATCTTTATGGTGTGGGGGACAGGAAGGAAAGCATTTTTCTTACACTTGATGATGGGAAGGAGTTACTAGTAATTAATGGTACAAGTCTCTTTTTAGGGAATCAGTAATTCAGTCGGCACCTTTTGAATCTCAGAAATATTTGCTCAATGCGTTCTCTGAGCATTGTGCAGGCAGTGGAGGCTATAAAGATGAATAAAGCAGAATCCCTGCCCTAAAAAATTTACAGCTTCATCAAGAAGGTAGGCACGTAAGTATCATGTCCTATTCTTCGGTGATAATTGAAGAATATCGGATTATGGCTCAACAGAATGTTCCCACCCCCAAAAGAATGGTTTTAGATATTTTTAATATAAGATAAAGAATAATCTCTTCCATAAGGCTGAAGTAGAAATGGAAAAGGATTTGGAAATTTATACCTGGGATACCAATAGTCATGCTCTGCATATATACAACCCAACTCTGTTGGGTTCTGATCTTATTTTACACACAGAGAAACTGAATCTCATAAAGCTTATATTATATGTAGGTTAGTCCCAGGGATAGTAGTGCAGCATGGAGAATATAGTTAATAGTCCTGTAACATCTTCCTATGTTGACAGATACTGGGGTGGGGAGGATTTAATAATATGGGTAAACTGTTGAACCACTGTGTTGTATACCTGAAACTGATAAAAGATTGTATGTCAATAGTATTTCAATTAAAAAAAAGATTATATTATATTCCTTTAAAGCCATATAGCTAGTCAGCACCAGGACTCAATCTCAAATATCTGTGCTCCAAGTTCAGTTACACCATATGCCCACGTAATTTTTCTTGATATTCATATAAGCATCTTTGATATTCAGGAAGGCCCCACAGGCAAGGGGGTACAATTCAGGAGCTCCATTTCCTAAATGATTTTATGTCCCTTCTTGGGACAGAGAAATGACTTTGCAAAGTAATTATCCAAAATTACCCAGTTGTTCTCCAGCTCCACAGAAGAGAAGAGAAAGAAATGTCAGAGAGATCAGATTAGAAATACGACCCGAACTATGAAGCACTACAACAGATCACTGGTGGTAGTTGTGCAATCTGCTCTGAAGATACCTAAAAACAGGACAAATGCTCAGCTGCTCAGGGAAATTCTTACACGTAGTTCTGCCTGAAGGTCAGGGAGTAGTTACAGTAATTTCAAAATTCCTAGAATTACATGATTTAGGGGAAATGGCAATAAACAAAAACCTCTTTTTTATTCCAAATGTAAGCAAAACATTGAGTTTCTTGGTTGGTGTTCAATATTGAAAGGAATGAACATTACTTTGTGTAAGTTTTTAAAATAGAGACATTAATCTTGAACTTCTTTCCCCCCTGCTATTATTAAATTCTAGAGTTGGAGACTTGTGACAAATAACCCAAGATCTTCTGTCTTGTAATGGCCAACATTCCCCCAGGAAAACAACTTTAAACTTCAAGGACAAAAAGAGAAAATGTTTAGATATGAAATTTTCCCCAGCATTTCTTATCACCTAGCACAGAGAGCTCACTTACTGTAGAGTCTGTGCGGACACCAGAGGGAAGACAGAGAAGAGTGAGGCACAACACTTGTAACTGAGATAAGTGTGGCAATTTTACTGAGATCAGGTTTGATTTGCCACATGCCAAGGAATCTGTGTGATACATTTGCAGTTCTGATTAAAACTCCCCAGAGCCATTTCTTTAAGTCTTAGCCCTAATTCATTTCCAGACAGCCCTGCAGATTTTAGGCAATTTGTACAGCCTCTGCAAAGACTGGGGAGAAGACTCTTGGCAATCAGATGTCTTGTACAAATACAATTTACAGATCAGATCAGAGAAAAAGCACCAGGGCAACTCCAAGGGAAGGAACCACAAAATGCTCCTAAGCCCTCCAGTGTCCAGTGTCCGTAACGCAAACAGGCACTCGATACACGCTGGTTGAGTGAATAAAGGTGCTATGTCAGACAGTAGGGAGGCCGCACGGTGAGGGACACATGATTGCTCCTCTCTGGAGGCTCTTCTCTCATGGGGGATAGGGACACACAAATGACTGTTAACAAGGCACCGTGCCCATGGTGGGTCCCTGACCAGTTCCCAGTGTGACCGCAGCAGACCACAGGTACTGCACGGAAGGCAGGCATGAGCCCTCAGCTTTGCGCACAGAATTCTGTCTGCTCTTCTTGAAGCTGTCAGGCTCGGACCTCCTCACACCTCGTTGCGTCTTATTCCTGCCCTGTTTGGCTTTTACATCTCATCCTGCCTGTGAGTGTCTAGCTTGGTGTGGACTGGTAACCCTGGCTAGAACTGCCCCCCAATCGCTCTGCACCAGCAAACCTTTAGGAGAACAGCATGGGGATGAGTTAAGTGCACAGACTCTACCGTCTGGACCATCTGTAGTTGAAGCTCAGCTCTGCTATTTATTAGCTTTTTATTATAATCTTGGGCACATGACATACTTTTTGTGTGTGTGCCTCAGCATCCTGATTTCTTTTAATGTTGAAGTATAGTTGATACACAATCTTCCATTGGGTTCAGGTGTACGACATAGTGATTCAGCAGTTATATACACCTAATTTTTTGAAGTAGGATTATCATAGTACCTAACTCATAGGCTTGTTAAAAGGGTAAATGAATTAATACTTCTAAAGAACTTAGAATTGTTCCTGGCACATAATTTCTGTGTCAATAAAGGTTACCTCCCCTTGGTCTCTTCTCAGAAGGAGACCATTTCACTAAATGCAGACGACAGGCCAATGGCCACATGGCCTGACCAGGCCCTAGGACAGCACTGACTGGCAAAGAGCATTGAGTGAGCAAAGCTAGCAGGGTGGGAAGGTAAAGAATGTCTAATTCAGAGTCCAGTTTGGCTAATGTACCAGCTGAAGAGCTGCATAGGTAATAGTGATTTTAAAAGGCTGAAGAGAACCAGATTTTCGAGTAATTTGAATACAAAGATGGGAAGTTTATAATCTATTCTGTATGTTCCATGGCATTACAAGATTAAGTCAGTACTCTAGAAAGAATGTGAGCAGTAGTAAGAAGGGTGGTCAGGAGGCTGGGAGATGGTGCAGGCAAGAAAATATTTTCAAAAAGTTGCAATGATCTAGGCAAGTGATAATGAGACAGGAAACTAAGGTGGTGATAGTGTCAGTGACATCAAGGGAGAAAATTCTAAGACAGTATTGACTATCTGGAAACAAAAGTGGAAAGAAAAATGTAGAAAAGTGATTTGCATGTCTATTATATGTCAGGCACGGACCTGTGCTTTGTAAAATTTCTCATTTAATTGGTGCAGCATCTATGTTGGGTAAATATAGATGCTTGATTAATTTAGATGAGGAAACTCAGGGAGATTAAGCAATTAGTCTGAGGTCACAGTTCTAAAATGGAGCAGAAGAGGGAATTCAACCCAAGTGGATATGGTTCCGAAGTCTGGTCTTTTTTACTTAAATTCATGGAGGGAATGAGAGCAAGACAAGAAGCTGAATGGGCGCCCAAAGGTTCCTGGAGGTTGGAAATGCATTCATTGATCCAGGTGAGAGAGTTCCATAGAGGAGATCACACCTTTTGCTTTGATTTTAAATCTTAAATTGTTTGGGGGATGCGGAGGCATGTAGCAGGCAACTGGAAATTGAGGTGCTGACTTAGGAGAGAAGTCAGGGTTGGAAACAGCTTTGGGAATCATTTGCAAAAAGTTGAAAGAATTGAGATAAGCTCTCCAACAGAGAGCACAGAGAGTGGGACAACAGGATCCAGAAAGACACTTAGTAGCACTTGTTTAAGGAGTAGGAGAGAAAGAAAAGTGTATGAAGCATAGTGAAGTCGATGGTCAGAGAGGGGAGCCTAAGACTCCAAGGGGGTTCCAGCACGGAAGGAAACAGTCAGCAGGGGCAGCCGCTGCTGAGAGCAGAGAGGACGAGGACAGAGAAAAGGCCGGGGGACCTTCGGGAGGACCGCTTTTGGGAGACTGTAAAGCACAGGCCTGGGTTTAAGACTGATGGTTTAGTAATTAATAAAGGAAGAAAAACTGGTGGGACGTTAGGACAGACATAGGGGAAGTAGAACACGTTTACAAGTCGCAGAGAAGTCAAACCAGCAAGGGTGACGGAAACGTCAGGGAAGGGCAGCCGAGGAGCACAGGCCATAGGGAAGACCGGGAAGGATGAGATCCCATGGAGAAGAGGGGTTTCCCTGTCACAGGAAGTGAGTCCCTTCTCTTCAGAAATGCAGGGAAGGTGGTGGTGAAGGGCGGCAGAGAGAGGGAAGCCCATCACACCTGGTCGCTGTTTCCTCCACAAAGTAGATGCAAATAATGGTCTGCTGAAGCGGAAGGGCTCAAGGGGTCTAAGGGGCTCGAGGGGAGTGAACCATCCCGCAGCCCCTGCACCCTTCCCTGCCAGGCTGTCGAATGGCCCCTTGCGGACATGGCATTTCCCTTGTCTCTCCTTATTGGCTTGTCGGTTGTTTTCACTGGCGTCGTGGGTGAGATACGGTAGATTTCCAGCTCTCTAAAATGGTCTCATTTTTCTCCTGGCACCTAGGAAATCATGTTTAACATTCCACGAAAAAAGTGAAAACTCCAAAAGAGGATGCAATTGTAGCAAAACAACAAATAAACAGAGATATAATGACAATTCTTGTCATAAAAATATTGAAGTCAAGAATCCAAAATGAGATTATTCAGTGAATTCCTGAAAACAATGCTCAATCACTTAACGACGCTTTGTCTTAAATGACCAGTTACATTTTCTAAACATTATCCTCAAAAGATGAGAGGCTTATTTTTACTTTTAAAGGTCATTCCTCACACTTAAATTTGCCCTATTTCAGGAAAAAAAAAAACATCTTTGTGTACTGTAAGTAACAATAACATCACAGTTGATAATGACAAGTAATAGAAACACCCCCAGTTCTCCCAGACTACAGGTCAGGAACTGAACTCTCAAGGGATGACACTAAAATTTACATGGAATAGGATGAATTCCAGCCCCATTTTTGCAGTGTTCTCCCACTCCTCCATTTTTCAAGAGATGATTGAGGTGATGGGTGATGTCAGGGATTTTCCTGGTGTTGAGAAAGGACCGGAATGTAGCTGCTCAGTTGAATCTCACAGCTCCCGGAGGGACAGAGAAGAGCTGAATCCAGTAGCCATCTTAGCTAAAAGCTCTGGAGAAAGCACAACGGGGGGATGGTGAAATGAAAGCCTTCCTCTGTGGCACATGTGCAATGTGGCTGAAGGAACTGATCAGAATACCACTTCTCTCTGTCACAGTATCTCTGTCACAGTACCTCTTACCTCAGGATCTCAGCCATCCCTGGACGACAGAGAATTCCATGGGCACAGTAACAAGCCAAGACGCACTTACTCATTTAGTTCCCTTAGTAAAGTCAGAAGCTTAATCGAATCTTGCATTTGCCCCCTTCAAAACCCTTTCCACTAAGAAATGGGCCATGTAATTGTTTCCTGTTCACTAGGTGATGGGCTCTATCCATACACTTACATAAATTAACCTGTTTAACATTATTGACACTCTAGAAGGGTGATTTTATTGCCTCAGTTTTTTAAAATTCATTTTATTATCATTAATCTACAATTACATGAAGAACATTATGTTTACTAGACTCCCCCCATCAAGTCCCCCCCACAAACCCCATTACAGTCACTGTCCATCAGCGCAGTAAGATGCTGTAGAATCACTACTTGTCTTCTCTGTGTTGCACAGCCCTCCCCGTGCCTCCCCCACCCCCCACATTATATGTTGCCTCAGTTTTATAAATGAAGATACCAAGCATCTGGAAAATAAGTAACTGTCCCCAAATCATTCAGCTGCAAAAAAACTAGAACTGAAATTTGAATATAGACCCCATATTCATGGTTCCACCCCCACCCACACATATGTTATCCATCCCTTCCCCAGACATAATCCTGTCCTTTCCCTTGGTTAAAAAAAAAGTCTTGCTTTTAGGTAAATTTATGCTTAAGTGCTAAAGAAGAAAGCTCTATAATTTGATTTTTGAAAAGTAATTACCAGTGTTACAAATGTCCATTGTATATTAAATTTTATGGGTCCAGACCATTTCAAAATGTAATAATGGACTTTAAAAAAAAATTGAAAATACATATATAATTTAGGATTCACTAAAGCCTGGCAGGCTTCAACCTCAGTAGTCAGCCAAAATTGACTATTTGGCTACAGTTTCAGACTTAACCTTGGCTTTTAAAAGTCAGAATAGCTGAGTGCCAACTCCATAATGTAGTAACAGTGAAACAAATAAGGTACATTATTCAGATTAATATTAATATCTGAATATTTGCTTTCAAAAATAAGTGATTAAAATGTTTATATATTAGCATTTTGGAAATGAAATATTACAATGAATTTATATCTACTTATAGAAATATTATAATTCCTATTTAAAACCATTCTAGAAAGTACTTAGAGTAAATGTCCATGTGTGTGCTTTGTTCAAATTTTATCAGTTGAAGCATAAATGCATTTTGACTACTCCGAGAATAAAATGCTGTAATAGTTAATGGTAAGTTTACTAATTTTATATATGACTCCCAATTATTAAGAGCTCTCAAATAGTTAAAAGATTGACAGTTACTATGAATATACGTTCATAATCTCCTTGTCCCATATATCTTAGTGGAATTCAGAAATATTCAGATTTTAGAAAGGTAACACTATATGCACTGTATTTATCAATTCCTCCCAGGAAGGTGGAGGTAGAGGATTAGCGAACAAAATGATGAAACTGCATAACACAATGTATGACTATTTCCACCAAGCTTCATATCAGAGGGATTTTGAGGCCAAAAGTGTTTCTAAAATATTTTCATTTTTCAGAACTTTTGGATTTTTAAATTGGAGATAAAGGATTGTGGACATACTTAGTGGAGACATTAACTAGATAACTTCAAGGATAATCACAAAAGTTCTACAAACAAATGTTCAGAGACACCCAAGCAGTCGTATAAGACAGAAAAGTACAGATGGATATTGTTGTCATTATACCATAATGCTAATCTGAATAGAGTCATTTTGTGGACTGGGATTCCTAACTAACAAAAATCACCTTTAGAATACTTATAGTTAGTGTAATTTTTAATTTTTAGTTGCTTAATTCTAGTTAGGCCATTTTTTAAGAAAAGTCTCTATTTGAGATTTCTTTATACCTTGTGAGGATGAATTAAAATAATTATATGTTACTATCTATAATTCTACAAAGATAAAAAGCCCTAAAAGTATGTATAATAATATTCATGATAAAAACAAAGCTTATGAAGGAAAGAAAGATAAGGTACTCAAAACATCCCTTGTACTGACCACTCAAATTTAAAAACTAGAATCTTTTTAAGAATGGTTTAAAAAGATAATTCCTTATGGTTTTGAGTCTATGGGTTCAAGAAATAAAAACAAAAAACCAGTTAAAATAACTGTTATAGCTTGCCAACTGTGTAAAGATTTTTCAGGCTTATTCACTATAAAAACTAGGTACAAATTTTCTTCCAGAAAACATGTTACTGAAAAACATTTTCTGCTTTGCACACAAAAAAATTAGTACTGTCATTTGAAAGAGGGCATCTTTCCAATAACAAAAATGTAGATTCTAGAATGATCTAACAACTGACTATGCTAAGAAATGATCATACTTGAACTATAATATCAAATGTTGAATATTTGTTTAATTTTTAATAATAAAATTGTAATCATTTTTACATCCCAGAAGTTGATTCTATGATGGTAATATTAAGCTTCAACTCACCAGATATTGATTTTAACACTTGGGTATATTTAGTGATATATTTATATCTACTTATATAAATATATTAATTATTATTATTTCATAACAGAATCATGTAGAATGACTAAGCCATTCTTTTGTTATTGGGTTGATTAGCTTTGCTGCCCAGTTCAACTATTGGACCTAGTCTAGTAGAAAATGTAATGTTCAACTTTGGTCTATAAAAACAGTATAAGGACACATTTTAACAGATTGTTACTGATGAAAAATCAGCTACTATTTATAACTCCTGTTATGTGTCACACATGGATCTAGGTACCTTCAACCAATGCTCTGTGAGTGAGAAAGGTGGTTTCAGCATTCTTACAGTTTCACAGATGAGAAAATAGAGGCTCAGAAAGATTTAAATGTTGCACTGGAACCCAATTCTTTCTAAATCTAACTTTAAGGTTCTTTTCATTCTATCAATGTTTTTCCAAATTGAGAAAAAGGAAAGGAAGAAATTTGAAGATCCCAAATATTGACTTAAGTTATTTTTAATATACTATTATTTAAAAATATAAACAAATATAAGACTAGGGTAAAATTCCTAATTATTGTGGCTTTCACAATAAAACCAAAGCAAATTTACAAATCAAAGCCAAATAACACCAATATAATACAAATCTACAGCATGAATATGATGGCTGATGTTGTATGAAAACTAAATCATCAATATAGAATTAACAGTGGAAAGGTGTTTGTGGGTTTTATTCTGCTTGTCTACATGATGCCTTTGCTTTCCCACATGATGAATCCTTTGATGCACTGCCATGAGCATTGCAGTTAATATTTCTCTTTAATGTTTGACTTTCATTTATTACTTTGTTCTGCTAATAATTTTGATCATGTCCTGCAAAATACAGTCATTAAAACAGTTTTGTAAAGGTTTATGATTTTAACTATGCTGATGTTAACAAAATGCCATAAGCTGGAATGCATAGGGATGTAATATATACACGACAGATCCAAGACAATGAGTTGTTACCCAGAGCACGGGTTCTCGAGGTCAAGTCTATACATCATGCGCAATGTCTATACATCATGCGCAATGTATCGATTCAATTTTCCTGCCACTTTCTTTTATTCAAATTACTGGAAAATTCTTGTTTGTGCAACAAAGCATGATGTCATTTGGCTTGCTCTTACCCAGACATCAAGAGACATGCAAATGAGACTAAAATTACATCACATGACACTACTCAGATAGAAGGTAGTCACTCTGATGAATTAATTGTTTTGGATAACAGAAAGAAAGCACAAAATTGGAAAATAAAAATCTCTTTGAACTTCCAGTCTCTTAAGAAGATAAAACATAGATATAAACATTACTACCATCAGATGTTAGTAAACGTGCTATAAAAAAAAAACCTAATGTAGAATATGTTTGGGTAACTCATTACCAAATTAAAGACTCTGCAAAATCCTCATTAAGTTGTTTTACTCAGTTCAAACTAGAATGCATTTTGGCGAATGCCTCTCTCAACGATATACAAGGTACTAGAATCAATATACCTAGAGAGAACCTCATAATTGCAAAGATGGATCATCTTAAAATATTGACTGACAAATTGTTCTCAACTCAGACTTCTTAAAAAGTATGTTTTTTCCACAGCTCTGCCTTCAAAGGTCTATAGATATCAGTTATATGTTTTTACCATATTAAGTACATGGTAATAATATCTGGATTCAGTTTAATTCTTATTTTTAAGAGAAGGATTTTATCTTTTATTTTGAACATGGCCACAGTGCCTAGCACAGTGTCTTACATGCTGTAAACACTCACTAAATGTTTGCTATTTAGCTGGTGATGACATTTCTCTAAGCACCAGTTATAATTCACAGGTGTGATGTTGTTGACCCTAATCAAATCCATAGGGACCAAATCACATGAGTACAAATGACAAAACTTTGGTTTTTGTCAGGAACCTCTAGCCCCATTGCTATTGAATAAATACAAATGAATATTTATGGTATATGTATGAATAAAATACATAGGATCTTATTTATGAGTACCATAAACATGATTGGGAAGAACATGGCATGTATTTTTAGCTTGTGTTTTCCCTTCTTATGAGACTGGATGCTTCATGTTTTTAAAAAGATGTTTTCATTTCCTTTGAGATTTTTATGAGTTCTTTTCAGCTGGGAAAAACTGTTACCTCCTATGGCACACAGGTCTGTAGAAGCTGCTTGTGGATTTTGGCCCTGGGGATGTAGGCATTATTGTGTATTTCTACAATAATTTTTCAGGGATATGTAACTTGCTTGTAAAAATACGCCTGTGGGCTGAATCTTGGCAGTTAGCATCTTAGAAAGAGAATATATTTAGTAATAGCTGAATGTCTATATGAGTAATGCATAGGTAAGCTGTTTTTAAAAATTGGGTGACAAGAAGCATTGCCACCCTTTGAATATGTTTGGCTGTAACTACATATCAACTTTCCAATTTATTTTTTAAAAAACATTTGAGAAGCGAGGATTTGAGCTAGCCCTGCGCTGGCTCACCTCATCCTGAAAAACAAATAACTCAAATTCTTCATTTGGAAAATTGGTGACAGCTGAGCCTTCACCAAATGAGCCCAAACACTGACTTTCTGAGTCAGTATTAATACATACTGACATAAGGTCTCAGGTTCAAATTCTGAGGGGTAGCAGTGATTTGGGGGTTCTCATTATGGTCTCCCTTTTTCTTCATTAATTTAGTTTGACAAGCATGTGCAGAGACTAGGTAGCATCCCTAGCTTCGTCCTGAAAGTGTACGGCGGAGTGCCTTAGAGTTAGAGGGACTAGTTTGACTTACCAGATGACCACAGCTTAGACGTGAAGAGGAAACGCACAAACAGCATTGAAATATACTTCCTTGTTCAGAGGCATTGCCATTAATAGTTTATGGAGGGACACAAATGAATTAATTATCCTGCAAATTAAAAATCCCAAGTGAAGAAATACTAAAAACAATAAGCATATTTGGAAGGTAGTTGGGGTAGTGAAAACTTCACGTGTTGAATCAAAGCTCTACCGTTGTTACCTGATCTCTTTTAGCCTCAGTGCCTTCATTTGTAAAGCTGGAATAATCATAGCTACTTTGCAGCGTCATTGTAAGAATGTGGCGAGCACAAAGTGTTCAATAAACGGGGACTGTATGATGAATGTTATTTTCATGGCCAAGCGTCTGTGGGAGTTTCCCAGCTGGTAAGTGCTAATAGTTGTACTCAATAAGGAAAGCGCAGTCTAAAGCAGCCAAGAAAGGCCTTGTCTTTGCAGAGGCAGCACCTGTGTGAGCAGTACACTGTCGACAATGACAGACAATTGGCCTGACTTAGGACCCAAAGTCTCTACATGTGAAAGCCATATGGAGGATCATATGTTCAATGTGTCTGCATTTTCATGGTCAATAGCATAGCACATTGTTCCTAACACTGTTTAAGTTGGATATGGTTATTGTGTCTAAAATTTCCTCTGTCTAGAAATGAGCAAGAGCTAAGGGGAGACCTGTTACAAAACCAAAGAAGGAAAGTAATTAGACTACAAAATAATTCATCTGTTATTGGCCATATTCTCACGCTTTGAAAAATATACTGGTTCACCTTCCAATCACTTATTAAGTTGGGCACAAGGCCTGGTGCTTTTGCAGACACAATCTCATTTCATCCCGACAGCAAGGTTGGGAAGTGTGTGTTATCATCCTCATTTTAACTGTGATGAAATAGGCTTAGTGAGCCTACAGAACCCGGATGAGAATGTGGGTGTTGTTTGCCTTTAACCACACCATGTTGCACATCACATACATGTCAGTGTCCATATCACATATCACAATGATTTCCTACTTCTGTTCTTCAGTTTGCAGCGGGTAACTAAGGGAGAGGCACAGAGCACAGGGGAACCAAAGCTTAGGGAGAGATCCGGAGTTCTTGGGGTAGAATGGGAGGGTAGCGTGGGAACAGATTGAAATGGGGGCTTGATTGGGAGGACACCAACAGGCCATCACATTCCAAGATGATTGTTAATGGTGCCAATCTTGGTGCCTAATTTGCCAATCTTGAGGTTCCCAGTGAGACCCCAGAAACATATTTCCTGCTTTCTCATTTATGCACAAGCTCTCACAATTTAGGGGGGAGGACATAATTTGTTATCATACCAGTTTCTATTACTGCCAAGGATGTAATGCCTCCCAGCAACTCCACCCAGTGTAGACAGAAGTAAACTCCTGTGAGGCCTTCCCACTTCCCGCTCTTCCTCTTTAGGCCTGCCGACCTTAGGCCTCACCCCTTTATTCAACATTGATGGGAACAGTATCTGTACTCCTTTTATAGTCCAAAGAGTGTTGTCTGGTTATCTGTCTGCTTCATCTTGGAAACCAGAACTTTTGGCCTATTACGTAAAGACTTGGAAAAGCTAGATTTGCAAAACTGTTATCGTTTCCATTTCAAGGAGGGGAGCAGTGCCCACAGGAACTAGAAGAGCTTGTCACTGAAGTTTTGGGATATTTTCTGGACCCCCTCTTTCACTGTCTGCAGTATCAAGTTCACTCACAGTGTGGTGTCGGCAAAGTTTACAATGATGGTGCATTTCAGCCCTCTGCCATGCAGAGCCCCAGCCTCAAAGCCTGTGGTGTGCAACTTCAATAGCGTCTACACCCCTACCATTGACCAATAAGAGCTCCTCGACAATTGGTGGAAAACATTGAAAGCAGATTGTAGAATTATTTAAACATAATTTTAAAGCCTATTTTACTATATTATAAGAAGAATCCATGTTTATCGTACAAACTTTGGAAAATGTAAGCATTTGGTTATGATAAACTGATAGCAAAACAGAGGCAGCTCTTAGCTGGTTTGGAGGACCCTCTTCTTGGTCACATTCTCTGCTTACATTGGACAAATATGATGAAGAGTATTAAGAAGTTCCTTTCTCTCTTTTCTTTTCAAAACTGCATTTTATGGAGGAGTGGCAGATCTAGAATTTTACATAGAGGGGCTTAGGGGCCATGTCTTATTATTATAAAGAGAGGATTGAAGATATGAGTTTGCCAAGCACTTGACATAAAACCTAAAATACATCAATTACTCATTTGAAAGAATGGCTAATAGAGATGTCTTGGAATACAAAATCATCTCAAATCACACATTTAGTGCCACAACTGATGCCAAGGAACATTGAAGAGACTATTCAGTTATATATTTAGTTAACAAGCATTTATTAAACACCTTCTATGTACAATACCATGAAACAGATTTTAGATGAAAAGAGAGATAAAATGAACAAACTTCAGTTCCTGCCTTTGTGGAATTTTTTAATAACAAAGGAGACTTTGTTTGACATTTAGGCCATTTTCTACTAAAAATAATACTGTGATGAAATCCCTGTGGTCAATTTTTTGCACATCTATAAATATTTCCTTGGATACATTTTTAGAAGAGGATTTGTAAGGCATCATTTTGATGATCCAAGAATTTATGATAAAATAGGCAGACAAATCCATAAGATAGAGATAGAATTTAATAGATTATTATTTTATATCATAAATCCTTAGACATATGAGAAAAATGCAAGCTTAAAAGACATTAATGCCTTGACTTAAAAGACATTTAAATACCTCAAAAGTCAAACAAATCCAAAATCCAATCAAATGAGGCATTTTTCAAGAGTGGTCACTGATCCTAATATGACTTGAAAATTAAGTAATAAAATGACTCGAATCTAATGTCTTTGGCTAAGTGACCATCTTTTGTTTTAAATGATGAACTCTCTGTTAGAGTTTATGAATAGGGCTCAGTACGCTAGTATGTGCTTTCTGTGTTACAAACAAGGGTCCAATGTTGTCTCAGCCTATACCATCTGGTCCTTATAAAGCTTAAGCAAGCTGAAAAGACAATGTAAAAATTACTTGGGGACACAATCCCCCAAATTGTGAAGGATGACATAATTACCTCCTTGGTATCTAAGCATCTTTCAACTCCAAGATTTAGAAAGCTTTTCATGAGATTAACTTATTTTGTGTTAGGAAATTGTGTATACTTAGTATTTTTGGTACTTCTAATGTTTGAAATTTGGCCAGTAAAGTTAACAGATCAGTTTTTTAGTTACAATTTAAAACATGTAATAAGTAATTGACTTAGACTTGTGATTTAAATTGAAATCTTAACAACCTGATACACAGAATAGGTAAGAGATCTTAAAGTTCATTTTACTTATAAGTTTATTAGATTTATGGTTTGATACCAGGAAGATTTTGTTAAATCAGACAATTATAATGTTAAAAAGAAAATGAATATTTTAAATTTTTAAATAGAGTTTAAGTTGTCCAAAGGAGTTCATTTAACTGTAAATGAGTCCAAACATTAATTGATGGCCCTAAACTGTAATTAAAAATACTTACTGGACTTAGACTATTATTTGTAAACTGAATTTAAACCTTAAAAAACTACTATTTATAATTTTTATCTTTAATTAAGAAATTCTGAATAATCTTTCCTACATACCAAATCCTCCCTCAAAGATATTTGTTTTAAAATCTGGCTTTTAACACAGAATTTACACACAAATTAACATACAAATGCTCAAGTCTAGGCTTTTCATAAACAGTGGGTTGTCTATGTCTAAAGTTTTCAATTCTCTATCCCTCATTAAATTATCCCTAAAATACATTGTTAATCTTTCTAATGTCTGTTTTCATTTTTCTTATTTTACCAAATTTTGAACAATCCTGGTCTAAGGCACACATTCTGATTCAAAAGCTGATTGGCATAATGTAGTTAGAGGTCAAAAAAAATTATTTAAAGATACATAGTTTTCTTAAGTGAGGGTATAAATGCGTGTTTAGAATTCAGAGATTCAAAAGAAATCTACTGGTTGGAAAGTTTTCATATTATTAGGAAGAAGAAAAAGAATCGAGATGACTTTATGAAAGAACCACAAAACCAATTAAAGTTTTGTGAAATAGGCCACAAAGGAAAAGGCTTAAAGATCTGGAATATTTAAACTGGAGAAAACTGAGAAATGTCTAAGCAAAGTGGGTTGACTAAATTTGTCTCATATACACTGGTGCGAGTCCTTCCAGTCACCTCCCCCTTCCCCTTGCCCCACGTTAAAGTAAATAAAGCTGAGTTTTTTCATTCATCAGCCTGACTATTAAGTATAGAATTTGAGGCTCTCTCAGTTTAGGAAGAGATGTTCTAATAATTACATGCTATATATGTATTATTTTCTTTCCATTAGAGATAGTACAAAGAAAGAATTAGTGTAAATGATAGTAAGAAGATGGTAGGTGGGCAAAAGAAAAAAGTTTTAGATCTCAGATGGCATCGTACAAATAATGTATTACCTTTTTTCTGGAAAAGGAAACTAAAATACATAGAGATTGTTCTTTCTTGGTTAGTAGAGATGACCACGCAGAGGTGCTGAGGAAACCTCACAGGGTAAAGGTCAAAGGCAAGGAAGGAAGGGCAAGGACCAAGTCAGGGGTCAGGTTCTAGGCAAAACTTTAAAGAGGCCGAATTGGGCCATTTAGTTCTTCCTACTTCCCTGCTCCACATTCAGGTCCCAGGAAACTAGTTCCTCAGGACTCTCCCTTCCGTCGTTTCCTTTCACCTGCTCTGAACCACATGGTTTTGCTCTAACCAACTTGACCCATCGCTTTGTTTTTGGTTAGATAAAAATCTGCCCATCTGACAAAGTGGTACTTGTTAAGGTATTAACAGGTACCCTTTGGCTAATGTTATTTTCACCCAAACAGCATGTTAAGTTTATAATCAGATTCTCCTGAGTATTTGCAACTTTACTCAAAAAAATTACTTTGACAGAACTCTCTGGAACTTTGTTGGGTCTGGGTGGGGAAAGCAGATTGGGGGGAGCTATCTATGCCATGTATATTCACTCATTCCACAAATAATTATTATGGTCTTTCTATGTTCTAGACACTATGAGGACATCAGAGAGGAACAAGCTACGCAATGTCCCTTTCTAATAGGATTGCATTCTAGTAGGATTTGGGAGAGACAAACTCTAATCTCATATAGTGGTAAGTGCTATGAAGAAAAGGCAATATGGTGATGAGGCAGACACTGAATGGGATTGGGTGGGATGGGTTGGGGGGTAGGAATGGTGGGAGGAGGTGGCTACTTTTTCTACGCTGGGCAGTATTGGGACTCCTCTCTGAAGAGGTAACTCTTGAGCTGAGAATCTGAATAATATGGAACTTGCCAGGCAAATGTTTGGAGGTAAAGAGTATTCTAGGCAAATCTTCAAATGAAGTTGTTTGGAGGGTCTTGGCCTATGTTCAACCAAAGAATACCAATAATCCTGGTAATCTAGACTCTTATTGTTTCTAGAGGGTCCAGAAAACCCTAGGAAATTCAGACCAAACTCTGACATCCTCTATGATCTTTTCCTTTTTAGATTTCAATCCCCTAAATCAATTAGAATAGATAAACTCTGCTCATATAAGTTTATTCATTTATTTTTTCACTAGTTCTTTAACATTCATTCAATAAGTGTTGATTATCTACTATGTGTCAGATGATACAGCAGTGAACTAGATAAAAACCTGCATCCATACGGAGTTTGCATTCTGGTGGGAGAGAGGAACAACAAAGAAAATAATCTGTTCCATGCAGTCTAAGAGACATGATTTCTCACATTTCAGCATCTTTAAAATTATAATGTGGTATATTCAACACCATCTTATATTTATAATTGGAAGCCGTTTTCCTAAGTGATACCAAAAATAATATTGCATCTTACAATCAAAGGCATCTTAGATTTGATGAATTATAGTTAATAAAAAAAATAAGTACATGGTTAGATCATGATAAGCAAAACAGAAAGGTAAAGCAAGAAGGAGGACAGAAAGTGCTGGTGATGGTCGGGGAGTAGAAAGGGGAGAAATTGCAATCTTAAATGAGACGGTCTTATCAGGAGACATTCATGTACAGTACAGACCTGAGGGTGATCAGGGAGCCAGCCATGTGGATAGCTAGGGCAAAAGCATCCCTAATAGAGAAATGCAAGTGCAAAGGTCCTGAGGCTGGAGCTTGCCAGGTGTGCTTAAAGAACAGCAGCAAGAAGGACATGTGACTATAACAGGGTGAGCAAAGGAGAGAGCACTAGGAGATGAGCTCAGAGAGGTAACATAGTAACAGTGATTAGTGGCCTTCTAAGCTGATTTGCCATTGATGGGAAGGAGAGTGCGGGAGGAACACGGGATGTGTTGTGAAGACGTCAGGAAGTCAATTTATCTATGCATCCAGAATTTAAGAGTGGTGCAAGCTGGAGATACAAATTTGGGATCTACATAACCAAATGATTTTTAAATGTGGGATATATATAAAGAATTCTAAAGACTGAGCCCTGGGGGGTTCTCCAGCATTTTTTCTGTGATCCAAACAGGGCAGCTTGGCCTTAAAGATGACTGACTTACCCACTCTCCACTAGCGACCTCACCTGAAAGGCTTAAAATGTCCCAGTTCCACCCCAACTAATGTAGAAGACCCTGTAGGGATACACGCAACAATACTATGTGTATTTATCACAGTGGATGCTGTGACATGTGCTTATTCCTTGCGGAGCGGTGTTTTGAACTATTTCATCTGTTCCAGATACCTGCAGTACTGCTGTATTTCAGGACTGAGCACATTTGTGTTCTAGACATCCTCCAGTCCAGGTTATTTCCATTCCTTGAGAGGTTACAACAATGACACTGATTTCCTTACCTATAAAATAGGAATATAATACCTACTTCACATGATTACTTTGATGAAATAGAGGAAGCATCTGGTATAGCATCTGGGGCATAGTGCAAAATCCATAAAATGTTTATTTCTTTTTATGGATAGTCTTTTAAAAGACATTTTTATAAAATCCATTGGGCCAGGGCAAAGAGGTATGTTACAGAAAATCACCCACTAGTGCCTGAAATTATAAAAAAAAGAAAATTCCAAGATTTTCTTGGACTCATATGAAAAGATTAAATGCATTATCTTTTCCTCCTTTGTAATGCTTTGCATCATCAAAACACATATTCTATATAGCTTAAATTGTATCAACAATACCATTAGCTATATGAATTTTATAGATTGGTAATACAAATCCAGGCTTCTAGAGGAAAGAGAACTTTCCTAACATGGTGGCCCATCATATATATTACATAACACTGTTTATCCATTGGTCATTAGATTATGTATTAATGAAGTCTGTTTATTCCTTTAACAACTTTTTTTCTCAGATTTAACATGTACTGGGTAGTGTACTGGACACTGGAAATACATTGGTGAATAACATAATGTTTGTGCCCTCAAAAAGATCATGTATGACAAGAATGAAGAATAGAGTATGGGAAATCTTATAGGAGTAAGTTCAATGCACTGTGGGGGGACAAAAACACCATGATTATACTCAAAATCTGCAATAACTTAATGGAGATTTCATTTATTGAAAGTCTAGCTTCTATTGTCCCGATTCCACTTAATGAGTAGCAGATAATTTTAAATATAGCTTTGAATTGTTCTATACCCTATTAGTATCATTAAAGTTTCCATTTTCCTTTCTACAACCAGAAATGTGAATATCAATGCCTCACGGGAACTCAAAGTGGCCAGCCACAATAACAATAGGCATTACAGTTGTTCTGTAAGTCAAGCCCAAAATACAATGAGTAAATAATCTTTTTGCAGATCTTTTTGTCAAGGTGCAAAATTATAAATGTCTTTGCTAAACACCAACCCTACTTTCCTCCAGGGAATCAGATCTCTTAAGAGTATTTTGATTTTCTTCCTGGAGTATTTATATTCAGAGGCTCTTGGAAGCAAAAATCTCTAACCAGACAAGTTCCTGTGTGTGATAACCTCTTAAGCCATTTCACAGTACTTATTTTCCTCTTGAGTTTCAAAGTAGATTATTACCGTCTCTCAATACTTATAGAGGGCTTATATATCTGGGTTATAGGGGTGAGGAATTTGATAATATTCACCTTGAAGATTCACACCTTTCTTTCTGGTGTGAATTCTCTTTGATCAGTTTTCAGCCACAGAGGTCTCTGTGACTTTTGTTTATGGAGGTTTATTTTATGCTAAGACAAAAGAAAAGCCATAATTAAAATCTGGCAACACCTGAAACACCTAGAAATGATCCATATTTAGTAGGAAGCAATCCTAATAAAACTTTGTTTATTCAGTAACAAGTAACCTCAGAAAACATCCCTGAAAAGGCTGACAGTTCCTACCTTTGAAAACATTAATAATTCAGTAAGGTTGAATGGGGGACATTTTAAGGAAAATATTCATGGTTTTAAATTTTTTCCTGTTTATTTATTTTTTAATTAGAGATATTCTTTCCATTTTGGTGGGAAAGAATTATTACAGTGTTTGCCTAAAATAAAGAAACACCTCTTTTAAAGCCAGGCTTATACTATGAGTAATAATTTATGTTGTTTATTTCCAAATGAAAAACACCACTCTTAACATTCAAATTCCTACCCTTGGTGTTCTACAGAGACATCAGTACATGAGTGCTTATGTAGATACACATTTTCAAGTGAATTTGAGATTTGTCAAGAAGGATACATGCTTACAATTTTGTTATAAAGCTGAAGTGTGTACTAATTAGGTGAATTAGGGATGGCCCTAGGTTCTTGGGCCTAATAAGTGAGCTGTACTATATATGTATCTTTATATCTTTCTCTGATTAGATTGTCAATTTTAGAAAATAGGGACCAAAAATTCTTAAGTTTGCACAGACCTGACACATAATGGGAGCTCAATAAATAATTCTTGAACTGGATTCTCAAATAGCCCTTAAAGGCAATTAAAGTATGGAAAAGGATAGGAATGAAAATGTAAAATATATTTGTAATTCTGATTATATATTTCTTTAAGATGTTCATATACTCTAGCACTATATATAGGATCACTAAAGTACAGGTAGGTAGTAGGTAATGTAGACCTTTAGGGTAGTAACACATTTTATGAACAAACTAGTCTAAAAGTACATTTTTTTTTTGCTGTTTTTCTCTTGGTTGTTGTTATTTCTATTATCTGCAGTTAAGTGAACCAAACTGCTATATCCAACAATTTTCAGTGCTTATTGTCTATTTAAAGCCAAATATAGCCAAGATTCTCAGAGCAGTAGATTCTTATAATGGCTTTACTTCTTTCATCTCTCAACAGCTGTCTCCGTGTGTGTGTGTGTGTGTGTGTGTGTGTGTGGTGTGTGTGTGTGTGTGTGTGTGTGGTGTGTGTGTGTGTGTGTGTGTGTGCTTTTTCACATCATTACTTGTCAATTCAAAGGGGAGAACAGAAAAATCACAGGAGGATTGAATTTAGTCTGCTCTGAGAAACTAAAGATATGAAAACAAAAATGAACCAGTTTCGGCAAATCTCTTATCTCACTTTTCAAACAGTGGATCCATCTGTAAACTTAAAAATGTTTAACTTAAAAAGTGTCTTTTCCTAAAAATATATAATGTGAGAAGGACATGTAATAAAGTCATATAACTACTGCAAAGCCCTTTTTGTACCAGGGTTGTATCAGTCAGGTTTTCTGGGTTCACATTAATGCATATGGTCAACATCATTCAGAATGTCTCCCTTTAAAACGTTGGTCTCATTCTATCCTCTTTGCCCAAAGGACAATCCAGGGTATAAGGAAAAGAAAGTTCTTTTTATAATCGCACCTTTCCTAGTGTCTTCCTTTTGTTCATCAGTTAAGTCCATAGCTATTTATTGAGTGCTTACTAAGTATTCCCTGCGCTTGGGGACACAAAGATGAATTAAAGGTTAAGTCCACCTCCTCAGTGAGCAGAAGAGTCGCTGTAATATGTACCAAAGTGCACTGAATGGAGCCCGTTACCTGCCTGGAGGGCCTGAGGAAGGCTTCCCAGAGGAGACATTTCAGCTGGATCTGGGAGGTGGATTGGTGTGGCGGGGAGTAGGGAAGAGGAGAGAAAAGACCCTTTATCTCAGGAGGGTAGAGCCACAAATAAAGGCAAAAGGCACTGAGGGACCTCTTATGTTTGAGAAGTAGGGAGGCATTTGGAAGGCACAAGGGGTAGAGAGGATACCAGAGGCCTTAAGAGAATATGGGCTTCATTCTTCAGATTAGATGGCTGCTTCTCAAAGTGCTGTGTGTACACTCACCCAGAGGCATTTGAGGCTTTAGGATAAACACAGCACAGCTTCCTAGAGTATCAATTTAACGTGAAGATTTGGGGAAGGAAAACCACCACTGTTTTTGTATAAAAATAAATGTGTATATGTTGTAAAGTAGAAAGCAAAATTTTCTGTTTGGCACAACCGCTGGGGGATTTGCTCTAGACCCTCGGATTTCTCCTCCCTCAACTCTTCGGCCATTAGGTGTCCTTTGGTAATGTCTGGGATCATCACTTAGCTGGTATAATGCCTGGGCCTGGGTATGGCCACCAATTGTAGGCAAGAGACGGCACCTTCAGCCTGACTCCCCTCCCCCTCTGAAAGAAAAGCCACCGTCGGGGTTTGGTCCTTCCAGCTGTCCTCTATTTCAGGTGTCGATTTGAGGAGGTGTTCAAAGTTTAAGTGAAAGGATGATTACCATTTATTAAGACAACTCTGTGCTTTGCACTCTATATACATCACGACATTTAATCCTCATTCCCCTGCTAGGAATTGTGCTTATTTTGCATGTGAGAAACCTGAGACCTAAGGCCACATCCTTTGAATTGGTGGGATCAGATGTGAAGTCAGATCTATGTGACCTCAGAGCCCATTTTCTCAGTCCTTTCCTTTATGTAACTCTGCTTGGAAAAAAATTTCAGACTTAGTCTGTCATTTCTGTGGTCAGTGAGTCCTGATGCTCAAAACATCCCGCTTGTACAGGGTTTTCTAAATCCGTGGAAACCAAGCTGTCTCTGCAGCTCTAAGCCCGCCCACGGTGCCCTGGCAGAATCTCCACCCCGACTGCCATACCTCTGTCAAAACCACAGGGCCCAAAACAAACACTGGGGCTGCGGTGCTAAAACGCTGACGCCTCAAGCTAGGGTGGATCAGGGCTCAGCCCCAGCTTCCCAACATAAAGAGCGCACGCACCTTGTAAATGGGCCTGAAAACCGAAACAAAAGAGCTGATGCGAGCAATCTTACTGGGCACCCCACTAGGCTTTTAAGACCACCGCTTCTCCATATAATGGAGGGTGGGGTTTGTTTGCAAATTTATGTAAATTGGCACCTAATTCCCTAGTTGATCAACATCTTACATGCTATACTTACTCCCATTGTAGAAAGTTTTTTATCTGGCCAAGCACTAATTCACTAGAAATTTGCAAACTGTTTTATAGAAACTTGAAAATCATTTTATAGAACACTTTCAGAATCTTACCTGCCTTTCTCTATGTGGATGAAAAAAAAAGTTTAGTAGTTGAAGGGCGAGAAACATGGTTAAATATATGATAGGAGCTTACTTAGGTGACTTTAGTTTGACCAGAGAGTCACATATAAAGTTCATTAAATGTTGATTCTGGGTCCCATCCCCAAGGATTCTGACTTAGTACTTTGGAGGGTCTTGAAGTGGCATAGCTAACAAGTAACCAGGAGATTCTGAAGATCACATTTTTGAGAAATACTGTTCAGGACTACTGTCCTGAAATACTCTATAATTACTTTGCTTGTTTCCTAATTTGAAACTGTGTTATTTTTGTAATCAGAACCAAGCATCTAGTTTTAACAAAATGATCCTAGCAGCTGCCTGATGCTACCATAAATACTTTGCAAAATTCCTAACGTATCCCATGATTTCTTACTGAATGCTTGTCATTAAAAGATGTGCAGCTGGTAGGTGCATCCGTCCTGTGAACTAGGAGTTATGATGAAACATTACATTCTAATATATTAGGAATTAAATGGTGACCCTGTATAAATACTTCATCAAGAACTAAGGACAGGACTCTGATGGAGCAGAACTAGAAAGGGCAAGAATATTTGCTGTGTCAACCAGGACACAGATCACCCAAAGCAGAAAGAGCAAAGCTTTCCTTTCATGCCGTCACACCTCCCAGCTTTCACGGGGTATACCCCAGGTTTCCTGGGTGTACGGGTCTACAGTTCCCAGTTCAGAAATCCTGGACTAGCCTGTTGAGGTAGTTTTGGAATCTACCTTACAATACTGCTATTTACTGTCCTTCCAGGATGAGACACTCTACCCTGAAGTGAGGTGGACCAGTTTCAGGGACTCCTTGGAGAGACTCATTAGTGCGGTACAGGTCACCAGAAGTCTGAGCAGAGGAAGGCTTCATATGTGATGAACAACTTGAACCCCAGGCAAGATATCATACTGAGCTTTCACATATATAATCTCACTTAATTTCACCTAAACCTCAAAATTACACTACATTTTAAAGATGAGGTTTGAAGAGGTTAAGCAACCCCCCTAAATACACACAGATGGTAAGTGGTCAATCCATTTCAGATGAAACTCTGACTTTCAAGCCCAAATTACCTCATGTCCAAGGGCACCCCATGAGAAACCTGAGTAAGATCTCACAAGGCACAAAAGGTAATCTGGGGATGTTACAATCTCTGAGGCCACTGTAGCAATGGAAGGGTGCTGACATTTGGTGCAAAAACTGGTATAAAAAGTACATGAGACCCATAGATTATACATTAGCCACAGGGAGAAAATTAGTAACTATACAGAGGAGAAAGCAGACCACTCCTTGACCAAAATTAAATTGCCAGTGAGGAGGAGATGGACATCAAGCATCCATCACAGATGGAATACCTGGAGAAGGATGGGTAGCACTTATGGAATGATACAACCTGACTTCAGCCAAGAGGAAACCTAAGAAGCCCAAGTAGAGGAATACTCCATAAAATAAACATGTGCAAAACAAAAATGCCAACATGATGAAAGACAAAGGCAGGCTGAGGACCTGTTTCAGATTAATAGAGAATAAAGAGAAATGGCAATGTGCGATCTTAGATTGAACCCGATACTGAAGGAAGAAAATGCTATAAAGCTCACTATTGAATACACTGACAAAATTCAAACTGGGCCATAAAGTATGCTAGCAATATTGTACTTCCTCAATTTAATAACTATACAATGATTACATAAAGAATATCCTTGTTCTTAGGAAATACACAATGAAGTGTAAAGGGATAAAGAGGCGTGATGTATGTATGCCACCTTCTTTAAAATGGTTCAAAAAATAATAGACAGTGATTAATATGTAGCAATAGTCTAAAGGATGGACGATATTAGTGAAGATAAGAGTAACCCAAGAGAGTCCTGGCAATGGTGAATAAAAGGTTGTTTAGGGAAAGTCACAAACTAACTCCAGTCAGGATGTTTAGAGTATTATTTGAGGAAGGCATGAAAAGATGTAATTATAATTAAGAAAAATGTAAACAACTGTATAAATACAATGACTGAAGAAAGACTCTATTTACAAAAACAGGTGGAACTTTGAACAGGAGAGTCCAAGCAGTAATGTGGCACCTGAGCTGGGAAAGCTGTCTGTGAGGGACAGGGTGGTTCCTCAGCCTCCCCTGGGCCTCGGTCAGATATCCCCTGAGACTGGCTGCCTCCTTGTTTGTTATTTCTTTTCCTCCCTGAATGACCTTCTGCATTTGGCTGTTCAAAGGGACAGCTTGCCCTGAGCAAATGGACCGGAGATTCTGTCCCATGTGTTCACTACATTTCTCATTTAGATGAAGAATTTGTCGCTTTGTTTAACAAAGCAATCTCTTGCCAGTGTAATCATATGAGACTCCTTGCTCCCATGGTGCCATGCCGCCTCTCAAAGCTGAAGACCAGTGTCTGGAGAGCAATGGCTGTGCCGAGGGGCTGCTGGATTAAACGAGCTGCACCCCCACAAACTCTCCCTCAATGACAGTTCTCTCTTTTGCAACCTTCAAACTGTGACCACTAGGAAAGGTATCATTCTGCCTATTAACCATCATTACTTTTATAGCCCTACTTCCACATCCTATTGATTGTAATGTTTAATGTTAAAATAAAAACCTGTAGCAACTAAAGGATTACATCAACATTACGCTAAGCACCCTCCTAATGTGTCTCCCCTGTGCCTTCTCACAGCTGGGTGGACAGGACCAAAGCTGGATGGAAACTGTAGAGTGAGTGCAGGCTCCAGGCAGTTAGGAGCTGGCTTTCTAGGTTGCGGGTCAAAGGACCTTAGACACGCTCAGAAGACTCCCAGACGGCATAGAATGAGCAAGGTAAGCGAAGTGAGGAGAGTGTGAACACCCCTGGCCCCGCCCACCAGAAGGAAGACGGAGCCTGCGGGGCTGCCAGCCGTTTATTCCAGGAGATCTCTGTCAACCACTCATTTCTTTCCCCAACCTCACTGCCTTCGCAGTCCTACAGTTTGTTCTTTCAACCATATCATCCTTCAGGGAGGTGAAGCTGTCTCATGACACAATAATATAAATACAATTCAACTGGTCTCTGTGAAACGCTTACTACCTGCCCGGCACTTTACTTGACATTATCATCTTACGTAACCCCCACAGAAGTCTGCAGATGAGCTGGTTATAGTTGTTACACAAGTATATATGTTTAATCTATATTTACTTTTATATATTTATATGTATATAAATTTAGTTGTGGACTCTGAGGTCTATGAAGGTTAAATAACACAGGTCAAAGTTCAAACCACCAGTATGTAGAACAGGATTGAAGTTTACATCTGTCCCTATTCTTCCCCACTGTACCCCATTGGAGGAGCACGCTTGGGCAAATCTCAGCCAACAGGTCCCCGTCTTTTCTCAGACCCAGCTTCCTAAGAAGCTTGTCTCAGGTGTACAAAGTCCTGGAATTTCAGGGATGAAGTGGCTTTTCTTAGCCACCCACCGAGCGTAGTTATCATGATGAGGAGGGTGGTGATGATTCATGAACAGTCCAGCAAGGCAAACCTAATGTTGCATGAACGGCTGTCTTTAATTTTTACTTTCATACTGATTTTTACCTCCTTATGCTTTTGTGCTTAATGTCACAATCTCCTAAACACTTATGACAGATACGGTCAATCTACGTCCTATCAAAGGTTCACAATTGTAAATACCACGTACACATTTAAAACTGCAGTTTACCTCAGGGGAGAACACTTCCCTGATAAAAGTCCCTGAACAGCAGAAAGAATTCTTGCTGGAGAATTCAAAACTCCCGGGAAACACAGATCACATTTTGTACCTGATAAGGGATCTGGAACAAGTTAGTGTTCAATAAATGCTAAATCTTTTACCACTTGAACTTAAATTACCATTTAGCATTTCAGGCTAGTTTTATACCCTAATGGAATAGATGTCATTTTCATAACAGTACAAAGAAAATGATGAAAACTGCTCCTTGTGGATTGTGTTTATAAGACATTAGAGCCCTCCCCACTCCCTATGGAATATTTAAAACATTATTAGTATTATTATTGCTAATCTCATTTTTTACCAAGAAAAG
Source organism: Manis javanica (assembly GCF_040802235.1). Classification (NCBI taxonomy): domain Eukaryota; kingdom Metazoa; phylum Chordata; class Mammalia; order Pholidota; family Manidae; genus Manis; species Manis javanica. Next base: position 10,920,490 of record NC_133170.1, on the reverse strand, counting down.
GACACCAGAGAGGCAATGATTTTTCCAACATAATATGAAGATAGCAGATCAATTAATAGCTCTGAGTCTAGTCAACTTACACTTTAGCTCTGTGGGTGTTATGTCCCAATTTTTTGTTTCCAAGAGAAGTGCATTTCACCCATTCTTCATGCCACGGACAAAATGAAGATATTCAACAGCTGGTCAGGACAACATAAAATATTTTGTATTAGTAGTGGTCAAAACAGATGATTTCTGACATATCTTACAAATTGGATATTACTTCAGGAGAAAGGCATTTAATATTAAAATGAAATAAACACATAATATAGGTTTAATATCTTTTCAAAGTGTCACCTATTTGTTATAAAACACATGAACAGCATATAATTCTGGCAGACACAAAAATTGGGCATCTACAACCATCCTTATAGTAAGGACCTCCCCAGTCACCCTGTCAGAGCCAGTTTCTCTCCCTTTTGAAGAACAATTCCTTTTACTTTACGGTAGACATTGCTTTTAGATAGGAGCTGCCTGTTCTTATGTGAGTTCACATCCTTGGCCACAGGGTCAAGGACAGGGCATGAAAAGCAATTTGGGCCATTCCAGTACCTACATTATTGGCCCCAGTTTGGTGCACGAATGAGCATGTGACCCAAGCCAAGCCAATCAGAATCCTTTCCTGGACCGTCTGTTAATTCAAAATGGGGGAGAAAGAACTTCCTCCTCAGATACTGTGAAGATGTGAGCCTAGAATCTGTCAGCAAGGGTCTTATCCCCACTCGGTGAAAACAGCAAGCCCACAGTTCAGGTAGAATACAGCTGACATCCAGAGAGAAAAATAGCAGAGAGCTTTGATGGCATTTAGATACTTGATTCCAGATATTCCTCAGGCCAGCTCATCCATGCCCTTCCTACATTTGGAAAGATGATCCAATAAACTCCCTCTTTGTTAAGGCTAGCTCAAACAGAGTTTCATTCATGTGCAGCCAAATCAGTTCTGATTAGCACAATTCATATATAATGGTGGAAGTGGAATAATCCCTCCCTTCCCTGGTTCGTCTCAAGAGGGCTAGTTGGGGCTTGTGGATATAAATGATAGAAACCTAGTTTGACTCATCTTAACCAAGCTTTTGGAACGGTGAGCTGGCCCCCGGGACTCTGGAAACCAGGGATTTATGACTAGATCTGTCTCATCTCTGTTCTCTCAGACTGATTCTTTTCTATTTAGAATGAAATTAGCCACCAGCATCTCAAGAATCATTTTGTGATCGGAGAAGGTAAAGACCTTTCTCTTCCTCTTAAAAGAAGCCAATTAGAAAATCTCTCAACATCATGACTAGTCTGGTTTGGGTTGCAGGTTAATCTCTGAACTAATTATGGTGGCCAGAGGCCCTTGGGTGGCACGGTGGGCCAACTCCTGCAGCCAGGGAGCTAGAATTGGAAAGATGGCAGCAGCTTCCATTTGGAATGATTGACAAGGGTAAGAAGAGGAACACTTTGTCAGATAGAAAGGGTTTATTAAATGAGAAATAATAAGTGATTCTTGTTTTAAGGCACTACATTTTTCTAGAAGAAAAGAAAGCTGTAAAGCAGATAACCAGTTACTGTGAACATCCCCTTTGTTAAAAGATGCTTCCAGAATCTTTTCTCTTGTGAGCAAATGTCAAAAAATAGGAAAATGTCAATGTATCAATGCTGGATGCATCCCAATATTCAAAACAAAGCATGTCTAGAATTTAGATTTCTCTGTGAAAAGGAGACATCATATACATGAATGTCTGCTGTTAATACAAAGGGACAAAATTGTCCCTGTTTCTAACTGGTGGCATTCTGCTTTCTTTCAGGACCAGGAGAAAACCAGAATTTCCCAAAGAACTTGGAGGGGCAGGCATAACTCTGAAGAACTGGGGCTGAGTTCCATGCCTAACTTGAGCAGAGGACATCATTCTGAAAGATGTCACAAAGAGATTCTTCTGATGGAATTCTGAGACTACTCTATCACGTGTGACACATCTCTTAAGATTATGTTTCCAGTGCAGTTCTTTGCATATAGCATATTCTCAAAGAAGAGATGATTGATTGCTTTGGCATCTAAAATAGGTGTGTATTTTCATCAGGCCTTTCTATATATATATATATATAAGGAAATTAATGGTTTTGCATGTTGGTAATGTTTAGAAATGAACCGCGACTTACAGTATATAAGCTGTGGTAGCCATCCTCTGAGAAACCCCCCAGGGATTCTCACCAACTTGGTGTTCATGCCCTTGCATGACTTTCTCCCACAGTGAATCAACTGTGTGACCAACCAAGTCAGACAGTGTGAATGGTGTCTGAGGCTAGGTGACTCTGCAACTGTGCCTTGTCCTAGATTATTCACTCTGGGAGAAGTCATATGCCATGTCTGGATATTCAAATAGTCCTATGAAGAGGCACATGTGGAAAGAAACTAAGGTCTCCTGACAGTAGACACCACCAACTTGCCAGCCATGTAAGTGGGCCACCTTAGCCCTGGGGAAGCCTTTATATGTGTCAACCTGAGAAGACACCTGGGAGAACTTCTTGAGAAGACTCAGCCTGAACAGCTTAGCCCAGCCATTCCCTACCTCCTGGCCTGAGAAATAATAAGTAGTTCTTGTTTTAAGGCACTAAATTTTGGGAGGTTATTTGTTACACAGCAATAAATAACTAAGATATAAGCTAATAAAAATAAATTTAATAAATATATCTCAGTAAGCTTAACAGTAACCTTTTCTTCTGAAATTTGAAGTCAACTTTTAAGATGTCAAATTAGACCACATTACCATAGATGGAATATGTTTTCTGGTTCCTTTTTCCTGTTGAGGCTACTGTTCTGAGAAGTGCATATCTCTAAGGCACTCTATTTCTAATCATTAAACTTTTATCTTCAGCTGATGAGATCTTTGTTGCAGAGAAAACTAGAAACACTGTTTTCTTTACCAGCAGTAAAAATTCAGGGGAGAGCTGAGGTCACTAGTAAAAGAATACCAAGTAGCAGTTAGGCAATATCTCTCCACCCCAACCAGAAGGTTTTCCTTTAAACACTAAACAGACCTAAAGCCTTAAAAAACACATTTAACAAAAGTGCTGCTGTTCATATATTTTAGAATTTTTGTTGTTTACTTTCATGAAGTAACTTGTTGAGAAAATGTGTTATTGAAATATTTTTAGTTATGTAAACTCCTTGCTAATTGCTAAAGGAAGGGGTTTTTGGAACCACTCGTGCTAATATTTGCTTTCCTGAAGGCCAACTGTCCTTTAGCTACATGTTCAAAGGATTCAAAGAAGAGCTCTAAAATTTGCAAAGAAGGAAGAAATGGAAAGATCTATATTTTTAAAAAAGAACTATTTTTAGAAAAATCCAAAATAGATCTAGGCATTCTAACAGAGGTAATACTGAATTGTCATATGTTAATATCTAAAATTACAGAATTTAACATGAGTAAATGAAAATGTGGTCCCTTTTTTGCTATAGGTTAAAAAAAATCCTACCCAGTTAAAAATCATTGTCATTCAGAAAGTAGACTAGTGGTTGCCTAGTCTGTGGGCATGAGGGGTGGGCGGTGACTGCTAATGGGTCCAAGGATATTTTGGGAGGTGATGAAAATGCTTTAAAATTAGATTATAAGATAGTTGCACAGCTCTGTAAATATATTAAACACCATCGAATTGCACACTAGAAATGGGTGAATTTTATGAAACGTAAAGTATATCTCAATAAACTGCTTTAAAAAATCGTCATTGATGACCCTGAGAATATTCAGTTAAAGGATTAACAGTGTGCAAAAAGTTACTGAAAGAATGGTTCTAGTTCAAATATTTTCCTCCTGCCTCTAAGCATTTACACGTACACAACTAAAGTTGAAATCACATTTTTTAAGATGCCCCAAAGCTACATTTAAAATCTCTCGAACAAGAAATACATCTAACAGGCTTTTTTAAACATAAAGGTATGCTTCACCCAGTGCTCAGACATTAAATCTGATAGACTTTGAACTTGCTGTCAGAACCGAAGAGGTAATAGCTACAGCTGTTTGCAGTAAGGCACATCCACAACGCAAAACTGAAACTCCCGCGAGTGAGAAAGGCATGCTTTTCATAGACATTACTGCAACCACAAAAAAGGGTACTAGATATTTTGCATTTTGAGTCTTTCAAAGGGTTAAAAGGAAATTGTTTTCCAATGGGTTACCTTATATATGCAACAGTTGCTCTAAAATATGCAAGTTCATTCTTCTGTTTAGAGTAGTTTTTCACTTCTAGTACAGCAACTACCACCCAAAATCCTAGATTTTGTGGACCATCTATTAAATAAGTTTTTCAAGGGGCAAAAGCTTAGTTCTCAAGTAAAAGTCCAAAGATAATTAAAGGCACACTAACTATAACTCTACTCATTTACAAATTAATTAAAAGCTTATTAAATATTGCAGGCTGAATTGTATTTTATTTAAAAAATATAAACTTTATATTGGAGATACATTTAAAATAGTCATAGTTCGAGAAGCCAGAAACAAAATACTACTACTGTATGATTCCATTTATATCATGTTCTGGAAAAGCAAAACTAGAGGGACAGAATACAGATGAGAGCTTCGCAGGAGCTGCTGGAGAAGGGGCATTCACTGCAAGGCGCTCTAGAACTTTCTAGAACCGTGTGGAAAGGCCCTGCATTTGGATTGTGGTTGTCATCATGTGACTTAGTGCCTTTGTTAAAACTCATTGAACTGTAATTAAAAGGTCTGAAATTCAATGAGAGTCTATTATACCTCGAAATCTGACAGAAATATTTTAGAATGATTAAACATCTGTTTTGATCAGAGTGTGCTGTTAACTACATAATAGATACTAAAAACACTATGGCATCATACAAAAATTGAGGGTGATTGTTGTAGAAAACTTGATGAGGAAAAGCTTTTAAAATCAGTTTGGATGGGAATTTTAAACCTTTAGGCTAAAACTAGGTCCTGCAAGGCAGATGATCAAACATCCTTACCTTTGCCGCGCACTTCCTTATGAATCATGTACTGTTTCCCCCCATAATTCCTCTACAGCTTTTATTACCACAACTATTTAATAGCTATCATTTGTTAAAGGCCTACTAAGTTCTAGCCATTCTCTCACCATTCTCTCTTCTCCTGCTCTCTCTCTCTGTCTGCCTCTCTCTATACGGCAGTTTTAAAAAAGAATTCATTTGACTCAAGTCCCTCCATAGAGACGCAGCTTTACCATTTGTTGAGGCACACCACGCACATTCGAATGTTGCTTAGTTTATGCAGTTTATGCAAACCTAATGGCAATGTTACACGTTTGACAAATAATATAGGAGAGATTTGAGCCCACGTTTTTTTCAATTGGAAAACCTTTCTTTTCATGTTTATTTCTATTTCTCTTTATAATGCGAGTTGCTTAAGGGAAGGGGCAACGTTATGTCTATTCATGTGCAAACTCTACTGGACTTACCTCAATGCAGTGCATGTAGCAGATGCTCATAAATTGTTGCATGAGGACCAAACCGATCCAATAACAGCCATCACAGAGTCGTAGGCTATTGTAATATTTAATCTTACACCAAAATCTTTTAAGAGGTATATTTATATTAAGAGTTACAAAGAAGGACTTCTCCCTTCATTAATAACAAAATTAATTTATGATAAATTTATCATTTATTTTATTTTTAAAAACATATTTTCACTGGTCATGAAAGGCTTGAGGGCATAACTTGTTTCCATCCCAATACATTTAAGTCACCATTTGATTGTGGCTGTGATGGCTTTATACTTTCCACCCTCCTAATGTGCTTGCCTTTTCTGCAGAGGCTCCCAGATTCCTTGCAGCTGGGTTCCAGAATTTGGTTAGGATCAGCCAACGGGATGCACTTCTGGAAAAGCAAAGCACACTTCTGTTACCTCTGCTGGTAAGCACAGGTGTGAAGGTGCGCTTTGCTGTGACAGCATTAGTACAGCACTTCCACTGTCTAGTCACTGGCTACATGGGCCTCAAAGGTGGAGAGTGGGGCGCCAGTTCTGCCAGCTGCCATGGCAGTTGTAGTGTAGTTCTGGAGCCTGCCACTTCCTGACCTGAGAAGAGGCAGTAGCCCACTTGGTGCTCCAGTTCTGTGGATCTGTGACTTGTCCTGAAAGCTCAACCTTAAGTCTGTTTCTTCATCCATTTCAAAGGTTCTCAAGCCATTTAATACCCCATAATAAATCCCTTCCTGCCTAAACTAGCTTGAGTAGATTTTATTCTCTCTGCAAATGAACCCTGACCGATACAGAAATGAAATGGATTATAGTCATCTATAGACAAAATTAAATGGATGATAGCACGATGCTGCCAATCAGTACCATGGCCAATAGGACTTCCAAGTCTAGCTAAAAGGAATGGATTTACATGTAAGGTTAGATGGACATTCCTTATCCATTTGTAATCTAATGAACTCCAAAGAGAAGACTAAATATTGCATGCAAATTGAACATTGCCTGGAATAAAAAGGTATTGATCAGGACCTATAAATTTATATTCTCCTTCTGCTAGCACTATTTAAAAGCAATATTAGGCATGATTAAGTAGAAGTGGGAGAGAGGGAAATAAGTAATTCAGTCATGTGAAAAATAATATTTTTGAATAGGGACTTTTCTAAGATATACTGATATTATGAAAATTTACTGATTTTTATTTAGTCATAAGAAGTCTTATGCCAAGACTATGAGAAATCAAAGCCCCAGAAAAAGCCCCCTCCCACCCCCCACCCTGCCAAGTACTAATGGGGAAAGTACTGAGAATACTGGATTAAAAGGCAAGCCCTTCATGAAAAGTTTTGCCTGGGGGTCTAAAATTACACACAGGACATAAAAATAAAATTTTACTTTGAAGCCATACGATTAATTGAGGCTACACAATTTATTGCAAAGGAATTTGAACTTTCAGAAGAAAAAACAGCTTTAAAATGTAGACTATAATGATGATGATCTATTTTGAAGGATATTTTTCTAAAATGGTAGTTAGAGCCATCATAACAACTTCCATGATGCTTTAACTTAAAATAGTTGAAAGGAAGTCCTACAGGACCACCTAGGTGTTCAAGTCAGCTCACCACGAATGTGTCAGTGATGTCGAACTGCTATTTAAAAAGATGAGATGATCCTACAGTATTCTGAAATATGATATGCGAAAACCATGAAGTAATTTTTCCCAATGTGTGTAGGATGGGAGGACCCATATTAGAAACTAACGTTGAGTCTGAGGCTTCATATTTTCAAAAGAATGTGGAGAAACTAGAAGGGGAACAGAGCATAGCACAAAGACTGATTAAAGAGCTTGAAAACTGGACATAAAAATAGTAAGGAAGTGAACTGATTTTATTTAGCCATAAGAAGGCTAAATAGTCTTAATATGTAATTTAGCATGCTTGGCTATAAAAGTAAAATATAGACAAATTACATCTGGAACTCCTAACCACCCAGACAGTAACAGCATAGAATTAAATAGGATCATAGGTTTGCAACAACAATCACTTAAGTAAGAACTGGTTCTACCTTTTGATTCCAAAATATCTAGACAGATCAGCTAAGGGTATCTCCACAGTGTGAAAACACCAGGAAAATAGAACTCTGGCTGAATGACAGAAACTCCTGTGGTGTTTATGGATGGCTGGATTAATACTTAAATATTTCATTATAAGAAGAGATATTCCAGCTATTATTTATTATGGGGAAAACCATTTTATGGGGAAGCCAGCATACTATACCAGCAGCAGATATTTTCAGAAGTAGAATAACTCATTCACATAGGCATCTAGCTAGCTGTATCAGCAAGTCACAGCAAGTTTTACAAATAATTGCGGAGGACATACTTAACATGTACTGACAGATTTAAATCTGTAGTATTAACACGTACTTGGTAAAACTAGGCTTCTGCCAATAGGAAAAAACCCAACTATCTATTGGCTCTTGGGCCTTTCTAAGCTATCTGCCTTGCCACGGCCTCATTGTTTTAAAGAATAATCTTGGTTATTAGGCTAGATTCTAAAACAAATCAGGCTAGGATTAAAGATGGCAAAACAGCAGAAGGCTGTGATCAAATGACACTCATTACTTCTTTTGAAACCTTCTAAAATATTTTGATAATAAAATGAGGGTCTTGAGTCCCCCCTCCCCCCCCTCAATTCAGAGTCCCAGCCTCAGCTGACACTTACTGGCTGAGAGGCTTTAGGTGCAAGAGGGGATGAGGGACACCAAACCTCCCTAGATATCCATTTTCTCATCTGTCAAAGTGGAAGAGTGATACCCACCTCATAAAACCACTGTAAGGCTGAAATGAGAGTGTATGTCCTAGTCTGAGTCTATCATTTGCAAACTCTGTAAACATACAGTGGGTGGCACATAATAAGGGTTCAATAAATTCCTCCGGTTTTCTCATAGTGAACTCCAGCAGTATAAACAAGATGTAGGGGAGGGTTAAAGTCCGGGGGGGAAGCTGTGCACTGAGATTTCCCCCGTATGTTAAAAGACCCTTGTAGTTACCAAACTTTTGAACATTTATTAAAACTGTTCTTCAAAAAAACAAATTCCACCAACCAATCCTGCGAATACATAACAATACCACGAGGGTCTTTTTAAAAGTCAGATGACTCTTGTCTTGGTCTGTCTCTCCTTCCTCACCCCTTCAGTGTCCTGGTTTCCTAATCTCAGGTTCTGACACCATCATCCAACTTCAGTCCAAGCAAGACAGCAGGGAGGAGTTACTCGACCTCTCCTTCATCCTCGGGTCTTGTTCATTCGCCTGTTGATGCTCAGATCTACTTTCTTACTTTCCTCTGCTTTGTTTTTCTGCAAAGGCTCCACTTCCCAGGCTCCCTTGCCCACCAGCAACTAGCAGGCTGGCCCAGTGGAGACAAGAGGACCAGGGAGGGCACTTCTTTCCTCTCTTTGCTTCAGTGACTGTATTTTTTTTGTGGCCCAGCTCCCCCTATGCAGTCACAGCCCCCAGACTGTGGTGATACCACCTGTCCCTTTGGACCCTCCAGTCTTAGGGGTAGCAGCGCTTCTCCTCCTAATCATAGGGTTTTGAACTGTTTCCTATCTGTCTTTCCATTTTACTAACACCCTTTAAAGCAGTTCCTCATGTTAAGTTTCTTCTGTGAAACTCACAGGCATGGGTTCTGTTTTCCTGATCACTGATTGATCGATTTCTCTGTATCTAATAAATGACCACACCTTGCCAATTTTGGGCTCTTTCTCTCCCTTCCTTCCTCACTGCCCTTATGCAGGCCATCATCTCCCACATGGACTAATCTAATATTCCATTTCTAGTCTCTTGATCTGCAATGTAGTTCCCCTCAAAGACCTCCTCCACTCAGCTGACACAGGGACTTTTCTAAAACACAGTCACCTTGTTGTAACTTTGCTACTAATTTTAAAAGCCCCTTCAGTGGCTCTCCATCTCATAAAAGAGCTAAGAGCTCCTTAGCATGACAAAGCTTCATCTACTGCTTGCCAACTTCTTCTCCGCTTGGCTCACACACCCACTCACACATATGCCTGTACACAACTACTCATGCACAAACATCCCGCTGCTCCACCTCTCAGATCTTTGCTGTATTGTTTCCTTCCTACCTATCTGCTTCTGGCTGGCTTCAACTCTCTTTCAAAACACAGCTCAAAGACGTTTCCTCTAGAAAGCTCTTGTTCACACTGAGCTGCGCTTCCTCTGGGCTTGTTTTAGCATCTTGTCCATACTTTCACAATTGCATTTACCATATTTTATCAACACACCCTGTTTGAGCCTCTTCACCTAGGTGGAGTGCCTCACGGGTCCCCGTGCCTTCCTCATTTGTCTCTTTCTGTACTTCCTATCTCAGAGAGATTGGTTGAACTAAACTATGTCCCCATGTGCCCTGGCAACCCAAATTAGGAACCTGTGAATCATCTTTAATTTCCTTCTCCTTTAACTCCACCTCCAATTGGTCAATTAGTCTCAATTTCACCTCAGACATTTCTCTGATACCTAGAGTCCCCTCTCTCACCCCACAGCTGCTGCCCCATTGTTCTAAGTCATTGTGTTTAAGCTTTCTTTGACCATGACTCCTGGTAAGTGACACATGATATGCATTCTGCAGTTCAAAAATTTTAAGTCATTCTTAAGATACAATCTTCAAAATGCAGCCAAGAGGAAATTTACTCAAGATTTAAATCTAATAATTATTTTTTTCTCACTTCTTTCACTTTCCAGGTAATAAACCCCACGTTATACTTACATGGCTTCAACCCTGTTTTGTACCCACAATGACAGTACCTACATTTCACTTAATCATGCTACATCTTAAGTAAACCCACTCTGTTCATTTTGAACTTAAATCTGTTGTAGAAGTGAATTTATTCAAAACTCAAATTTCCCAGAAAGTTTATGCATCACAAACAAGTAAATCAAACAGAAGTTTTATGAAACATGGACCCTATTTCATAAGACTCTTTGATACTTTCTTTTCCACTCAAGTCTATTTTTTCTAAATGCAGGCTGTGACCTATTAAAATAATCCCAAGATTCACTTACGAGCTGTAACCCGCAATTGGAATACCACTGTCCTAGGTTTTCATGATCATTTGCTTGAACTACTGCAATTACTTCCCAACTTGCCTCCCTGTCCCCAGCGTGGCTTCCATGCAGTTACCTTTCTAAATGGACCGAATCTAACCAAGTCTTTCCTTCTAGAAAGAAGCACGTCCTGAGAGTCTGACTCATAAAACATAAAATCCCTATTTCTTACCATGGCATAGGAAGTCCCCGGGACCAGCCCCAGCTTCACTGTTCACCTTAGCCCCTTGCTGCCCTCACCCTGTCTACTATACCACACGACTCTCACCTTCCCCTCACTGACACCTTCACAGAACCACTGCTGTTCCCTCTACTTCTATGCCCTTCCCTTCCTTATGGGTCTATATTACTTTATTCTTCAAGGCCCAAGTATCAATGGCAATAATTCATGTCTCCCTCATCTCTGAGAGACTAGCAGATTAACAGCTCCGTCATCTGTCAAATGCCATTTGACTATCTTAATTGCTTTATATGAATTTTAATATGTGCCAGTGTCACCTTTCTGAATATGAGCCTCTTGAGGACAGAATCTTTGTGCCCTTAAGAGAGATAATGATTGTAAAGTACTTGGGAGAGAAGTTAGCATAATCAATAGATACAAACTCCTTTTCCCTTTCACTCATCTTTGTGTTATATCACCTAATAACATGATCATCAATAAATGTGTTCTGAGTTCCAATCCATATCCTAATAACCTATATTTATAATCCTATTGTGTGTTAATAATGCCCTATATTTATTTAGCATTTAGTATAAATTGACTTATATTTTAGTATAAATTGATCTATATTTAGTATTTAGTTTATTTATATCTTAGGAAGTATTTCTTCAAATATATGCCATTGATTCTGACAAACAATAGGGTGTATTGTAGGACAAATGGAATCCTGTTTTATTGAGAAAGGCCCAGAGGGCTTGTGCTATTGACCAAGGCCACATAGACATACCCAAACTCAAATCCAGACCTGACTCCAAAACTCTCTTTTCTTTTGGGGGTAACTACCCCAGGCCGCCAATGCCTTGCAGCCTTCCATCGGCCAGGGAGCGCCCTACCCAGCCTCAGACTCAGCCACAGCTCTTACTAGCATCCAGCCTCCACCTTTCTATCTCCAGTCTTGACTCCTGAGCTTCCATCCTACGTCTTCAAAGACAGTCTGAATAAAGTTCCTTTTCTGAATATGGTTTCCCCTTAAAAGAATTTGGGGAGAACAGAGTTCTCCTTAAAAACCAACAAAAACACAGATCAACAGAGAAACAATAAATGTGAGGCAATTTGCTTACTAACAGCAGTGTGGGCCAAAAAGCAGGTCCAGGTTTCATAAGATGCTTAAAAAATATCCCAAAACAAAAAACCAGCTCTAGTGTGTGGCAGGGCTCTTGGGACCTACTGTAAATCTCTTTGACTTTCACTCACTTGGGGGATAAAGGGTGGCCAGGATGAGATGCAAAGTATCAATGATTAACTCCTAAGCTCCATTTTAGCAAGTGGAAAGAAAGGTTATCTAAACTTACCAAATGCCTACTATGTCCCGGGAACTCAGTACCCATCTTTTATCTAATCCTCACAGCTCCAGTCAATCAAGTACTTCCTGAGTGTCTTACTCCACGCCTCGCACTGTCCAGGTGTGGGCAGGACAAATAGCATCCCTTTCCTTGCGGAACTGCAGCCTAGCACAGTAGTTCTCTTCTCCCTTCCTAACACGCCGAAGGAACAGCCCGGCATCGTCAGTACTAGGGGCTCCTTATGTCATGATTTTCAGCTCGGGACACAGCCATGGCAAATTGGGAGTAGTGAGGGCAGATGGGGTTTTGGGGTGCAGGACAACAAAGCACCCCAGATGATTCTGATAGATCCCCATTCCACACGAGTAACGACAGAAATTCAGCAACGTTTAAAGTCACTTGGTAGACAGTGTACAGGCGCAGTGATGGCGCACCCTCTTTGAGCAAGCTGGAGGAGCGCCCACAGTGGAACTGGGTGGAGAGCAAAGAGCTTTCGGAAGGAAGTGACATACAGTGAGAACGGAGTAGTGGGAGCCATGAGAAGACGGGGTTTGGGGATGAGAGGATATGCTATGGCAGCATTCTAGGGATAGCCTATGCCCAAACTCAGAAATAACAGCAAAACAATTTGGCATCCTTAAAGGTACCGAAAGAATTTAAGAATGACTGAAGGATGGAGTGCAAGCCAGGGGAGCAGGGTGGAGACCTAGGCCTGGGCCTGTCTTGAGGGGCTTTCTGACTGTGTCGTGCTCATTCTGAAGGCAACAGGAACCACCAAGGGGGACTGCAGGAGGGAACAGGGCTGCACCGGGGAAAAGGTTTTAGGAGAGTCAGAAGGCAGTTAAGAGCCGGACCCAGGGTAGGAACTGGCCATTAAGTGGATGTATTGGTTAAGAGAAAGAGGAATTAGCCAGGCTTTGACCAGAACAGCTGGGTGGGGTTGTACAGCGGCAGGGCAGACCTTTCATCATAGGTGGCTGGGAGGTGATGAATGAGTTCAGCTTGGAACATTTAAGTCTATCCAAATGGGGATGTTCTGTGCAGTCAGATACATAGGTCTGCCACTCAGGAATGAGACCTGGGCAAGACAGAAGACTTCAAATGGCAACAGGGCTCATGGCCTGGGAGAAATCATCCAGGGAGAGCGTGTGTTGAGAGGAGAGACCAGGACTAGAAGGGAACTTGAGAAACACCAGCATTTAAAGAACTAGGGGAGGAAGACCAGGCAGCAGAGGAAGATGTTAGGAGCAAGGCTGTCAGCAGATGCATAGCAGGTTAACTTCCATTTTACAGATGGGGAAACTGGGTCTTACACTTCACAGCTTGTCCAAGGTCTTCCAGCTGGGATGGGGCAGTAATGGGCTTTCCAATCACTTATTTCTGATATACAATTGAGGTTATATAAGCAGGTACGGCCTCCTCCCTCTAAACCTTTCCTCAGGGGACATTAACCACGGGGGACACTAACCACAGACAATCTTCCAAAGCGACAAATCTCCCCTCCCTTGGCTCTCTTGCCTCCATGCCAGGGATCAGGGATGAGGACACCAAAGGGGACAGCAAAGGCGGGCTCCTTTGACCTTGTATGAGGCTATCGTGGACTTGCTCCTAACATACACGATGACTCAGTCAGTTCTTTAGGTTCCCCATGTGTTTAGTGGGGAAAACAGGATCTGATATCATCCAATGGCCTGAGCTAGGAATGAAGGGCTATATAAAGTTTAATCATTAAACAATTTTGTTAAGATACTGTTGCAAACACGGGGCAATGAGAAAATTAGCTTTAGTCACTAGGGTTTTCCAGAATGGTCTTTCGTGTCAGGAGACCAAACACACCATCTGACAGTTACCATGTTTAACCAGGGTTTCGGTTTATTGTAGTTGACACAACAGCAGGGATGAAGGAAGGCCCCTCCCTGTCTTCTTAATGTGATACGAGGCGAGCCTGGAGGGTCCCCGGACCAAAGTCAGCTCCTGCCTCCACAGGACAGTGCACAGAGAGGCTTCCAGGGTGGCCTCTGGCGTCAGGCTGCCTGGGTTCTGGTCCTCTCAGCTGGTGGACACACTGCTTCTCACAATCTGTTTCCTTATCTGTAAAGTGGGGATGAAAGTACTTACCTCATCCAGCCATTGTGAGAATTGAGAGATTAAGTCCCACAAAGCACGCAGCACGCAGCCTCGTACAGAACAGTCAGTGACCATTAGCTACTGTCACCACCTTTTTCGCGTTAAGCTTTGCCCAGGGGTGGGGCAGGGCACAGAACCTTAGCAGAACTGGTTAGTAAAGTCACCTTGTAATGACCCTGAACCGCGGAGGGAGGGAGCAGGGGAGCAGATGAGACTCGGGTCCAGCTCAACACCCCCCAGAGGCGATGCGTAGTAATTCCCAATATTCTCCTGCTTCCCATCTGTCCCCCAGAAATTTCCAAGGAGCAAACCAAGGCCTCAGGAGATGGTTCCCTGGCGAACAAGCTTCTTGTGACCACATCCCTCCATACTGAGACATGAGAGCCCAGACAAGGTGTTACGTCGGGCAGTTCTACCCACGGCCGGGCTTTCCCCCCTCGCCCCACTTGCTCTCCTGGGGCTGTGAGCGCGCCCTAAACTGAGGACGGCCGCAGAGCGAGCACGCCGGCCCGGCTTTGGGGGACTCCGTCAGTGCGCGGGGCGCTCATTACCAGGAATGGGCTGTGGCTCCTACGGAGCTCGCCGCGTTGGACAGCGTGCGGCGGCCGGGGCTGGGCTGGGGGTGGGGGGCGGTGCCAGGCCAGGAGGCCCCGCGCGGCCCGCGTCCGACCCCGCCAAGAGCCGCTGAGGCGCGCGGGGCCCGAGCCGCGGACCGCGAACGGCGCGCAGGGACACCAGGGGAGGTTTGGGTGGGACGCCGGCCGGCCAGGCCGCGCGACCGGGTGCGTCTCCCGACGGTGGGCGTTTCCTGCTTCCGCGCTGCAGCGTGCAGGTCGCAGGCGGGACGTCTGCGGATCGATCGACTAAACGGACGAGATGCCCACCACCACTACCTGGGACTTTACCTTCCACGAACACGCTTCGCCCGGCCCAAGTATCCCCGCCCCCCAGTCCCCCTTCTGGCTTTTCGGGCGGTATTGTTCTCCCCTCCCCCCAGGAAGGCTGCTTCAACGCACAGCCCGGCACCAGGAAGCGGCGTCGGTTTGTGGCTCAAATGTGAGGCTGGGGCGGGGTCGGTTCAAACCTCCTGTCCCCAACCCCCAGCTGTTTTGAGATTCCAAACGCCCGGCTTTGTTCTGAGCGAAACAGTTGCAGAAGCTGCAGCACTTGCTCCCCTTCTCCAGAAACCGAGCTGGGAAATGGGTAAAAACCACCCTGGACCGTGCTCGGGCGCTCCCCCACGCCCAACACCCCCACAGGGTCGGAACCAGGAGCGCCCGCTCCGCCGCCTCACGCGCGCCGGGGTGACTGCGGGCCGTAGCCCCCGCCGCCGCCGCCGCCGCCGCCCAGCCGAGCCGGGGGAGACTCCCAAGGGCTCTTTAAATACGATCTATAAATACTACGGGCTCTCGGCGCGCGCGTCACGGAATTACCGGCCTCCGATTGGCTGTCGTAACCTCTCTTATTTGCATAGCCGGATTGCTCAACTGGGCGGTGACTGGGCGAACGCGCGCCCCAGGCTCAGCGGGCGGGGCCCGAGAGGCCGCGACCGAGTACGGAGTCGCTGCAAGTGGGGAACCGTTTAGGTCTAGAGTGGTGCGCGGGTGCTCCGGCATGCCGACTGCTCCTCAAAGGATCATTGTTGGCGAGAGGAAGCCGGCCCTTTCGGACCGGGTTTTTTTGCTTTCGACAGAAAGAAAAGACAAAGTTTCGAGGGTTTCACTGGAGCAAACGCTCTGGGCGGCTCGTATCGTAACGGCACCACGTGGGACCGGACACGCACCCGGAGCCCCGTCCAATGACCTGCGACCTGGAGTGTTCAAAAAAGGCTCTGGCGTGATCACTAGTAAGACCGCTTAACTTGGACGCGAATCAAAGACGGTTCGGAAAATGCAAGACGGATATGATGCCTCCTGGTTTAAATCTAAGTTTTTAAAGAAATGTACCAGTCAGCCAATTTGAAGCGGCGATGCGGACGCTACCCTCAGTGCGGTTCTTGGAGAAGAGAATCTCTTGTAGCAATTGAATATGTTCAGCGATTTAATCCCTACAGGAGTTGATTATCCCTGGGAAGGGAGGGGGGTGGCGGTGAAGGTCAAATGGGAAGAAAAACACGATTTGGAATTTGGGACCCGATGTTGTGAAGTGTAGAGGCCCAGAGGATTCTGTCAAGAGGATGCCATTGATCGCTCGGGAAGAATATACAGTTACATATTTAATATTAGGATGTTACAAAATCATCTCTCCTGGATGTAAACTGATGGGGGATGGGGTGTGCTATTTCTCCTGTTTGTTCCCGATATTTTATAATACACAATAACAGTGAATTCCTACTTCTCAGTTGGATCAATACAGTGACTTTAAATTCCTTCACTTGGTTTTAAAATATTCTGCCCTTAAAGTGCACACAGTATATTCTAAGGTTCCACGCCTTCCTGTAACAATATCCGGGATGACTGCTAGAAATACATTGTTGGTATCTTATACCTAGTTGGTCCTCAGTAAGTAGTAGTGGGATATCAGCATTTAGAAGAGACTATGCATGTACCATAATCAAAGATCTCATTAAGTCTATTTCATAAGTGTTCTGCTTTGACATCCTTTTCCTCTTAAGTAAAACTCAAACAATACTGTAACTAGTGTTAGGTGGATACTAGCAATATACAACCCAAAAAGCTTTTAAAAAAGAGCTTCGGAGTTTTAACAGAAGAGTGCCCCCTGCTGTCAAGTGGTTTACGGTCCACGGAGGCTGAAAAGTAAAACTTGGGTATGTCCATCACAAAACTGGAAAGGTGAGCCTTAGGATATTTTTCACTAACATTTCGTTGTAAATCACTTTGTAATTCTAGCCATTTAAACTATTACTGCCAAGCAGGATCCTTCAGTTGTGGATACCACCGTTAAGTATCATTCTCATTTCCACAGTAATACAAACCAGCCTAAGCTTTAAATGCAATATTAAAACAAAGCATGGACTTGTTTTAGAGTCACTATTCTCTGCATTAACATCTATCAGTGTAAGAAAAAAATGTTTTAATCATCGAAATATTTTTCCCAATAATTTTAGTACTGTGTAGTATAAATCACCAAAAATGACACCAGCCTTTCTCTTCTCTACTTGTTTGCCTCTGTCTTAACTGTTTCTAATTCCCAGGCCAAGTATAAATGCACTTACATGCTGCCTTCTTGGTAATCATCTCTTCAATATAAAGACTGGCATTTTATAGTAGTATATTTATTGCATTTACACAGTGTTTTCCTTTTCCTTTATGTTTTTTTAATGTTACATCTCTTTTACTAATTCATTTATTTGCTGTCCTTATTCATATGCCTATTTGAAAAAAATATTTTTATAAGTCCCAAGTAACTGTGAAAAATGCACTTCTTGGCTGCTACTTCCCTGGGTTTTCATTTGTTAGAGCTGCTTCTCTGAAGGAGGCAAGGGCTGCATTCAGAGGTTAGCTACTGGTGCAGCTCCGAGTCACTAAGGTAAGAGGATAACTGGGAAACCACAAATGACGAGATAAGGGAGGCGTCTGTCTCCCGCTGTAAATGCTAATTATGGGCATTTCAGCGGCTGCTTCACCATAAGTATTTTACCACCCTTCATAGAAGCGTACAGATAATGATCATATGGTTCTCAATTCTTATTTGCAGAAGCAGAAATGAAAAGAGAGTCCATTATTATGCTGAAAGATGTATTTAGAAAAAATCCAAGTACTCTTGAGGGCTAGCTAGAGTGAGCTTCTGTTGTGTGTGACCCTGGAGTAAACAACCCAGCCCTCCTACAGAAGGGCCAAGTGCTCCCGCTACTGTGAACTGAGCTCCGTTTTTCCAGCTGATGGTGCAGGAACCGTGTCTATTTTACATGAATAGTTCTATGATCACCACACCTTAAGCCAGTTGTAAAGGTGGAAAATGAATGCTGGATGTTGGTGCCATTAGACAATAGTTGGTGCCATTAGGCAGTATGTTTGCGTTTTTTTTTCCCATCTACTCACTAGTAATTACAAATTGTCCCATGTATAGAAGTTCTACTGTGCACACACATATTTAGTAAAAATGCCAAGGCTTTGGGGCAGATTGGATACACGCCAAAGAGTTTCTGGATTGGCCCAGCTTCACTGCAGTTAGATCAGCACACCTCTGTGATCTGGGGTGATTAATACATTAATTAATTTGCAGTAGTGGCTTCCTTTGCCCATTGACTGAGGGATGGCTTCTAAACTGTGTTACCAATGTCCTTGCTCACTGATAGGGAGATTATATGACCCATATGACCTGCAACAAGAGCTATGCTTGCTGAAGGACCAGCCACCACTGAAAGAGGGTGAACAGTTGCATAAGCAGGTGGAATCAGCACAGCCAGAGGGCAACGGGGTTGGGGTGAGGAGTTTCCTACTTCAAAGGTCACTCTTCCAAGGCACAGAGCAGGATGGAGAATGGATCTGGGGACAAATTGAGAAAAACAGCCATTATCTATCAAGGCAGATCTGGGAGTGGTAATTTAAGAGCCAAACGAGCCTCCTTTACTAGGAACACAGCTACATCCAACAAGAGGCAGTATTTAGGAAATAACAGAGATACAGAGAACATTATTTTAGGTTTGAATTACAGTGAAAGCCACTTTGGTATATAAATCACCAATTAGTAGCTTATTGGTGTATTAGCTGAACAAAATTCCATAACTGGGTGGTTTAAACCACAGAGATTTATTTTCTTGGAGTTTTGGAGACTAGAAATACTCCAAAATCAGAGTTCTAGGGAGAGCTCTCTTCCTGGCTTGTACATGACGGGTCTTGCTCTGTGCTCACATGACCTCTTTTTTGTGCATGCTTGGGGTAGGGACAGTGAGGCAAGGGAGAGAGGGAGGCATGTCTTCCTCTTTTTATAAGGACACTACTATCAGATCAGGGCCCCACCCTCATGACTTCATTTAACTCTAATTACCCCTCAAAGGCCCCACCTCAGATACCATCACATGGAGGGATTAGGGCGCCAACATATGAATGTGGGGAGAACACAATTCAGTTCATAGCTCACTTAGGCCAGCACGGGCTGAGTAGGGAACCCAGCCTTTTAGACTCACAGGGACTTTTATCACTGCTTGTTGGTAAATAGGTACATCCATCACCCCTTGAAGTGTCAATGGATAGTAAACTTCAACCCCCACGTGGCAATAAAGGGACTCCACCCAGCCCCTTCCCCTGAGTTGGTGTCAGGAAGACCTATTTCAGAGGTGGGACTGCGCCATCACCCAGCAGTAATAAGGCCACCCACTCTGATGCCATTCGAGATCCCTTGGGGAGCTGGAACTCCCACTCCAGCACAGAAGTAACAGGGAAACCCCCACTTTTGAAAATAAAACATACCCAAACTTGTGGGGTGGAGCTAAAGCAGTGATTTAAGGGAAATTCATAGCACTAAATGCTATATATTAGATATGAGAACAAAATATCAAATCAATAATCTCAGCTCTCACCTCAAGAATCTAGAATGAAAAGAACAAAATAAACCCAAAGCCAACAGAAAGAAAGAAAGAATACAACTACATAACGTGGGTGAAAGAAATCAAAGACCCAAATGAAGAGCCATACTGTAATCATAGGTTAGCAGACTCACCCTATTGAAGATACCAATTCTCCCTAAATTGACATAGATCTAAAATAATTCATATGAAATACCTGATAGATTTATGCAAGACTATTCTAAAATTTACGTGGAAGGGCAAAGGAATAATTATAGCTGAAACAATTTTAAAAAAGAATACAGTGGGAAGAATCAGTCTACCCAATCTTGAGACTTATTATATACCTGAAGTAATCAAGACTGAGGAGAGATAGACACACAGATCAATGGAACAGAAGAGGAAACCTAGAAACTGTCTCACATAAATATGCCAACTGATTTCTGACAAAGGTGCAAAAGCAATTTGATTAAGGAAAACAGCCTTCTCAACAGGTGGTGTTGGGGCAGTTGGACATCAAAGGCAAGAAAAATGAGCTTTGACCTAAGTCTCACACCTTATGCAAAAAAAAAATTAACTCAAAATGGACCACAAAGGAACCATCAAATGTAAAACTGTACAACTTTTTAGAAAAAAAAAATAGACTCTCTTTGAGATCAAAGAGTTTTTAGCTCTTAACCCTTTGTCAAGGCAAAGAGTTCTTAGACTGGAAACCAAAAGTAAAATTCATAGAAAAATTGATAAATTAGACCTCATTAAAATGTAAAAATTTTGCTCTGCAACAGACCCTGTTAAGAGAATGAAATCAGGAATTGCAGTGTGAGAAAATATTTGCAAATTACATACTAAAAAAGGACTTGTATTTAGCTACATAGAGAATCCTAAAAACTCAAAAGTAAAAACAAAACAGAACAAAACAAAAACCACTCCAAAGAGACATAAAGAGACATCTGTGAAGAGGAGATGGACTTCTATGTTTGTCATGGATTGAATGGTGTCCCCCACAAAAGATAGGTTGAAATTTTAAACTCCAGTACCTCAGAATATAACCTTATTTGGAAATAGGGTTATAATCAAGTTAAAATGGGGTCATTAGGATGGGCCGTAATCCAACAGGACTAGCATTCTTATAAAAAGAGGACATTTGGACAGAGAGAGAGAGACCTGTACAGAGGGAAGATGATATGAAGATGTGCTGGGAGAATGCCAGGTGACCATGGAGGACTGGAGTGGCCGCATCTACCAGCCAAGGAATGCCCAGTATTGCCAGCAAGCCGCCAGAAGCTGGAAAGAATCAAGGGAGGATTCCTTCACAGGTTTCAGAGGGAGCCGTGTCCTGTTGACCCCTTGATTTCAGACTGGTTGTTTTAAGCCATATCCAGTTTCTGGCAACTTCTTACAGCAGCCCTAGGAAACTAATACAATGTTGTTCCTTTTTTTTTGCTATTACAAACTGCTGCTGCAATGAACATTGTTATACACAGCTTTACATATCCTTATTTCTGTAGGATGTATGCAATTGATGAATCATAGTCCATGTATAGAATACATGTTAGTATGCATATCAGTCTTCTTGGGCTGACATAACAAATGCCATACAATGGGGTGGCTTAAACAGTAGAATCCTAAATCTCACAGTTCCAGAGGCTGGAAAATGCAAAATCAACGTGCTGGCTGATTCGGTCCCTGCCCAGAACTCCTCCTGGCTCACAGATGGCTGCCTTCTTGTGTCTTCCATAGACAGAGGCAGTGAACTCCCTGGTATCTCTTTTTATAGGGGCATTAATCCTATCAGATTAGGGCCCCATCCTGACAACCTTATCTAAAACTAATTACCTCTTAAAGGTCTCATCTCCAAATATCATCACACTGTGAGCCAGGACTTTAAAAATATGAATTTTGGAATGACAGAGTTCAGTCCACAGCATTCTGCCTTTGGACCCTCCAAATTCATGTCCTCATTGAACACAAAATACAGTCATTCCATCCCAACAGCCTCCAAAGTCTTAACTCATTCCAGCATCCACTATATAGTCTAAGGGCCCAAGTCTCATTTAAATATAATTTAAATCAGTGAGATTTGAGATGGGATTCATCCTGAGGCAAAATCCCTCTGCAACTAAACCTGTGAAATTAGACAAAATACAATGGTGTAAGAGGCATAGGAAAGACATTCCTATTTCACAACAGAACTTCCAAAAATCTTCTTTTTTCTACAGAAAGGAAGGAAGAGCATTGTACAGGGAACAAGTCCAAAACCAAGCAAGGCAGATTCCATGAAATCTTAAGGCTCCTCCTTTGCTGAATGCCCTGCCTTCCGGACTCACAAGGGTACTGCCTTCAGGGCCCACTGGTGTGGTGGGCCCACCCGCAAGGCTCTGCTGGGCAAGGCTGGCTCCCAAGGCCCGAGGCAGCCCCGGCTCCAGGCCTGGCAGTGCGGCCCATGCCTTAGGCTTCAGGCAGAGGCTCTGGCCTGCTGAAGTCCCCGTGATGGTCTCACCCTCTGGAACACAGGAGGCGACCCTGTTGATCTCTGAATTGCCTCTGGGGTCATTCTTCTCTTTTCTGAAAGACTAGTGCACATGCTTATCTGACTAGCGCTAAGGCCCCATCCTAAAGGATCTGGGAAGTCTGACAGCCTGCCTTCATTCTGTCTCATTTTTTCTTCCATGCTAGTCCTGGCTGTCAATGTTTCTGCCAGTATATTCCCATATCTATCACAGTTTCTTCTGAGATGCCTGATTAATCCATGTCACACCCATGATCTTTTTATCCAATAGCTGTTCAGTCACACCCTTAGTGTTCAGTTCAGAACATCCCTTCTCATTTTTTGCAATATGGATAAATTGAGAATTTTCTAAATCTCCCTTTGCTTAACAATTCCCTCCTCATCTCCTTCCTTTTGCACTTTATTATAAGCAGTCACGGGGAACCAAGCTGCTCCTTCAACACTTTGCTTAGAAATTTCCTTGGCTTAGTATCCAATCGTTGCTTGTAAGTTCTTCCTCCCACTATAATACATAAAACACAATTCAGACAAGTTCTTTGCCACATATAACAAGGGTCTCCTTTCCTCCAGTCTCTAATAATCTGTTCCTCATTCCATCTGAGACCTTATCAGAATGGCTGTTAACCTCTGTATTTCTACCAACATTCTGTTCGTGATTATTTACGCCCTCTCTACGAGGACGGGAGCTTTCTCTCCAGCTTTCCTCTTTACTTTCTGCGCTCTCACCAGCATCGCCTTGAATGTCCATATTTCCAGTTTATACCTCAAAACTCTTCCAGTCTCTACCGATCACCCAATTCCAAAGCTGCTTCCACATTTTTAAGTATTTTTTACAGCAGCACCTCACATCTCGGTACCGAAATCTGTATTATTCATTGTCAGCTGCCAGCACAAAATACCACAGGCTGGCGGCTTAAGCAACGATACCTAATTCTCAAATCCACAATCAGGGTGCCAGCACGTTGCCTGCTGGGTTGGGGGGGGTCCCTCTTCCTGGCTTGCAGATGGCTGCCTTCTTGTTTAGTCTTCACATGGTGGAGAGGCAGCCAGCCCTCTGGTGTCTCTTCTTAAAGAGCACTAACCCTGTCAGATTAGGGCTCCACCCCAAGACCTTATCTAATCCTAATTACCTCTCAAAAGCCCCAGTGAGAATTTGGGCTTCAACATATGAATTTGGGGAGTATACATATGATGCATTTTGGGAGTATTATATATGTATCATATACATGATACATGATACACTTCTGAATTACCCTTGTTAGCATTATTTTAATATGTGAAACCAGGAGGCATTTTTATTGATCTTTTTTGAGGGCTGGAGCTATAATGGCAGGTTCCACGGGAAGCCACTTCTTTATTTAGCAATGACATGTCCTACCACCTAGACATTTTAACCTGTTATGTGTGAACGAGCTGTTGTTGTATGTCTGTTAACACCACATCCTAGAGAATGGCCGTACATTCGGAGCACCCATCCCTTGGATTCAATAGCAGAGACAAAAAGCAGAGGTGGCCCTCGGGGCTCCTGAGCTTGGTCTCAGAGCCTGATTTTCTATACGCTTTCTCTTGCCCTTTCAAAAGTACCCCCCCACCTCATTCCTTTATTTCCTGTCCTTACACATGCCAAAATCCGTTTTCTGAAAAAGACTATAGTATTGATCATTTCCACAATTTTAAGACTTCTACCAAATGTACCTTTTCTTCCACAAAATTTATATTTTAAGATGGAATTTTAGACATTGATGAGCAGATAAAAAGAGGGTTTGCAAAAATAAAGGACCAGTCCGAGTGTTTGTAACAATCACAGGCTGAGAACCTCCGTCCCCGTACGGGCCTGGCTGGTGTGGTGTGTATTCCGCCTTCCCTCCATTTCTGAACCCTTAGGCTTTGCGCACAGAGGATGAGCTCAGGTGATTGGCCCAAAGGCACCTGTGAGCTCCCCTCTCTGTTCAGAAAGAGCCAGAAAAGGGGAAGGAAGAAGATGGCTCCACGTGGGGAAGGCCAGTGGACAACTGGCTGAGCAGCTCACCTATTTCTCAGCTCAGCTTAAAACTGTATTCTGTTGCTCTTTGGAAATGCAGCAGGCGACACATGTGGTTTGTATGGAGGAAATTCTTTGAGAATAAGCTAGGAAAAGATGTTGAAGTCCAAACTCAGCTTCTAAGAAGGCCTCCCATCTTTTCTTTTTCCTCCCATACTGATCCCTGTCTTCCAAGGGTTTCCCATCTGCTTTTCTTTCCTCATCCTAAGACTTTTTCACGGCTGACAACATGCACCATGAATTTAGTAAGGGTTTGGTTGAACTTTGGACCAACACGAAAGCACAGCTGTTTCCTGTCTCCTGTGCTTTTTTTCCCTCCTCCCTCTCATTTTCTCTTTTAAGTTTAGACATCTGACATTTAAAAAAATTAGCCGAATATCTGTATTTTACAACCAAAATTGGCCTTTGAAAGCACCACATTTTTTTATTAAAGCAATGACCTACTGAAGCAGGTTCTAGAACACTAGTCACTCACTGTTAAATATTATTAAGAAAAATGTTTGTTGGACTGTTTCAAATGGGAGTGTAGCTGGAGTATTTTGTTTTTTGTTTTTGTTTTCCTTTCCCTTCCAGGCATCTTGGGAAGGGAAATACAGAAACACCCTTTAGACTCCTCTCTTGAGGAGCACACTTTGAGCTCAGAATAACCCCAAACAAACAAAACTTTTGTGTTTAGCAGAGAGCTGGTCTGGAGGAGAGAGGATGTCAAAAAAGACACAGGACATTGGGCTCCTCTCGGAAGGAAATTCTGTGCTTTCAGTGTCTCTAAAAGCTGTTTACCAAGGGAAAGGATGGTAGAAAATGTACCCGTCACAGGGGTTGTTTGAATCTCTAAATCTGACTTCAGCCGCTGAGGTGAATGACCTGTGTAAATAAAACTAAAATTACCTCAGGTTTCTGTATGCAGTATTTTCCCCTCCCTTTTTTCCTGCGGTCAGCACCCCAGTGTGGAGCAAGCTCACGAGTAAAGCACTGGCTGTGCAGACAGTAAATACTTCCAGAACCCATCTGTACTTTTATACTTCCAGGTTCATCAGCTTAAATAAACCTTCCCTTGGGGAAGCAACATACATTTTTGATGTTTTGATATAATTTGTTCTCCTTGGAAAGACATTAGCCTCATGGAATATTGGCCTCTATTCATCACGGAATCCCTATATTTGCAATTACTACACGTTTTTAAACTTCTTGCCTTGTCATGATTTCAAACTCAGTCTGTCTAAACCCAAATGTATCAGCTTTCTCTAGTCCCTCACTGAGTGTATTCCTTCATTGAGGAAAGAGTGGAGTGCTTTCTTTGTGCAAGGCGCTGGGCCAGGTGTAGGACTATGGTGGTAAAG
This sequence comes from Manis javanica, assembly GCF_040802235.1. Classification (NCBI taxonomy): domain Eukaryota; kingdom Metazoa; phylum Chordata; class Mammalia; order Pholidota; family Manidae; genus Manis; species Manis javanica. The sequence continues at coordinate 10,894,907 of NC_133170.1, read as the reverse complement.
AACATGGTATGTCTCGGTGCTTACGGAGCAGACGTTCTAGTGGGAGAGGCTGGCGGTAAGCAGAAATGATCCTAATCATTATGTAAGATACCTGAGCAAATGCCATGAAGGAGAAGCAGGGGTGCTATGGATGAGCTTAACTGGGGGCTCTGTAATAATCTGGGGAGTCAGGAAGACATCATTAAGAAAGGGTGCCAGAGCTGAGCTCTAAAAATGACTAGACAGCCCCTGATGGGTATATTCTGGGTGTGCCAGGGGAATTAAAGGCCTATGGAAAGGACCTGAATTGTGAGAAAGCAGGATGTGTCGTCACAGAAACGGAAAAAAATCGGGGTTTCTACAATACAGAATAAAGGGAGAGGGATCTAAAATGTGGTCTGGTGAGGCAGGCTTAGAGCATGAAGGCCTTTGAGCCATCTGGCAGATTTTGAACTTTATTCTCAGAGTAACAGAAAGCTATGAAAAGATTTGAAGCAGGAGGAAGATATAATATCAGATTTAACTTAAAGAATGAAATAACTGGCTGCAATGAGAAGGGGCATGATCCCTGGTAATTAGAATTTTTCTTCATCTAGCACACCTGCCCGTTCCTCCACTTCGGGTCCCAGAAGCCCTCTGCTGGTGGGGACGCGTGTGATCTGGGTAGAGCTGACCTTTCCGTATCCCCCCATCACAGGGGTGGGTAGATAGCCCACCTCACGTATGACTCAGCAGAGGCCCCCCCCCCCCCCCCCCCGAACTCCTTGTTTGACTCCTGGGTAGAGCCCCACCCAAGTCAGACTAATCAACTGCCCCTCTAGGACTTCTGCTCCGACTCTCAGGAGAGATAATCCCTGTCTCTTCGGGATTACTAACTGTAAGGACCAGGTCAGATCATCTAGGAAAAGACCAGCAATCTTTCCCATCAGGTGGGAGGGGCATCTGAGAATAAAACCAACAAAGAGGGAAGTATGACCAACAGATGGAGAGAAAGATGGATTTTGGAATAAATTAGGCATGTCTGCCTGACTATATGAAATCGCCAAACTGTTTTCCAAATGCTATACTTCCAGCAATGTATGAGAGATCCAGTAGCTTCCACATGCTAGCAATACATGTCATTGTTATTCTTTCTAATTTTAGCCATACTAGTGCATGTGTGATGGCATCTCATTGTGGTTGAATTTGCATTTTCCTGATGACTAATGATTTTGAGGATTTTGTGAGGTCCTTATTTGCTATTTGTGTGTATTTGGAGAAGTGTGTGTTTGAATTCTTTGTTCATTTTTTAAAAACACTTTTTAATTTTGAGATAAATATAGGCTCACAGAAAGTTGCAAAAATAGTGTGAGTCTCATTTACCCTTCAGCCACCTTCCCAGTGGTGACATCTCACACAGCTGTAGTACACTATCAAATTGAGGAAATTTACATTAATGTTACTGTTAACAGACTTTATTCAGTTTTCACCTTTCATAAAACCTATACTCTTTTCTTTTTCTTTTTCTTTTTTTGGTATGCAGGTATGTGTGCACATGTGTAGTTCTATGTAGTTCAAGATACAGAACTTTCTATCATTGCAAAAGAACTTCCTCATGTAGTTTGCATTCATTTTCATACACCTTCCCACCCTATGTCCTTGTTTTCTAGCAATAACTAGTCTGTTCTCTATCTCTGTAATTTTATCATTTAGAGAATATTATTCAAATAGAATAATACAGAATGCAACTTTCTGAGATGGGCTTTTTCACTCAGCATAATTTCTCTGAGATTTACTCAGGGTGTTGTGTCTATCAATAGTTTGTTCTTTTTCGTGGCTGTGTAGTATTCCATAGTATGATGGATGTACCCCCGTTTTAATATTGACTCATTGAAAGACATTTGGGTTGTTCTAGTTTGGGGCTGTATATAAAGCTATTACAAGCATTCCTGGACAGGTTTTTATGTGAACATAGGGTTTTATTTCTTTAGGATCAACAGCCAAGAGTGTGATTTCTCAGTTGTATGATAAATTCATGTTGTACAAGAAACCACCAAATTGTTTTCCAGAATGGCTGTACCAGTTTACATTCTCATAACAATGTATGAGAAATGCAATTTTTTGGCATCCTTGCCAGCATTTGGTATTTAAAAAAAATTTTTTTTTGCTGGTTTAATTGAGGTATAGTGATATGTTTTTAATTGGATTGTCTTCTTCTTGTTGACTTCTAAGTGTTTTTATATATCCTGGATATGTCTTTTATGAGCTATATGTTTTTAAACACATCTCCCAGTTAGTGGTTTGTATATTTGGTTTAGGCAGAAAGGTTTTTAATTTTGTAAAATCCAATTTATCAATTTTAAAGTTCTCTTTTTTCATACCTTTTTGTCACATCTAAGAAGTCTTTGCTTAACAGTATTCTATTTTTTCCTTATACAGTCTTTCTTTTCATCTATATTTATCCATTTTGAGTTCACTTTTATATATGCTATGAAGTAAAGGTTGAGGTTCATATTTTTTCTATGTGGATATTCAATTGTTTCAATGGCATTTATTAGAAGAGATTATTCTTTCCACACAGAATTACCTTAGAAACTGTCAAAAATTAACTGACCATATATGTATAGGTCAATTTCTGGACTTTCTAGTCTGTTACATTGGTCTATATATCTATTCAGATGTCAACACCACACTGTCTTGAGTATTTTAGCTTTCTAGCATGTCTTGAAATTAAGTTGCCTAAGAACTCCAACTTTGCTGTTGTATTCAAAATTGTTTATGCCTTTTTAGTTTCTTTGCATTTCCATATAAATCAGCCAGAATTTTGAATAGGATCGCATTCAATTTACAAGTATACTTCGGGAGATTAGACAACATTGTGCCTTCCAATCCATGGACGTGAAATGTTTATTTTCTCTTCTTTAATTTTTCTAAACAGTATTTTAGTTTTCATATCAGTCTTTTGTAATTTTTGTTAAATCGATTCTTAAGTATATTTTCTAATACTGTTGTAAACATTGTTTAAAAGTTCCAAATTGTTCATTGCTAGTATATAGCTGCTGATATTTTACATATATTCTGTGACATTATTAAACTCACTTATTAGTTCTAGTTGATATTTTTTTGGAGATTTCTTAAGATTTTCTAGGTAGAAGATCATGTCGTTTATGAAAAAAGCGAATTCTCCTTACCCTTTCCGCTCCGTACACTTTTTGTTTCCTTTACTTTCCTGATTAGATGGCCTAGGATATTCAGCGTAATATCCAGTAGGAGTGGTGAGAGCCGACATCATTGCCTTTTTTCAGATCTATTTGCTGAATTCAGATTGCTATTTCTTTATTATAGAATTTTGTATTTATGTTCACAAGGCATATTAATTAGTAATTTATTTTAATACTTCAGGTTTTAGTTTCAGGGTGATGCTGACTTCATAAAAATGAGTTGGAAAGTGTTTCCTCTGTTTTCTGAGAGACCTTAGATAGGACTGACATGAAGATTTCACCAGTGAAGTCAACTGGATCTGGCATTTTCTCTGTGAGATTTTCAATTATAAATTCAATTCCTTTAATGGAGTTATGCCTACTTAGATTTTCTGTTTCTTTTTGAATCCGTTTTGGTAACACAAATCTTTCGAGGAATTTGTTCATTTCATAGGAGTTGTTTCTTGCCAAAAGTTTTGTGTGATTTTTCTTTATTACCTTTTTAATGTCTGTAGGATCTGTGGTGGGTCCCTGTTTTATTTCTGATATGGCCAGTTTCTGTGTTCTCTTACTTTCTTGAGCAACCTAGCAGGAGGTTCATAAACTTTTTCTTTTCAAATAACCACTTTTTCCAAATTTGTAGTGTTTACTTCATTGACTTTCTGTATTTGTTTTCTATTGATTTGATTCTTCCTCTTGTTTTTTTCTTTTTGCTTCATAAAATTGGTGCTTAGAACATCATTTTGGACCTTTCTCCAGTTCTATCTATTTAAAGCTGTATATTTCCCTCCAAGCAATACTCTGCTGACATCACAATTTTTAAAAATTGAAATATAATCCACATACCATAAAACCTACTCGTTTGAAGCCTATAAATCAATCATTTTTAGTATATTCACAAAGTTGTACAACCTTCACCACCTTCTAATTCCAGAATATCTCATTACTGCATAAAGAAACCCTATACCTATTAGCATCACTTTCTGCTCCACCACTGGCACTTTCCTCCAGCCACTGACAACCTCTAATCAATTAAACAACACTTTATTTACCATTCATCCAGTTGATGGACATGTTGACTGTATCCTCTTCTTGGTTACTGTGACTAATTTGCCCATGAACATTCATGTGTAAGTTTTTGTTTGAACCTGTTTTCAATTCTCCTGGGCATATGGCTTGGAGTGGAATTGCTGGGCCAAATGGTAATTCTATATTTAGCTTTTTGAGGAATCATCAACCTGTTTTACACAGTGGCTACACCATTTTACATTCCCACCAGTGATATATGAGGTTTTTAAGTTATCCACATCCTCTCAAACACGTGTTGTTTACATTTTTTACTGTAGTCATCTGAATGTGTGTGGAGTGATAGCTCATTGTGGTTTTAATTTTCATGTCCCTAGTGACTAATGACATTGACTATCTTTTCTCTTACTCCGTGGATGGTCAGTCTTTTTGTTCTATTCAGTTCTTCAACCGATCGGATGAGGCCCACCCATCCAAGAGTGAAACTGTTTGCTTTACTCAGTCTACTGATTTAAATGTTAATCTCATCCAAAACACCCCCAACACAAACCCTCAGAAAGATGTTTGGCCAAATATCTTGGCACCCTGTGACTCAGCCTAGGTGACCTATAAAATTAACCATCACACACACCTTCAAGGTCAAGGGGGTTAACCTCCTGGATGGGGGAGTATCTACAGATATTATTTGAAATTCTTCTATAAGTAAAAGTTGTCTTTTTCCCCATTGAGTGGGTTTTTGTTCCTCACAACCAACCAAATGTGCCCTAAAACAGAAGGCCTAAAAGCCACGAAGAGGGTGAATATCCCTTTAGTATGATATTTTAGTTTAAATTTAAGTAATAGAAATATATTTTTATCCAGAACCTTCCCTCATATCCTATGGAATTTAATATCTACTGGCTGACCTTTGATAAACTAGACCTCCCACAGTGGTATCTTGATTCTCCTCAGTTCATCAGATATTGACTGAGTGGCAACTCTGTGGCAGGGTTGATGCTCAGCCCTAAGAATATGATGGTAAGAATTCCTTATATTCAAAGAATTGCAACCCAGTGGGTCACATGAGTAGAGTTAGGAGATGTGGGTTGAGTCCCACTTTACTGCTTACTCTGGCCTTAGGCAGGTTCATTAAAAACTCTTTTAATTTCAGCCTCTTCACTTGTCAAAAGAATGTAATGATGATAATAATACCCAGTTCACAGGGTTGTTGTAGTAACTATATAACATAATATTTGTGAGGAAAAAGGTAGTTTTCAGATTGCTACACAAATGCTAGTTATTCTTCTAAAAACAACTTACTGAGATAGGCAAGAATAGATGTCCTTATGCTGCACTTTTATAGCTTTGGAAACCAAAGTCCAAAATGATTAAGTACTTTCTGCAGAATCCTGCAACCGGTTATCTGTGCTGCTCATTTCAGAATACAGGGCTTTGCATTTACTGTTTCCACCCCCCACTGCAGTGCAAGAATCTTATACATTCTTGTTTATAAGGGCAGCTTGTCTATTTTTAAGATTATTCTGGGACACATCTGAAAAGCCATAATGTAAGATTAAAAAAAAAAAAAAGAAACCATTGTTTTGCATTTATCTTGGCAGCTTGGAGAGAACATATTTTTCTGGGCATGTTTGGAAATGGATGATAGTTTTTGATTCTCATCCATATCTTCCAGGCTTTCTTAGGGATACTTTCAGAGATTATCTTTGGGATTCAGAAGAGCATAATATCATTTTATTTTTCAAATCCTCAGGGTGTTAGGAGTTTGGTGTCTTGTTTTCCTGTCTGCCCTTTCATTGTAGCTATTATTTTTTTATATATATGCTATTTATAATTCATCTTGTTGAAGAAGAGACTTCATTTTATGCTAATAAATATGTATGACTATTGGAAGATGAAAAAAATGTGTTTTGAGTGCTGGCAAGAATTATAAGGCATGGTACTGTAAAATAGAATGTGGGGCTTATGTCATTGCGCTCCTCTGCATGAACTGCACAGCTGAGAAGAAAATGGGAATCATCTTCTGCTGAAATTTATCACGCAAACATCCTCAAAAGAATATTGGAAATGGATGATAAAATTAAAAGGACACAGTTTATTTTATTTGGAGAAATCATAATCCTTTACGGGAGGTCTGGGTAGACAGACTAGAGTTTTGGCTAGGTTCAAGATTCCTTGACTCATTGGGTGGCTTGAAAAAGTGATTTCATTCACTTGAATTTACTACCTTAGAAAATCAGAAAAATGAGAGTTCGTGACATTGTACTTGTGTACTTGGGAGTTACTTATATTAGCGGGTAGTGTTTCTGTGTGATTACTATGTGCCAGACCATATGCTGAGCACCTTATTAGCTATAACTCATTGGATCCTCTCCATCTGCTGAGAAGCCAGTACAATCATTATTTATATTTGATAGGGAAACTGTGGTAGGAATTTCTAAGTGTATTATAATCATGTTTACATGTTGGTCTTTTGCTCTGGACCTGAGTTTATGAGGGAAGGCAGTGAACAGTCATAGTGTCTGTTTCCCATGCTCAGCATAGACTCTGGTTCATAGGCAGTCAATAAATATGGTCTAATCTGTGCTTTAGGAAGCCACTGTGTGTAGGATGAACTGAAGTGTGGAAAGATGAGATAAGAAAAGAACTGAGACTTTAATTTAGGCAAAATTAAATGACACATATTTGGATAAAGAAAGTAGAAAAAGAAAAGTAAGGAGACCTAAGAAGATAAACAGAGTAAGTGATGTAAGATTTTAAGTAAAAGAGGCATTATAAGCTATCTCTACAGAGTGAATGAGGACTATGTTGATGGGTTGAAAAACATGCATATCAATTAATAAAAATGGCCTCGAGTATTGAATCTTTCAATGATGATTTGAAGAATTTTTTTTTTAAATTTCATTCACTGTATCTTTCTGGTTCCAACATTTTCTTCTGGCTCTTTTTATATCCTGCTTTTCTCTCTTATCTTTCCATTTGTTTCAGAAGTTTTCACATTTACTTATTAGGTAATGATTTTAATAGTGGTTTAAACATCTTGGTCTAATTTCAGCATCTGTGTTTGTGACTGTTGATTGCCTTTTCTCTTGGGAAATGGTAAGGATTTTCATGGCTCTTTATATCTTGAGTAATTTTGGATTTGATCCTGGAGATTTAAAATACTCTGTTTATGGGTCTGCAGGTCTTGTTTCTGTGCTGTGGGGAATGTTTGTTCCTTTGTTTCAGCAGGTAACTGAGCATGTTCGGTTTAGTTTGCTTTTCCTGCCCTGCCTTCTGCTGGTCGTGATTCCGACATCCATCAGGTTCGGGAGCCACTGCTGTGCTCCGTGGGTTTGTACCATGTGCGTGACACCCAGTGCTCGGTCTGGGACGTGAGCAGGGCTTCATCCTGTAGACCGGTTCTCAGAGCCTTCGGGGTGCTCCTTAGGGTCAGATCCGTGCGTGCACAGCTCAGGGGCGAGCACAGGACTTCATTCACAGTTTCATGGTATCACTTTCCTGAACTTCTTTCTTTCTTTCCATGACTTCCCCCAGGGAAATCTTTCCTGCTCCCAGGCACCCCCTTCCTGTCCTCTCACTAGACAGCCACGACTTCAGTTTCCTGGCTCTGTTGGGCGCTTTCTGAATCTGTGTCTGCTTCTGGGACCAACAAGTGAAAGGTCAGAAAGAGCCACAGGCATTCGTCTTCCCCTTACACTCCTGGATCGCCGGTCCCTCTGGTCAGAGAGAAGGGCTCCTTGCCCTCTGGGGTTTAGACATTCGCTCAGCGATTGTTGCCTCTGTGTCACTGTAGCATTGCCCAGGGGCTGGGACAAGAGAGAGAGGGGAAAAAAAACAGAGGATTTCTCTCAATCCTTTTGACCCTTAATAGGCCATTTTCCTGCTCCTCAGGTAAACAGGTGCATTTTCTGTCTGCACCCATATGTGCTTCCGGATTTCAGGTTGCCTTTGAGTCCAGGCTGGGAGAAATGAGAGTTAAAAGAAAAGGGGAGCTCATCCCAGTTCAGTGACAGTCAGAGGGATCCATTCACCTTTCCAATCTACCATTTCCTTTTCAAAGTTCTCGGGTGGCTGCCCCACACATCGCCCTCAGAGGGAGAGAAAGGGTGGGTATGCGTTCTCCATTTATTGGGAACACAGAGCGCTATTCTTTGCGATACGTCGACGCAATATTTCTTAAGATGAAGGACTTTCTCTTATATGGCTCATTATAATCACGAAAATCAAGAAACTGAACATACTATTACCTAACCCATAGTCCATATTCAAATTTTATCAATTGCCCCCAGTAATTGCCCTTCCAGTTTCTCTTCCTTGATCACACACCTAAGTAAGCACCATGCGTTGGATTTAGTTGTCATGTCTCTTCAGTTTCCTTTAATCTGGTACCGTTCCTTAGCTTATTTTTTATATTTTTATTATTTTTATTTTTATGACATTGGCGCTTTCAAGAACACAGACCAGTTATTTCGTAGAATATCCTTAAATGTGTGCATGTTTGATGTTTCCTCAGGATCAGTGTCTGGTTAGGAATGATTGGCGGAACAATCACAGACGAGACGCTGTCTTCATCTTAGCATAGGTGCGCCACCGGAGGCCCGTGTGGACCTGGCCCTTTACTGGGCTGGTGGTCTCTGATCACTTGGTTAAGGTGTTGCCTGAAAGTTTCTCTGCTGTACAGTTACTACTTTTGGGAGGGTTTTTAAAGGTAGGGATCATTGTAGAGGGCCTTTGTGAAACGCAGTACTATATGTCGCCATCTTCAGATCTACGGGTTTTTGGTTTTCATTTGGCCTCGTGCTAGGCATCGGTGAAACTGTCAGCTGATTCCTTTGTGGGTCCCCCCCAGACCTGTTTAACTGGTTTGTGTAAATGACTTACTAAGCAATAGAGCCAAGTCAGGGGCAATGGTGGGATTTACGCTTGGGCCAGTCATCTGGCTCCAGAAGCTGGTACCCCAGAAATGGTAGCGGAGAAAATGTTACGCAAGTTCAGGTTGCCACGTGAGACTTTGACTAAGGTCAAAGGGCACGGTTCTTCGAGGATATTTTATGTAGTATTTGGATTACGTGGTAGTAGTGCAAAAGCAGGAAAAGTTTAGCATTCACAGAAGGTGGTCATTTAAGTCTTTCTAAGGGAATTAATATCACTGATGCTTGTTATCTCACAGCATAGCTGTCTGAGGATATGTTTCATTCTGCTGAAATAGATGAAATCTCCGAAGAGAGTAGTAGATTAATGCTTTAGCCAAAGTCATTCAGAGCAAATATTCTCATGCACATAACCTTATCACCAAAGAGTCCAGGTGTCTCGCAAAATCACACACACAATCAGTTAATGAAGAGAAGGTAGGCTGGTTAGAAAGCATGAGTGAGAGAGGCTTCCAGGGCAGAACAAGGAGAACAATGTGCAGAGACAAAGAAATCCCGAGCCAGAGACTAGAGCCAGCGATGGCTGCTTCTCATTAGAGGGGAGTGCACTGCATACATTGTCCCCATTTCCTGCAGCTGAAGTTCCTTTGGGAAGCTCTCTGCTGAGCCAGGGCTGCAGAAATTGCATTCCTGTAACTGTAACTGTTGTTTTGACTGGCTTACCTCACCGGGTGAGAACTGCAATTTGAAGAATTCTCAGGCGAAGCGACTTTGGTTGATGAGCTCAAAATTCAGGTAAGATCTTGAAAGAGGTAGTAAGAGCCATTATTGTTGTCTGAACTATAATTATGGAGGGTGATTGGATTTAAAAGCGGAAGTATCTGGAAGATTGATTTCATCCTCAATAAAAGTCGATTTTACTTTCTTTTAAGGTGCACAGTGGAAGTTGTGACCCAGGAATGCCCTCGTAAGACGTTACAGATGGCTATTTTGATGTGATCCTTGGCATACATCCAGGAAAACCACAGAGGAAACTGGCCTTGAAATGTCTGCGCTTTAAGGTATACACTTAATACTTTGCAAAGATTCATTTTCTTGCCAAATAGAACATTTCGTCACCAACTGGAAGTGTAAAAGTTCATATTTGCATGAAAGTTACCAATGAGTTTCACAGGCCAGCTCGATTGTTTCATTTTTTCCATTTTTCAGCGCCTACTGAACTTACCACTAGAGGGCACTGTTGGCAGTGAAATCAAGAGAAAGGAAAACAAAGCTGCCTCAATTTGTTTTTTGAGGTCTTTTCAATTTTCATTTCAGCCCGTAAATAATAAGGTACATTCAAAGGCTACTTCATTTGCTCTTTTGTCCTTATATTTCACACCCCAAATTCTTAACTTCTAGACTTTTTTTCGTACTTTAATAAAAGTTCAATCACTAAAATTTTGTTCTGTATTTCTAGCAAATTCTAAATCTAGAATCTGTCCATTCGTTTTCCTGTAATGTTATACATTCTTGCACATCCTCTGCTGGAATGTTATCGAACACTTGGGGACTCATTATTTTTTATTGCCCACAAAGCAAAACAAATGCTATTTTCCAAATCATAGCTTTCTTGATAATTTGTCAGAAGATCTGGCAGTGTTGCTGGGCCTATTTACAACAGATGAAGTCTTTTTTTACACACTGATGAGGGGCTGTCTAAATATAAAAATTATGAGAGAATTTCTTTCCATTTGGGGATAAGTATATTATTTATTGGAAGTTCTTCACTTGAAGAGAAAAGATTGCCTCTTTGGAATTTATAGGATTAGACAAAATCCTTTAGTTGCAAGTAATAGAAACCAAATCAGGAATCCTTATGCAGAAAAAAAAAGGGGGAGCGAGGGGAGTTTATCATGAGGACACAGAGATGTCCAATGGGCCGTAGCTAGTTTCTAGCCCTGGGAACTAGAGCTCTTTCAGGACACACTCTTGCAGTTGCTTTGCTTCTCTTATCAGGACTGCATTCTTGTGTCTCTGCATCTCAGTAGTCTCTGCTCCTTGCATTTCCAGGGCAAAATATGCCATTTGAATGAGTAAAAATGACCACAGGTCTTTCGTTACTAAGAGTAGGCCATTCTAGCATTCTGTGAAGCCAGTGCCCCCTGGCCGGTGCACCCTGTCATCAAGGGTCCCCACGGTCACAGGCTCACTCCCACCGCACCTTCACGGTGGAGCAGGTCTCCTGGTCGGATGCCTGGTGTGTGGGTTTCCAGGCCAGTGGTTGGGGTGCTCCATAAGCCCTTGATGTGGTGCTCGCTGAGACTCTGCAGGCAGGAAGGGTAAACGCCCACCTGGAATGTCTGTCTATCCCTGTGAGGATGAGTGGTTGGCTCTTCCCCAATGGAGGGGCTCCAAGCAGTTAACTTACTATTAAGTGGCTGGTTGGTTTTCTCAAGGAATAAAGCCATACTGGGGTTTCAGCATTGGTCTCTGTTGCTTACTAGGTGGACATTCAAAGGCATAGTGGCTAGATTGGCATTGGTCAGTGGGGTCCATGCTCTTGGGCTCATAACACAGCTTCTGTTTTTGCCGCCATGTCTGTCCACTCTGCTCATGCGTCCATCATGGCTGCTCTGAGTGACCAATGACAAAGACTGGCTAACATCAAGTGGCTGGTCATTTTGCCTCCTTGGCTGCTCAGGGCTTTCCCCATAGTAGATGCTCTCTGGTCAAGTAATACACGAACCTTCACACTTCATGCTGTCACCCGTATGTCTATTTGCAGACCTCTTTCTCTCCCATCTTCTAGTTTGTTTCCTTCCTGTTACAGGCAATCAGGCTACTGGCTGTTGCCCAGGGATGTATACGTGTTCTCACCTTGAGTCACTTCTTCCACTCAAAGTGAATGACCAGTTATAACATCATAGCATTTCCATGGAGAATATTTCCTTTTCTACTATCTTCCCAAGTCTAGTATAGAGGTGCTCAAGTTTACTCTGCATTAGAATGATCTGGAAGGCTTTTAAAAACACAGATTGCTGGGCTCAGGCTCTGAAATTTCTGACATAGTAGGTCTGGGATAGGAACCAAGACTTTGCATTTCTAACAAGTTTCCAGATGTTGCTCGTCTCAGGACTGTATTTTGAAAACCGTTTCTGTAGACACGATAATATGCATCTTTAACTTACTATAGTCTTTGAGTTCAATGAACACTTATGAACCTATGAACCACTTCATGAACTATGTAAAAAAATCTCTAAAATTTCCCTTATGATGACCCTTTTTGCTCTTGTCATTTTTTATTTCTACCTATATTATAAACTCACTACATGATATTATTATTTTTATTGTTTTAAGTAGTCATTAGTCCTTCTAAAAAGTTTTAAAAGAATTAGTCTTTCAGATTTATCCAGGTGTTTACCCTTTCTGGAGCTCATTCTTTTAAAAAAAATTCCACACTCCCATTTGGGATTATGTCCTTTCATCCTGAGAACTTCTTCCAGAAATTTCTGTATTGCAGATCTGCTAGTGAAAAATTCCTTCAGCTTTGGTTTGTATGAAAATGTATTTCACCTTCACTTCTGAGAAATATTTCCACTGGGTAAAGAATTCTAGGTTGGCAGTTTTTCTTTTTGTTTTTTTTTCCCCAGCACTTTAAAAAGGTAATTTAATTGTCTTTTGGCCTTCACTATTCATACCACTGTTCCCTCAGAGATATGTCTTTTTTCTTTGGTTACTTTAATTTTTTTCTTTTATCTTTAGTGTTAAGTAGCTCACTATGATATTCTTAAGAGTGTTTTCTTTGTATTTATCTTATTTGGGGTTCACTGAGCTTCTTGTGTCTGTGATGTCTTTTATCAGTTTGGGAAAATTCATAGACATTATCTCTTCAAATATCCCTTTTCCTCATTCTTTCCTCTTTTTCTAGGACTCCAATTACACATATGTTAGACATTTGAGAGTGTCTTTTAAAAAAATCCCTTTTCCTATCTGTGCTTCAGTTTGAACAATTTATTTTGAGCTGTCTTTGAATTCTCACCCATTCCATGAAATCTTGATTCCCTATACTGTATATTTCTAGATAGTTCATTTAATTCTTTTTAAATATTCCACTTCTCTGCTAAAATTCTTCATGTTTTCATCCAGTTTGTCCATCCATTTTGTTCCTCTATTGTATTTAACATATTTATAATAGTTATTTTGGTATGTCTGTTAATTCTAACCTTGGATCATCTATATATCTCTTCTATTCTTTTCTTGTTTACAAGTCACATTTTCCTGCTTCTTTGTATGTCCTTTATTTATTTTTAGTTTTTTAAATTTTATGCTGGACATTGTATAAAAAAATATTGACCCAGGTATATTTCTCTCCAGGTAGAGGGTGTTTTCTTCTCTACCCAGCATCAATGTTGAGGTTATTCAGCTTGGTTCCATCAGGAATCGAAATGGGATGGGAACTGGTCACAGCTCTAGGTTGGCTTGGTTCCGGTCTGGGTTCAAATGCACTGAGAATGAGATTCTGTCCTGTGGTTAGTACAGGTATCCCCTCTGTCTGACTTCGGGGTTGAATCACTAGGACACCTTGGAGATCTCTCTCTGCCTTTCCAACAAAGGGCCCGGCTTCACAAACTGCCCGTCATTCATCAAGAGCTTGTGGGTGAGGACCGATTGGCAGGGAGGCCTGCTTATTCTTTTGGGGGGTTCCTCTGAAGTCCAAGAGGTCACTCATGCTCACGTGGCTATTGCAGACTCTGTTAAGCTCTCCTTTCCCTCAGAAGAAGAGTTCTCTTCCTTCTGGAAAGCTCATTCGTTGGTCTGTCCCAAGCTCAGCACATGCTACTGGGGAGCAAAAGGCTCATCATCCCCGGATGGAATTTAATTCTTTTAGATTTCTTTGCATCACTGCCTTTCATGCCATAGCCTCAAACAGAACTCACCTAACCTGAATTATTTTCTATCCTTAGGAAAACCAGGCAAATTGGATATTTTCATCTTTATTTTACAGATGAAGATGAAGCCTAGAGAGGACCACTTGCCTAACATCATTCTCTTTGTAAGCAACAGAGTCAGAATTGCAGCGCAAGTTGAACTTTCCATGCCTCCCGAACATGTGCCACCTCCCGTCCCCAATCTGCCCCTTTACTCTATTATAAAGGCAGGGCTGTGAGGTGACTCAGAAAAATACGTGTTCTGTGACCAAGTCAATCTAAGAAATTCAATAGGCTATCTCCCTTTTTAAGATTCATGATATCTGTCAACATATTAGACGTCCTACAGTGAAGCACTTGTTTAATACAATGTTTCTAAACTTATTTGAGGTAAGGGCTTTCCCCCATCTCAGCAAATAATATCTATTAACAGTCCGCAGAACTGGAGTAATGTGGAGTATATTTTGCACGAATTGGCACTACATTATTCTACCTCCCAGTGTCTGCTTCTTATATCATCCTGAAAGGTCATTTATGCATTATTTTATAATAATTTTCCAGAACATTTGACAAAAGACTACAGTACTAAATTTCATTAATTTATTATTCCCTGTAGAAGAAACACACATTTAACTGAATATTTGGAATAAATCTAGTTTAAGTCATGCCTTTTTTAAAAAAGGAACATGGTAATTATAAGAGAGAATAAACAGAACTAGCATGATAATATTTATTGTTTATTTATAATATATTCTTTTATCTAACTTACGGGGCAAGTTGCTATACCCATAACATTAATGAATCATTTTGCAGCATATAAAGATGCCACTTCAGAAGTATTTTATATTTTAAGGAAGTTCAACAACTGAGAAACTTGTAGCTATCCAGAGAGAGGTCATAAAAACAGAAGTATTTTCTCCATGGGGTAGATTCATTGGATATCACTGTCTTGCATTCATATTTTTACATGGGTTTAACTACAAAGGTTAAAGTAAAACCTGTGAAATATGGATGTTGCAGGAAAATGTGTCATATATGTTAATTTGGTTAAGACACATGGTATAACATTTCTTCGGAACTAAAAAAATCGATGTGGTCTCCAGTGGATCTTTTGGAATTTCTACTAATTTCCAGAGTAAATGGACACACATCTTCTCTGAGTTGAAGGAGTCCTTTGTGTGGTCTAAAAGTAACATGTTCTGTTGAGTGGGTAAACTCAGTACATTAAACTCAGATGTGCCCCTGTAGTCTCAGCTTAATCAATTTTCAACCCTTGGGAGAAGGTCCTAGATGGCAGCATAGAAAGAGTTTGAACTCACTTCCTCCCCTATACACATTGAATCTACACCTATATACAGAGCCATTCCTCATGAATGAACAGCTTCTACACAATGAGGGATAGAGACACTACATAAAAAAACGGCAGGAGAGATGGAAACATGGTAAGGATGGGGACTCAACCCCCAGTGAACTGACCTACAGTCAGGAGGGAAATCACATGCAAATCTGCTTGCTGAGGAGCTCAGACAAAACCCTGCAGCTTAAAAGGCAACAGGACTGTAAATGACAGAAGCCACATCACAAAACGAGCACCTGACGAATGGCTGGGGGTGTGCTAGAGCCCTTTCTGGGGTCCAAGGTGCCGGTGAATGCCATTGTTCACGCTCCTTGTACACACGGTCCGTGTGTCTTTGGCTCCCAGCTGTCCCCTGGAGCACCTCCTGGGCTGACGCACGCCAGGGTCCCCCAAGCCCGTGCTCAGCTGGCCCCACACAGCCAAAGCCTCCAGGCGCACACAGTCTACCCAGGGAATGTCTACTCTTTAACGACTGGGAGAGGTAGCTGTCTCATCTCCTTCACAGAAACACAGAAAGTCAAGTGAGGTGAGGAGAATGTGTCAGATGTGTTACATATATTCCATATGAAATGAAAGAACAAGATAAAACTTCAGAAAAAGAACTAAATGAAACAGTATTAAGCTTTTACCTGATGAAGAGTTCAAAGTAATGGTTCTAAAGATACTTACTGAACTTGAAAGAAGAGTGGAAGAACTCAGGGAAGATTTCAACAAAGAGAAAGAAAATTTTTAAAAGAACCAATCAGTGTTAAATAATAAAATAAATGAAAGGTACACTAGAGGGAATCAACAGCCGATTAGAGGGTGCAGAGGCACGAATCAGTGATCTGGAAGACAGAGTAATGGAAAACACTTAAACTGAACAGAAGAAGAAAAGAGGGATTTTTAAAAGGGAGGGTAGGTTAAGGGACCTCTAGGGCACCGCCCAACATATCCTAACATTTCAGATTATGGGAGTTTTGGAAGAAGAAGAAGAAAGAGAAATGGATGGAGAACTTATTTGAATAAAGTTAGAAAACTTTCCTAATCTGGAGAAGGAAAGAAGTCCAGGAAGCACAGAGAGCTTTAAATAAGATGAACCCACAGAGCTCCACACCAAGATCCATAATAATTAAGATTAAAGATTAAGATAGGGAGAATCTTAAAAGTGGCAAGAGAAAAGCACCAATCGATGCACAAAGGCAACCACATAAAGCTCTCAGCTGATTTTGCAGCAGAAACTTTACAGGACAGAAAGGGTGACTTGATATATCTGAAGTACTGAAAGGAAAACCCTACAAGCAGGAATACTCTATCCAGCAAGGTTATGACTGAAAATTGAAGGGGAGAGAAAGAGTTTCCCAAATAAATATAAGTTAAAGGAGTTAACCATAACTAAACCAGCCTTATAAGAAATGTTGGAGGGACTTCTTGAAGAGGAAAAGAGAAGGCCATAACTAGAAGCAAGAAAATTATGATAGTAAAGAAAAATTCACTGGTAAAGGAAAACATATAGTAAAGGTAGCAGATCAATGACTTAAAAGCTAGTATGAAGGTTAAAAGATCAAAGCAGTAAATCAATTTACCTAAAATACTAGTTAAGGGAATCACTAAAAAAGGTATAAGATATACTCATAAAATGTGGGTAGGGGGAATACAAATGTAGTGCTGTTAGAATGAGTTTGAACTTAAGTGACCATCAACACAGACTGCTATCTATGTAGGATGCCATATATGATCCTCATAGTAAACACAAGCCAAAAACTATAATAAATACAAAAAATGAGAACGGAGTCTAAGAATAAGGCTAAAGAAAGCCATCATGCACAAGGGGAGAGAGCAATTGAAGAAGAAAAGATCAGTGAAGAACTACAAAACTAACCAGAAAACATTTAACAAGATGGCAATAAGTACATATCTGTCAATAATTACTCTAAATGTAAACGGATTAAATGCTCCAATCAAAGAATATAGGGTGACTGAATGGATCAAAAAACAAGACCCAGCTATTTGCTGTCTATAAGGGACTCACTTCCGACCTAAAGACACACACAGAGTGAAACTGAAGGTTTGGAAAAAGATATTCTATGCACATGAAAATTAAAAACAGCTGGGATAACAGTGCTCAGGCAAAACAGACTTTAAAACAAAGGCTCTCTGATGGGTCCGTAAAAGGAAGATTTGAGGATGAAAATTAATAATAACAGCAACAGGCTGAAATGTATAAAATCATTCCATATCTTAGACCCACTTTCCACCAGAGTTTGGATATATTTAAGCAATGGTAATGAGATGCAATCATGTGAGATTTAGAAGGTAAAGGAAAGTTCTTCAGGCACCAGTGGTTTCCTGCAGTTTCTGGGCCACTGGGGAGCAGCACAAGCCTCCTGATTCTCTGGGCCCAACTACAGCTAAATACCGACAGCTAGTGGGCCCTCACCCCCTGCAGTGTTTGCTCCAAGATCTTCGGTGGTTTTGAGAGCATCTAATTCTAGGCATAATCCTTTTCTGCTTGAGGTACGCAGTTCCTGCTTTACGGATGAACTCTGATTTAAAAAGTAATCAGAGTCTATGTCTGAAGTTCAAATACAGGATCAACTTATATCTCTGCTAGTGAAGAAAATGGAAGATACAAAGTAATTTTTGTAAAGCAGAAAAAATTACATATTTTATTTAAAAATGAAAGAAGTACAGAAGTTATGTCAACATTCTGTTTTGCCTTCTTTTAAACATAAAGCTAAATATTTTAATCTTTCTTACATCCCCCCCTGCATGCACACACACGTACCCACCCCCAAACCCCACTTCCTATTTATTCCCTTCTCCCTTGCCAGAGCAGCCACAGTACTGGATTTGTTTACATACTTCCAATCCACATTTTATATATAATGTTTTATGCATTTCAAAAACAGCATCATATGTCCATATTCCCCATCTTGCATTTTTTTCCTCAGTATCACATTTTTGAGGTTGATCCATGTTAACATACGTAGATCTAATTCAATTGTTTCAACTGTTTCATTTAGGTTGTTTCCAATTTTCATGCTATCATTAAAACAATGATGTAATAAGCTTCTCTTGTTTTGAATGTTTTCTGAGCCTTCAATTTTAGATTATATATATATACAATATCTTCTCATTCCTTGGTATTTTCTTATAAGCCTTATAATGATATTTTCATATCACTGTTTAACAGTGATTTGGTCCATATACTCCAAAAACTGAGAAAGTCTGTTTTTAAATGATCAAACAAAATAGATGGTTTAGAAGAACAGGCTTTTCTCAAATTCTCTATCCCTTCTGACTCTGTGCAGTCATGGAAACAGAAAGGAATCATCAGCGTTAATAATAATTTGTGCGTCTTTGGCTGTTAAAATTGGGCCATCGCTGGGCTCGCTTTATAGCACTTTGTTGGGCTCCCATCAAATGACAGCGATATGGCACTTCTTGCCTCGTTTGGCTTTTGCTCATCTATACCTTTTACTCAGGCTCAGTGTCAATATCTTACTCCCTGCCAAGTTCCCAGGCAGTGCAGAAATTAGTGTTGGAGCATAGAATCTAGTAAGTGGGACAATCATCCTTGGTGACTGTCCAGTCCTTAGCAAGAGCATTTAGACACGCCCTTGAAGGCATGCTTCGTGCAGAGATAGGTGCTTTGCAGAGATGCAATTCCAGGAGGGTTTCAGTGAATCACAGTAGTTGATTAATCTCCGGTGGTGATGAGTCCCTGGAACCAAAACATTTTGCAAAGTGCTTGGCAGATGACCAAATGCTCTGGCTTGAACTGCTGAGAAACGACATTTTGGAAAATGGGAAGAAAACTGTGATATCTTGCTATCTCCCCATGGAAACTGCGTGTCAGGTGCTTACAGGAATATCTTCATTTTTGCACATACTGCTCCCCTGACTTGGAACAGCCACTCTAATGCCACTACTTTGAGTTGCAAACTCATCTTTTAAGACTCATCTCAGACCCGAAGTTTTCTAGAGGCACTGTTACTCGCTTGCATCGCTGAGCCCCAGAGCGGCTGTTTTTTATTGTTATTAGATCCTCTATCACATGATGGTGTAATTTACCAGTCCCTATATTCATTGTCACCAATCTTCTGCAGCAGAGACCTGCCTTGGTTGTCCTTATGTACTTAGCATGGGACACGTGGTAGCGTTCAATTCATATTTTGTTTCTCTGTTAAATGGAGGTGCTTCAGTTTACGCAGACATTATGAGATGCTAACAATTATAACAATAGTAATAGTTAATACTTGCCGAGTGTCTCTTTGTGTTGGGCACTGTCTTGAGTGCCTTAGTTGTATTAATTCATTTAATTCTCCCAGGATCACCCAGGGAGTAGGTACTGCAATTCCTCTTACAGATAACCTGTCTGTGCTTTCGCAACCTTAGGTAACTTGTCCCAGGTCACACGGCTACTGAGTGGGGGAGTCAGGAACTATACACAAGCATTCTGACATCAGAGGCTGCAAGCTTAAGTACTGTGCTCTATTGCTTCTATTTTTTTTATTATTAATTTTATTTTGGTATCATTAATCTACAATTACATGAAGGACATTATGTTTACTAGGCTCCCCTCTTCACCAAGTCCGCCCCACATACCCGTTCACAGTCACTGTCCATCAGCATAGTAAGATGCTGTAAAATCACTACTTGTCTTCTCTGTGTTGCACAGCCCTCCCCGTGACCCCCCACTATACATGTTCATCGTAATGCCCCCTTTCTTTTTTCCCGCCCTTATCCCTCCCTTCCCACCCGTCCTCCCCAGTCCCTTTCCCTTTGGTAACTGCTAGTCCCTTCTTGGGTTCTGTGCTTCTGCTGCTGTTTTGTTCCTTCAGTTTTCTTTTGTTCTTATACTCCACATATGAGTGAAATCATTTGGTACGTGTCTTTCTCCGCCTGGCTTATTTCACTGAGCATAATACCCTCTAGCTCCATCCATGTTGTTGCAAATGGTAGGATCTGTTTTTTTTCTTATAGCTGAGTAATATTCCATTGTGTATATGTACCACATCTTCTTTATCCATTCATCTACTGATGGACATTTAGGTTGCTTCCATATCTTGGCTATTGTAATATTGCTTCTGTTTTATCTTAGGAAGAGAATTGAAAGACAATGTTCATGGGCTAGAGCAAATAATTTTACATAGAAAAAGAAAAATTGCAGTTGCCCAAAAAGAGTGCCTCAGGATTCATTTGAAAGCTGTCTTTGAATGAGGGGGCCATTCTATTTACCTCAGATGTATAATTAAGTAAGGAAACCAACTTGTAAAGTTAACTATGTGTGTGATTCCTTGTGAATAAGGAAAAAACAGTAGAAGGCTCAGACAGCTGTCTCCAGGCTCACAAAACATGCATGTAGGCCAGATGAAATGATCAAGTATGACAATGAAGGGGACTGCAGTAGGGAGGCGAGCTTATTAATTTTCCTTTTTTTTGCATTATTTCAATGGTTTCAGTGGCACCACGTCACTCTTTTAATATCTGAAGAGGAATTTAATAAGGGAAAATTATAGAAGGTTGACAAAGTAAAATTCTAGTGAGAAATTCTAGAGAAGGTGACTTGCCAAGTGGCACTGGGCAGGCAAAGGTCAGCTTAATCCAAGCAGTTTCTACGAGACCGTCATATTAGGAGTGGGAGTTTCAATCTTAGGGGCTACAGGAATTGAGGACACTATGGCCTGGCCTGGTGGGATGTTCTGTTTTCACTTGCATGTCCCTGATTCATGTCACCTGCTTGACCCTCAGGCCCTGTCCCCTTGTTCAGTGAGGCATCCGGGCCATCGCCACCGCCTGCGACCAGCCTGTCCTAGGTGGGGCTCCTCACATATCCCTGTGTGACCACAGGTCTCACAGACGCTCTGACTGCTGTTGCCATTCCTGGGGTCAGAGGAAGTGCACACTAGGGGACAGGGCAGCCGGCTTCCCCAGCTGCTGCCCTAAGGGCTGGGAACGCGACCTGAGATGCTGGGGAGGGGCTGCACTGCGCAGTGCCAGGGACAGGGGACAGAGGAGAGCCTAGACGGAAACCCCTCATCCTCCCATCGGCCACCTCTCTGGAGGCTCAGTGCTTCCCTAGGGCCTTTTCAGAGACATCTGGGTGGCTAAGTAACCGATGAGGACTCCCGGGACCCAGGCCAGCTACAGTGCCCCGCCCCGTGCCTGCTCGTCCTTCCTCCCTGTCCCCTCCTCCATGCCCTCCCTCTCGCCCTCCTGGGCCCTAGTGGTGGCAAGCTGACTCTGCATCAGGCTATTGTTTCCCAGGGGACTGGGGCCAGGGTGGCATATCCAGGTTTAGAAATGCTGGGCCTGATGTTATAAATAGTTCTTTAGACTGAAAATTGGGAAACATTTTGTGCAGTTTGAGCACTTGCCTTGTACGCTTTGGAAAGTATTAAACAATTATTTTTGATCTGATGAAATGAAATGCAATTATTCAGGAAAAATAAATTTTCTTTAAATTATATAAAAGAACTAAATTATAGAAAAGAACTAAGTTGGGCTTTTTGTGGTGCAGAATTATGTGAATGACATTTGTTTAAACACCTAGATTCTATTTTATTGTCTGTCTTTACTAAGGGGTCATCTTTTGAATTAACATCCTATATGTCCAAGTAAAAAATACCAACTTTATCCAACAAATGTTGGGCACTTTGACCAAATTTAAATGTATAGTTAAAATAAAATAAATGTAAATTAAAATAATATGTGATTACTGGCCATGTTTTCTATGGACAGGATCTGTATATATTTCACATATGTACAGTTCTATTTATATCTTTCTCATTGGTATATGTAATATGGTCATACATATACCATGTTTCCATGTAGAATATTTTTCACATTATATTAACATTTGTATATATTTTATAAAATCCAGACATGTTTTATATATGATTTGAAGTATTATTGTTTAACAACAATATGAGATGCTTCCTAAGGTACCAAGTCTTCTAAAATACGCATTCTAATGGAGACATTCAGGATTTCATTGTGTGGATAGGTCAGAGGTTATACTTAACCAAATACTTTTTGTTGTTGACCATTTGGGATGTTTTAGATAAGGGTTCTTGTACGAGTTCCCCTTTTCCTTTTCCAAATTTGTTATAGAATTTAGGGATACAAAAGGCTTGGAGCGGCCCTGGTCTGTCCCTCTACATACTGCCCAGTAATCATCCCTACAGACAGGACCGACACTAAGGCAAAGTGCATGAAGGATGGATTCCATTCCATGTTTTTTATTCTTCTTCCTTCAGTCCCCTTCTCTCTCTGCTTATCACCAGAACTAATTATCAAAACCTCATCTATCTGGTTTTAAATAGTAACAACAGCAAACACAGCAGCTAAGGCATAGAGTGCTTACTATGTACCAGGTTCTAGCCGAGTATTACATTTCTTTTAACTCTAATTCTTGCAAAACCTTCTGAAGTAGATACCCTTACTAACCCCAAGTTACAGATGAAATGGCATCACAGAGAGGCTAATTATTCCAATTTGTATAGAATTAGTAAATGGTAGGGCTGGGATTTGAGCCTAGGCAGCCACGTTCTAAAATCCGAACTCCAACTACTATTCTACAACAGACAATCCCTAGAAAAGAGAGGACAGAGAAGTGTCATGCTAATTTCAATCACTGGACATGGACACGTGGAATGTATGGAGGAGGATTCTGAGGCTGTATCTGGGTTTTGAGGGGAACACGTCATAGAGGAACGACATCTCCCCTATGTGAAAGGGGGGAATGAGTATCTGTCGTTTTTGCCTTATGGTTTTAGTTATGATAGGAGCATTTCATTTCAGAGGAGTAAAGCGCTAGAGATTGAAAACATTCTGTAGGTCTACAGTGCTTATTGTTTTTGCAGGAAGGAGATGAGAGGACAGAGATTAGGGCTGACTCAGGCCTTTGAAATTCCACTTCTGGTTTACCATCTATCCATCAACTGTCATGCTACCTGTACTGTGCAAATGGCTCCATATGCATTTTATGTTTGAAAAAATAGCTTTTTTTTTTTTTTAGAAAATAGCCTTTTTTTTCATTCTGTTCTTGGTTGAAATAAAAACAGCAATAGAAAGCACATAGGATTTGGAGACAGAGATAGGGGCTTGTATTTTTGGCTTCATCGTATTAGCTGTGTAGTATCTACTAACACTCTCTTAGCCTCAGTTTTCTCATCTGTAAAGTAAATCTTAAATTGCTGTGAAGATGAAATCAGATACTTGCATAAGAAGTACCTCATATGCAGAAGATGAATGTTCCTTCCTTATTCTCTCATATTCACCAAACATTGTATCCCGAATATTCTTCTGTCCTTTGAATTAATTCTTGCAGAGGCCATTTACAAAAATGTTTAATAACTTAAAGTTTTGTTTTTCTTGGTTCTATGGAAATATCCTTATCAAGTTTCAAGTTATGGTTATTTCAGAAAATAACACTCAAAGACCTGGCTCATCTTTGGTAACTATTCTAAATTGTATAATGCATTAGCTTAGTGCATGCTTGTTCAAGAATTATATTTTAAGATTATAGAAAGCTTGTTTTCTCTTTTGCTGATAGTGCCATCATTTTCTAAATTGCCCAAGGCAGAAATTTAATGGTTCTCATATTCATTGTTTTGGCTGCCTTCTGTGGCTCACTGATCCCTTTCAGCAGGACCTATGGAAGGGCAGGGGGGCTGGCCTTTGTTTGCCATCTTGGAAGTTGGCTCTGGAACATTCCCTCCACTGACAAGGCGGTTTTGCCCACTGGGCATGGACCAGATCAATTGTACACATTGTATTTATGGTAGACACCTGTTTTCCTACTGCAGGCCTGCAACTCTGGTAGTTGTGGCTTGTTACACAGGCAGAGAGTACCGACACGATCGGCCTCCAGTGGAAACCCTGGACTTCTGAGTCCTAAGCGGGCTTCCCTGCAAAGAAACACTGAATTTTTCTGGAAGAAAGAACATGTTTGGTGGGACTGTCCATACTGCTCCCTACCCACTCCAGCCCCGGAGGGGGAACTTTGGCAGCCTGTGTCTGAACCCCTCCAGACTCCCCCTTATGAGTCTTTGTCCTTGCCGTGTACTGTTGTGCTATGAAAAACCACGGCTGTGATCACACTGTGCCCCTGGTGGTGAGCCCTGTGAGCCCCTCTAGGAGGTGACCAGACATGCGGGTGGTCCTGGCATTCCTGAAATACCCTCCATTGTATTTTTCATGTCTTAAAAGTTTGAGTCTTTTTCATAATATCTGTGTTTCCCCTAACCAAGCTTAATCTTTTCTCTACCTTCTTGAATGTATGGAATATATTTATTATAATATATATTGGGATTGCATTTACCTGCCTTTTGCCATACATAGTAACTTTTGGTTGGATGTCAGATATGGTGCATTTTACCTGTTGCTTATTGGGTATTACAATGTTCCTTTAAATATTCTTGAGCCTTTTTTTCTGCAGTTACTTGAAAATAGTTTGATCCTTTGGAGGCTTGCTGTTGCGCCTTGATAAGTGGGACCAAAGCAGCCTGAGGGCCCACTACTTAGTCAGTACCCTTCTGTGATCCCTGAAGCCCTGCACATTACCAGTTTTTCTCCCACTCTGGCTGGTGGGAACACAAAGTACTCCAGTCGCACATGAGTCCCAGCAATCATCCTGGGTCTTTCTTGGCCTCAGTGGTTTCTTGACATGCATGCATGATCAGTACTCAGCTTAAGCCCCAAGAGGAAGCCTCAAGAAATCTCCAGAAACGTCTGTGCGGCAACCTCCTCTCCGTTCACCTCCCTCCTGTCTGGTGCTTTGCTTGGTGGCTTCTGGCTGCTGTGGCCTCCCCAGATTCTCAGCTCTGTCTCCTCAACTAGGGAAGACTGGAGGACTTTGTTTCAGCTCCCCTTCCCCGAGCGGAGGCCTAGAAACCAGGCTTGGGCTATTGTAGGGTTCCCTTTGGCTCCCTTCTCTAGGAGTCACTGCTGTCCCTGCCTGTTGTCCAATGTCTAAAAATTATTCTTTCACATATTTTGTTCACTACTTTTTAGTTTTTATGGTGGGAGGATGACTCCAGTTTGTTACTACATTATGCTCAGAAGAGGATGCCATACTTCCACTCTAGTCTTTGAATCATGCAGCTAAGGGCCTTCACTTGTCATCACTGGGGACAATGCCTGACACATAGCAGACAGTCATCCTTATCTGTTGAATGACCAAATGAATGAATAACTGGCCTCCCTCGACTATGAAGTTAAAGGTACAGCAGTATTCTTTCTTGCCCAGATGAGACACTTATTAGGAAAACTTCGAATAACTGTATTTAGATAATGCAGGCTCCAAAAATTCCTGCTGTCACTTAGTCACTCTTACCCTACAACCTTACCCCTACTGAGGATAACATGCACCTTGCGGAGCAGGCGTAAGAATCGACCCAGAGGTGTGTCTGTGAAGCACATAAGCTCTGAGTGGAAATGGGGGCTCTTGCTGTTGGTACTGCTGTGCAGCCGAGAGACCTCACAGTGACAGGGGGCTTGGTAACTCACGTGCTTTCCATGTACGTATCTTACATAATTGGAACAAAATTTCTTGCAAATAATTACCTAGGTCTACTATAAAGCAAACAAAATTCCCAAGAATCTTATGAAAGAAGCAAAAAATAAAACAAGCTAATGTTTGAGTATTTGGAGACTTGAGAGCAGAGCTTTGCTTTTACGGAGGACTCTCGAACCTCACACCCTATATCTGGCTTTGAAGAACGACATCCCGGTTTGCAAAACAGACTTTGTCTCTCAAGTTTTTAACCTGCTCTTCATCTAGCTGCACATGCCAAAAGCTGGTTTTTTTTTTTTTTTTAGCAGATTCCCTTTGTACTCACCTGCTGTGACACAAGGCACTAAAATTCCTATTATGAGCTACCTTGACAGCTGGTAAAATGGGGAGGGTCTTGAATGGCCTAACTGCACGTCACACTCCCTACTGTGCCCTCATGGGTGAGGCTGCCCGGCCAAGCGACCCTCCTTATCAGAAGGACCAGGCCCAGGGTCTCCTTACCCTTGAGCAATGAATGGGTTTTAGTTTCCTGCCAGCCAGTGGAATCATTCAGACAAGCCAATCACATCCTCCTCGATGCCACAAAGCCCGCCCCACACCCTCCCCAGCCTGCTTGTTTGCTCTGCCCGGATGCACCCCCGCGTGGCCCTGTGTGGGTCGCCGTGTCCTCTGCCCTCAGGCTGCGAGTGTGTGTGACTGAGAAGCTGCTGTTGATCTCATCTGTCCAGTGTGGGGTGTCACGTGCCTGGCCATCCTCACAACCCGAGATGGAATCGCTCCCTGGACAGTGGGGTGAATAGGAGGTGACTGAAACACCATGCATGTCACCCCCCTGTGTTGCTTCTGCCCACCTGTCGGTACAGGTGGGGACACGTGGAGGCAATGCCCCCAGATTCGCTCCACTGAACAAAGAGATCAGGTTAAACCGTCTGAGAGGGGAGGAAGGGCAGGGAGGGAGGAGGCACTCAGAAGCTTGCTTGCTGACCTCTGAAAACTGTGGGAGTTTATAAAGAGACAGGTTCCCGCGAGAGGTCAGAGCCGGGAGAAGGAGCCCAACCCAGCCTCGCCGCTGTGGTTCTTCCACACACACCCCGGGAGAGGACGGATGCCACGGCATGTGGCACCCTCTGGGCCCCTTCAGCCTCCCCCGTGATGGAAGGCATCCTCTCACCTGATTACTTGCCCACGTTATGCTGTGCAAGGCGGTCCGTAGGAAGAAGAGGAAACCTCCCTTGTCTAATGACCCCGCTGGTTGACAATCCCAGCGAGGCTGTTGGAAGCCACTGTTACATCCCCAGCAGCACCAGGCGCAGCGGGCTGGCGGCTCTGGAGAGGTGCTGGGTGGGTGGGAAGGACGGAGGCAGAGCCTTTGAGTGGGAATAGGGAGAGAAAAGAATTTTCTGTTCCGTTGAAGCTGACATATTTCAGGATAGAAAATATGATTTCCACCAGACTTTTCAATAACACGAATATCATTAAATGAAAAATAAAAGAAATATACGATGTGTTTCTGACTATAGTTCATTCCCCCAGAAAACTCTTAGTGTTAGACCCATTAAATGGAATAAGCTGGGGAGCCAAAAGTTAATTTCAGCTAAAAAGCAAATTTGATGAATCTGGACATTTTTTCATAGGCAGCTGATTTAAAGAGCTTCCTGCTAGCTGATACTGAATGGGGTTGTTTTAGCTGGGAAAGACCTTTTTCCACATTGACAGAGTCAGAATGGTTCATCTTAGAGACTGAGACAAAGGATTCTACTAATACTCATCGATCGGTCTGGGCATAACACAAATGGCACATCAGACCCTGGCCTAAGCACTTGCTTACGTGCTTATCTCGTTTAATCCCCTAACACACCTAAAAGACAGGGGCTGTCACTGGCTGTGTGACCTCTGAGAGGTAAGCGCTTAGCCTGGGTCCCATCTGTAAAATGGATGCAGTCGCAATATCTATTTCATACTTTTTGTGAAAATTGAGTGGTAGAATCATTGTATAAAGCACTTGGCCCAACTCCTAGTGAACATTAACTGTGAGGGTAGCAGAAAATGCCACCCCAAAATATGTCTCTTTGCCATAAGGATTCTGGGAGAGACTGCAGACACAGGAGAAATTCTGAAAACAGAATTGAAGGGAGGTTAGGGGAATTTACATCAGCAAATGGGCCGATAGCAGAGATACCAGAGACAGCTTTTCACCTGAGAGATTGCTCTGCCTGACAGGGCCGCTCTTATTCACCAAACATGTCCTCTTCTTCTCTTTGAAGCCCCAGCCCCCTACCGCCTTCCTTAGCTCAGGATGGTTCATTAGCCTCAGTTGTGCAGCCACTTTTTGAGTCTCACATATTTATGGGGCTCCTGTCTATACACACTTGAAATTGGTTTTTTTTCCCTATTCATCTTTCATTACAGGGTTCTCTGCCATAGAAGCATAGAGGCAAAATTATTCTTCCTCTCCTACAGCTGCTAAGTATTACTATTAAAAAGTTATGCTCTTTTTTTTCTTGACTTCAAGGGAACTGTTTATGGACTATAGATGTTAAAAATACTTTAAATTTTAAAACCCCTCA
Source organism: Manis javanica (assembly GCF_040802235.1). Lineage (NCBI taxonomy): Eukaryota > Metazoa > Chordata > Mammalia > Pholidota > Manidae > Manis > Manis javanica. Next base: position 10,866,514 of record NC_133170.1, on the reverse strand, counting down.
GAACATTCAATATTCCATTGCTGGGCCATCATTTGACTGCAAGCTCAGAGTAGTGAAGGAGGCAGGCTGGGCACAGCCAGACCCTCTCTCAGCCTGTCAGGTATGTCAGCCTCCCCTGGCCCGTGGCACATGCGTCTGGCATAGCCGCACTGGTGGACGGGGCTGTGGAGCCGACGGCCCGCATTCTGACCAGGCCTGCTGTCTGGTAGCTGTGAGCTTGGGCATGCACATCTCCTCCCTGTGCCTCAGTTGGTCATCTATAAAATGGGGAGAACAGCAGCACCTGCTGCAGAGGACTGTCTTGAGAATGAAAGTGCCCGGCATGGAGTGGGCACTGGTGGCTCGTTGCCATGATTCCCTGACGAACAGCAGCTGAGCAGAGGACAACCTGAAGCTGATTCTGACACAAAACACTAACGAGGTATTGACTGGGGTTCTCACCCCTAGCATGTGCACAACTCTCTGAAAAGCATGGTTTTGGATGCTTAAACAGCTAACAAGTACTGAGGGTTATTTGCACTATGCTAAGCATTTTACCTGTTTGAACTTGTGTAATCTTCATAATAATGCCATAAGAGAGGCCTGCTGTTCTTTCCATTTTTCCAATGAGGAAACAGAGGAACAGAGAAGTGAAGAGCCCTCCGCTCCAGGCAGCAGGCAGGATTTGCTATGACGCAGGAGCAGGGGGATGTGGTTCGGGGCACAGAGTTCACTCGCCCTACGTCCACATGCTAAATGCTGGGCTGTAGATGACGAGACTGGTCTGGGCAGGAGAGGGGGCATGCTAAACCTTTGCAAATCCCCTTGCTTATTAGCAGAGGGGATGGCATGGTGAGAGCCTGCAGGGCACAGTTCTTAGCTCCTCACCTAGAAACCACTGTCACAGGTGCCACTCACCCCTCCTGTAAGCAGAGGAGACTGCAAAGAAATGCTTTCCCAACTCAGCATCTCTGTGAGCTGATGCAAGCAAGGGACAGAGGGGTGGAGCTCGGTATGTGTGGTGACCTGCCCCTTGGTACGTCCCTGAGGTTCGGCAGAGGTGGCTCCTGTCTGCCCAGAAACATCCATCCTACCATCTGTCTGAAAATCTATTTCCAGATTCCCTGTTTACAAAGGGAAGGACACAGGGAACATGTAAAACTGTCTTCAGGTAACACTAATCACCAGCACATCCCCTGAAATCCTCACTTTATGTGTATTTGTCAAAAAGATAGAATTTAATGTCATCCAACTGAAAGCAAGACAGGGAAAGAGAGTGGGAAGCTCACTGGCATGCGGTTGGGGATGGAGTCGGGTGGGAGAAGGATGGGGGTGTGCAGGACAGGGGATCTCAGGGGGACCAGGCTGGGCACCAGAGACAGTTCTGCCTGCTCCCAATTTCTCTTAAGCTGGCCCTGGAAATGCCATCAGGAGGACCTCATGCGATTCTCTGGCATGGATGCTGTGTAACATTGACCCTCGGGAGAGAGCTCACAGGGGTACTGTCTCTTTCATATTTAAAAATGCATTACTTTCCACTTGGCAGCTGCCTTATAACAATTTAAGTTCCCATCAGTCAAGGAGACTTTAAGTGGCTCCTTATATAAATACTTAGAGTTCAGGGTCTCTGAAAAGCATTCTATTTCTTAGAAGTTCTTTGAAGTTTTCTATTGGCTCCAGCAAGTGTATACAGATATATACAGAGATGGAAATGTTCCTGTGCAAATGACTCCACAACCTTAAGTTTATGTAAAAGGTAACACGTTCACCATTCACTCCTGAACAGCCCCCCAAAAGGTCACCATCAGGTAACATGACTGGGAAACTGCTGTTGCTGTTAATTATTGTCCTCATTTATCACAGAAACGGTAAGAAAATTTTTTAAGGTGTTCAGCAACTTGAAAGATATGGACAAATGAATTGAAGAAAATAAAATCAACTTGTAGTTATAATACTGAGACAATTTCCATTAATGGTTTTTGTTCAGAATATATCTGTATCTCTTCCTTTCCCTCTACTGACCTACCAATCTGTGTAGGGCCACAATAATATTTTGAGATCTCAACCAATTTTTATTGTAAATCTCATTGAACTATACAGACACAAAAGTGCTCAAATCATAAGCGTACTTCTGCACAAGTTGCTGTGTTTTTATAAGTTGAACATACCTGGGCGCCTAGTGCCAGCTCAAGAAATGAAGTTTCCAGGACCGGTGTGAATCCCCTGTGCATGTACCTATACCCTGAGGCCATTTCTCCACCATAAGGAGCTAGTTTTCCAACTTCAGGTCTTGGGAACGGTCTCATCAGATCACAAGAAAAAGAACTTTACTTTTTGACAGAGATCCAAGAATGAGAGATTTGGGAAAACATGAATCAGTTTGAGTCAATTTTTCTAACCCTGAGCCTGGATCAAGGATTCCGCGCTGGGGGAGGAGGAGAGGAATAAGTAAGCAGATAGAACAAAGGCATTGTTCGGTTTCCTGAGGTCAGAAACTCTGTCAGGGAAACTGTGGATAGGAACTTTGATCTACATGGACACGTTTCCAGATCCAGTACCTTCCTGCCTCCAGGACAGCGAAGGTCTGAACCCTCCTTCAACTCAGCCAAAGTAGCCCCACATTCCATTTCTCAGTGGAACCTTCCATGTCCTAATGTGCATGTCCCGGACACACAGGTGACCCTGATACAGACGGCCCTAGGTCCTCACTTTCAGGAACATGCATGTAGATTTTTAGCCTGAATAAAATCCACTTGCTCCTATTGGCAGACAGAGCAGTGGTTCCAAACGTGTCTGTGCATCCGAATGACCTGGGGACCTTGTTAAACATACAGATTCTTAGGACCCACCCCTGAACTTAATCGAGCCTGGCGATCTGAAGTTGGCCAACTCCCCGGGTGAATCTTGTGCATCCAGTCTGGCATCCACTGGAGGATCCACTGGGAAGGGCTCTTCCAGTGGCCTGTGGACCACACCATGTTATGAGGATGGAGATAGTGCAGTATGTTTAAGCGACGCTGCGGAGCCCACGTACAGCTGTTGCTGGGAGGGGAGTGGCTCGGGTAGTGAGGCTGTTTCCCTGCTCCTCATTCAACCAGCCAGCCCCTTCTACCTAAATGCACTTGCATAAAGGATTCCATTATCAGGAAAGGTTTCCAAACCACTCCCTAGGCCACAATAGCAACCCTTATCATCAGCCATATGTTTTGCTCTGTATTATATTTTATCAGCAGAGGAACTTAAATGAAGGTCAGGGCACCCTTGGGAGGAGCTCTGCAGGCCGAAGTTCTCTGCTCCTTCCCTGGAGGAGGGATGGTGCAGCTGCGACACTGCTGGTCTGGCTTCTCCAGCACCACGCCAGCGTCTGCAGGCCCCTGAGCCTCCCGAGAGATGCAGCCATGGACTAGTTTAGGTCCTTCTGAGGGTCCTCTGGGCCTGGCTATGCATGCTTTTAGAACTCTGTTATCAATTACTAAAAGCATAGCAAAAATACAGAGAGCACTTATAATAATAATAAAAATAATAAGGAACATTAAAAGCTAAGGCTCTAACAAACTAATTTTTTTAACCCCTTGAGATGAACTCATCTAAAGGGAGAGTTCCAAGTGTCACAGCCCGCTAGGACAGTGTACAAGCTATCGGCCAGCTGCATCTAGAATCTGTACTGCGAAAGCCGGCACCTGCCCCGCCAATGACGGGCACAGCTTGTTTAGGGCTGCCCCTGACTGGGATGGAAGTACAGTTGAGGCTGTCTGCCAGTGGGGGCAAATGAAAAGAGAAAAAAAGAAAAGGAGAACAAACAGGATGAAGAGAAACCTAGAATTTGAAGAAATAGAACATTAATAGTTCCCTGGAAGTCTCGTCTCGCCACCTCCCAATTTCTTGTTCCATTGAAGGAAGAGCCCTACTTTAACTGGCTAAGGTGCTTTAAGTACAGACCTGCCTGAAACTAGGAGGATTAACTCGATCACATTTTAGTGGGTTTTTAAAACTAGTAATAGAAAATAAAGTTTAAATGGCCCTTATTTTGAAACACAGTTCTTTCTGAGTATTCTTTCTAAAGTGACTTGGATTCTGTACTTACTCATTCCTTGAATATTTTTTTCAGTGTGTTTTAATAATAGCAATAACAGTAACAACAAAAATAATAAATGATAAAACCATGTTAGTGTAATATTATCATTTAAATAAAATGGGCATGTAGGCCAAGCACAATCTTGAAAACCAGTGAACAACGTTACTCACTATGACTTTGTGGTGAAGCATGGATCTCATTGTGGAATCAAAGCCTCTGCTGAATATTTAATGAAATACGGCACAGTTATGTGAAAAGATATTTACCAGTCAATGCAAAATGGTTAAACAATGGCACACGTGTTTGTGAGGTCTGTACCAAATTTACAGAAGGGAAATCTAAGGCAAGTAACAATTTTATTCATTTAATAATACTCTCTTGCTTTTCATAGGAGTTTGGAAGTAAGTTTTATTCATTTAATAATACTTGCAATCACCATCAGCTTGCTTTTCACAGGGGTTTGGAAGCAGGGGAGGCAGACCTCTGTTTCACCAAGGATCCATTATGCACCAATTTTGTACAGTAATACAAATGTTTGGATCCTTTCTACATATGAAAATGTCGTGTTTTCACCTTCTCATGGTGTAGTGGTGAGGTTGCTGGAGGAGACCTCACAGAATTGAGCTTTTTTGCTCTGCTCGTAACTGATTACGATGGACCAGACTAGGATTAATTATACAAAAAATAAAGTGACCTCTTAGTGAGCTCTGTGTCAGACACTGTCCTGAATCCTTTATATTCCTCTCAAGTAATTTAATCCATTCCATAGCCCTCTGAGGTAGGTGTGTTTACTCTCTCCATTTTATAGATAAGGAAACCAAGGAATAAAGACATTAAAAATGGGTTCAAGGTCACATGGATCCTGTGGGGTTCAATTGGGAGAACTGAGAGATCTAGACTGGATATTTCTAAGCTTTCTTCTTGTTCTGACCTTCTTGGATTCCAAACCTTGTGTTGGAAATTCATCAGTGAGCGCGCTGGGCAGCGTTCCTGACTGACAGAAGGAAACACAGCCATTGGGTGACTGAGTAATGGGATATGGTCTCTGTCTCATTTACGGCACTATTCAGAGAAATGATTTTTTTGGACTTTCCCAGGACTTCCAGGGCTAACGTAGTAAGTGGCTGAGATGAAGATACCCCTAGTGGCCAGACTGAGCCAGTGCCTCCCCACCAACAGAGGGGAATGTCCTTGGTGGAGCCTGAATTCTCTCCATCCCCACCCCCGACGCTTGGCAGTCCACAGATGGGCTTCAGGGGATCTATTAACCTCCTAACATAAGATGAAATTTTGTATGTAGGTGATATGAACACTTTTCTGAGGATAAATCCATAGCCTTCGTATAGAGAAACCTTACATTATTTTTTCCCTAGAAGTTTGGCATCAAAGAGAAAGCTAGATAGTAAAGATAGCTTGAATAGGAAAGAAAGACAGAAAGCTTATTTTCACATATGAAGGACCCTAGAGCATCTCTGATCTCAGGGGAAAGAGACAACAAAGAGGGAAAGACCAAAGACATAAAGGGAAACAGTCAATAGAGCATTGTTCTACTGGAGACCAATGGGGATAAAAATCAAGATCACAAGATTGTGGTGGAAAGCAGCGGGGCTACTTTTTCTCCTGAGAGAAGAGGAGAGGATGGTGAGGATAGAGAATAACAAAAGGAAGGAAAGGAAAGTTGGAAGACACATTACTGGTTAAAAGAGGTTAGGGATGGGAGAAAAGTGGGTGAGGTCCGGAGAGCTGCCTTGGGGGGGTGAAACTAGCAGGGAGGCCCAGCTGGGACGGAAGAACACGGATGTGTTTTGGAATTTACTTGGAATGAATATAATCGTGAGACTCCGTGGTCGTATGAGCAGCCCGATTAAAGAGTCCTGGCCTAGCCTGGTTCACAACTCCTCCTACACACATAGCCACCACACATGGTTGTATTGTTTGTGCAGTGTACAACCTGAGAGGATGCTCTCTCACTCTCGATGCAGTATCTGTATTTTATCATGACTTTCTGGTACAGGACAGTAAAGCAAAATCAGTATGCTACCACTTTCCATCAGGTGGAAGTCAAGTGTCTTGGAGAGGGGGAGCCTTTCTTGAATTGGCAGACAGGTACTGTGTGGTCTAAAGCGGCGGTAGAACAATGTTTTAGGTGGTAGGATGCAAGGAAGCTCTTGGACCCTATGCTGCAGTCAGAAAGATCACGTTTCTGCTGAGTGGGCCTGTGCTTTTCTGCCTTGGCTAAGGCAGAGTTGTCCGGCTTTGTGTTGCCCTTTTCCAAATACCATGGATCAGTAAAACCTTAACCCCATTCTCCCGTCTTCTAATCCTTTCCTGACTTCAGTGCCTGATATTTTCCTTTGCTGAACTCTGTTTGCCAGCACCTTGTCTGCTCTCATAAGGCCTCTGTGTATTACTATATGTTCACATGTATATGCCCTTATAGCCCTTAAATAATTTGAAATACACATATATCAGCAGAGGTATAGTTGAACCACTGAGTGCCATTGGTCCATTTTAGACAACCATGAGCAAGAGAGCCCATAATTCACAGCCTATCTATCTTGTAAGCCAAAGATCCAAGGCTTATGACATTGTTTAAAATCAAGAATCCTTAGGCATTAATCCTTAGGCATCAAGACCTGCTCCACCCCTTGTCTCTCTGATGACATTCTTCTACTCCCCTCCCATACGCCCTGTTCCAGTTATGCCTTCTTTCTGTTCATTACACATCCCAGGCATACCCCCACCCAGAGCCTCTGTGTTTGCCATTCCTTCCTCTGCCATGTCTCTATATGGCTTGTTCCCCCATCTTTTTCAGTACTGGCTGACATGTCATCTTCCTAGTGACACCTTTCCTGTCCAACCTATTTAAAACTGCAATAAACCCAAACAGAGCTGGAGGCATCACACACACGGATTTCAAACTGTACTACAAAGCTTCAGTAATCAGAGCAGCATGGCACTGGCACAAAAATAGACACATAGATCAACAGAATGGAATAGTGAGCCCATAAATAAACCCATGTTTATAGGGTCAATTAACATATGACAAAGGGTATAAGAACTAACAATGCAGAAAAGACAGTCTCTTCAATAAATGGTGTTGGTAAAACTGGATAACAACATGCATAAGAATGAAACTGGACCATTGTCTTACTCCATTTACAAAAGAAAATTTGAAATATATTAAAGACCTAAATGTAAGGCATGAAACCATAAAACTCATAGAAGAAAACATAGGCAGTAAACTCTTGAATATTTGTGAGCTTTTTCTGGATATGTTTCTCCAGGCAAGGGAAACAAATGCAAAAATAAACAAGTGGGACTACATCAAACTATAAAGCTTCTGCACAGCAAAGGACACCATCAGCAGAACACAACCAAACTCCCATATGAATATACTTTGCAAATGATATATCTGATAAGGGGCTAACACCAAATATATAAAGAACTTATACAACTCAACACCAAAAAACAAATAATTGGATTAAAAAATGGGCAAGAAGGCCTGAACAGACATTTTTTCAAAGAAGACGTACAGACGGTCAACAGACACATGAAAAGACACTCAAAATCACTAATGATCAGAGAAATGCAAATCAAAACCACAATGAGGTATTGCCTCACACCTGTCAGAATGGCTTGTAACAAAAAGATGAGAAATAACAAGTGTTGGCGAGGATGTGGAGAAAAGGTAACCCTCATATAAATTATAAGTTGTTGCAGCCATTATAGAAAAGTGTTTGGAGGTTTCTCAAAAACTAAAAATAGAAATACCTGATGACCTAGTAATCCCATTTCTGGGAATTTAACCAAAGAAAACAGAAATCACAAATTCAAAAAGATACATGCATTCCTATGTTTATTGCAAAATGATTTACAATAGACAAGATATAAAAGCAACCTAAGTGTCTATCAATAGATGAATGGATAAAGATGATGTGGTACACAGACACAATGGAATATTAGCCATAAAAAAGAATGAACTCTTTCCATTTACAACATCGATGGACCTAGAGGACATTATGCTAAATAAGAGAAAGAGAAACACTATATGATTTCACTAACATGTGGAATCTAAAAAACAAAGCCAATGAGCAAACAAAACAGAAATAGACTCATAAGCACTGAGAACAGACTAGTGGTTGCTCTAGGGGAAGGGGGTGGTGAGTAGGAGAAATAGGTGAGGGGGGGGAAAAGAGGAATAAACGTCCAATTATGTAATAGTCACAGGGATGGAAGTACAGCTTAGAGAACTTAGTCAACAATATTGTAACATCTTTGTTGACAGATGGTACGTACACTTATGGTGAACATTTTGTAATGTACATAGTTGTCAAATCACTACACTGTACACCTGAAACCTATTATACTGCATATTGACTATACTTCAATTAAAAAATAATAAAATGAAAATTGCAATAAACCCACTCTAGCCTTCCCTTATCACTCTCCCGTTTTGTTTTCCAGCATAACACCACCTTCTAATATGCTGTATCAATGCACTTATTTTGTTCATTGTTAGTCTTCCACCACTAAAATATGAGCTCTGTGAAGGCAGGATACACAGTATGAACTGTCCTTGTGACGAAGCAGGCCCTCAGTCATCCTATGTTAAATATATTGCTTGCAAATATCTTCATATATTACTCTTCTAGATCATATATATAATGACCAAAGTAATTTCAAAACCAAAAATTCATCTGACATTTATAAATCACTTTCAGCCTTCTGTGCAACCTGGGGCATAGCATTTGGACAATACTGCTGCTTTATTTTATTGGAGAAATTTTGATGCTTTAAAGATAATAGCACAGTGACGTGAAATCAGGTAGGCCCTGTGAAATCTAGGACTTATCATAGCTAACCTGTGCCTGGATAGACAATAGTTAAATCCCAGTAGAAATCCTTTGAACCCTAAAGTATATGTGGTGTGACAGTTGTGACTTTTTTTCAAATCAAAACTTAAGTAACCACCTAGTAAGTTAGGTTGGTGGATACATACTTGAGTCACCAACATATAATATTATCTCTTCCTATTTTTCACAATTAATCACAATTTTCTCGTAAGTCTAAAACATCTGTAAACAATAGGACTTTTTCTTTAATAACCGATGACAATGAGAGATGAGCTGAATTAGGTAGTAAATGAACTGGCTCCATATGGTTCTCATTCAAGCTGAAGATCTCCTGACCATTCCACCAAATGCCATCTCAGTGGCCTGCTGGCAGGTTCTCTGTGTTTAGGAAGTTGATTTGGCATTTGCCCTCTGGCTCTCTGTGTGGTTAAGGGCACTCTGTATCTCCGCAACAGAAAGGATTCCAAATTTCTAAAGATTTTTGGACAGTGCATGGATCAACTATCCATCTATTTATCTATCATATCAAGAAAATGGAAAATAAATTCCTCTGGGTTTCCAGTAAAAGGCTGTAAGTCCAGCAACATCTTTTTTAAATTCCCAGTCTTCAGCATGTTCCTTTGTGGTAATGGGAGACAGCTGATTGTAGATCAGACAGAAATGAAATAATTTGGAGAACAGGGAGCACAATGGAGGCAAAAACACACAACCAAAAAAATAACTGCATGTCCTCTAAACTTCAGGCTATAAAACGGCTGTTGTCAGCAGTACGCGGTTGACAGCTATGCGGTAAAGTGATCAACTGGCTAAGTTTGATTAGAATCAAGAGAAGATAGCATGTGGAGTCCTAATAACACTGCATATTGCTCACAGAGCCACATTAACCTCAACAGTCTACATCATCTTTAATTTCACATTTCCCAGTAATTATATTTTTTTGCAGTTCTCCAAGATCATTAATCTTGAAGTCCTAAGACAAAAAAAAAAAAAAAAAAAAAAAAAAAAGCTCAGGACTTGATACAAACCTAGCTTCCACACTAAGGAACTACTAATACTTATTAATTGATGCATTATACTTTTTAAGAGTGATTTGGGGGTGTCTATCCTTATGAACAAAACCAGTTAAATTTTTACTAGGTCCTTTGCTCATGTTCCCAAATGAGAGGCAGTGATAAGATTCAACAGGTAGAGACAAGTGGCTCCTCCCACAGTGAAGAAATAGGAAGTCAAGTGGCATCTATCACACTGTCAGTGTTTTTGGAAGACATACCTCTCCTGTCCCCAGAGCACGCGCCGAGCAGTTGTGAGACAGCCTTCCCCCCAGCGCCGAGCTCAGTGAGTGTGATTCTCTTCAGCCTGCTCACTTGAAAAGGCACCGGCTTAGGAACCAGCTGTCCACAGTTAAATTGATTGTCATTTGTCAACGGCAATGTGAGGCCCCGGAAATTCCACGTTCACGGAAGAGAACACTGCCAGGTTGGTGTGCACTTCAAAGTGTGTGTTCGCTTGCAGGATCCATCTAGTTTGGCAAAGCATCTTTAAAGTTGCCAAAGCAATGGCAATATCTTTGTACAACTATTGCCACACGATCCACTAATCTTTTACTCTTAACTTTAAAATGTTTGCTCATCATCTGTCTCAGAAATTTTTCCCCTGGGACTTTGACACAGCACTTCAATGAAAGACAAACAGCAAAGAATAAAGTGGGTATAAGAAATATGAGGGGCGTCCTCTAAGAATGAATAATGGCCGAAGCTGAAGACCCTTGGGTAGTGACCCTGAAAAATACATGAATTAGGATTCTACCCATGTCAACTCTTGGTTAAAACATTCCTCGCTGACATAAGTAATCAGAATAGCTAAAGGGGACTTGGAGGACCAAAACTTGAACTGTACTTACTAGCCCAAAAGGTTGTGCCTATTCATGCAAAGCAAAGTTCAGACAGGAAGAGGATTCATTTCAAACTTGCCAGGTTACCAAAGGAAAAACAAGCAAGTACGTTTAAGTTAGCTGGAGAGTTAGTTTTGGGTTTTTCTTCTGGAATTAAAAAGAAGAAAAACTTTGGAGTTGAGAATGGGGGCATCAGCTTTAGAAAATGTTCATTTTTTATCCCATTAGAGTTTTCAGTTAAAGTTAAATTCTTCTCTTAAAATCTTTTTATTTTAAAAATAAATATGTTCATTAGCATCTCTGGACACCAAAAAAAAAAAAATCCAACATGTTCAAAAATAACATGCATGAACAGGTTTCTTGAAGAATTGTTTACAATAGGAAATATTTGGGAAAGGATTTAAATTTCCCACAGGTGAGTAGATAACTATGATTCACCCCAATGGCCATTTTAAGCACTTATGAAGACTATGAAGCAATATGCACTATGCTTAAGATAAACATATATAAGACAATGTGGTGATATTATTAAAAAACAAAAAGGAGAAAAAAACCCCCAGGATTATCAAGGATATATGTACTGATTTCAAGGAATCTTATTTCTACACGTTTCAAAATCCTTAAGATATGGCTACACATTTATTAGTTTACTTTGAAGTAATACGTTAGATTGCTTTTATGCCAAAGAAAGATTGTGAAAACATTGCTGATAAAGCTCTCAAGGAACCAGAAAGCTTAGTTTTCTATAAATTATTTGAGTTTCAATAAAAATTGGTTCAGCAAATATCCTTTTGAGCTTCGTGCTCCCCCAACCCCACCATGTTCCACATTTAAAGGTTCAAATAAGCCTATAATGTGTAATTTATTTGTCTGTAACCCTATCCCATTTTCCACCCTAATCTTTTCTTTTTAAAAATATAGGAACAAATAAGCAAAAAAAACTGACAACCAGCAAACCCTTGGATAACGGAAGACCCCTACAGTGTTTTTGCTGGGTGCGAAAGAACTCACAGAAACTCTGGCAATTTCAAAGAGGATTTCCTTATAGTCATAAAATTTCCCTAACATGAATGAAGTTTAAACTGTAATACCTCCTTCAAGGACTTCATTTCTGAAATATGTGGCAATGACAAAACTTAAGATGTATATTCTCTAGTTGTCAATGAGCAAAAGAAACAAATCTATTATCTAGACAGAATGGATAAATTCATAAAAATAAAAAATGAGGCATTTGCAGTTAAGATGTGGGAAAAAGGAAACCTTCTTTTATGGGGTTATGAAAGGAACTAGAAATATGAAAATCACTTTTTAAATTTTTGCAAATAGCTTCAGAACTAAAGGCTTTCCTATCCCTTTCACACTATTAAACTATTTTGCCCTCTCTTCTGGGATCATAGGTCATTAACATCCTCTTATGTTGAGCCAGCAGTCCTAGCTGAATACAGAACTTAACAAGTATCGGTGAAGCTTCTATGATCCTAGTAACATGCTGAGCATTCTAATTATCCTTCTCTAACTTTGATGTGCATACTCAACAATGCAGGCATAGAATAAAATGTGCATCCTCCTTCAGTAGCTCTAAGGTGGATTCTAAGATGATGGATTTCTAACAAGCTCCCAGGTGATTCACTCTCATCTTTGACGAGCATTGCTCCCGAGTACCAAAAGGCAGAGTTGCCTGCCTTGTGAAAGTGAAATGGCCAACTGACAGAGGTGAATGGTAGAGCGCTTGGCCAGCTGTACACAAGCAGCTGCTATTGAGCTCTAGCTGATTACCAGTGTTGGGGTCCAATGTTATCGGAGGATAAAATGAGAACTTGAAGTATCTACTTCAGTGGCTGGTACAAGGTAGGTGCTCAGTGTTTTTTCCTTCTTTTTTCTATAAAATAACTACCAAGTGAAACTATTAGGGAACATGGTTCCCTACTTTTCAGCATTTTACACTGATAAGATAAAATACTGATTAGAAAATGGGCTAATGGGTATAATGTGGTGTGCAGAAGACATTACTTAAAAACTTAAAATCAGTGTTCCTTTTGGAAGAAGACTGATTTTAACAAAAATGGCTAGAAATAAAAATTTTCCGTAAGAGAAGTAATAGGAAAATCAACCATGGAGGTAGTGGGGCAGGTGGAGAATCAGAACTGAACTAGGAAGCCAAGGACATGGAGCTAAGAAGGAAGGTTGATGTTTCAACGTGCCTTTATGGGAGAACATCCTTGCTAAGTCCCCAGAGATGGTGGGATATTGTGATTTATAATAAGAAATACATATTTGGTTTTCACCCCTGTGCATGGTACAGAACTCCCTAAACTCTTGCAACTTCCTCTGATGAGAGCAAAGGTGTTTTTTGTTAATAAGTGACTTTGGAAAACACCAAAGGTTGGGGGGCTGGTTGCCAAAGGGGCCAACCATGTGATTAGGGTGTTGGGCCTTTCAGACCCATCCCCCTGAGTTCAGGGGAGGGGAAAGGAGTTGAATCAATCACCAATGACCAGAGATTGAATCAAGTGCTCCTCTGTAAGGAAGCCTCCACAAGAACCCAAAGGATGGGGTTTGGAGAGCTTCTGGCTTGGTGAACACGTGGAGATTCGGAGAGGGCGGTGTGCTCTGGGAGAGGGCGTGGAAGCTCCACACTCCTTCCCCATACCTTGCCTTATGCAACATCTTGCAGTTAAGGTGTGGGAAAAAGGGAACCTTATTTTATGGGGTTATGAAAGGAACTAGAAATATGAAAATCACTTTAAAAATTTTTGCAAATGGCTTCAGAACTAAAGGCTTTCCTGTCCCTTTTGCATTAAAGTCCCATTAAACTATTTTGCCTTCTCTTCTGGGATCATAGGTCATTAACGTCTGGCTGTTCCTGAGTTACATCTTTTTATAATAAACCAGTAATCTAGTAAGTAAAATGCTTCGCTGGGTTTTGTGAGGTCTCCAGCAAATTCATGTAACCCAGGGATGGGGTACTTGGAAGTTCTGACCTATAGCAGGTTGGTCACCTGGACCACCACAGCTCTGACAACCTGGACTGGCGATGAGTGTCCGAAGTGGTGTCTATGGGGGGCAGTCCTGTATAGGACACCCAGCTAGTGTCTGAGAATTGCTTGGTGTGGGGAAAACCACACACATTATAAGTGAGAAGAATCTTGTATGATGCCCAAAAGACTTCCAAGCAGAGATGTTAAATATTCACTTCTGTTAATGTTGTGCTGTAGACCAAATAGCAGAAATCCTCCTTACTGCCCAGTGCCGTGTTGGGGGGATGCACAGCCCTGTGTAGGAGGTGCTTTGAGATGTAGAGGTCCTGGCGGTGTCCAGCCTGAGGGACAGGACAGCTCAGGAGAGGAACAACTCATGGAGAATTGGGCAGGAAGTCATTAGTAGCCATAAAACCCCTTAAATAATCAACAGTTGCAAGAGATACAGGAGAAATGGGGAGTTTCTCATGATGGGCACAACATAGGAGTCCTTGGGAACATTTAGGAACCTGACAATTTTCATAAATATGGGGTGCTAACGGAGGCATGAGTATGCAAGTAAACACAGAAGGGAGAAACATAATGTGACCCCAAATCAACCAGAAAACCTAACACATCTTAGAGTTCACTTTAGATTTCAAAGTTTTAGGGAGTGAGAGCCGCTGTGGGACCTTGAGCCGTAATGTGAACTAATTTTCATTTTGCAGATTTTCTCTTCGGCAAAACTAATAGGACAGGTTTCAAAAAGCATATTGGTCAAACATTAGCACATTTTTCAAGTCTTTTTAAAATTAGAATACCTCTCCATTCCCCATGAAATTTTTACCTGAAAATTTTATAACAGAATAATTCAAGCCAGCTTTGCAACTTAGGTTTACAGCTACAATTATTACCCTTAATAGGATAACCTTCCTTCCTCATTTCCTAAGCTCCCCAAATGTGGCAATTCCCAAAAGCATGCTTTCATAATGGAGATTGGACAATATATGTCATTTATTAACTAGGGAACATGCATTACATTGTACAGCCTGATATTGGCTTGACACTGAAATGCTGGGGGAGGTGGATCTAGTGTACAAACCACGGTTGTCTTCTCTGAGCATTTGCATGCTTTATTCTAACAGTAAATGATGGAAATGAGAGGAATTGTAAGAGGCCTATGCTGACAGCAGAAATAGACCTTTCACTCTGAGGCCGAAGCTAGATAGAATCAAATACTATATTCGCTCAATGATTTTTAGGTTTTACAACTACATATGTGTAGCTCGAAATTCTCTACTACCTATTTTTTTTTCCTCATTGAGTTTTTTTTTTTTTAAAGCAAGTTTGTAAAAGCTGAGGTTTTTCAGAAAAATAACCACCCATAGAGAACAAACTCTATTGCCATCTCTCACTCTCCAATGTGCTGACTTTGTTAGTATTTCCGTTCTGTAACGTATCAGGGCAAGTCCAAACATGGAGCCCCAGCACACAAAGCTCATGGTTCAGCCCAACCAACCTCCTCTCCATGTTCTAAAAACACACACGTGACTGGTTCTCAAAACCACCAGTGCCTTCCATTTACGTGCTGCGTGCTGATCAAATTTCCTTCCCCTCATTTGCCTGAAGCATTTCATTTCCCTTAAAATCAGCTTCATGGCACCTATCTGGAATTCTTCAATCTCAGAAGAAACCACAGGATTTTGTGTTTTAGCTTTATTGTAGTAGTTCTTTTACTGTTTTATTACAAGTATATTTCCCGCTGGTCTGTGACTCCCATAAAGGCAAATAGCACATATTTTTAAAATTCTTAGCATGTAACACATACTCAAAGAAATTTTGGTGATTAAGAATGCATGATGGAAAAATAAGCCTGCAAAATATAAACTAAACAACTACATGCCCTTCAAGATTTGTCTCCAGCTAATCCACATGGATTTTAGTGATTTAAGGAAGAGGGGAGAGATATTGAGGGGCCTTTGAAAGATGGTATAAGAAATTAAGAGGTAATTTATAATCTCTGGAGCCAATTATTGCTTCAAGGCAATACCTCAAAGAGATATTTCCCTTGCTTTAAGTAAACTCACAGTTTACCCCGAATAAAGAAAAGGAGGTCACACAGTTTCTTGCCTATTTTGTTGTGACTCTTTGAAAATTCAGGTTTCAACAGGTCCACCAACTGAACTTGGGGATATACTACTTTATTTTACAAGATTGGGGTGGACATTCCCAGGTGAGATTATAAAGGCAAGATCAGATTGAAGGAAGTGTCTATTTTCTTGGTGATGTACACATAGTGGTGGTTTTACAAGGCCCCCAAATTCTCTGACAGGCCTCCTGCACAGAAGTGGTTCCTCTGTCCCCTCACTTTGAATATAGGCTCTCTAACTGATGAATAATAAAACATGGCAGAGTGATGCTGTGTCATCTTCTGTGTCTGTATCTGAAGAAATTGGTACCTTCCACTTCTTCTCAGGACATTCACTATTGGAAACCAGACACCCAGCGTGCGGGAGCCCAAGCTGCCTTATGCGGAGCCCAACATGGGCACGAACTTGCACTGGGCACAAATTTGCCTCATATGAATGAGCTACCTTGGCAGTGGACGCTGCCCCCATCCCACATTCCATCCCCAAGCCCCCTGAGGTTCCCATTTTCAGCAGAACAGGAAGTATGAGATATGAACTTGAAAAATAGCTCATGGTTACTACACTCCTCCTTCTAGACCTGACTCAAAGTAACTGCTAGTTGACTACTGTAAAATATAACGTGACGCAGGTGGCAGGTAGGGAAGGGTATTACTACTCACCTTTTGTAATCTGTTGACATTAGGGCAAAATCTCTTATTTAGAGAAGCCTTTTCCCCTTCTTCTCAGGGTCACAATACAGACACATATACAATCTATTTACAACAGAAAGTACTGTTTTCAAACAATTCCGAAAGTTTTATATTTTCTCACACCATGGTCAAATGTAAACAACAGGCTGGTCATTTCATGGCTTTCAAAATACTGAAACTGTCTTTAGCCTCCAAAAAGTAAAACATTAGGAAACTTAAACTTCTCTAAAAAAAGAACAAAGTTTCTGCTTGTATCTGGGTTGTCTTGTAATGTATTCCAAAGAATATCAAGGTATTATAAATAGGAATAGATTATGAATATCTATATAGATACATTTCAAGTTAGTGTTTTGTAAACACAATTGAGTGGTGACCATTTTTGTTATTTAAGCTCGAAGTTGTATTGTCCCCACGCATTTAAACCTTACTCAGGTTGCTAGATTATAATGCCCCCTCTCCTTGGACTTGGGTAATGTGTCAAGCTCGGTAGGAGGCCCTCCCCTGAAAGAACCCTAAACTTGAAACTGATCTGAGAATTTGGATGCCTCTTCAAAGCTGCTTGGCAAGTAACCAAAAAGACATCAGAACAGTGTCAACCCTTTCACTATTTCTTTCACTATTTCCTGCCAAAATCATACAGTGTGTGTGTGTGTGTGTGTGTGTGTGATTTCCTTTTCGTTCCATTCATCCAGTTCATCCACTGTAGGTGAATTTGTTGCCCAAAACAGTGAATGTTATTTAACAAGGCTCATTATTCAAATGCTTTATGAAATAACGCTCAGTTCCGGTCAGGTAATTATAAACAGAGTGCTTTGATAATGTGCAGAGGGCCATTATCAAGGGGCAAATTTATGGGACCATAAGATAAAGCTTGCTGTTGTCTAAGGCTGCTGAAGCCTAAAGGATCAGTCTTATAACCTGCATTCATGGAAATCAAGGAAAACAAAATGCTCCAAGCCCACTTTCTTTCTTTGCAATCCCCAAACAGTCTTGCCTAAGTACGAACATTTAGGCAGTTAGTGATTTACACCATCAGATGGATCCATCTTCCCCTATCGGTACCAGTCTAAAGGGGGACTAACAGTCCCTGAGCGCGAAGAGAGCTAAGGCATTGTGCTAGAACGCTCCGTGGTGATGCGACTGACAAGGCATCTCCTACAAGTCCCAGGCCTGAGCATTTATTTCTCCATTTCTTGGGAGGGCAAAAGGTTATATAGTTCCTAAGAGTGTGCTTCACAAAAGCAAGCACTATTTAAATACACCCTATTTTTGACCACCCAGACAGGAAATGATCTTGTAGAAGAGCTCAGAGGAGATACTATGTTATGGATGAAGTGTCAATGAATTAAGAGATATATAGATGAAATTCTCCTGAAACTGCACAATATCCATACATAAGGAAAACCAGTGAAGCTGAAACATATTTTTGGATTAGGAAACCTCTGCTCCTATGAGGGAAATAATTGCAAACACCTGAACCTTACATGCCATTTCTTTCATGTGTTTCTATTACAAATCTTTGAGGGAAAGAGGCTGCAATTCCGTCGCGGGTGAGATCGCTTACTGGCTACAGTTACCAGGTCCTCCTGGTAGTAGGTGTATATACTCCCATGTGAACATGGGGATCACAAACGGAGACAGCTGGAAGAAATTATAAAGCATGAAATAAGTTTACTTTTATTGTACGCTCTTGGATGACCTTTAGTCTCCTCACACCGTGACTACACAGTTTCTATAGCAACCGTGAAAAGACAGAACAGCCTACACAGTTTAGCCAATATGTGACTCAAAGATCAGACTTACTGGTTCAAAGTGGCCTAAGGTGTCACTGACAGTTTTCTGAAGATGTACAAGTGTCCTCCTAAGTTCAAAAAAAAAAAAAGGAAATGATGTGATCAGAGCAGCCTAGTGACTAGAAACTGTTTATGCTGCATCATTATGCAGAGATTAATGTGAATCTTTTTTATATCAAACCAAAAAGTATATGAAAAATTATTTTGTGAAGCAATGTGTGTCTTTTCAGATGCTTTATGCTGTCATATGGCTTAATAAGATTTTATTAAGAGGTTTTCTTTGTACCTTCTTAACTATTTTCAGGTGTACCATCAGTGGCCTTAAGTATGTTCACAGTGTTCTCAAACATCGTGACTATCTATTTTCAGGAATTTTTCATCAGCCCGAACAGAGATTCTGTACCTACTGAACAGGAACTCCCTGTTACCACCTTCCTTGAGCCCCCAGTCAACTCCACTACACTTTCCATTTCCATGAATTTGCCTTTTTCTAGTACCTAAATGAAATTGTAGGGTTGTTGTTCTTTTGTGCCTGGCTTATTTCAATTAGCATAATGTTCTCAAGGCTTTCCCATGTTGTAGCATAGATTTGGATTTCATTTTTCAGTAGATGAATAATATTGCCCACATGTGTATATCACATTTTAAAAATCTACTCATCCTTTGATGGATACTTGTATTATTTCTACTTTTCGGCTATTGTGAATAAGTATCTACTTGGGTCCCTTGGCAGATGACTTGTAAAAAATAAATTATTCTTACCTTTTGGACATAATAAAATTCAGTGGTCATCACTGGTGGATTTTAGGGTTATTTTACTTTTCTTAATTTTTTTAAAGAGATATTGGGGGGAAATCCTCACCTCACTCTTTTTCACATTTCAAGACTCTATATACCTCCATTGTCCTGTATATGCTATATAAATACACATAAATTAAATTAAATTAAGTTAAATTAAACAGAGCTACCAGGTACAGATTCTCAGAAAGTGAAGCAATCATATCTTCTGACTATAAGGAAGCTCAACATTAAAAATGAGTATACTTTATTATTTTTTCAGCTTCTATACTCGATAGGTATAGAATAAGTTTGCTAAAGAATAAAGAGTGAGAATGGTTGAAAAAATGGTAGCTCCATCAGATTATTTAATTAAAACATTCTTGGCATTTCCTATCCAAGGGATTTTGTACCTAGTTACCACAAGCTGGAAGAGGAGACGGTTTTGGCTGAATCTGAGGTGAACGGAGGCAGGTTTAAAATCTCCCGAATAGGTTCCTCCATAGAAACTTCACCTATTGCTTCCAGTCATTAGGAAGACAGCTTCATCCATGTTTTAACGAGACAGAGTCCAAATGTAGAGAATCAGACAGACCACGAAATTCAGAATTCCTGGAACATGTGGTTTTGGCAAATGTATCTGCAGAAATGGCAGAAGTCGAAGACCTAACAGCTGGGGAGGGTGTAAAAGACCGAAATTAGTGATCAGGGAACTTCAGGTGCATAAAATGAAGACAGTAGGGATTTTGCTTTTCACCAATGTTTTTCTTCGTAACAGTCTAGAAAACAAATGTTTTAACTTGTCCACAAATTCCATCTCCTTCTTTAAGAAATGGTTGCAGTGAAGTTCTGAGGAATTAATCTTTCTAGAAGAAACAGTTTTCTTGCCTGCTGCTGGCATCCTCTCTTGCGTAGAAATCTGGCCTCAGCGTGTTGGGCACCTTTGTGTTCCCTAGGTTGGGATATTATTGTCCTGAACAAAAAATAAAAAGGCAATGCATGGTGAAATATAATACAGACTAAATGTGCTGAAATTATTATGGAAACAAAGAGATTGCTCAGTCTTTCCTTCACATTAATTTTAAATTAAGACCTGAAGAGAGCAGACCTTGAGCATACTCATGCATGGAAGACAGTAACGGGGAGGAAATTATTCTGTGATACCTCAACTTTTGTCAAGGTGAAAGGATCATTCATAGTTTTTTCTCCTTGTCACTCAACTCTGTAACATGTGTGCTTATTTAGGTTACAGTTTTAATGGTGATTCAGGAGGTGCAGCACTCTTTGACTCCTAAGCAGCTTAGCTAGTTCACTAGCTGGTCATGGATGCTGTTTGCTTCTGGTCTTGAATATGAAGATCAAAATGGTTCTGAGGCAACCAGTTTAATGACCCATTTCTAAGTGTTCACACCTTTCAGTTCCTTCTTGGTGGGTGGTACTGAGTAGCACGTAATTATCTTTTCCTTTACATACCTAAGTTCTGCCCCAGATTTAAAATATACAAGTAACACACATAAAAGTGTAATAAAAAAGAGAAAGCTTCATTTCTCTGTGTGCAACCAAAGCTTCGGTAGGAGCCTCCAGGAGACCTCGCAGCCCGAGATGCTTGTGTTCTACACCTCCTCTATGGCAGTGGAACCGCAGACATTGTACAGACATTCAGTTTTCTTAAAACCATAGCGTACCTCCGCCCGGCATGGCGAGGAGTCTAGAACGCAGGTCTCTTTGCTCCTCCCACACAGCGTGACCCAGTAACATGAGGGTGGGAAGAGAAAGAACAACGTGGCTGACAAATTTTGAAGGAAGGAGGTTGTGGGAAACAAATGTAGGGAAATTCCAGCAGACTGATGAATTTAAGAAACGGATCACTCTGAGGGCCGACAGGAGAAAGACATTAGTGCACAGATGGAAGGAATATACATAGAACAGAGTATAGATAGAAAACACAGACACCAGACATTTAACCATTAGACTTTCAAAACTTCTTTAGCAAGGGTTTTGGCAAATGTATCTGCAGAAATGGCAGAAGTCGAAGACCTAACAGCTGGGGAGGGTGTAAAAGACCGAAATTAGTGATCAGGGAACTTCAGGTGCATAAAATGAAGACAGTAGGGATTTTGCTTTTCACCAATATTTTTCTTCGTAACAGTCTGGAAAACAAATGTTTTAACTTGTCCACAAATTCCATCTCCTTCTTTAAGAAATAGTTGCAGTGAAGTTCTGAGGAATTAATCTTTCTAGAAGAAACAGTTTTCTTGCCTGCTGCTGGCATCCTCTCTTGCGTAGAAATCTGGCCTTAGCGTGTCGGGCACCTTTGTGTTCCCTAGGTTTATACTAAAAACTAGCAAGGGTTTATACTAAAAACTATTAATTCCTGACTCTCCTCTCATAAAAACTGCCCCCAGAAGGAGAAATTGTAATGGAAATTTGTCAGCATCCCAAGGAAGGGTCCTCGGAGGCCTGGGACACCCATGTTTGGCCATTTTGGACCATTCGGAACAGTCAGAGATGCGGGAACGCAGCTCAGCTCGTGGAAGGACTCCATCACCAGGACTTCATTGGAAGTGCCGAGCACATCACAAAGGAATGCCTCCTAGGTATAAGAACTTCTACTCGTTACAAACTTAATACCCCATGTTCCCCATTTTGGTGCTTTCTTCCTAGGACCTAAGCAGTTGCATACTTTGACGACAGTGCTGGGGATGTGTAACGGACCCGACTTCTGCCCCTGCTCTTTCTCTCCTCATTCTCCATCCTAGGCTCCTCGGTGTCTCCCAGAGAGTCTGAGAGCTTATATGGCAGGACAGACACACAGGAGACCACCTGGCCTTTCCAGCACCCTCTGACTGTAACGTGTGGGAAGCTCTGTTTCTGTTATCGCCCAGCTCTACACTGCTGTTAGTCACATGGCACAACTCCCACATACTCCTCAAAAAGTACTGAGAAAACAGAGCATTTGAGAGCTGTGACTCCGAGTACAGTCACATGGTGTTAGTAAGTTGTAGCACAGAAGTGTGATTAGTAGTCAAAGACCCTTGAGTTTGAATTTTGATTTGCTGTTTGTTCCAATAACGGGCACTCTGTTGAATTAGCAATTTTAGAGATAGGACCTGAATCTCTTTTGCTGTGTGGAGGAGTCTTAAGATTCTCATGGTAGCTAAACTCCTTTTTTTGTGAATGAAAATATCTTATCTACTTCTAGAAGGGTGATGATTTTTCTTTCAGACAAGTGGGGAGAGGGGCAAGAAAAGAAAGACAATCTTAATTTTTGACTAGCAGAGTGGTGTGGAAAAGCACTGGCTTTAGGCTAGGATTCTAGTCTCAACTCTGTCACTTACTATCTTCAGCGACTTTAGGTAAGTCACTGAATCTCTGAGCTAAAGTGTCTTCAGCCATAAAATGGAGATAACAGCCTTACTGACATCATAGCCTTGAACAAGATAATGTGCAAACTGTGAAATACAATTACCATTCACCTTTCAGAAATGGTCATGAATGCCAACGAGAACTGAATAATGACTGAGTGTCAGAACAATTTTCCATGAACGAACATGCCGGACTCAGGAGCTGACAGCAACATGACGTCCTTCACTGACAGCTGAAGGAAAATTTTGCTCCCAGTAAAGACTGGAAATATTGATGGTCAGTCCTAAGGATGCCACCAGACAGGGATGGAAGCTCTGAGGAGGCAGAAGGAGGGCATCTCAAGAGGCCTGAAACTTCCCTAAACAGGGTGGGTAAAAAAAGTCAAACCTTCCGAGGAATCTCCCGCAGAGGGGATCAGCGAACACATCTGTAACCATGGTAGCTAATCAAAATAATAACCGAGGACGACCAACAAAGGCTAAAACCTTCGCCAAAATTATTCTATTCAATATCCAATGAGAGGATTTGAGGTATTTTTCTCCCAACCAAACCAACAAAAATCTTGTTTTTTTCATGGAATAAAATGTCTGTCCACTTTCCAACTCACATTCAGATTCAGTATTCAGTATGATTCCCTCCTGGCTGCAGAAAGTGAAGGGTGGCTGAATTGTACGAGTGCTGGTTACTAATGTTTGTGACAGATGTCAGACGCCATCCTTTGCAATAGAGCTTCACTCTGCTTGGGGCTGTTCCCCCCTGGAGGGACTGGGTCGCATACAGAGAGCACCCCCAGGGCCTCTGGGGGCAGGAGTTATCTCAGGGAGAGTCAAGGCTGGATTAGCCAGTTCTTTGCAGCTAAAAAGTTTAGTTTTGGCTTTGGTGTTGATTACTGGGTGAATCTTACTAACTTGTCTCTCAGACTTCAGTTTCTTTTGCTCTAAATTGAGATTTAGATCCCTAGACAGTGCCAATGCCTCCTGGAAGTCTGAAAAGAAAAAGCTTCTCGGAAGAATAGAGGTGTTGTGGCCATTACATTTTGAGGAAGTTGGAAGCTCAACAATAATGATGCTAAAGAGATGGAGAGACTGGACTTGTAAAAGAGTAGGTGACCTTTAGAGACACGGAAGATGATGATTAAGGAAAATCTAGGGAGAGACAAGTGAAAAGAAATTGGACAGCTAAGCGATCCAGGAGAAAGGAAAGGTCGCTATACAGGCAAGGGTGGTGGTGGGGGAACCACGAAAGGCCAGCGGAGTAGTAAACCCAACATTTCTGCCAGCAGAGGCTAGAATGCTGACAAGTTAGGGATCAAGTGGCTGTGGCTTTATTCTTAAACCAAGGAGTGAACCTAATGCTTGGTCAGAAAAAGAGCAAGAAGATATATAAACAGATGAGTGAGGGACTGGGGCAGCAAAGCTTATCAACGAGAGGACACAGACCACAGGGGCCTTGACCAAAAGTCACCATGTCCGCAGTTCTTGGAGGGAAAGTTTAAATACATCCACTTACAAAGCAGAAAACCATTGAAATCTTCCTTGATACCTCAGATGTTGGTGTTATTATGAAAAAGATGAAGCATTGTAGGAAGTGACTTATTAAATGACACAAAGTCATTTGTCAGCTGAATAGTAGAGGCCAGAGCTCCTCACCTCTGGCTTCATTGCCATTTCAAAGATGAACCACTACAGAAGCCTGCACTCCTTTTAAGCAGAATAATTTCTGTTAACTTCTGAACAACCTATTGCTTGTAAGTATTAAAATCTATTGGCATAGTGGCAGAATTGTATTTTGAGTTTTGAAGTGATTCTGGATTCCAAGCCCACTTCCTTATTCATCACTAAGGACAGGATGAGGGCAGAAGGCAAAAGATGTGGTATTTCCGTGTTTCCCATTCTTAGAAAGTTGATCACACAACAGGAAAGACAAAACTGATGGCTATGAAAGCAACATAAACATGTAACAAAAAATTAATGACTACAGGATATACGTGAACAATCCATTTTCTGATGGCCCTTAAAATATGTATCTGCAAATTATTTTTATTACTTTATAAGTATATTATATTATCATGATATTTTGTATTAATGAACATTTTACTACTTTCCCGCAGAGAAGACGAATTTGCAGTACTGTTACTTACCTTTAAAGGCTGAGTTGATTGCCTATTGCTTTTGTAATTCAGATGTCTTGTTTTTTTCAGTCCCTGCAAACCACAAAAAAGAGGGAGACTGGGGAGAAGGGCAGGAATTCAGTGTAATAGTCCAAACATTGATTTTTCACATTAAAACAAAGCTTGGAATAAACTATCAACAAAAGGATTTTCTTTCATTTGAAGAAGAAATCAAAAGTATAAGGACATTATTTAATAGTAACTTGAACTGAGTGGTTAAAAAAAACACCTGAAAATAAGCCCAAGTTTTCAATGAATCATTTAAAAAGGAAATATAGTTTTGAAGACCTAATTAATCAAAACTTTGAAAGAAGAAATATCCATCTGGAAGTTACATTTTTTAAAACTGAGGTTGCAGAGTAATTTTACCAGCTTGTAAAATTCTTCAAATGTTTAACTACTTTGTACAGTTGGAGCTGCCATAATGATGAAGTAGCCAGTGAAGGAAGGCAAAGCAATCCGGCTGCATGGGGGGAATGAATGAGATGGTGTGTGGACAAAAGCAGGTGCTGTCAGCCTGACATTTTAGCTGGCTCCACCCTGGTGATGAATGAGGTGACAGGTATGGTGGCCTCCCTCCCTTTCATACACTTCAGCAGGGACTGAAAGTGACTTTGTTTAAATGTAATTTCCTCATAGAAAACCAGTGTATCAAACTGAAATAGTGCTTGACCGAATGATCCCAAGTACAAATTACTTCTAGCTCAGAGATGGTGTATTTTTATTCCTGCAAAATAAAAGATAAGAAAGCAAAATAATATTCCAGGTACATACAACAATGAGCTCCTCTGGAAAACTCAAGCATGGTCATACCTAAACGCTTCTTTTTCTTTGCAAAGCACAGAAGAATTATCAAGTTCACCTGCCAGTATTTGATGACAAAGAAAAAATATCCAGAAGTGGGATGTGAAAATGCGACCTGCAGGGAAGATTAACAAAAATGCAGCGTGTCTCTGGTTAATCCAGCGATCCTCTTAGCCACAAACAGGACGCTGAATCCAAAGAATCAGAAAGCGGAAACTTTCTGACTAGTAAGTTACGGACTTGGAACGTAAATAGGCTTCTAGTACATTTTTCATACCATAGGCAGTGGCTTAGGTATAAGAAGAATCTGGCTCATCACTTCCCATTCTCTGGAGCAAATTTGTTGGCATAAAACAGACCTTGTAAATATTTTATGTACATTCTTCCAGACTGACTGGCCTGAGGATGAAGATTTTGAATTGCACCCTCAAAGCTTATTCTTCAGCCACGTAACAACTGTATTTTAGAGCCAAAGACATTTATTAAAAAATCAAATCTATATTTTCTTGGAATTTAATGACAGGATATTCAGTAGTAGTAGTGATGTTTGTCTCAATTTCAGCGGCTGATGGCAATTTCCTGAGTTTTTGGGCCTGAGGCACTCAGAATCTAGTAACTTTGATCTGAATACTCTGACTTCCTGAAATAGCATTTCTTACTTGTGTGAAGAAATGGAACATTAATGACATATATTTCCATAAGTGAAATTATAATCTTTCATAACTAAAGAGAAATTAATTTAAAATACTTCTGTTTTATAATGTTGAGATTTTTGGAAATTGAAGGTCTAGTCTTTCAGTCATTAGGACTAAATCTTGGAATTCTTTGTGCGGTCATTAAAGAAACCACTTTGAGCTGTAGGAAGAGATATTTAAATGGTTCTCATTTGTCTATTCTTTAAAAAAAAAGTCCTGCAGAAATATGGTGATATTACAATCATTTTTCTGAAAACAAGCAACCGAAGGGGAAAACCATTACTCTTGAATACATGATGTTATATAACTTTTCTTTATGAAAAACTTCCTAATTTTTTTAAGTGTCATTTATATATGATCTTATGTTGGTTTCAAGTATATAACACAGTGGTTAACAGTTACCCATGTTATTAAATCCATGCTCCCTCTAGTGCAGTCACTATTTATCAAATGTAGTAAGATGTTACAGAATCACTAGAAGTTCCTAATATTTTTGATGCTATTATTTGATAACAAAAAAATGGACAGAAACCCTTGGAAGTTTGCAATGTTCCTTAAAGTAATGATTTTCTACACAGTCCGATTATAAGAGGTCCAAGTAATTGGCCTTTTTTATTCTGTAGGATAGTCAGATTTTTTTGTTCAAAATTTTCTATATATCAATTCATATAATTTCTAGTTACATAATTGACTAAAACAGTCAACAGGCATGCACACACACACACGCACATATACACTTAATTAAGAGTCTACACAATCATAGGGATGTGATATTTGGTTTGAATAAATATTTTGATCCCATGACAGATAATATAATACAAATCTATTGGAAATGTAATGAGTAATCATCCACAATCCAACTAAAGTAAAATTCCATAACTGTGATCTTAAGACAGAGCTTACATTGATGAGATTTTAAATGTTTCATTCCTGCATAATGCTGTCTGTGTTCTAGTTTCATGTATTTTCTAACAGACTGGCTTTTATAATGTGGCTCTGCAAGCCTGAGAAATGAAGGGGCGTTATTATTATCCTTACTATAATAACATTTGCATGGGAGACGAGAGCAGCTGTAGAGTTACAATGAAATGAAACTCTCTGCAATGTGCAATATGGGTCACAGATGACAGGCCAAGTGTATTAGGCAGTATGCAAATAAAGCACAGTAAACAGTGCACATGCACTCTGTTAGCTGTAAACAACATCTGTAGGGCACTATCTCCAGACTGGTTTTTGCCATTTCACTTGAGTTACAGAAGAAGACTGATAAAGCGGCCCACAATCTGTAAACTAATCTCAGCAAGAAGAAAGCAATTCTCTCTAGGTCTAGGAACAATCCTGGCAACACAACGCAAACACACCAGCTTTGTTAAAGGGTCTGAGGTCCACCCCTCACTGGGCTCATGCCTGGCCTCTTTGCTCTGACAGTCCCAAGCACACACTACCTTCAATTAAAAATGTCTTTCTTGTTTATTTTGTCAAATTTTTATCATGAAAAATTTCAAACATATGGAAAGTATAAAAGCATAATAAAACCAAATCTGCATACCTACCACCCGGATTCAATGTTTAATGTTTTGCCATATTTGTGTTACCTTCAATCTGTGCTTTTATTACCGAATCATCAGAAAATAAAGATTTCGGTATGAATCTAACAACAACCAATATAACCAAAACACAGTTAATGACTGAAGGAAAGAACAGTAACTCATCAACATCTAATATTCATTTTACATTAGAATTCACCTAATTGCCTTTTCTTGCTGTGACTTTTGTTTTCTTTTTAACCAGGAGCCTATTAAGTGAAACCGAATGGTAGTTAATGCTGTGTGGGCCATCTGGTTCAGACACAACTTAACAATGGCTTAAGCAAGGTTATTTCTCTCACTTAAGAGTCTAGAGATGTGCCATATAGGGCACCAAGGGTGGCTTTTCCCTTCTCAGTATATGGCTTCATCTCTGAGTTGAAATATGGCAGCTCTAACTCCGTGATCACAGCACAGAGGGGACAAGGGAGAGCACACTTCGGGGCACTCTCCGGAGGTTGCATGCGCGATTTCTACTCACATTCCGTTATGCAGAATTAGACACAGGGTCTCGCCAGCTGCCGCAGAGGCTGAGACAAACAGGCTTTATTCTTGGTGGCCCTGTACCTAAGCTTCCCTGGATCTGGGGGTCTTGTGTGTGAGGAAAAGTGGGCAGTAATCAGTCATCTTGATCACAAAACATTCCTGGATATGCCTGCACTACGACTAAGTATATTAACATGAATTCTCAATACATTGTGATGTAATGATAGGCTTAGATGTATTTCAAGTTAGACTATTTTCCTCCTGCACTAAATCAGCCTTGTATTATTGATAGTCATTTTGAGTTCATCAATGTATTTTCTTTATCTTTCCTTGTCAAGTTATAAGCTGTCATTTTAAGCTGTGCTTCTTCCCTTTCTAATTTTCTTTTTCCTGTCATCGTTTCTAAAAATAAACTTCTATTTAAGTGTAGTGTGAATACAGAAAAATTCCGAAGTCATAATTGCACAGCATGGTGAAAACAGTGATACATGTAAACACCACTCAGATAAAGAAATGGGACATTGTTAGTATTCAAGAGGTCATTTTTGTGTAACCAAGTACTACTCTCTCACCAAGTACTCAGAAACCATGTTGAGATGGTTATATAATTTTCCTCTTTATTCTATTAAGATAATGAGTTTAGTTCATTAATTTTCAAAGCTCAAACCAACCTTGCCTTCCTGAAATAAAACTATTCTGTTTGTGACATACTATACACAAATAATCCATGTATTAAAGAAGACACTATACTGGAAATCAGAATATATTTTGAACTGAATGATAATGAAAGTATGACATGTATCATTGTCATAAACATGACATTCTTATAATACTCACAAAACATGGAACTTAGAATACTTTAACTCCATTTTCTCCCCCTCCAAACTTCTGTGCTATTGCTCTTGTTGATTAAATTGTGTCCTTCAGAAAGATACGTCAAAGTGCTAACCCCTGGAACCCGAGCATGTGACCTTATTAGAAATAGGATCCTTGCAGATGTAATCAAGTTAAGATGAGGTCACACTAGGTGAGGGTGAGCCCTGACCCAATGACTGGAGTCCTTACAAGGAGGAAATGTGGTCCTGCTGAAGCCTTTATTTCAGACTTCCAGTCTCCAGAACAGTGAGAGAAAAAATTTTTTGTTTTAAGCTACCAAGTTTGTGGTAGATTGTTACAATAGTCCTGGAAACGAACACGGTTGTCAAGTACTTAAATTCTACATAACTTTAAAACCCTACAAAACAATATCAATATTGCTTTTTACAGTGAATGTTCATTTACGGTTTGACTCTCTCCACTTCTTATTTCCTACATCTCTGTGATGCCTTCTAGGATCATTTTCTTTCTTCTTGAAGTACTTCCATTCAGCATTTCCTTAGGGTGGGTTTGCTGTTGAGGAATTCTTTCAGTTCCTGTTTGCCTGAAAATGTCTTTATTTCGCTTTCACTCTTTGCAGTGCATTTTTGCTGGGCATAGGACTCTAGGTCAGTCCTTCTTTTAGCATATCAGCAAGAGGAAAATATCATTTCATCGTCTTCTGACTTCCATTATTCAGTTTTCTGACATTTAATTATAATAGACGTAGGTCGTGTTTCCCTTGGATTTGTGCCCCTGGAACTTACTTTTCTTGATGCCTTGGCTTGATATTTGTCATCAATTTTTGACAATTTCTGTTGTCATTTCTTTAAATAGTACTTCTCTAATCTCTCCTCTCCTTTTGGGACTCAAATTACAACTGTACCAGACCTACCCGTTCTCAACCTTTTCTCTAATATGCTTTGTCCTTCCTCCCCCATTCTTTCCTTCCAAGATTTTGGAATATTTTCTACTCCATTACATTTTAGGCATTGCTTCTCAAATTCTCTTTTAAAATGCAGATCTAACTCTGAGATGCCCGCTTAACAAGCTTCAGTGGCTTCTTTGCTGTCTGTCCTTCAGCGAACGTATTAAACAGTATGTGTACGATGACCGGGCTTGCCGCAGGGGGCAAAAAGGTGAGCTGTAGAAAAGCTGTTTCTATCCCTTTTGGGCTTGTAGTCCAGTGATAAGGAGAATTTACAATAAAGTGCAACAAGGGCATTGTTTGATAGGAGAAGTATAGGATGTTATGAGAACCCGTATCAGGAGCACAGACTCATGTGGTGGAGGTCAGAGATGGATTCTCGGAAGGCAGTGACATGTAAGTGGAAATTTTAAGGATGAATTCTCCCTCCACGTGAAGAGAAGAGGGAGAGAATTTGTGAAGGCCTGGAGGTAGCTAATGGCATGATGAAAGAACTTTAGATGGAAGCACAGAACACAAGTAGGTGAATGTTTGGGTGGGTCAGGCAGCACCATTTATAATAGTCAAGATACGAAAGCACCCTCAGTGCCCATCAGGAGATGAATGGGTAAAGAGGATGTGGTACATATACACAGTGGAATATTAGCTGTAAAAAAGAAAGAAATCTTGCCATTTGTGACAATATTGATGGACCTAGAGAGCATATGCTAAGTGAAATAAGTCAGACTCAAAAAGACAAATACTGTATGATTTCACTTACATGTGGGATCTAAAAAACAAAGCAAACCATAAAAACAAAACAAAACAAAAATTCCAGAAACATATTCATAAATCCAGAGAACAAACTGGTGGTTGCCAGAGGGGAAGGGGCAGGGGATATGCAAAGAGGTACAAACTTCTAGTTATAAAATAAAATCACGGGATGAAAAGTACAACATAAGAAATATAGTCAATAATATTTTAATAACTTGGTATGATGACAGATGGTTACACTTATTGTGGAGCACGTTGTAATGTACGTAATTATCAAATTGCTACATTGTACTTCTGAGATGAATATAGTATTATGTCAACTGCACTTAAATAAAAATTCAAAAAATCAGTTTCATAGGTTTGGACTTTATCATGAAGACAATGGAGGTGAAAATGAAGATATTTAAGGACCAAAACTGAAGAGCTTGTTTAAGATAAACAAGGTTCTGTGATTGATTATAGAAAGGGAAAAGAACAGAGATTGTCGAGGCCTAGGGGTTCTGAATGGTATTGACTGAGATATGGGAAAAAGTAGAATGACACGCTTTGGGGGAAAGATGATGATGCATTCAGTTCTGAGCATGTCGGGAATGGGACACCCATGGAGCATCCAAAACTACAGGAAACTGGCCCCATGAATCGGAGTTCAGGACAGAGGCTGGGCGGAGATACAGGTTATGGAGTCTTTCCTACTCCATTTCATGTCCCATAGTGCTTTCAAAGTTCTTCAAATATTGAGGTAACTATATGAGACACCTGCTTAAAACCCTCATGCCTCTTCACTACCTACATGATGCGGCCTAAACTCCTTAACATAATGGCTGCAAATACCTTTAAAATCTAGTCCCCACGAAAACTTCAGATTCACAGCTCCACATTTACTTATATTTCAGGTGGATACAATTTCTCACTATTTTCTGACACATAGGATTTTCTCTTTATCTCTGTATGCTTTTGAAATATGCTGTTTCATCTACTCAGAATGCTTTGCCCCATTCTCTTTTCAACACGAATAACTTCTACTCATCCTTCATGATCTTAGGTCAAATGCTGTCTCCTCTGAGATGCCGTTTCAGTTGCTCTCATGTCATTTTATAAATGTTTCTAAAACAATGTTTTTCAAGCAGCAGATCCTGTCCCATTTATTGGTTATGAAATAAATTTAGAGGGTCATGAAAAGTACCTAAAAATGAAAAAGAAGAGAGTAGAGTACAAAATACATTACATTCAGAAAGTGAGTTTTGCCTTTTGAAACTCTTAAGTTATAGATGTATATGTATAAATATATGTAGAACAATGATGTAAACTGTATTTCTTTCTGTGGTTTATGGTGAAAAATATTGGGAAGTTACACCCTTAGCACTTTTGCTGTTTTACAATTTATCTTTCCCCCTAGAAAGAAAATGCCTGATTTGTTTTTGTGTCTCTGGCGCTTAGCACTGTGATTCATTATAGATACTCAGTCATTGTTGAATAAATTGTTTATGGTAGAAAATACTTTACACAGTTGCCACCATTTTGTTCAGTGTTCCTTCAATGCCTCTACTAAGGTAAAGAAATTGTTTAAGCTTTTTGATTACATGCCTTTAACACATATTCCAAAATTCTTTGTAAAAGGAGTGATATGTTCTGGGTTTAGAATATATATTCACAGCTACTGATGAGTTTCTGTACTTCAATGGTCGATAGTGGAAAATTTTCAAAATTTAAAGTTAGATTTGTGCTGAACAGCAAAAACAATAATAACAAAACCCAAGTTCATGGATGTTGCTCCAGGGAGAGGAGGAGGGAACGAGGCCTAGGGAAGAACTACAGGGGAATTCTGTCTCACATTATATAAAAAATAGCTGATGCAAATATGAACATACTAACATTTTCATTGGAGGGAGTAGGTTGAGGAGTGTCTTTTGTACCTTTCTGTACTTTATAGCACTGAAAGAGATACAAAGAGGGAAAATTTCCCAGCTCTACCACTTACTAAGCTCTTTTCCTGTAAATTGGGAATAAAAGCAAGATATAAAGAGATGAAAATGTGTCCCCTTAGAATCTGTCATCAGATTCCCCTGAAGATAGAGGGAGTCCTATGGTAGGAGGTGTGATTTCTGAAGGTATGTGAGTAAGAGCACTTCTGATGGAGAAAATGAGAAGAATTACGGCAAGAGATTGGGTAGCTCATGTACTGAAGGGCCGGTGGGTAGGCCCTCATGGAAGGGTGGCCGAAAGGAGAATCTATCCATGTTTTTTCTTATGGGGCAGAAAGCTGTGGGGGGTGGTGCTTTGATGAAACCTTCTCTCATAACCCCCAAATCATTAGGAATACTCTCTGTACAAGTGACTTTTTATGTTTTAGTTTGTTCTGAACATGGAGAGGGAGAAAGAATGAGTTTCACATCTTATTTAATCCTCTAATAACCTGTAGCCACCAAGTCAGCTGGAGCCGCCATGTGTTTTGTGATCTCCATCAGATTGAACAAAATTCCCAAGACCTTATATTTTAGAAATTCAGAACACTCCTCCAGTTCCTGCTAGTTCCCATGGGAATAAATTCCCAGTCAAACAAATGATAAGTGACAACTTGCAGCAAACATTCTTCTCCACGGTGTTGCCTTAGAAGCATTCCAGTTAAAAACAGGAATAACCAAAGATGCTCATGCTCACTGGAACTATTCCACAAGATGCCAGCGGACATGCCCAATGCAATAACACAAGAAAAGGATAAAGTGTATAAGAATTGGAAAGAAAAGATGTCATTATTTGCATAGTACAAAGAAAATAAAGCTGTAAGACTCTACAAACTGTAAAAACTAAAAATGATCAGAAAATTTGCTGAAACAAGAGCAACATAAGAAATTACTTTCCTCTCCTTTAAAAATGTAAAAACTTTTAATAGAAGAAGTATTTCAAAATCAGCAGCAGCTGCAACAATAACAAAGAAAGATTACCTGCCCAAGCGAAAAGTCTAACAAAAGATGTGCAAGAATTTTGTGGAAAATTATGGCATTGAAAGGCATGAAAAAAATCTGAGTGGACAAATGATTTTATGGAACATGATTCCGTATCACAAAGGTGTCAACTTTCTCTCAAACTAGTCCATAAAATTCTTGCAATTCCAATCAAATTGCTAACAGCATTGTTTTTCTGTTAAACTTGACAAACTGTTGCTTGCAAAGAGCAGGAAAAAGTTTTAGAAAAGTCAGAGGATACTGAAAAGGAAGAGCAAGAAGAGTCAAAAGCATAATTATATATAAAATAACAATTAGAACAGTGTTATTGGCAGAGAGATACATCAATAGGACTCTCCAGAGAGCATATAACCAGACGAAGCTTGTGGGGCAAGTGGTACTATAAGTCGGCATGCAACTATACTTTATATTTGATGTTGGGAAGATGGGTTTCCATTTGGAAAAACTACTCAGACAATACACTATTTCACACTATACACAAAAATAAATTCCAAATGTGTTAAAGATACATACACACAAAATTGAGGAGTTATTAGAAATAAATATAATACAACTTATTATCATGAAATCGAGTTTTCTTCTTTGACATATAAGATGTGCAACAACCTGTTAATACAGAACCTTCACTCTAAAACCATAGTGAGCACTAGTTAACATCAATCAGATTGACAAGAAAGACATTCTGACTATAAAGTTAGATGAGAAGACAGGAAAGGAAGTCTTCCAATGCTGGTGGGATTATAAATTGGTAAAATCTTCTCTAATAGTATTTGGCAAAATCTAATAAATTTGAAGATGCGCATACTGCATAGTTGAGTAAAAATATAGGTGTTTTAGAGGACTTTTAGAGTTTAGTTATACAAGTGTTACATGTTATATATGTGTACAAGTAGGTACAGCGTTATCACTGCAGTAAGATACAAAATTTTCATTTACATTGTTGTACAGAAAAATTATTAATAGGAGACTAGATAAATAAAATGTAGGAGGACTGATGATGAAATCCTATATAGTAGTTACTATTACAGAATACATGCATACAGTGAAATATTTGTGTTGCATAGGAAAGTTATTAAATACCAAGGCTGAGTAGCTACCGCTATAGGAAGGTGCATCAAGAAAATGTGAAGTCAAATTTCACTAGAAAATAAGTTGTTCAGAATGAGTAAAATAGAGAAGGCTAGGTATTAATTAGAGAAAGACATAAATTAATTTATTTCTTGAGAGCTTTAAATCTAAGTCATTAAGTACTAAAGATATGTGTGAAGTGTATAATTTATTGCTGAAAGAGCTCTTAGAATTTCAGGCCAAAATAGCTTACTTTACAGATGAAGAAACTCAGGCAAAAAGATACAAAGTACTTAACATTATGAAATGGAATATATTCAGGAATTTACATGATTTCCATCGTTCCACTTCTAAAAGGTACTATTTTGGGGGTTCTATTTCCCAACAGTGCGTTAGTGTATTAACACAGTGGTTTTCATACTGTTGTATACAGAATCCTGTGGGCCCAGAGAGGCGCCTCAGAAATCACAGGGAAGGAGGTAAGAGAGAAGGGTGTAGTGGGTGGTGAGGGCTCCTCCTGTTCAACTTGCAAGGTTTCCCAATCCATATACATTGGGATTCTGCCCAACATTTCATTTAAAAAAGCATCCCTCTGCTGCACGGAAGTTTGTAAATTATTATCATTTCACCAGGATATAGCTGCTGTATGAAATAGAGTTTCCCTACAGCTGAGGATCTGGCTGTGTGTTCGTCTAATCTGTTCTTCTGAAACATTTGGGTCATCTGATGAACCTCATGGACTTTCTCCCCCCAAAATATGCAGACATATGTTTTTGTACCACATTTAGGAGGTTTATAGACTTCCTGAAATCCATTCACAGATTCTGGGTTAATAACACCAACTCTAAAAGCTTTATTTCAAGAACTTAAATAAGAAACTTCTGGTTGAAAAGGAATCAGAATTTGGGATTAATATTAGAATGTGTTGGGAAAAGATGGATGGATAATTTTTAGTACAACTTAAGTTGTAGGATCAGTTTTTCCTGCCTAATGAAAAACAAAATATGCTTTGGACCAAAATTCAAGGATCCTACATACTGTTGCTTGCCGTGCTGTTCTTATGATTCATTGATTCATTCAATAGGTATTTATCATGAACAGCAGAAAACATGGTGCTAGAGCAAATGTAAGTGAAGGGTTCACAATAGTTGATTTAGGAGCCATCTGTTCTTGAAAATATGGGTAGTTTTTAAGACATAACTTATCTTACCACTTAACCTTTGTTCACCAGTTGTCAACACACACACACAGACACACACACACACAGACACACAGACACCCCTTACTCTCCACTGGAGCAAGTTTCCTTTTGACTCACCTGGGCTGGGTCAGGCCTAGGTGACCGAGGCCTGGGCTGTCTACCTAAGCTGCTTCCAGCCTCGCAGGGATTGTGAGGCCCAATCAGAGGACAGTAGGGATGTGCAGGAACATTGGGACTGTGGCACCAAGGGCTGTGATTAGGAAAGAGGGTTGATGGGATATCTTTTTCTCTGTAAAAGAAAAATAAAGCCCAAATTGAACCCAAAAGTCATTATCTGCGGTAAATTTATGTATTAGCAATGAAGGCTCAATTAAAGTGTGAGCCTGTTTTGAGACCAGAGACTGTGGCTTTGTTAGGCCTTGTGGGCAGCATTTTTATCACATCCCAGGGATTAGCCTGTAAATGAGTAACACAAATTCTGCACCTTCGGCCACAGCTAGCCTTTGATCCAGGGTGAAATTCCTAGGAGACGCACCTCTCCCACTACCTACACACTGCTAAGGGTGGGTGATAACCACCCTCTGCCTCTCCTCAGCCTTGCCTCTAATAGCAGCGCCACCGAGAAGAGAAATGGCCAGAGGGATCTCAGGATCACCTAGGGGAAATCACCCGCCTTTATCATCTCATGTATGTAACCCTGCTCACTCTGTTTTTATGTTTCTCATGGTCCTATTCAGAACAGGATTGTTTTGGCCATCACTGATTTACCTATTCATCACATGTCTACTTGTCACCCAGCCATTCACATCTGCTCAGTTAATAATTGTAGGAAGGACTCAATAAAAAATTACCTCTGAAGAAAGACTCCACCTGGTTCCATCTGATATCTGGAGGTGTCTTCCTTAGACTGATCTTGTTTCTCTTTAGTTGGAGTTACAGCTGGTACCCAGTGAAACCTGTGCCTTTGAGACACAGGGCTTACTACTGAGCATCTGTCAAATTCAATGTCCATGTCCAGTTTCTCCCATGCTTGCTTCCAGTGAATAGGAGTATACCAGGCAATAGCCTAACAAAAATGCATCATTAATATCAAATACTATTGAAGTTAGATAGATTTTTTTTAAAATGTCATAGGCTTATTGCAATAAAATTTCAAAATCAAACTGTATAATGTCACTCGCCTTCTGTGTATGGATTAGTGAAACATATGATGGGGATACAGCAAGACCTCCTTGCCTTAGTGTCCAATTCTGAATATTCTAGGCTGTGTAACCTCAGGTGAGTTAGTCACTCACTGTCTTGGACTGTGTCCTCATATGAGAAACGGGGAGGCCGGCAGTGGGGAATTGCTATGCAAGGATGTTGTGAATTTGGGTTAAGCTACTGAACTTCATAACTGTAAAGAATGGTGTAAAAGGTAGTTGTAATATTAATGTTAAAATTTCCAATATTTAAGACTATGTGTACCTGTGTATATGTGTGTGTGTGTGTGTGTGTGTGTGTGTGTGTGTGTGTGTGTGTATAAGTATATGCCTTATTTGAGATGGAGAAATGTGCAGAACTAGAGACCTGGAGAGGAAATGACATTCTTCAGGGTAGGACCCCAGTTGTGACTGTCAGAGAGACCCGTGACCACTAAAGCTGGAGTTTGTTCTGGTTCCCTGAATGTGTGATGTGTGCACAACATATATGTGACACAAATTATTTAGGAAAATCACATGTAGGAAATAAAAAATTATGTCTCTGTTCAACCTGAGAAAATTAAGCACCAAAGTGTGGCCTAACATTCTATTTGTTTTTGTGATGTGTTTTTAGTTTATAAAATTTGAGGTTTAGGGTTTAAACCATTGAAAAACCCTCTGCTTGGCTTAACAAATTAAACAGACATAAAGGCAATTCAGGGCAAGTTCTGCTAGGCTAGGCCTATGGAAGAGAAAGAGATGAAATCTTGAAGAAGTTGTTCAATTTCATGAGTCACAGTAGGAAAATCCCATTTTTGCTTCAGATCATTAGTTAGGGACTCTCTTTTCTAGCAACTCAAACATAGACATTTGTGTGGCAAACGTGCTCGTGATTCGCGTGGTGCGAGTGCCCCTGAATCAGATTTAAACCTTTCCTAGGTCAGAGCAACATTCTTTCTCCCTGTATTACAGTGACTTAAAAACATTTGATGACAGTGACAATGATAATATCATGAAACAAAATGATATGGTCTAAATTCCACCTCCAGAATGTTGGCCACATGAACCTTAGAGGCTTACTTTTAGTATTATAGAAAAATTCTTGGAGTTAGAATATCTGGTTTTGTTTTAGTTTTGCCATTTTACTAATCGTGTGACCTTGAATGAGCCATTTAACTTGCCAACCTCCATTTTCCTCCTTTGTATGTATGTATGACACAGTAAGTTAGACTGGGACTAAGAAAAAAAGAATATTTAAGAAAAATCTAAAGTATGGTTTTGTAAAAGGAATAACTTTTTTGGGTTGTAAAAAACTTTTATGGGTCTGTCTTTCGGTCCATATTTATGCTAATATTACACCAAGGAAAAGGGAGAGTGAAAATATAAAATTGGGATGAAGTTATACAAAGTTATTACTCATACACTTAATTTTAGGATGAATAAAGGATGGACATTACAAATTAGACTATGTGTCTTGAGAACAGGTATCATATCTTATTCAATATATATACCCAACACTTAGTAGAGCCCTTAGAATAAGATCTCAATAAATATTTGAGAGTGAATAAATGAATAGAAAAGGCCTTTCCCTTCTTAACCCACTCTTTAGGCTAAAATACCATAAATATAATCCATCACTGACTCTGAAACTTGAAGCAGCTTTTTAGATATATGGGGTATCAAAATTATTTTTTCCAAATGGTGAGTAGCTCTTCGGCATTTTGGGGCTGGGAAGAGGTGCTGAGGATCTGCTGGACGTGTTACGGCAGCTAGCGATGGTTCTATCAAGATTTTAGAGGTGGAAAAATAGTTGAGTCAGCTAAGAGGAGAGGGGGAACCCAAGGAGAGCACCCATTCTCTTAAAAACTTTTGTTAAGCCCCAGACACTGACTTCACCATTAGGTTTGCACAGGATCGTTGTACAGTCCGGGCTTGTCTTAAACTTGTCCTGTTCCTTCCAAAGAAAGTCTGATGGTGGCTGATGCTTCGCCTCAGAAGCTGCCGCCCACACCTGGAAGAAAACAGGTCGTAAGGACCAGTGACCCTGGAGCTCCCCGTAGTATTGTAAATATCAGAGGGTTACTGCAACGTACCCTTCTGAGCAGCTGAACTTTTAGAGTATAATGACTGTACAATATATATCATCAAGCTATGGGATACCAAACAGCTCCTGCTCACAGTTTGAAGGAAAGCACAAGAAAGGGGAGAAACTCTCCAGCAAGAATCTAATCACCTGTTCTCCAAGCAAACAATCTCATTGCTTTTCTTTTAAGGATTATGTTTGCTGAGTTTTAGGTAGTAAAGTGCATTTCATTTAATAGTTTGGAATTCTAGTTCAGAATATTTATGCTCTGTACTCACTGTTACTGTGCAGTTGGCCTGCATTCTGATATCTGGAAGGAATTGGTACAAAGAGACTGTTTGTCCATCCACATTTTGCTGGAGAATATGGCCTCCGATTTCCAGTTCTTTGTCAAGGGAAGAGTTAATGAGCTTCACAAATAAACCCTTAACATTTACTTCAGCTATTTTGATGTCTCCAAGAGCACTAGAAAATAAAACACAAAGATTCTACAGCAACTTCAGAGATGGGTGTCTTTAGCTCATCTTAAGAACCAAATAATAAATATGCTTTGGAAGTTGTTCCTAAGCAGTGTATTCTACTGGACAAATTCTATGAAGAAATGGTATATTTTGTGACTTAAGACAAATGCTTGAGCGCTTAGTTCTATTTGTTTACCTGTGCAACAAAATTATCTCTCACATAAAATAATTAAAGAAAACTTAAAAAGTGCACCAGGTGTCAAGGCATAAATACCATAGAAAGGTGTGATGATCATTTTTTAAATTTTCTACTGTTCATCATTAACCCACTGAAGCATGAAATGCTCAAGTAGCTCAAGAGGAAGGTTAAACCATTTAATTTGCTTTCTGATAAAGTCACTGTGAAGATGGATAGCAACTAAGTGCCTCTAAAAGAATTCTCCAAACTTAAAACACATAAACAGAAAATGGTATTTTTTTCCTTCTAGCATATGTTGAGGGCTTAGTATACAACAGGGACCAGGCTAAACATTTATATACTAGCGTTTTTCAGAGTGTGGGTCACAATCTATTAGTACATCATGACATCCTTTTGATGGGTTAGGGCCATTATTTAAAAAATGAAATATATCTCTATCAGCAATAATAACCAATACTTATGTGCCACAAACTTTAAAAGATTATATCTACATTTATATAAACAATTTCATATCCACATTTTGAAAATCCAAAAAGGTCTGAAAAACCAAAAAAAAGTTTTAAAAACACATATGAAGCAAAATCTGACCAGAATTCCCTTGGTGACAAAACCTGACCTGGACTGAGATGAGGCTATTTATTTCTTCATTTGTGGTCTGTGTGAATATTCACATATTCTCCTGTGGAAAGATTAATGTTTGATTTGGGACACTTTTCCAAGCTCAGATGGGGTGTTATGTTAAATGTGTTCTAGGCACCATGTTACTTTTCTAAAATCCTCCCATTTCTGAATTTGGAAACATGTAAGTCCTCAGATATTTTGGTAAAGGCATTGTGGACTTACAGTTACTCATTTAATTCTCACAAATAAGGCTACATGTTTCTTATTGAAGGTCACAGGCAAAAAGGTTAAGGAACACTGTATTACAATGTTTAGTTCCATTTTATAGATAGATAAAGTGAGATTTAGAGAGATTAATTGCCATGTCCAAGATCCTTCAATAAATGTCAGTCCCTGTTCTCTCTCTCACCCAGCTAGTAAAGTTTCAAAGAGGTTTGATCCAACCATCCAAATTCTGTATATACTGTGGGGTTGAGCACTGCTAGGAAACACACACACACACTCACACCAAAGTACAGATTGCCACCACCAAATTAATTAGCGGCCTCCAGGCACACCTGGGCCCTTAGTGATGCCCTCAGCGACCGGCCGCAAGTTGTGTTCTTCAGAGTAGAGCCAGCACCTTCTGTCACTCCCCCAACAACGTTCAAGTCGCTGCCTCACATGTCCGTCCTGACCCTCAGGAAGTGATCTCACCAAGAAAATAGGATCATTGGAGAGAAGTGTGTTTTCTTGCTTTCCACTTAGAAACAGGTTCACCCACACCCACATTTACTTCTGGTCCAGCCCACCTCGTCTCAGTGGAAGAGGACCTTCTCCCATCCAAAGTAAACCCTCTGGGTACCACCTCCTTCTGCTCTTTCAGTCTATTCAATGTTCCCTTTTCTCCTTTAACTCCAACCAACCTCTCTCTTTAGACTACTTCCTACCCCAAGTATGTACATTTCCTTAAGTGCTACCATCTTAAAAAAGAAAAAAGACAATATCCCCACAGCTCCCACTTCATGATGCCATCCCAGGCCGA
This sequence comes from Manis javanica, assembly GCF_040802235.1. NCBI lineage: Eukaryota > Metazoa > Chordata > Mammalia > Pholidota > Manidae > Manis > Manis javanica. The sequence continues at coordinate 10,824,903 of NC_133170.1, read as the reverse complement.
GCTCCTGGAAAGACACCTCTTACTCACTTCTCAACCCACTACCATCTACTTCTGTCTTAGACCAGGACAGCCACTGCCCTCAGTTGGAAAACTCAGAGTGGTAACTTTCCAGTCTTTGTCCATTTTTAGTGAGGTGTATATAACTGACATATAACAGTATATCAGTTCCTGTGTACCACAGAATGATTCCATATTTGCACATATTGCAAAATGGTCACCACAGTAAGTCTGATTAACATCCATCACCTTACATAGTTACAAATACTTTTTTCCTGGGATGAAAACTTTTAAAATGTAATCCCTTAGCAACTTCCAAATACACAATGCAGTATTACTAACTACAATCACCATGCTGTACATTACATCCCCATGACTTATTTATTTTATAACTGGAAGTTTGTACCTTTTGACTCGTACCCATTTTAGCCCTCCATCCTTACCCCCTACCTCTGACAACCACCAATCTGTTCTCTACATCTAGGAGTTTATTTATTTTTTTTAGTTTCCATGTATAAGTGAAATCATGTATGTTATTTGCCTGTCTCTGTCTGACTTACCTCACTTAGCATAAGGCCCTCAAGGTCCATTCATGCTATTGCAAGTGGCAAGATTTCATTCTTTTTTAGGGTTGAATTATAGTCATACATACATACACATATAATACATATATACATATATACACACATACATATGACACATTATACTTTATCCATTCATCCATCAGGTCAGTGGAAACTTAGGCTGTTTCCATGTTCTGGCTGCTTAAATAATGCTTCAGTAAACATGGAGGTACATAAATCTTCCTGAGTTAGTATTCTGTTTTCTTCAGATAAATACCCAGAGGTGGAATTGCTGGATCATACGGTAGTTCTATTTTTCATTTTGTGAGTAACTTCCATGCCGTTTTCCATAGTGGCCACACCAGTTTACATCCCTACCACCCCGGCCTTTGTCTTGCTGTCTCTGGGGCGTCCTCCTTTTCCAGGAATGCCCTTTTTGGAACTCCTGCCCTTGTTTTTCAAGTCCACTGCTTTCCTTCTATCAGTCTGGTTGCTCCTTTTCCGTCTCTTCTTCAGACATCTCTTCATCCATTTCAGAGATATTAATACCTGGGATTTTGTCCTTAACCTCTTTCATTCTCCTCAAACTCTACATATGTGATACCACCCACCAACAGGACTGCTGAATCTAAATATCTTGCTTAGACTTTCCCACTGAGCTTTGGACCCATGGAAACAACTGATCACAAGACCCCAAAAGTGACTTTAAATCAACATGCCCCAAACTGAACTCATTATTTTGGAAGAGTGGGAAGCCTACTCTGCCGGATTGCATCATCGTTTATTTATCTGCCATGCCTGACCCTTCCATACTTGCTCTCTTATCCTCTGGCCTTATCTATGGCCAAGTACCATTGATTCTACCTCTGTAGTTTGCGCTGTATACATCACCTACTCATCCCTACCACCACTGTCTCCATTAGGCCATCATCACCTCTGCATGGCATTGTAGCAGCATCCTAACTGGCTTCTCCAGTCTTGCCCCGTCCTAACCATTCTTCACTTTGCTTCCAAAGCAATCTTTGTGCAAGAAAAATCCTTCAATGTCAGATTGTTCCCTTCTGGAGAAAAGAGCAACTTCAGAGCATGGAGACAAGGCCCCACATAATCTGCCAATCTCTTTAGTCTCTTTTTCCTTAATTCCCACCTTTAAACTGCAGATGCAAAGAATTTCTCACAAGACTTGTGATAATTCATGCAATAGCATGTTTCACCCACTGCCTGTGCACATGCTACATCTCCTCTGGTTCCCCACAGCCTTTCCAGTGCTCGAAATTTTCAGACTTCCTGGTACTTTCAATATCGTGGATGCAAATGGTATTCACTGTTATTTTAATTTGTTTTTCCCTGACTACAGTACAGATGAATAAACTACTAACTGGCCACTCAGTGCTGTGAATTGCTGTTGATACCATTCTGTCCACTTCTATTACATTACTTTAAATTTTTGTGATTGATTTATATTATTCATAGCATTATACATACACATATTTTTGGAAGAAGAACTGTGGAGTAACAAATGAGTATTATTCACATTACAGGCATACTTCAAAGATATTCCAGATGACTGCAATAAAGTGAGTATCAACTAAAGCAAATATTGCATTAATGCAAGTCAAATGAATTTTTTGGTTCCCAGTGCATATAAAAGTTATGTTTACACTGTGGTTGTAAAGTACTGTAGACTATTAAGTGTGCAACAGCATTATGTATAAAAAACAATGTACATACATTAATTAAAAAATGCTTATTGCTGAAAAATGCTGTCACCTGAGCTTTAAGTGAGTCATGATCTTTTTCCTGGCAAGGGGTGTTGCTTCAGGGCCGATGGCAGCTGACTGATTGGGGGGTGGCTGCTGAAGGCTGGGGTGGCTGTGGCAATTTCTTAAAATAGACAATGATGAAGTTTGCTGCATTTATTGACTCTTACTTTCATGAACTTCTCTGTAGCGTGCGATGCTGTTTGATAGCATTTTACCCACAACAGAAATTCTTTGAAAACTGGAGTCAAGCCTGTCAGATCCTGCAGCTGCTTTATCAATTAACTTCATGAAGTATTCTAAAATCCTTTGCTGCAGTTTCAACAAATTTCACAGCATCTTCCTAATGAGTAGATCCTATCTCAAGAAACCACTTTTGCTCATCCATAAGAAGCAACTCTTCATCTGTTCCACTCTCCTGAGATGCAGCAAACCAGTTCCATTCAGGATACACTTCTAATTATGGTTCTCTTGCTGTTTCTACCACATCTGCAGTTAACTTCCTCTCCTGAAGTCTTGACCCCTCAGAGTCATCCAAGAAAGTCTGAATCAGCTTCTTCCAAATTCCTATTAATGTTGATATTTTGATATTTTCCTATGAATCATGAACGTTCTTAATGGCAGCTAGAATGTTCAATCCTTTCTAGAAGGTTTGCAATTTACTTTGCCTGGATCCATTAGAGGAATCACTGTCTATGGCAGCTCTAGCCTTATGAAGTGTATTTCTTAAATAATAAGACATGAAAGTCACTTACTCCTTAATCCATGGGCTGTAGAATGGATGCGCAGAAAATACACTGGCATAAAAACACCACTAATCTGCTTGCACACCTCCATCAGAGCTCTTGGGTAGCCAGGTGTATTGTCAATGAGCAGTAGTCTTTTGAAAGGCCATCTTTTTCTGAGTAGTAGGTCTCAATAGTGGGCTTAAAATATTCAGTAAACCATGTTGTAAGCAGATGTGCTATCACCCAGGCTTTGTTGTTTCATTTATAAAGCACAGAAAAAGTAGCTTAATTCTTAAGAGACCTAGGATTTTCAGAATGACCAATAAGCATTACTTCAGCTTTCAGTCACCAGATGGATTAGCACCTAACATGAGAGTCAGCCTGTCATTTGAGGCTTTGAAACCAGGCATTGACATCTCTCTAGCTACGGAAGTCTTAGATGGCACCTTTTCCCAACAGCATGCTGTTTCATCTACACTGAAAATCTGTTGTTTGGTGTAGCCACCTTTGTTAATTATCTTCGCTACATCTAGATAACTTGCTGTGTCCTTTACATCAGCACTGCTGCTTCACCTTTAACTTTTATTAGGAAGACAGCTTCTTTCCTTAAACCTCATGAACCAATCTCGGCCACCTTCAAACTTTTCTTCTGCAATTTCCTCACCCCTGAGCCTTCCTAGAACTGAAGAGAGTTGAGACCTTGCTCTGGATTAGGCTTCAGGTTAGGGAATGTTGTGTATGGTTTGACCTTCTATCCAGACCACCAACACTTTCTGCCTATCAGCAAGAAGACTGTTTTGCTTTCTTATCACTCATGTGTAACACTTTTAATTTCATTCAAGAACTTTACTATTATATTTGCAACTTGGCTGTTTGGGGAAAGAGCTTATCTTGTCTTCTGACACACCTTCCTCACCTAGACTAATCATTCCTAGCTTTGGATTTAAAATGAGAGACAGGTGACTATTTCACTTGAACACTTAAGAGACCATTGTAAGGTAATTAGTTGGCCTAATTTCAATATTGTTGTGTCTCAAGCAGAAGGGAGGCCCAAGAAATGGGAGAGAGATGTGGGAAAGGCCAGTCAATGGAGCTGTCAGAATACACACATTTAGATTAAGGTTGCTGTCTAATGTGGATGCAATTCATGGTACCCCAAAACAATTACAATAGTAATAGCAAATAGCAAAGATCCCTGATCACAGATCACCATAATGAATAAAGCAATGAAAAAATTTAAGATGTTGTGAGAATTACCAAATTATAACACAGAGATACAGAGTGAACATATGCTGTTGGAAAAATGGTGCTGATAGACTTGCTCAGTGCAGGGTTGCCACAAACCTTCAAATTGTAAATAATGGGTTATCTACAATAGATCCAAGATATCTACAATAGAACAAGATAGGCCTATATTTTAAGTTGCTACATTGGTTACAATTTGTTACTGCAGCCATAAAACCTAATATACACTTTTTATGAATTTTAGAATCACTGTGCTAGAAATGTTGCCTGCAGTTTTGATCTCAATGTTCTCACTGGAGATTTATTCCAATGTCTCTTGTCTTCTATTTTACAACTCATAAACCAACTACCAATGTTTTGTTGTTCCTTTGAAGGTTTGTATACTTTTACTTTGCTTACTAAGATTTTCCTTATTTCTTCAGTTTTAGAAGTTTTTCCACAATGTACCCAAGATTTTGGATTTTTTTTTTCCTGTCTTTTATCTTGTTGGGAGTTGGTAGTACTTCTTATATCTGTGGCTTGATGTATTTCATTTAAGAAAATTCTGCTTTATTTCTAAAAATACTGTTCTAGCTCAACCTTTCTTCTTCTTAAGTGACATTAGTTACAATTGGTTAGATTTTTTTCCCATCTTACCCTATTTGTCCTTATGCTTGTTTCTGTTTTTCTAATCTCTTTGCTGTCTACAATTCAGTGTAGATATTTTCTTCTCAAAATGTTCTAGCTCACTAATTCTTTGTCCTGTTGCATCAAATGTATTGCTAACCCCATCTACTTCTGAAATAGTAATTTCTGTTATCGGGCTTTTTATTTTTAGAATTTCCTATTGATTCTCTTATTTGTAGGGTTCCAGTTCTATGCTAAAAATTTTATCCTTTTATTTAATTCCTTGAATATGTTAGTATTGTTATTTAAAAATCCCTGTCAGATAACCATAATACCTGAATCACCTTGGCTTGTTTTTAGGGTCTGCTTTCCATCTTAGTTTTTGGCCAACTTCTATCTTTTGTATGCCTTGTTATTTTTGACTTAATGCCTATGATTATAGATTTTAAAGAATTGCACAGATAATTTAAGGCTCTGTATAATGTTTTCTCAATCAAGACAGGATTTACTTTAGCTTCTGGCAGTTATTTCAGTTGGTGGTAAATCACTTTTACTCAATCAGAGGGTGAATGATTTAACTTTGGCCCCAATTAGGCTGGTCTATTTGGAATATAACCTTACTATTGGGTGTGCCCTTAGAAGTCCCTGTGGAAATCCTGGTATATTTATCAGTGTCTGTCCTTCTTGACAGGCCATGAATGCCAATTATTACTCACCCAGTCCTACGAGACTGCCAAAACCTCTGATTAATTTCTCAGCTTCTTAGCTGTTGCTTTTAAATTGATAATTGTTTTGAGGAGCAAAATGGCTTGAAATGTCAGGCTATCATTTTGAGTTTCCTCTTCTAGATGAGGAATTGTGTGAATAAAGGACGTCAACATCCATGAAATCTCAATATGCACTATACCAATCTGACTTCAAAATAGTGGTCTCACTGTATACTCCCACTGCATTGTATGAGAATGCCTGTTTTGTAGTGGTTCAATTTTGAGCAATTTAGATGCCTATTCTTTTGCATTACCATTATGGTTCTTACTACATAGTGGATATAATGTTTGACTCTTCTTTGCCATCCTTAGAATTCCTCTATGTCAGCCTTAGCCTAACATTATCAAATTATTCTGTGTGGGATGTTTTCATTTTTTGACAGAATACTTTTCGTTTTTTGGACTCACTTTTTTTGTCTCGGAAGATGAGCACTAGTTTGAGTTTTGCTTTTAAACAGTTAAGACACTAGAATCGTTTGGCCGTCCCTTTGTTATCATACATGCAGTAGAATATGTACTGTTGCTTTTCAAAAATCTTCCATTATTCAAGGGCACTGTTCGTTGATTCTAAATTTTTATCTTATGCACGTAAGTAGAATAAATTAGCTTGTCTGAATGAAAAAAATAACATTGTCCATATCAGGGCTAGTTACTTCATTTGTTTTCCTTTTGAAAGAAGGCTGAAGGCTACAGGAAAATACTTCACACAATACATGGAAATTTACAGAGGCTGGGCTGTTAATCTGCTATCACACAGCTCTTAGTAGTTATCTCTTTTTCTTTCAAATAAACCTCCCCATTTTCTTTAGTAGGAAAGGGACTTGAGACTTCTGCTTAAAAGTTGTGATTGGTTAAAAGTGTAGAGTGAGGTACCAATCATTCTGTCAGAAGCCTTTGCATGGGTCTTACTTATAAAAAGATTGGAGAGACACAGGACTATGTCACATTTTAAAATAGAACCACTTTCCATTATTTAAGCTTCCATTTATCTAATTTTTGGGTTCTCTACGATTGCTCTGTGCTGTTTATCTGCCTGTAGATTTCTGCTACTATAAAGTTTGCTAAAACTATCTTTAGAGTTTCAGTTCCTCCAAGATACACCCACCTAACATCCTTTACACATACTGGCACCTGTGTTTATTGTTTGAGGGAGAGGGTCTGGTGAGGGGGTGCAGCATTTAGGACACCCTATGTTTTTAAAAGACAAACTTGAAAAGACTCAGGCAAGTTGATTCAGTCCATTGGCACTACAAGAGAAAAGCCCTCAGACTGAAATTTTTGGATATAGATCCTTAATGTAACAGGGAGATAGATTAGTACATCACTACCACCAGGTTCTTATTCATCCAAGAAAAGAATAAATGGGGCTTAGTCAGAATCAGAGTCTCTTGGGAATATAAGTAGACTTGTAATATCACAAGATATTTTGGGCCAGAACTATTCATGTAGTTATCATGACTTTGGTGAGGCCCATCTTAGTCCACAGCTGACTACCAACCTAATTCTAGGTTCCTATCCCTAAATCTAGAATTCAGAATGTCCTGGGAGTAGAGATGGAGACGGGTGGGAAAGTAGCCTTATTAATACAGTTTGGTCACTCCTAAGGCATCTAGAACTGACCTTCCAGCTAAGTTATAGTCTTAGATGTAGGGAGAAAGATCATGTATAACTAGTGAAAATTCAAATAAAGTCTCTACCTTGTTTGCCCACTAACTCTTTTTACCTTTTGCTGGAAGATATTAAACATCCCTAGAGATGCTGAGTGGGTGCAGAAAAGAAACAACACATTTGATTGAAAACAACCAAATTGAAAATTGGCTTCTGCTTCCAGGCAAGATGGAATAACAGGAATTGGATTTGTCCTCCCACCTGAAACAACTAAAAATCTGAAAAAAAGTATAAGCTTCAAGATGTTGGACACAGGCCAATGAAGAATAGCGATCCCTGAGAGATAAGAAGCAAATGAGGTGAGCCTTACCTATTTCCCATATTATTGTCTCTTGTGCATTTCCAGGCTGTATTACAGAGAGAGGGGGAGCCAAGCAGAGCCTCCTGGTTTCTCTGATTTGAGGAGATAAAGGGAAGAGGCAAGAAGCCACAGGCAGAGTATCAGAGCGTAGAGAAATCTGGAGATTTTCAGAAGTTTCTCTTTGAGCGTTCAGAAAAGGACTGAGTAAACTCTCTAAGACTGGGGAAAAAGACCACTTGAAAGGATTAGGAAGAACAGAATTCAGAATTTTCACAGGATCAGGGAGAGTGCCTGTTCTGATCAGCCAGACTGGAAGACCTCACAATTCATGGGACGTTCATGCACAAGAAGTCTTGTCCCAATAATGAATAATAATTAGCCACAGACTAGACATTGCTCTGTTGACACCAAACAAATGTAAAAAGCAAGGCTCAAACTGTTTCCAAGTAACTTAATTTCCTTCTAGAACAAAGCTCAAGAATATTTAGAGGAATTAAAAATATGTGAGCTTCCAAACAAGGTAAAATTCACGATTTCTGGCATCTAATAAAAGAAAATTACCAGGCATGGTAAAATATAACCCATAATAAGGAGAAAAATCAATAGATAAAAACTGACCAGGAACCGGAAAAGATGTTAAAAAGACCAGAAACAGAAAAGTCTTTGTAACTGCATTTTATATGTACAGAAAGCTAGAGGAAAAATTAAACATGGTAAGCAGAGACATGGTTGAGATTAAAAAAAAATACTTGATGGTATTAATAGATTACTCGTTGAAGATGAAAATATTAGTGAATTTAAATATACAGTAAAAAGTATTTTCCACAATGAAATACACAGAGAAAAATATTTTTATTTTTTCTAAGAAAGAACAGAGCACTAGTGAACTGTGGAATGACTTCAAGTGGTCTAGTATATGTGTATTGGAGTCTTGTAAGAAGGGACTGAACGGGCGGACAGAAAATATTTAAAGAAACAATTCCTAAAAATTTGGAAATTTTAAAAATTGTAAGTCTATAAATCTGCAAATCAGAGAATTTCAACAAGTCTCAAGCATAGAGCATAGGATACCTGAAGAAAGTTACACCAAGGCACATCAAAATCAATTCTCCCAAAGGCAGTAAGAGAAAAATGATTCATCACAAACAAAGAAACCACCATGGGACTGTAGGGAGACTTCTCAACAGAAACTTTGTAGGCCAGGAGAGAATGGGAGGATATATGCAAAGCACTGAAAGAAAAAAAATTGCCAACTAAGTATACCATACCGTGCAAAAGAATACTGTATCTTGCATCCTTTAAAAATGAAACGGAGAGAAAATCTTTTCCAGACAAGCAAAACTGAGGTAATTTCTCATCTAAACCTGCCTTACAATAAATGCTTAAGGGAGTTCTTCAAAAGGAATACATTAAATAGCAACATGAAAGCATAGGAAAGCATGAATCTCACTGGTAAAGGCAAATATATAGTCAAATACAAAGTAGTATAACATCCTACTGGTGGTGTGCAAATTACCCACAACCCTAAGATGAAAGTTAGAATGAAAGTATCAAGAACAACTATAACCAAAAAAATCTATGGTTCATTGCAACATTATTCACAATAGCCATGACATAGAAACAAACTAAGTGTCTGCTGACAGATGAATGAATAAAGAAAATATGGGGTGTGTGTGTATATATATATATATATATATAATTATTCAGTCATAAAATGAAGGAAATTGTGTCATTTACAATAGGGATGGAACTTGAAGGCATTATGCTACATAAAATAAATCATATGAAGAAAGACAAATATTGTATGGTCTCACTTGTATGTGGAATTTTAAAAAGCTGAACTCAAACAGATCAGAATGTTGTTTGCAGAGAATCGTGGGGTGGGGGAATGGGGGAGATGGTCAAAGGATACAAACATCCAGTTATATGATGAATAAGTTCCGGGTATCTAATGCACAGCATAGTGACTACAGTTAACAATAATATTATATTATACACTTGAAAATTGGGGAGAATAGATCTTAAATGTTCCCACCACACACACACACACACAAAAATGTTCTCACCATTCACATTATTATGTGAAGTGATGAATGTGTTAACTAACCTTTTTATGGTAATCATTTTGCAAAATATACATACATCAAATCATCATGTTGTACACCTTTTATACAATGCATGTCAATTATGTCTCAATTTAAAAAAAATCAAGTTGTATATCTTAAATTCAATTTTTATATCAATAAAGTCTCAATAAAGCTGTTAAACAATCTGAGGGAAGGAGTCATCACAAGCTGATTCATACTGCAAGAAATGTCAGGAAGTTTTCAGGTAGTAGAATAATTATACTGTATGCAAACACGACTTTCTGACAGAAAAATAAATGGTAAAAAATACTGAAAAGCAGTGAGAACATAAAAGGGTAAATATATAAGGTATTTTTTTCTCATCATTTACATTTCTTTTAAAATTGATTAAACAAAAGTAACTATTGAGTATGGGATTTATGACTTATGTAGAAGTAAAATATGTGACAGCACAAACATAATGGCTGGGAGGAGGGAAATAAGTATTATATAGCTCTTAAATTATATGCAAAGCGATGTAACACCATTTGAAGGTAGTCATGATAGGCTCAAGATGACCTGGAAGGAACCACTATAATAGAGTTATAGCTAATCAGCCAACAATGGTGATAAAATGAAATCATAATTAATAATTCAAAATAAGACAGAAAAAGAGAATACAGAATAGTTGGCAGAAATAGAAAACAAACAGTAAGATAGTAGACTTAGCCCTAACCATACTAACAATTACTTTAAATGTGAATGGTTTAATTCTCAAATTAAAAGACAGGGATTGTCAGATTGTATGAAATATCAAGTCCTAACTATATGCTACCTACAAAAAATACACTCTAAATATAAAGACACAAATAGGTGAAAAGTAAAAAGATAGAAAAATATAATACCCTAACGCTAGTTAAAAAAAATGCTGTAATAGTGATAAATACCAGACATGGTAGATTTCTGAGCAAGGAATAATGCTAGGGATAGAGAAGATTATTTTATGATATAGAGATCAACTCATCAAGAGAATATAACAATCTCAAGTGCTTTCGAGTCTAATAACAGAGCTTTAAAATACAGGAAGCAAAAACTGATAGAACTGCAAGGAGAAAACAAATCACAATTACAGTCGGAGATTTTAACATCCCTTTCTCAATAATTGATAGAATAAGTGGACATAAAATCTGAAAAGACAGTAGGCTTAATAATATCAATCACTTTGACCTGATGACATTTATGAACCACTCCACTCAACAGCAGAACATGCATTCTTTGTTAGCACCTCCAGGACATTTACTGGGATGGACAGTATCCTGGCTATAAAACGAGTCTCAATATATTTAAAAGGACTCAAGATATACAAAGTATGTTCTCTTTGACCGCTATGGGATTTAATTAGAAATCAGTAACAAAAAGTTGTTGAAAATCACTGGAACTGGAAAATCTGTAAGATATTTGGTAACTAAATAACACCCTCCTTATTGCTCAAGAATCAAGTAAGAAATGAAAATGAAAATCAGTATTTCCAGTTGAATGAAAATGAACAACAATATATCAAAATTTGTGGGATGCCACTAAAGCTGTACTTAGGGAAAATGTACAGTATTAAATGCTTATATTAGAAGAGGAAAAAAGAATCAAATTGATGTTATCAGTTTCCTCCTTGAGAAACTAGAGAAATAAAAGCAAATGAAACCCAAAGTAGGCAGAAGAAAGGGAACCCAGATAAGAATGAAATCAATGAAACAGAAAACAAAACAAAAAACAAAGAAAATCAAAGAAACTAGGCACTGGTTCTTTGAGAAGCTCAATAAAACTGTTAACACTCAGGTAAGACTGATCAGGAAAAAAAGAGAGAAGACACATATGACTGGCATCAGCAGTAAGAGATGTGACATCTCTATAGACACTAAAAGGATAAGGAAATATGAACATTATGACAATAAATCTGACAAGTTGGATGAAACGGACAAATTCCTTGCAAGATACAAATGACCCAAATTCACAGAAGAAGAAATAGATAACAGGAATAGCTTAATATCTATTTTTAAAAAAAGAATTTGTAGGTGACAATATTAAGAAATTCCAGGGCTGGATGGCTTCACTGATGAATTCTATAAATTATTTAATGAAAAAAAAATTATATTACTTCTACACAAACTCTTAAAGAAAACAAAAGAGGAAGGAATGTATCCCAAATCATTCCATGTGGCGAGAACTATCCTGAGATCAAAGCAGACTTTTACATTATAGGAAAAGAAAACTATAGACCAATATTCTTCATGAGCTTAGATGTAAAAATTTGAAACAAAAATTTAGCCAATATTTTATAGAAGTCAATGATCTATTAAAAGGATAAACATTATTTGAAACAAAAATTTAACCAATATTTTATAGAATTCAACAATATATTAAAAGGATAAACATTATGACCAAATGAGGTTTATTCCAAGCATGCATGATTGCCTTAACATTAAGAAGGAAAAACATACAATCTCCTCAATAGATATATAAAAAGCATTTGACAAAATTCAACATTCATTCATAATATTCATTGCCACAGATTAAATAATCTGAATCACAATCCTGTCATTCCTTTACTTGAAACTTTTCCATTTCCCATAGTGAAGTCCAAATTCCTCAGTCTGGTATTTAAGGCTCTAGTGATCTCTCCCCAACCCTGGCCCCACCATCCTATTACACCTCCTCATGTGCTGCTCAGTGTAGCAATGATGTAAAATGCCTTGTACCTGGTTCTTAGGTTTTCTGCCTCCTTCGCTTTGTTTATGCTGTGCCTTTGCTCTGGGCTAGTGGTACTCTACCTTCACAGTGCATTATAATTACCATAGGATTAAAAAAATACACGATGCCCAATTCCATCACTAGAAATTCTGACTCAAAGACTTGAGGGTAGGGTCAGGACATTAAAAACTCCCCAGGGCAATTCAACTGTGTATGGAGGGCTGAGAACTAATGGTTTAGAATGTCCTCACAGACTCCAAATTTGCATATCTGAAATTGAATTATCTTTCCAAGACAATCTAAATGGTAACTCCTTCACAAAATCTTTCCAGATCATCCTCTGCTGGAAGAAAGTTCTCCTCGTAAAAGCCTTGATACTTAATTTGCCTGTCTCTTGATCCTTACCTGGAGTTATTCCCTGACCTGAGTGGGACTTCTTAAAACTATATTTACAATTCTTAAAAATTTTTTTTTGCCTTAAATGAGACATTCTGGGTAAAACTGCAATATATCCAGAATTTCTCACCTGGCCTTAGTACTTCTCCATATCAATAGGTGATTACAAGGTGGGTGGGGAGTGAGGGCACTGGGATTGGAGAGGTGTGGGGGGGTCCTTTTGCAGCTGGTCAGGAGAGGCCCGGCAAGCAGCAGTAGACAACTGCTTGTAAGTAATAAACGGGTCTTTCTCACTTTATTTCTCCCTTTGGCTGATTTTGGCTTCAAAGGTTATTTGCTCTGGGGTGGGAACATTTCCCTCCCAGAGTTACAGACTTATTGTGTTTAGCATGGTAAGTACTGAATGAGTAATTGGATGAAATGTTTTTAGATGGCTGAAAGAACACTTAGGTATTCACTACAGTTCAATGGTCATAGTAGTTGATCTTAGGATCTGATCTGACCTTTAGTTGATCTGACCTTCAACTTATGTCTGACCTTCAACTCTGACCTTCAATGTCTGACCTTCAACTCTGGCTAACTTCTTTTGGCACTTGAACACCCTCTATCAACATGTGTTTATTACTCACAGTTCACAATTCAATCTGTTGTTCATGCAGCAAGAAAAGCAGGGTTAGGTAAATATATAGGTGAGTTCTAATGTCAACCTTCCCAGTCAATTCTTTTTGCCATAGATACTAACAATCATAAAATAGATCAATGAGTTAAAAGCCTACTTTCCCCTTTTATTTTGAACTAGAAAGCCTAGCAGAAGACATACTAAATCCATCTGAATGATTTGCCAGTAATAACAAAGCTCCTTGAATAATTGAGTTGACTTTATTTATACAGATTTTGTAGTGCTGTTTTCTCTGGCATCTCTGAAAAATTAACATTCCTTGTTTGGTTCCTTAGAAAGTTACCTTGATTTCTTTTCAGTGCTCAGAATATGAAACAGTTATATTTCAATAAATTGCTTAGGGTTTTCAATGAAATCATGGGTCTAACAACAGATTAGAACTTTGTTTCCTACTGATGTATTTACTGTGACTCCAATAGAAGATACTCAATAGTTCAAATAGAATATGTACCTGGATCTAGACTGGCCCACTTCTTCAAGAATCATAGAAAAGTGCCTCCAAGTCCTCTCGGAGTGGAATGAGTGTGCAAGACGTTTTTTTGAATCACCAAACAAAGACAGGAAATAATCCTCCCCGTCCCCGGTTACGGCGGTCTCAGCAGCAGGGACAAACCGCGTCTGTTTCTTTGGAGTTGTGAGGCTGTCGGAGCCTTTCAAAGAAACTGAAGAGAGGCGCAACAGAGAGAGAATAACAGGGCATTAAAAGACCTCAAAGCCGCTACCTTTATTCTTTGCTTCCACAAAACTAGATTCTTTACACATTTTACTATCACTGTCAAGCTCAGTGAGGATAGTTCAAAGCTTTAAAACAACCTCTGGAAAATAACCAGTAAGCGATTATTTTTTGTGGCAATTACCAATGATTAATTCAGTTAACCTAGACTCTCAATTATATCATAAGCATAATGCCTATTTAACTGATTATTTAGTTGTACTAGAAGCATCATAAGTTTCTGAGTAGGTAAAACATCTGAGTCTCTCAAATTTGGATATATTATATATATATAACTTTATTCTTTGTCATACTGCCTATTTACCCCAAATTACTACATGAAAGTTAAACTTCCAAATGAGTCCTTCCTACCAATGGTTAGTATTTTTTCCAGGTAAAGACTTAAATTTCCTCTAGTCAACTAAAATGCTTCATTAGAAAGAAAAAGTAATGTTTAGTAAGATTCTAGTATTGTCCTGGAAATTTGCTCTTTTAAAATTCTAAGATTAAAATACAAACTAGGTTTCATGATTTTGCACAGCAAGAACCATGCTGGATAAATGTAATGATGTGTCTGCAGGTAGAGAGTCCCATTACAGAGGCGCCATGATGAAGTGGATAGAGCAACACATCTGGGATTTAGACAGACCTGAAATTGTATCCTAGCTCTGCCATGTACTATCAATTCTGTTTTCCTGAACATAAAATAAGGGTGATGCTACCTTGTGTAAGCAGATGTGAGGACTGAAATAATGTAAGTAAGTAGCCCAGTGCCTGGTATTTAGCAGGTACAATAAATGACAGCTATTATTGTAGCACAGAGGCTTTGGTTAATGTGACCTTGGGTCTCAAATCATGAGAGGATTAAGTTGATCTACAGTTTCCTTTATATTTTTTTGTACATTTAATAAAACCAAAGCAAGATGAAAGGTGGAAAGGCATAAACACATAGTTGCTAAAGATTCCTCAAAGTACTTTGTTTGGAATTAAGTTAGTTCATTCCCAAATATTTACTTAATCCTTAAATTCCTTCAGGGAAGGAGAATATACAGCATCCTTTTTATCAGCTCATCCCGAGGAATGAAAACCTTTGAATTCTAAAAGGAAAGAAGGCCTATTAATTCTTGTTCTGGCTGTTCTTTCATGTAGAGGACCAGATGGGAATGAATCAAATGTAACAAGTCTTAGCAGACCCAGACCTCTATCCACAGAAGCAAAATCTACAGTAACTGAAGGAGACTACATCCTAGCTCAGTTCTCATCTTGCAAAGAGAAGCCATTATGCATTTTTCCCCAATAGTGAGCTTTCAGAGTTTAGCCTGAATATAGAACATATGCCATGATAATACAGTAGTAGAGGATGGAAAATATTCCCTCCCTATAACTAAATTTGTATTTACACTCATAAGCCTATGGATTTTGGCCATTGCTAAAGGTCAGTGTGAACTGAGGTTTCTTTGAAAAATGTGTCTTAGGGATGCAAGCAATGAAGCAAAGGGCATAAGACAATAAGGGCACAAGGTCAATATCCTATATAAAACTGTGTCAAAGGCTTAGGAAAATACCTGAAACTAGACGAAATACAGAGAAGCAGCAGCCAGGCTCTAAATGTCCATAGGATGGTAGAGGAAGGTGGAGACATCAGGGAGTCATGGGTGCCTTTGTGCGGCCAGTTTTAAAACTTTTCGGTTGGCTGGTAATTGAAATACAGACCTCGAATCTGGCCTATGAGAAGGTGCTTACAGATATGTACATATTCACAAGTAACTTTTATTGAGTACTTACTATGTGCTAGGTGACTTATCTCATTTAATCCTTAGGATAGCCTTGCAAAGTTGACATTTCAATCCCCATTTTGCATTTATGGAAAATGGGATTCAAAGATGGTAAATACCTACATCTCACATTGTAGGGAGAAGAAAGATAGTTTGGACCTAGGTCCTCTGTTTCCAAGGACACTGGTCTTTTCAGTAAACCATGTTAACACTCCCTCAAGGTTCCTTAAACATGGTGAGAAGCAAACACCTTTCGTATGGGTATTGTTGAGCCCAATGTTGGCAACTGTCAAAACTTTACTTCTTCCTGACAGAGTACTGTTTTTGTTTAGTATTCCTCCAAATTCTTTATTATTCTCTCTTTCTCTTCACCATTTTATTACCTACTTTTTCTTCTTTCTCTTATCTCTGTGTTTTCCTTACTTAAGCCATAAATCTCCTAAAGGTAAAAAATACACAAGACATTGCTTAATCTTTCTGTAGTGTTCAGAGGAGGGGCAGTTAATGGTGTACATGAGAATTTTTATCTAGCAATTCTAGAGCATCTAAGTAGCATGAGCGATTATGATAACTCAAGATATTTTAATCATGGGGATTGTGGCTAAAATTGTAACATTTCCAGATTATCTCGCCTGGCTTTAGTGCATTTGCATATCCTCAGGGGTGGAGAGAAGTTCATCTCCCTGTCAGTGGGTAATTACCTGGGCAACCGAGGGGCGTGTCTGACCTGAGTTTAAGGGGAGGGGCTTACTTGCTTGCTTCCGGAGCATGGGAGAGAGGTGGCACTAGACTGCAGTTTGTAAGCAATAAACGGGTTTTAAGCTTTATTTCCCCCTTTGACTGATTTCGGTTTTTAGAGGTATTTTGCCCCGGGATTTCCTCTCCCAGGACTTCCAGGATGATGTTCACACGAATGAGTATGACTCCAGCACTAGAATCAGTGATGAGCACAGTCAAGTTACTCTGCATATGACATTAAGAAAATAGTATTATTGGAGATAAATAATAAAATATTCTGGTTTCTAAGCACATAAAGAATCTATTGAATTATATAAAAATGGTGTCCAAAAATCTTGGTACATGTTTTGCTTACCCAGGCTGTTTTCTGATCTGAAATGGCTCACAATAGGTTGAGGGGTCTTTGATCCAGTTGTTGATAGAGTCACTCCACTAATCTGAGGGCTGGACAGAGAGTAACTGATGGGCCCTTCATAGGACAATGACTGTGACAACGGCAGTGTTGTATCTGAATCTGCTGTACTTGAAAAAAAATGTCCTAAAGATCGCTGTGTCTTTGGGAGATGATCACATGTGTCTTCTTTCCTGGGTATAAAAATTGTTATAATAAATGAAGTAAGAAAGTCAAAATGAATAGACTTGAACATTAGATGCATGAACTATCATTACCTAGAGTTCTCCTTTTCAAAGGCATTAATGTCTAACATAAGCACAAGAACATCATCTATTTCTAATTTCCACAACCTGAATTAAACGCTTTGGTGTCAAATCAAGATGTACTTTTCTTTTTCTTTTTTATTTAAGAATTAAATTCCTACTGTAGATGCTTCTGAAAAAGTATAAAAGTAGAAATAAGAAAATAAGTCACCATAATGCCACCAACCAAAAATGTTACCATTTCTTCCCAGGCTTTTAAAATTACTATTATTTTTTACTCAAAATGCAGACTATAAATTATGTGTGTCCACTCTCATCACTCATTATATCACATTTCCCCTCCCATTAACATAAAAGACATGATGGTGATTCCTGTTTAATGTGTCAGTTTACTATACCCTTTTCCTTTAATTCCTGCTGCCTAGTTTTCCTATATTTATAAAGATTCTAGAGCTAATGTCTGCTTTTAAACATTGCAAATCAACGATAAATACAGTACACATGTGAGCATGAGGGCGACTGTTGAAGGGAATAGCAGAAAAGGGAGAAGAAAGACATAATTTCTAAGTATTATCTTTCTAAGAATCTTATCATGAACAAAAATTTTGTTTCTTTTTTTTATAACTATAAAAACACAATCATTTAAACAAAGTCCCTAAATTTTTACAAGTAAAACATCCTCATGGCTTGGTTCATAAAAATGCTAATGACAATTCTCAATCAGTCATATTGACTCTTCTCAGCAACCTCAGAGCAATCTGAGTGTGTGTGTGTGTGTGTGTGTGTGTGTGTGTGTGTGTGTGTGTGTGTGTGAGAGAGAGAGAGAGAGAGAGAGAGAGAGAGAGAGAGAGAGAGAGAGAGAAAGAGAGAGAGAGAGAGAAGGGGAGAGAGAGTGTTTAATGCTTGAATTGTTAACAAAGTCTTGGGGTCCAAACCCTTCGGCTCTCTGAAAAGCTAGATAGATTTCTGGGGGCCACGTAGCTATCCGCCTGAAGATGAGGAGCTAAGTACTCTGCCCCCGTGGATTCTCTATGTTTTGATCTGTTTGTTTTCCAGAGTTCCTACGAAGTTATTTTAGCCAGTTCTCGGTGGTTGGATTTGTCTTGCCAATGATTCCATAAGGGAACAAGGGTCTGGGGCTAATCTGCCATCTTGCTGGCTAGTTTCCATCTCTGTTTACCAACAGGTATCCATAATCATTTTATTCTACCATTTCTAAGTCACTTCATCAGAAATATTATATCTGTAGAGCTTTGTACTCAAAACCAGACTTCTCTAAATGTATGTCTCAGAAGAGACAGGCATCTCAGGTAATTGAAAAAAAAATTAAATGGCACTGGCTTTGAACATTGCATCATTCCTAGCCCAGTACTTACTAAGCTTGAACTCTTGCCATTCTGCTGACACCCAAGCACCCATCTTTGTTCAAGAATCTCTAACCCATGAAGATACACTCTGAGTATGACTGTGGTGACAGTGAGAAAGGACACTATAGGGTCAACTGGCAGATTACAAATATTTCATCTCTATCCAACCTGAGTCAGGGTCATATGATATGATTTCTCCCCAACACTGGCTAGAATAATCAGCAAGAGTACCTTTCTCTTTCAAATACTGTACATCTGGGTTTCATCACAGATGAACTGGCTTTATCTGTTCAGCATGTTCATTTTATAAGTTTCAAATATTTTTCTTCCTCCAGTAAAACAATAATGTTACCAGGTAAGTTTAATTCTGCAAAAGATTGCCACTAAGCCTTTGCAAATGTGATCAAAGAAATCTGGCCTAGGCCACAGGGTGTTTTTAATTTTGTACCTGAATAAGAAATTTCTAATGGCTGCACACACCTTTGGAAGAGCTGAACCATTTCAGGAAGAGATGTGCATGATGCAGCCTATGGTCCGGACCCTGCACTCACCCACCTGCAGGACCCCCTGAGGAAGGTGAGAAATTTGTCCTAGGGCTTAGGTGGCTTTCTCTTTAGCATATGGAATTTTCCAAGCCCCTTCTTGGTATTTTGTTCCATCTGTGATTGATAAGCAGTAAGCCAGAGGGAGTTATAAAAGCTCAATTCCAGCATTTCAATGTTATTTTGGGAGACACGGCATGGGTAATACAACAGTCATTTGTCAGATCACCTCTAAGCACAAAAATTTTTTAAAAATGGATTTGAACTGAATAATAAACAGGAATATAGGTCCAAGGTAACATTAACTATTTGGACCTAATACTATTGAATTAGTATTGAATACCATTGAATTAGCTAATACTATGGAATTAGCATATTCAATACTAGAGGACATTTTTCAGAAAAACATTGGAAAACCAACATTAATTGCTTTAGTTGAATGATTTAAATTAGTGGTAAAAATAGGGATTTATAGTTTTTTATTTAACATCCTCACAGATATTTCTAAAACCAAAATTCTCTAGCAATTTTTGTCCCTACGTTAGTAAAGTATGCTAAAGAAATTGTCTGCCAATTGCCTTACCAACTTAGATATGGCCTTTGGAATCTCAAGCAGGTCTCATGATGGAGATCTGTCCTGGTGCATTTTCATATATTTAAGGACTGAACTTTGTAAAACAGGGGTTGGGGAAATAGTTGTATGCTACAGTTCGTTTTAGAAAATGTATGCCATTATTCTAGTTCTAACTACTTTCTAAGATGTTTTGAAACAAGAGGTCAAGTACACCCTCATTATCTTCTAAAACTCAGACCCTCCTTTCCTCTCATTCGTTCCATTCTTACTGTTCTTGATTCTCCACTTTATCTTCCGCCTCATGGACTTGACTCTGCATGGCCGCTGAAGTTTCCCAAGTGGCTTCTCTGTCTTTCATGTTAGCTAGAAGAGATGTCTCTTTTCTCTCCTGGAAAACAAATTATGACATTAGGCAATGAGTAAAGCTGAGGTTCAAGGCAGATCTTTTTTAAGTGACCTCACCTGTTAAGCCCAATACCTTAAAGCACCTGCCAGATTTCATGATTTTTTTTTTTACCAAGCTGGGGCCAGAACCAGGATTCTAATGTGAATATGTAAGTACGGACATAGTCAGTACCGATATTGGCTAAAGATATTAGACAAATCAAGGTAGAGGTGTATGGCCTTCAGTGAAGCAGCTCAGGGGGCAGGGCGGTAACCCAGCACAGCCGTCTTTATGACTGGGACTGTCACGTCCTGCCAGCACTGCCTGTCGGAACACTGAGGTGACATCTCCATAGTTACAAAGTCCCTGTTTCAGAACAATTACTCTGTTGATGATTCACTTGCTCTGCAGTTTAACAACTGAGAAGAGTCATATCTCCCACCAGACACACATTGCACCGAAATATTTGATATCCTGTTTTGGATTTCTGAGGCTCAAAGCTCTTATATACATATGGAGGGAGTTAATCACTAGTTTTAAGTGCTTAAAATTGTTTAAAAACGAGTTTTTGTTTGTTTTTGTTTTGTTTTGGCAAATGCTCTTTGAACACATGGAAACGGCCAACCAGCAGGAACCCAAAACTTTAATGCTTTTATAGCAAATGAAACCCATGGGTAGAATAAAGAAATCAAAGCCAGGAGGCCTAAATTCTCCCTGTTACACCAGCAGTATGATTTAGAAGAAATCACTTAATTCAGATGCTACCTTGAATAAAAGATCCACATTTAATTTTGGTATTTTATGGTCTGATAATGATGGTATGAGAATAAAATTAACACATATGAAAGTAGATGATTGTACATGGAAATAGGATATATTAATGAAGATTGCTAGTGCATTAGTAAGTGCATTCAATAAATAGTTAAGTGAGCACCTGCTATGTCCCAGGAACCAGCTTGGTACTACAAATAAAAATCCCTGCTTTAAGGAATAATGATAAAGTATCTCTCAAATAGATTAGAAAATAGTTTCCATCTTGGAATGATGAATAGTATTTCAATGCAAATGCTGATGCAATGCAAATTGGTAAGCTGATGAACAAGGTAAATATTTTAATAAATCAAAAGAAAAAGACAAGAGGTAGATATTACATAATCAGGCAAGGAAGCCAGAGGAGGGTAAACATCTGACTATACTTTGTCTCAGAGATGAAGCATGTTGCCTTATCAGCATTGTGGGCCAATTATGTAAATATAGCATAAGGAGATTTATAAATTTATACTTAAGCTTAGAAAAGAATTTCTCAAATGCATTTATTATTTCTTGTCACTATCCCATTTTCCCATCCCTACCTGTCCAGATGGCTTCTTAGCTGGACATGGACTACATGTGTTAGCATGAAGTCATTATGACTTCATTTGTTTTATCAGAGCCTCTTCACATTTTCCAACATAGCTTGGCAGAACAAAATTGTGTCAGTTGAGAAAACCTCTGGAGAGCTTTAAATTTCTGAATGCCTCAATAGTCATTCCCCATACAGGATATTTCCTTTCCAAAAATTACAGCAAATATTCAACTAAAACTAACTTCCTCTTTTGCTGCTGTCAAACTAAGCCAGTGGTTTTTAACAGAGGATGAAGTGAACCATAGGGGACATTTTATAAACATGAGTGGACATTGACAGGCATGAAGATTTGACAGGGTGCTGTTGGCATTTACTGGACAGGAGCCAGAGATGCTAGACTTCCTGCAATGTGGCAGATAATCTTACTTGGCAAAGACTCTCCTCATGTACCACACGACTTGCCAGACATTTACGCAGATGAAAAATAAGTTATCATTATCGGAGCCCAAAGCTTCACTCCATGTTTCATATAAATACAAAATATTTTTGCACGCATAATAAATGCCAAATTTTCCAAGAAGTGACTATTTATTGTTTACATTGAGGGAAGTTTGTATATTAATTTGTTCAGACCTTTTTCAAGAGTTGTTCACCAGTTTGGAAAAATTACACCATCAGTAGCAATACGACTTGGTGTCATCACCAGGTGGGGGCAGTTAGGCACTCACCGTGGAAGGAGTTAGGAAGGTACCGTCCAGGAATTACAGCAGAGAAACAGGGATTGCAGTGAAGGGGTCTTTGTAACAAATGAAGGTGAGACCAAATCCTGGCTCTGCCATTCACTGGCCATATAACCTTGGAAGAGGTCTTTGTCTCCAAGTTCCACTGCGTAACTGCTTATCTACTCCCCAACCAGCTTTGACCTGGTTTTTCTCTCTGCTCCAGTCTCAAATCACTCTCTTTCCTGGCTTCTGGACCCTGTATCAATTCTCTTTTTTGGCTTTAGCCTCAGTTGGGAAAATACCAGAATTTTACACGAGAAATTGAAGTCCCATAAGGGTAGATATAGAGTAAAACAGGATGAAAACTAAGTTTTCTATTGTGAACTTTTACCTTAAGAAAAAATTAAGTGGCAAAATCCCATATTCATCAATTTAAAAAAAGTGAAGCAATACATGTACAAAACTTTTTTAAAAGCTGAAGAACACATGAAAGTGGTCTTATATACCCTAGTCTTCCGTCCCCACATATGGAGAATATTTGCACAGTAGGGGATCTTATTAACTCGGTAATAGAAATAACATGTCTCCTGTGAATGAAGGCTGTATATATAAAGAAAATTTCCTCTCCTCTTAGGCAATCAGTGGGAATTTCTAAATTGAGTAGTATGCAGTGGAAGATTATAGCAGAAATATGACATGTTCCTTTATCTAAGATTCAAAGAATTTGTATATATAGGAATACAGTTTCACATTTACACCCATAGAATTATAGTATAAGTTCCCATTGTAAAGCATCTTGCTAGTGTAAAAATGTGCTGGGTTCATTCATTTCCTAAACATGGATCTATCTGTAAATAACACTGCCTTGAACATAGATGCTATTATTTTACTCTGAAGTCAGGGTTATGTGAAGGTCTTACTGGAGGGTGTTCACAGACAGGATAAAGGATCATTTTTTGGAAACTTCAGGTTTCAGGCAGTTTTTCCAAATACCTTCATGGGTTTCCCCAAACACAAAATTCTGTTCAAAACACTAAGACTTTAGATCTGCATATGTGACACAAAGTGTCAAACAATGGTTTGAATCCTCAGATATTCATGTCAATTTCAGCAGTGGTTCATAAGTAACCACACAGTTACTTCAAACACAGGGTACGTGTACCATAGGCTTAGCCTTTATCCATGAATCTTTTCTCTCCATGTTTTCTAGAGGAATATAATACTTATTATTCTAAGACAGGGCATCTGAGACATATTTAGGAGGCAGAGATCCAGAACCTATGATCTTATTTGCAGAATGCATGCCCTTTGTAAAATACTTTTAAGAATACAAATCAGTGTGTTTTTATTTCATCTATACAACTATTTTTATATATTTTCACTAGAAAAAAGAAATCCATCTTATGCTATTTATGTACCATGTGACCTCACAACCACCAGCTCACACATCTTAAAATAAAATAAAACACCCACCCAACTGTTGAACCAAGAACAAATGATTGGCTTTGCGTTTACCTATTGATACGAATTTGCCATTTCATGTACAGGCAACCTTTAGCAGAAAACTGGTATCTGCAGCCAAAGACTTGTGAAAAATTATTGGAGAACAATTTGAATTGAGGAAATACTATCCATTTTATTTTTCTCTGCAAACAGGGTAAAGGCACTCTTTCTTCAATTTTACATCCTCCCCCTCTCCAGCTGATGCAGCACGAGCGCCCCATGAGAAGCGCTGTACTAAAGGGGTATGAAAGAGAGTTATCAGAAACCTAAACAGGAGCCCTACCCGTGGCTTCAGGCGTAAATATGACGGCGTGGAGCCCAGCCACGCTCAGTGTGGAAGCACAGCGAGGCACAGGGGGCCCTCAACTCCGCCATCTCTTCCTCTCTGGTTACTGAACACAGGACAAACTTGATCAGTGGTAGCTGCTCTTAGCATTATTCATTATTGGTGTTGACAACAGACAGCAATGACGTGTGCAGGTCACTGAGGAGTGGGTTAGCTATTCTTGAGAAGTCCCATGACACCATCTACATACATGAAGCTGCATTCATTGAATAATAACTGACAACTTGAAGAATAAGCAAATTTAAATAGACCAATTAAATTTAAGTTGGTTCACAGCTTTCCTCCTCATAGGCAAATGAGAGAACAGAAGAAACTGGGCAGCTTCCAAGGATATTAAGGCCCCTGAGCTTCAAGTTACGCCTTCTGTAAGAGAAGGACACCTCTAACCTTCATTAGGATGAGAAAGGGAACCCCTGGGGTGGACAATACTGGGTCTGCAATTACAGTGTCGTTTGTTTGAGCCCCTGTATGTTAGAAGAGGTGAGAAACCAGATGTTTGACGCAGAATGAGAAAATTCATGCAGTTAGGAAACAGAACTCTCTCTAAGACCTTTGGCCACATGTAGATGATTATTAGTCTGCAGTAGAAGAAAGACAAGATGGACATTTTTATGTGCTTGTAGTGTTCTCTAGCTGTTTATTATTCTTAGTTTTGCTGTTGTTCTGTGTTCATGTTTGTTTCTCCCTTAGTTTTCAGAGGAAATGCTTTTGCGATTCAGAGCCAGTCATAATCCATAGTAGATTATACTCTTAGCGCTGCTGCTGTGTTTGCTATCATGTACCACATGGTACCCATTTGTGTTAAGTACTCTGTGTATAAGATCTCCTTTCACCCTTTTTTGGATGTATTATTATCTGCCCTTCGCAGATGAGGATACGGACGCCTGTAGCGGTCAGGCAATGGCCCAGAGTCACACAGCTACGGAGGGGGAGAAGCACGGGTCTGTCCGGCTCCTTCCCCACTACACCTCACCATTCACTGAAAAAATACTGAACACTACTGTTTACAAGGTGATTAGATGGATAGTCCGTAATAATTTAAACGGGTGTCCAACATGTTCCTTGCTCTTCTGGAATTTATTCTTCTGATGGGACTGTAGTATCCGTGAATATGGAAAAAAAAGTATGTAATGCATGACAGAATGGGACAAGAATCAAAGGAATAGTTCTGTCAAGAGCTAGAAGAACTCTGGGAAGAATTACTTCTGCTGAATAGGAAATGACTTCACAGAAGGGGTGAGGTATGGACAGGTAGGAGAAATGGGATTTAAAGCAGAGAATAGGGAGGGCAGTCACTAACTTACTCTTTCATGAATGTATTTACTCAACAAATGCATATTAACTGCTGTGGCCTGATGGATCTGAGTGTACTTCCCTGCAAGCATCACAATGCCGGGACAGACCCGGGGTAGGCGTGGTCATGGCTGAGGCCGAGATGGCCTCGGTGTGCAGCGTGGGCTGGAGCCACGGGGGCAGGGGGGCCAGGCTGGAGGGACGGCCTTGAACCCAGGCCAGGGAGTAGAATACAGCCTAGGTACGCATATGGAGCCATTTATTTGTCCTTAATGGATCAATAATTAGATTAACTACAGGACACTTGAGGAGTTTCTTGTTTTTATTTGTATGTGTGTGTATGGGTGGTTTGCTTTTTTTTAATTTATAGGAGTTCTTTATAGATTTCAGATGAAAGTTCTTTTCTGCCTTTATGTATTAGAAATACATTCTTTCAGACTATGATTTATCTTTTTCACTTCCTGGAGGGTGAATTTTATGAATAGAGGTTTTTAATTTTAATGAAATCCAATTTATTGATCTTTTTTACTTAATGATTTTGTGTCCTCTATTATCTTGAGCTCATGACAATGTTAGACTCTTTTTTTCTCCTGTAAGTTTTACTCTTTTACCTCTCATATTTATGATCCCCCTTAAATTAACTTTTGTATATGGTATGCAAAAGGGTTCGAGGTTCAGTCCTTTTCCACTTGGTTATCCAACAGACCCTGCACTATTTGCTGAAAATACAGCATTTCCCCCCTGAAGGACAGCAGGGCCTTTAAGTCATGTGACTAGTGTGTTTGGGTCTCTATTCTGTCCTATTAGTCTGTTTGTCTATCCTTATGTCATTATGACACTGTCTTAACTAGGGTAACTTTGTAGTAGAGTACAGGTCTTCCAATGTGTTCTTTGTCAATATTATTGTGGCTATTCTAGTTTCTTTGATTTCCATGAATTTTTAGAATTACCTCATCAATTAAAAAAAAACCCACCAGCTTAGATTTTGACTGGGATTGCCCTGAATTTACAGATCACTTTGAAAAGAATGGAATCGCTATAGTGTTCCTTTCTTGTAATATCCTCATCAGGTTTTGGCAGGAAAGTTATGCTGGTCTCATAAAACAAGCTGGTTAAGTGTTTTCTCTTTTTCCGTTATTTGAAAAAATTTGTGCAAGACTGGCATTATTCTTTCCTTATATCCTGGGTAGAATTTACTGGGGAAACATTCTGGTTCTGGACTTTACTTTCTGAGAAGTTTTAAAATTCAGTTTCTTTAGCAGTTATAGGACTGGTCATATTTTCTATGTGTTCTTTGTCAGTTTTTGGTAAGCTGTGTTTTTAACAAAAATTTTTGAAAATATTCGAATATCTTTTTAATGCTTGTGGAACCCATAGTGTCATCTCCCTTTTCATTACTGATGTTGCTTATTTGCCTCTTCATTAATTTTATCAATCTTTTTAAAGAACCAACTGTGGCTTTTGATTCCCTTTGGTATGTGATTATTTGTATATTTTCTCTTTGTTGTACATCCTTTTTACTTCCTTTGGGCTCAGTTTGCCGTTCTTTTTGTGAATACTTGAGATGGATGCTTAGAAATCGTTTTGTGCCCTGTTTTTATTTTCTAAGATGAACAGCTACGGCTGTATGTTTCCCAGTAAGCATGGTTTTAGCTTCATTCCATAAATTTTAATCTGTAGGATTTTCATTGTCATTTATTTCAATATACTTTAAAGATGTTCACATTTTTAGATAGCTATTGCTTAATTTCTAAATATATGAAGACTTTCAGGTTATTTTTTTGTTAGTGATTTTTAGCTAAATTCCTCTGTGGTCAGGGAACTGAATAATTTAAGTTATTTGAAATTTATCTCATGACCAGCATGTAGTCTGTATTTTGTAAAACTTGTATGTATTTTTGAAAAGAGTGTATACCCTGACTTTGTTGAGGTTAGCGTTTTAAATGTCTCAATTAGATTAATGATAATAATTGTGTTATTCAAATCATCTGTATTCTTACTGATTTTTTTCTTGCTTACTATAAAAATTACAGAGAGAAGTATATCAATTCATCATTTTTGATTGCAGGTTTTAACATTCCCACCAACAGTGCAGGAGGGTCCCCTTTTCTCCACATCCTCACCAACACTTGTTCACTCTTGTCTCATTGATAAAAGCCATTTATCATAAGAAATATGAGGTGATATCTCATTGTGGTTTTGAGAAGCATTTCTCTGAGACCAGTGATGTTGAGCACCTTTCCGTGGACCGACCTAAAATAACCTGTTGGCCATTCGTACACTTTCTTTGGGAAAATGTGTATTTATGTCCTTTACCCATTTTTTAATCAAATAATTTGGTTTTCTTTTTGCTATTGAAGTGGGTGAGTTTCTTCTATCTGTTATTCCGTCTTGTTTCTGTCTTTCTTGAAACAAGGCACCTGTCTTGTTTCCTCATATTTCCGAGTAGTCTTGGTTAGGTACTACAGTTTATGAAAAAAATATAGATATAATTTAGGTTTAAAGTGATATCATATTCCTTCGGAGAACATATTAGATGGCTAGGAACACTAGAAAGTCCATATTAACTTAATCAATTCAACCAGGAAATGAGACACTGTGAAGCTGGGTTTCAGTCTCTGCGAAGGCCAATCTATTCCTGCTTTATTCTTACCCCCGGGATATGACTTAAAGATTCCAACCCAGTGTCTGGAGGGAGATGCTACTGGGGCTTCTTCTCTTTGTTGGGCCTTGAACTCTAATTCTTGTCCTCCAACTCCATAAATCTGTAAAATCTCCGGTTCACTCTCTCAACCAACTCTTCCTAAAATAACCCAACAAATTCAGGGTAAATCTGGCAGTAGAGATGGGTTTTCCTCATCTCTACTTCTTTGTTGTTCTTGTTTCTGGATCTTGGAATCATGATACTTGATTGACTTGAAAGCTTTCTGGTGTCTTTAGTTCTATTACATTTTTCCAGCTTTTCTAGTTCTTTCTAGTAAGAGAGTTTTCCAAATTACCTGGGCAGGCATTACTAAAACCTTAGCCTCCTACTGTTTAAACAAAATATCTGTGTGCCTTTGGGTTCCACTGTTTACTATATTGATGTCCTCAATCCATGAAAGAAATACTCTCTTTAGTATTATGCTTACACAAAAGGGCTGGTCCTACAGCCTATAGGTTCCATGACCAATTTAAGGTGAAATTCAGATTTACTTCGCTACTTGCCAGTTTTGATTTGGCCTCATTTTCTAGTTCTTTTATAGCTACTTCACTCTCCTCTTCCTGCTTTCACAGAGTGTACTATGCAAATTAAATGAGAAAATGCTTTTGAAAGGTCTCTGTAAATGTTTAAAGAATGATACAAGTATAAAGTGGTTTTACTACTCTAGACTCACAATCATTTATCTTGTAAAAACCTTATACTCATAGATTAGGGCCTCTGCGAAAGTTCTGGAGGCCTTCTCTGCCGAAGGGGTGCTTTGCATTGAGTGATGACAACTGACCTAGTCAGATCTCCTGGGAAAAAGGATCACAATGTAAATAAAGGGAAATGGTTCATCTGCACATGAAACATGTATGATTAAGTAACTTGTCAAAATCATAGAGTTTGTGCTTCTTGGAAAAGGTAAAGCTAGTGGACGGCAGCAGGGACTGAATCCAGGGCCCTGTGAATCCGAACCCCGTGGTATGAAACAAAAGCAGTGAGGCAGTGGGAATCTAGAGGCTGCAGACTTACATTCAAAGACAAACCGTCAAAGGTTTGAAAATCAAAAAGAAAAACTCCCAACTCTGAGCTACTTTGCTAGCGTATTCCTCCCTCCGTTCCTCCCTTCCTTCCTTCTACAGTCAAATATCTTTGTCGGGGGAAAAGGCTATACAACCCTCATGTCCTTACAGCTCATTCACCGTAAATCCACTGTGATATGATTCGTTCCCTCATGGATAAACCACGCCTCTGCTTAGGGGTCACAACGACCTCCTAGTAGATTCACCTAATGGCTTTAATCCTGTTTCCTTTTTTGAAGCATTTGGCAAGATTGACCATTCTTCTGTTTGAAATGTCTTTCTGTTTTTGTATGATATCATTTTCTACTATCCTCCTTCCCTCCAAATTCCTGTCCAACCCTCCTTTTGTTTCTTATTCTCCAAATTCAAAGGATTTCCTTTGCCAGTCCTTGGCCCTTCATGTGTTTGTTTTTTCCATTTCCTATTTCCTGCAGCAATTTCACTCTTTTTTTCATATTTGCAGCTATTCGATCTTTGTGACTCTCAGATCCCTTTATACTTTCTACTTAGACTCTAATACAGCAATTGCGTCTGCTAACTACAGGTCTCAAATGTTTTCCAACACTACTAAGATACCCTAATTGTTAGGGACCTTCCCGATGGAGAAATGCTCAGCCTAGTCCTAGAATTAATGAGAATTCAGGCTGGCAGGAGAAATCACCTACCTTCCCTGTGAATAAACAGTCCAGAAATAATGCAATCTTTTGACTTCCCGATGCCTGAGGTCTCCGAAATGAACAGAGCCCTAAACGGGCTGACAGCACAATATTTCAGTGACTCACAGAAATACCACAAAGCCCACCCTGTAAGGCACTTTAGCTGGTCCTTCTGCCTAGGTCTGTGATGCCCAGTTTTTCTGCCAGTTCACCAGGGGGTGGAATGGGAAGTATCCTTGTCAAAGGTCCAGCTTGTACCTTAGGAAAGCTGGTAACTAGCAGTGAGACAGAACTGGCTTAAATTAATCCTGTTAGCCTAAATCCATCCTTTTCCTGGTTAGCTCAGTTTTACTCTCAACTTCTCTCTCTGGGACCTGAAAGGTCTTCTCTGTTGCTAGTCTTCCCCTACTTCACCACGGTCCACGGTCCATGCTGTGAGGATCACCTTTGTATGTCATGGTACCCCACCTCCCCCCACGACCTGGTCTGAGTTTGAAGCACCCTGGTCTAGGATTAGCCCTCCCGGGAGCTTATCTTTGACATTCTGACCTTTATAAGAATGTCACCACCATTAATTCTACCATCATTAAGCACACCTCACACCTTGCTTGACCCTCCCCCTTAAGCCCTCTCTTTAATAACACAGACAATGTTAGGACATTATAATTAAGCTTGGTAGGACAGAACCTTGATGTCCCATATTCTCTTGTGTGTACTATTTCTTCTCCTAGTATCACCTCCCAGACACTCAATCTCCAAATCACTTCCTCATCTTTGACGAGTCTTTATTACCCTACAGTAAACCATCTGGCAGGTCATTTTACTCTATCTTCATGACAACTCCCATCTATTGTCTCCACTACCCAGCTAAAAAAAATATTCAGTTTTATCTCTGTTATTACTTGTCTTTACCTGTCCAGTGTTCCAACCGAATCAATCCGTGTGGTGTCTTTGTATGTGCCTCTTGCTTCTGCATATTCATGCCTTTGTTCCGACTCTTCCCATTGAGAACCACACCCTTCCCAGCACTGCTTCTGCCTCTAAAAATCTATTTATTCTTCAAGACCAATTTTCTCAGTTATAAAATGGAATTAGTATCTATTTCATATGGGGTTAAATAAAATAATGTGAGTAGAGCATTTTAAATGGTAATCACTATTATTTTTATTTTGAGTATTATTTCCCTTATCTTTCATAAAATATATTTCGATTCTCTCCAAACTAGAAATGATTTCTTTTGCGCCTGAGACTCTCCATGGGGTACATTATGCATTCCTGTCCCCTGGCATCCTCACTTCCTACATTACCTTATATTACAGTTATTCGGCACATGCCTTATCCAGTCATAACAGACCCTACACTCCCTGAAGTCAGGGGTCATGACTTGGGCATCCTGGTTCCTTCCTACATGCATAGACCAGATTCCTTGCAAGTATTTGCATTTGGGTTGAACCAAAATTACCACATGGTAATTATGGCTTGATCACAATATTTACGCACAAATTACATCTTGATGAAATTAGAAATTAACAAATCCCATTATACCTACACATTGCACAGCAAATCATTCATCTGAAGGGTGATTACCTGGCTCTTTCTGAGGGGTGCTGGGGGGCTCTGGGAGACAAGAAAGGTCCTGAAGGAGGCAGTTTTGCTGCTCAGAAATGAGTAACAGGGAAGAATTTTTGTCCCTATTGAACTTTTACAATTCTAATTCAAATTTATCAAATTCTTTTGGTTAGAAGATATACTATTATTTTATCAACTCCCAAGAAAAAAGTCCAAGATAGGGAATCTAAAAAGAGACCCTGGCAGAAAGCAGGGATCCCCAGGGGACAGCTTACATTTCTCAACCTTAGCACTGGAAGGAGAAAGAAAAGAAAAATCTCCCTTGAGATTCTGAACTGCAGCCATTATTCACAATCAGTATGAAGTCTGAATTCATACCACACCATGTGATGCAAAAACCTCAGGAAGAGAATTTAAGTTACAGCGGTCTCAGGTCAGTAGTAGCCCTAGGTAACTGCTGGAAATAAATGTTTATATGATAAATTCAGTCCAGGCAGCATCAAGGCTATAAGATGCCATTGACCATATGATGCATCCCAATTTCAGAGGTGTTAAATTGTGAAAAAATTTCATCTTAGAATTGATGCAGTATGTTGCTTCTATTAAATATGAAGAAGATCTGCAAATACCTCAGTGAGGGAGATAGAAAGTAAAAACAAATGTCTCTTTCTATGACATCGTGACCTGGACCAATTGCTTCTTTCTGGAGACTAGTTCGGAGGTAATCTCTGCATTCAGAAACTAGATTCTACGAGGGCGGGGCATTTCAGGGGCTGTGCTGGTCTCACTGTTCTGTCTCACCGAGCCTGTGGTGGGGGACTACCTGGGGGTGGGGAGGAGATGGCGGAACCCCTCTCTCCAGTCCCAGGGTATGAGTCCTCTACCTGCTGGTGCCTGGACTTCACTCCACTGAGAGGCTTCTTGCTGGAGCTGCCCTGCTGCCCACCTGCTTGATTGCCATCCTTCCCCATCCCACGGGGCACTACAGGAAGCAGGTCATTCATACAAGCAGCATTGGACATTATGGGGCACACATAAGCACACATGTGCACACACACACACACACACCTTGGACACACACAGATTGGCCATTCATTTTTATACTACTGTGAATAAATCTAAATGCCTAAAGTGTGGTGTTGCCTTAAATGGGAGTTTAAGGGACATGAGAAAGGAGGAGGAAAGGTGATTTAGGTACATGTAAAAGCAGGTTTGTGTAAAACACTGCAGTGGTGGTCTTTGGGCAAGCAGAGTTCATTTGGGGATTTAGGTACCTGAAGGTTTTGAAAGCAGTGAACACCAGTGGGTGAGAATGTGCCAAAAACAAACGACTCAACTTTATAGTTTTTTTTCCTGGACCCTGGTGAGGGCAGGTAACCAGATGGAAATAGAATACGCTTTCAGTGTGACTTGAGATACTGAGCACACAATGTATTACATGCATATGTGAATCGGTGTGATGTAAAACCATGTAAATCAGAAAGCTGTTTAACACCAGACTCATCGCTGATATAAAAGATTCGCTACCATTAGTGTGGACTAGAGCAAATTCAGATTGTGCACAAATAATGAGCAATTGCCCCAGGTGTCACCTGTCAAGTCAGTACTAGAGTATTGTGTGCAGTCTGTTAGTACACAACAGTATGTGTTCCTGGAATTCCCTAAAGCAAAATAATAAAAATGCTCTTCAAAGATCTGCCTCAGAAATATTTGTCAAACTCACTAATGCAGCAGCAATCAAGCTCAAACCTCTGACTTAATCAGCAAAGGGAAATATCTAAATAAGCCAAACTCAGTTTTTGAAAGCGTTTTGATGTTTACAAATTATGATATGAGATATATAAATGGATTCAAACAATAAAACTAAAACAAACTGTCCTCCTAAAGGAGGAGTAATTACATATTTTAGTTTCAAAGTGTTTCTTTCTTAGCCTGAGTGCTGTCTGTCAAGTGAAATAGGAACTCCTTAGCTTCATAATGTGGCCTAAAATGACTTTCCACCATCATCTCTGGCTTTTACTCTCCGTGAGCCTCATGCTCTAACCACTGCAGGCTACCAGACATTTCTCAATGCTGCCCAGCCTTCATTTTTTTGTTTGTTTATTTTAATTTATATTTAACTGCATTTTTTTTTGTGGTGAGAACACTTAAAATGATATCGACTGCCTTACTAGATGGTTAATTGTACAATAGTGTGTTGTTCACTATAGGTACTTACTATAGAGATCTCTAGAGGAGATCTCTAGAACTTACTCCCCTTGCTTAGCTGAAACTTTATGCTTGCATTGGTAACTCCCCATCTCCCATCCGCGCCTGCTTGCACGAATGACCTGCCTCCCGCTCTGCTCTGTGACATGGGATAAAGAGGACACTCAGGCAGAGGTGACAGGCCCTAAGTGAGCACTTCGGCCACAGTCACTTCACAGCCAGTCTGTTCTGACTGCTTGGTGTTTGCTCACCATGTGGTTAGTAAACATTCTGGATACACGCCTGGTTACAGGTATTATTTCAGATCTATCTCTAACATGATGCTATGATGTGAATGACAGGACTGTGTATCTTATTCCCCCTCACACCTCCAGGGACTGACATAATGCCTGCTTATATAGGTGTGCCCTGTATGTTTGTTGAAATGAACAAAATGTAGGCAATCAGTTTTTACAGTAATTATTTGAAAAACAGCATTACTTTTATCTAAATAATTACTTTTAATAATTATGAAGTTTGCCTGATTTATACCAAAATGATCATCACCTTCTTGGATGATAGAAGCTACACTATGGATTTGATGAGTTCAGGGGCCATATATGACAGGTGGTTTGCTGATGAAATACGAAAGCAACCAGGCAGTGCTTTTGGTAGGTCAATTGTCAAGACTGGTAAAATAATCAGTTATTTTATTTCTCTGATCTTCTGAACCTCTAAGATCTAGGAAAGGTGATTTTGAGACAAAAGGAAGTATTCAAATATATTCAAAGAATATACCTATAAACCACAAAATTTAGTAATACAGCCAAGAAAACAAAAATTGTTCCAGATATATTGCTCTTTTGATTAAGTTCTATCATTCTAGGCAACTAATTCTAATATGAAAATCAATAGATAGGAATAATTGATATTATGGAGGGTTAAATCTAGGTTTGAGAACGTATTTAGTTTTACTTCCCCCAACTTCCTCTCCTCCACTTCTGTCCTTCCTCAACCACACAAAGGGATAAAAACCTGGCATCATGAGTCCAATAGCTAACAAGAAATGTTTCCTTACTGAGAAGCAAGAAGAATATATATGGCAGCTCCATAAGGACGTTCAGGATCCAATGAACAGGATTCTGGAGTGGCCAGAAGGAGACCTCTAGGCAGAAGCTTCGTGTGATTTCCTTCTTTCACCTTCAAATACTGTCTGCTTCACATTTTTCTGCACATCTAAATAGCCCAGACCAAATATCTGTGTCAACACGGGATGGTCAAGCTGCTGTGCAAAGTTTCCTTCCAAACATATGATTTTATAATTTAACAATTATATCAGCATTTATTTTCACATCTGTTCATCAGTAAATTGCATGTGAAGACATAACTCACTTTAAAGGAAGCTGTCTCCAAACACAGTCTTGCTCAGAAACCTGTAAAGAAGCGCACCAAACACTTACAGAGAAGATTCTATAATTAAAAATAATCTCACCGTCAGCTTCAGCAGGCAACAGGTATGAACTGAAGATAATCTGCATAATTCTGAAAGATTTCTTGGGACCCTTGTTCTGCTCTGTGCCCCAGCCTGGGCCCCACAAAGTAGCAGTTCGCCTCTGTAGTGGATATTGTTGGCACAGAGGCTGCAGGTAACCTGACCCCCTTGTCCTTGGAACTAAGCTCCTTTGTTGGACTTTGTGGCTTTACCTCTTCGGAATGAACAGATATACGGACTTGGGCATTTCTCCAAATTCAGAGCTGAAATAGATGTTGTATATGAATATAGCATTAGCTGAAGACTTAAAAGAGAATCTGAGAAACTATGGAAGGGCCCTGAATCAGGATTAAATTATAGACAAGCCACTCAATGAATACACAGAAAAACCAAGCTAGCTCCTGAAGAGGCCCGAAGCAGAGGCTCTCCGAAGTGAGTTCTAAAGGCTAAAACTTGCTACATGTGCTGAACATTCCATTAATCACATCCCTTTAGAAGGTAAGGGGCTGCTGAGATTCTCTGGTGATTATTCTTTAAATGACCCAATTATAAATGAATTCCAACTGAATAGGATAGATCAATGGAGTACTTAGGATGCTGAATAGGTTAACAAATGACTTCTTAAACTCTTGACTGGTAGCAAATCAGTTTGGTGGCGTTCTGTTACTTGAAACGTCCTTGCAGTAGCACAGGGGCAGACGGCAAGGAAGGGTGTGTTGGAGTCACCTGGGATGATGTGTAGCTAAGAATCCTCCTGACTGAGCAGACAGCACAAGGACAACACTTTGAGGAATACTCCTGAGTTTCTCTAAAGGAAATCAAAGTGGCAGAGACCCTCTTCAAAATTTATGTTCCCCAAGAGAGCTCCTTGCTTATGCTAGCTTCCTAGAATTTGTTCCCAGGAACTGTTTGAAGTACTTTCCACATATTAATTCACATGACCTCATAACAATCCCATGAAGTATGAACTATGATTATCCCACTTTACAGATGAAGAAATGGAGGCCCAGAGAGTAGGGAAGTGTAATGTTGTGTTTACACTAAATAATATTTGGTCTTTGTCCCCATTCTGGTACAGAGCTCATGAAACCCTTGGGATATCCTAGTCAGAGAGCAAAAAAGGTGTCTTTTGTGTGGTAATTAAGTGGCTGTGGAAACACCTAAGTAAACAAAGGATGGGGGCTGGTTGCCAGGGAAGCCAGGTTAGCAGCTTGGACCTTTCAGGGTCACCCACCAGACCTCCAGGGAGGGAGAGGGGCTGGGGACTGAGTTCCGTCCCCAGGGGCCAGTGGTTTAATCAGTCACGCCCATGTAATGAAGCTTCCATAAAAACCCAAAAGGAGGAGGTTTAAAGAGCTTCCGGGTTCAAGAACATGTGGACGTTTGGGGAGAGTGTCACGGAAGCTCCGTGTGCTTTCCCTATACCATTTCTATGCATCTCTGCCATCTGGCTGGTCCTGTGTGTATATTCTTTTATAATAAACTGCTAATTTAGAAAGTAAAATGTTTCTCTGAGTTCTGTGAGCCACTTTGTCAAATTAATCAAACCCAAGGAAGAGGTCATTAGAACCTCCAATCTATAGCTGGTCAGTCAGAAGTAGTGGGATTGACATCTGAAGGTGGTGGGGAGTGTGGGGGCTAGTCTTATAAAACTGAATGTTTGACCTGTGGGATCTGATGATATCTCTGGGTAAATAGGGTCAGAATTGATTTGAATTGTAGGACACCCGGCTGGTTTTAGAGAATTGTTTGGTGGTGTTGGGAAGAACTCACACGCATTGTAATTGGGTTACAGAATTATTAGGAGGCATTCAGCCAGACTGGAAGCAGAGACAAGCCAAGCAGAGGTTTTTCTTGCCTAGTCTTAGGGCAATTATCTCCTTTGCTTTTAATTGTAAAATAGAAATACTTGCTTGGAGAAATTGAAAGGGGTTCAAATAAGGCAAATTGTTTTTGGGAAAATCACTTCATTGCCTCTATTTTTCAGACTGTCCTAGAAATTCTGGGACAAATAATAATTTACAACCTTCTTTCGTTTGACAAACATTTACTAGAAGTCCACCATGCCCAAGGACTGTGTTAGGCACCAGGAATATAACAAGACACATTGCTGTGCCCAGGAAGCTCACAGTGTAGTGGATTTCTTAAAATCTGCCTCCCTGAAGATTTAAGTTAACTGTGCCCCTCAGAGGTAGAAGAAAAAGAAAGAAAAAGGTCATTGCACTCTATCTACAGGGGCCAGGGATACTTTCCCACCATCATACTTATTACAGTTTAATTAAATCTGTTAAATCAGTTTATTATTGTCTGTTTCCTCTGTTAGACTCTAAGCCCCATAAAGACTGTTTTTGTTCATTTGTTTGTTTAATTCATACTGAATGGTTGAAACGGAAAGCTTTCCCCCTAAGATCAGTTCACTATAAAACAAGGATGTCCACTCCTGCCACTTACATTTAACATTGTACTGGAAATACCGTCCAAGGCAATTAAGCAAAAGAAATAAAAGGCATCCAGATGGGAAAGGAAAAGGTAAAACTAATCTCTATTTGCAAATGACATGATCCTATAGATAGAAAACCCTAAGGAATCACTAAAAACTATTAGATAAACAAGTTCAGAAGACTGCAGCATACATGATCAATATACGAGACTCACTTGTGTTTCTATACATTTGTATGAGCAACCCAAAAATGAAATTAAGAAAAATTCCATTTACAATAGCATTAAAGAATAAAATCTTTTTAAAGTACAGCAACCTAAATCCGGTATTTAAATAACACTGCATCCATATTCTTATAGGCACAGTTATGTGGGGAAGCATATCTGTATTTGGTTTACGTAATTATTTTAATAGTTTTTATTAATTACAGAATTTCAGACTTAGAAGATACCTTGAAATGCTGACTGAAATACATACTAACTGTAAAACTTTGTCACATAATACATAATGTTACTTAAATAACATAACAAAATATCTTAAGATATCTTTAGTTAATATAAGGACACCTTATTTTTACCCTTTTTAATCCCCTTGATCCGATTTTGTCACTGAGTCATGTATCTCATTCCTAAATGTGCCTACATTTACTCTCTTTTTCATTTCCAGTGGTTAACTGGAGTACCTTGTCCTTACGAACTTAAACCTGGGTTCGTGAGCTCACCCTGCTGGCACAGGACGCCGCAGTGCAGACATCTGAGGCGAGGTGTGCCTGGTAGGAGGCTGGTGAGGCTGGGGCAGAGAGAGCACAGCGGGGAGGGCTGACGGAGAGCCCAGCTCCTTCAGGTCCAGTCGCTCTTGGAAAGGACGTTGGATTTTACTCTGAGAGAGAAGGAAAACCCTTGGAGGGCCTTGAGGTCAGCCCTGACAAGATCTGCTTTGTGTTGTAATAAGGCCACTTTGGCTGCTAGATCGATAAGAGCTTGGTGGAGATTAGGAAGCAGGGAAATCAGACAGGAGGAGACTGTTGCCGTCCTCCAGGGAGAGCTGATGGCTCTGGCCACAACCATGTGCAGCAGCAGAGGTGAGGAGATGCAGTCAGATTCTAGATACACTGTGAAGGAAATGCTCCCAGAATTCGCTGGCAGATTAGATGTGAGGTGTAAAAGGGGACAAGATGGCCCCAGGGATTGAGGCCTGAGCAACTGCAGTAATTAAGCTGCGAGTTTTCTAATAAATTGATGGATGAATAGATGGATAGACAGATGGATAGGCAGATGGATGAATGAGTGGATGGAGAGATTATTTATTTATCTATCATCCATCTATCTATCTAACATATGCAGCACGTTCATGATTTTTCTCACTTTACGTGTGATTGAAACAATCAGAAATTAATTGTGAGGGAGAGGCTAACTGCTTTACGAGGGTTACCTTGCTGGGAAGGGTCAAGCTTGGCCTTGAGTACTGCTCAATGTCACTCTGATCTTGCTCTTTGCCCTCTAGCACAGTTACTTCTGCACATATCTTAAGGTTTTAGTCAGCAAACGTCCCATACAGTGTTTGGGAGAATTCAAGGATTTTATATATTCAAAGATATTGTGTAGACTTAAGCATGTTGTGTTCTAGTGAAATTGGCTATAATCTTGAACTCTAGGTCCCACATCCTGAAAATGTACCTAAAAGTAATACTTTGATAAGAGCAAAGACATTTTTATTTGAAGATCTGTTTGTTAAAGGCAAAGAATGATGACTTTAAAAACACAACTGACATGGTTGGAGATTATTTGGGAACTTGAAGAACATAAAACTGGCTTCAAAGTTGATTATATCATCATAATCTTATTTGCATTTCTTTTCCTTCGGCCACCTGGAAAATGTATATTTTCATCACAGACTGGGATCTAATACTTATTCAATCAGGAATATTTTTCTTTGACTGAGGAATGCAAATTTGGTGTTAGAGAGGAGTTCTACAATATTACACAAAGGTCAGGTTTCCAAACTTGTTTGTACCAAAGGAAATACTAGTTGAAACATTTTCCAAGCAAAATGGGTTATACCTGCTGAAAGCATTACTGGTTTTCATTTTATTTAAGTTGCTGATCTTTAAAAAAGAGCCTGACCTTGGGGACGGCTGCCAGTTGGCACCGAGCACAGTGGAGATGAGAGGAGAGAGGGAGGCCAGAGCAAATACCTGAGTCTATCGCTGTGTTCCTGAGATGCTTTCATGTCTGCAAGGCATCTGCGGTCTTGAGTTTGAATTCCTTCCTTCCAAAAGGCTCATCTGCAGCAAACTCCCTGCTAGTCTAGATTCACTGACATTTTATCAAACGTGACAACATCACTGGGTCCAGGTTGTTAAGACTCGCACAGCACTGTAGATGCAGGCTACAATCTTCAGCTGAATTTGGATATAAGTAATTAGCAATTACAAAGTGTTCTTTCTGCCCCAAATCACAGGCTGCCAACATTACTTTGCTCTGTGATGAAGCAGGTCCTTTTAATCCTTTCTCATTGGTGGAACGACATGTTCTTGACCAACCAAAAGGGAAAATATTCCTTAACTCAAGGGACATAGTTTCAGCTACCACATGTAGAACTGACATACACAATAGGAAAAGTAATCCTTTTTCCCCAAGTAAAATTTTTTAAACTAATCTTGAAATGCAACTGGCAAACCCACCACAACTTTAACAGGAGACTTTGTAAATTTGCCAAACTTTAATGCCACCAGACCACATGGAACCAGGTTTACAACAGTCAACTGAAAAGAGATGTGAAGGAATTGGGCAGGAGATTGTTTACTTGAACTTTAAGATACTGCTTCCATTAGTTTTTTCCATCGGCAAGGAAAGCATGGCTGGAATGATACAAGGTTGCTGACTCTGTGCTGTTGATTAGTCTGATGAGTGAATCAAGTAATTGTATAACCGATAAGACTTTAGACTTATCTAGTGCAACTCTTATTTTACAGATGAGGAAACTAAAGTCCAGAGAAGGGACTCGTTTGCCCTTAGTCCTTCCTCTAACTGGGGTCAGTCAGGTCTGCAGGTGTTCCCACCCTGCTGACAGCACAGAGAGAAAAGGCCCAGCATCCATGGTATTTGCATACTTGTATTTCCTTCTCTTCTGCTTTTAAGTAAAATCCAAACATCTGGGGGGAAGCTCTGGAGAAAGGGCATGTCAAAGGCAAGACTTAATACTGTAAAAATATTATTTTGATTTTGTTTTTCCATTGTTTTATGATGGTGACAATGCCCCATGGTGATACCTCTAGCTACGCAGTCACTCAAGCCAGAAGCCAAGAGCCGACGCTCCGTCGCTCCGTCACTCCGACGTCTAGATCAGCAACTCTTATACTACCCAGCTTCCCAGACGGCTCCCAGCTCGCCGCCACTCTCCGTCCTCAGGGACTGTCCTTAACACAGGCCACATGGAAGCATTCTCACTGCAAAGCCTGCAGGGCTCTTCACTTTGACCTCCCTGGCTTCCAGCGGCTTATTTCTCAGTGGAAAAGGCTGCCAGTTGTCCTCCATGTCTGCTTACCTTGTAGCAGACCATGTGACCATGTGGCTAACATCTGGCCAGTGGGCGGTAAGCAGAGGCAGGTATGGCAGGTTCTAGGGATCTCCTCAAAAGCAGGTGGTGGGCATACTTTGCCCTCTTCTTTGGCGTCCCAAGTCTGCTGTCTGGAATGTGGCTGTTGTCATCTCAGACATTAGATTAGGGCCATACACGAGAGCAGCAATATAAGAAGACACTGAGTCTTGAACGCCACGGAGCGTCTGATCTGGGTCTCTGGACTAGCATTCCTAAGTGGTGTTATTTTGGGTTACTGTCAATCAAGCCAATCCTAATACTCTACAGCAGACCACTTAAATTCCACATCTTGAAGGTAACACTCCCGAGACATAGATTTGATCATGTCCCCATACTTTAACAGCTTCTTATTGCTTATAGAATAAAGGTCAACTCCTTGATGAGCTATACAGTGCCCTTTATGATCTGACCTCAGACATCCTCTGGACCTCATTTCTCTTTATACTCCCCCTTGGTGTTTACAGCTCCAGAAATACTGAACCACATGTAGGTCACTGAACTCACTGAAACCTCCAGGCTTTTGCCCACCCTGTTTCCCCAGTGAGAAATTTTCTATTAATCTCCTTAAAACCAGTTTGGATATTTCCTTTTCTTTAATATCTTCCCCTAAAACTTCCTTCTCTGTGTGACTTTCGCCTTGTTCATATTTCTATTATTGCCCTTTTAGTATATGGTAATTCTTTGTTTATACGCATGTGTTCTTGCCTGGACTATGAATCCACTGAAGTTCTTTTTTTCTTTTCTTTTCTTTCTTTTTGATGGTTGGAGGAGGGGATATTGCTTAGGCCCTCAATAATTCTTTGTTGAACTGAACTAATTTGATTTGAACTTTGAGGGTGTTTTAGGAAAGAGATTCAGAGAACAATTAAACTAGATAAAAAGCAGTAAAGTTTCTTAAAAATCAGTTTATCTGTATATAATGGGCAATATGCTTGGGTCCCAATTATTACAAAGCACCATAGCTTGGGGAGCAAATTTGAAATTTAAAATTTATCTGGCTATTTCATATTAACTCTTCCATAAACCCAAAAGACCAGAAATTCTTCTAAAAGTATATATTTAGGTTACTGGTATTGAAGAGAAAAGAATATAGAAGAACTGGCTGTGCCTCAGAGGTAGTAGATGTGAAGCATGGGTGCACAGAAGTTAATTCATGATTATACCAAACATAAAATGTGAAGGAATAAGGTAGCAACGAAATGAAAATAAATCTGCTACCATAGCAACTAATTAGCAATTTAGTGAAATCTTCTGACTCACCTGGAATTAACAGAGAGATGTGTAAACTGGATTAAAATGGAAGACATAAATAGATTTTGATACATACTTCCTTTTAGGTTTACTAAATTTCAACTGAAAACCCAATGTATATTTGAATGATAGGCAAAGCTGTAGGACTAAAGTAAGACAGACTCCAAAGCCTGGTTCAAGATATGGATATGACAGGATCTGAGATCAGATGCTGATCTAAAAGAAGCAAAATCTAAAAGAATATGTGTGGTATAAAGGTCAAAATAGACCACATTAAACTATATTGTTTAGGGATGGATACATAGATGGTAAAATTATCAAGAGAAGCAAGGAAATTGACTGTCACAAGAACAAAGATAATGGTTCCCTCTGGACCAAAAGGTGGAGCTGAATTGGGGAGAGACGTACGTGGGTTTCTGGGATTGTGGAGATGTTTATTCCTTGATGTAGGTTGTGCTTACAGATATTTCCTTGAAATTATGTATTCAATTGGACGTAAATGTTTCATGTAGCTATGTTTGCATACTGTATTTCACAATTAAAAAGGGAGGAAAACCTTCTCCTTAAGTAAAAGTGAAACACTTCAGTAGGAAAATGGGCAAAAATTCAGAACTGATTGGTCCTTAAACAAAAGAAATATG
Source organism: Manis javanica (assembly GCF_040802235.1). Lineage (NCBI taxonomy): Eukaryota > Metazoa > Chordata > Mammalia > Pholidota > Manidae > Manis > Manis javanica. Next base: position 10,781,819 of record NC_133170.1, on the reverse strand, counting down.
CTCCACATCATTAGTAATCAGGGAAATACAAATTAAAAATATAGTGAGATACATTTAAGACCCACCAAATGTGATTAAAAAGCATGACAATATCAAGTGTTGGTGAGGCTAAGGCAGAACAGAACCTCCTATATGCTGCTGTAAACCAAATTAAAGAACAAGTGTGAGGCATTGTCTAGCAGAGCTGAGACACATATAACCTATCACCAGGAAATTACTGTTCAAGATAATGTATAAAGGTGTATGCAGCAACATCATTTATAACAGCAAAATTCTGGAAACAATACAAGTGTTGATCAGTAGAAAGAATGATGTTTCCATTTACATAACAGTCAGAAATAGAGTAACTAGAGCTTCTCATGTCTACATGAATGAATCTCATAAACATGTTAAGGAAAATGAGTCACTGGAAAAAAAATATAATGTCTTTTGTGTAAAACTAAAAAATGGATATTATATGCACACATATAAATGCACATACACATATGTAATACATACATAAGAGATACATAAGTGGCAAAATTGTAAAAAAAATGTGAGGAATTGAAAAACATAAGATTCAGGGTGTAGGTTGAGGGTGCCTATTAGGGGTTGGTATTGGGGACGGGTACGCAGATGACTTCAACACATTGTTAATGATCTATTTGTTCTATTTCTCAAGCTGGGTTTGTTCATTTGACTTACTTTTAAATTGCATATACTTTAGATATATCTTTCTTGAATATGCTAGGTATTTTATTCTACATGTTAAAAATTAAAAATCTGATTATTGTTTTGATGTTCCAGGTACCAGCCAACTTTCCAGGGATTATGAGGTTTAAAATCTTTATGGCGGTAATATCCACATGGAATAATTATGAAAAGTGCTTTCTAGTCTACAAATTAGACTAAAGAGAGTATAAATGGCAAAAAGCAATTATCTGGGATGCAGACACCTTACGTCTGCCTCCTCTGTGAGGACCAACACCGGCAGAAGTGCTGTACACTGAAGCTCAGCCCAAAGCAGCCACTACTTACTTCCCCTACCCACGTTACTAGGGTAACTGTGGGGAATGAAACCCCAGAGAGTTGTCAATTCTCCTGCCAAACAAAGCTAATGCCTTTGGAACATAAGATACAAGTTTATAAGAAAAGAAAATCAATACTTAATCATCAGTCCTCACACTCCACGCTTGGTGAAAACCAAGTTAATTCTCTTCTGAATGGTCTGTCAGCATCTTAATGCCTACAACATGATGCTACAAACTATGTTTTAGGTAATAATGTCATACTTTATTGGTTTCTTTGAATGATTTGAAACTTTGATTATTTCTAACCATGTACTTTTTATATCTAGAAATTTATTTTAATTAACTAGTAGTACCTACCAGAAAGAGGGGACATAGGGTCATATTAAATTTTAATTTACTTTAGTCTCTTCATCAATCTATCAGAAAAGTATGAAATCAGACTGATTGCAACTTGTTAAGCCTAAATTTTCTTTCTTCGGGGCATGCATCCAACTGAACATGAAAAAGCCTGCAGCTTTCTTGTGGACTGTTTTAGGAGCGTGTCCTCCTGACTTTATCCTTTCTTGTTGGCCAAGAGGAAAGGGGACATCAGAAGATAGAAGGGCAACGTAGCAGAAAGGGTACGGTGTGCCTAGAGGGAAATCATTGAGTCTGGTTCACTCCTGAGGTGCTGAGGTAGTTAGGGAGTTACGGGACTTTCTCTTCTCGGCAGTGCTGCATTTCCTTTGGGCCTGTGTGAAAGAGCACTCAGGCTTTTTCTAGGAAGTTCTTACTGGCTGACAGTCAGTATCCTAAGGCTGTATCCTAAGAAGTACCCAAAGCAAAAGACACTTTGGACCAACTGGCTCAGTGGACTTTCCTGGAGGCCAAAGCCATGCCTTTCAGCTTGTGATTTGGCATTCAGTTCCCCCCAAGCTGAGTCACTTGAGAACTGCATGCAGATGGTGAAGAGGAAAGAGAAAGAGAGAGAGAGAAAAGAAAGTGGTTGAAATAAAGAATTCAGGCTTAGTTTTCAGCATCAATTGCTCTGGTTGTTTTTTTTTTTTTTCTTCTCTTTTTCCACTTGTTCTATCTAACCTAGTCCAACAGCCCTTTTTCTGAAATTTGGACAGCACAAGTTTCTATAAATTCACACTGAGAAACATCTGGACTCTTGGCAGCAATTTGCAAGGCAGAGACCAGCACCGATGGAAATGTTCTGTATTGCTATAAAGAGTAGGAAGCAATAGTAGAGATAAATGAGTCGTAAAAAACTTCTGATAGATCTCAACAAGATGTTCCCGTTCTTAAGTCTCGCCAAAGTTCACTGTTTACCTTTTTGATGCTCTTAATTATACAACCTTTAACTTGGCGGAGCTCTAATTTAGTGTCACTTAATTTCATAAAAATATAACCAGATGTTCAATTCTTTAAATGTTCAAAATCCTATCAGGAGCATATGTTGAATATCTCGGTGGGAATGTTGCTAAATGTTCTTGAAAAATAAAGTCACCTACTTTTCAAAATCAGATTTTTAAAACTTTCTTACAAAAGCCAGTTTGACATCAGTTTATCTGATTCCTTATACTCATAATCAGCAGGGGACAAAGTTTTTGTATATTTGTTATTAAATAAATTATAGAACCAGATTCATGGATTTTTTTTCAGTTGGAATGCTCCTTAGAGATTATTTAGTCTAGTTTTTTAATTCTAAATATAGAAGGAAATATATGTTGAATGAATAAAGTAAGGAATTCCATTATAGTAGGCCCTATAGAAGATATATCATATATAAGGTAATCCCTGCCTCATGAAGTTGACATCCTGTTAAGTAAAAGGAGAAATATACACAAATAACATGAGCAAGACTATTTAAAGTACCTTAAAATGGATAAATGAAGCCCTGAAGTTTGGGAGTAGAAAAACAACTCATCTACTCATGGGAATGTTTGAGATGGGAGGAGGGAAATTTTGTTAGAAAAAACACACGATTCAGCCATTGCAAAATGGATAGAATTTCTGACAAAAGAAATTGTAAGTCAAGGAAATCTCAGATAGGAAATAGCATGGTCATGTATGAAAATTAAGAGAAAGCTGGAAAAGTGGGCTGCATGCTAGGCTAAAAAAGAGCTACACAAACAAATAACCAACTGCAATTATACTCTTGAATCATCCTCACAAACGTGTCCAGGTTAAATAGCAGCTAGCAGAGAATCTGCTGCCTTTTGAAAGTTCCTGTCCCAGTTTTGTTTAGTTCTATTTTTTCTTTATATTGAGATTAAATTGTTTATCTTATAGCTTCTGCTTAATTGGCTGAAGTCTGCCTCTTATGGAGCAAAAGAAGCCCTTTCCCAAAAGGCAGCTATTCAACCATCAAAGTCAGCTCTGTGTGTGTGTGTGTGTGTGTGTGTGTGTGTGTGTGTGTGTGTGTGTGTGTGTGTGTGTGCGTGTGTGTGTACATATAATGGAGGTTCTTATGGCCAAAATATCTCCATTTCTTCAACCACCTATTATAGGACGTGGTCATGGATCTTTCCCCATCCTGGTCATTGTGCTCTGAACTCTGTGTTTCCCACACCCCCATTTAGGTGAAACACCTCCAGAGGACACAATCTGATCACATTAATATGCAGCAGAGCGGTCTGCTACCCCCCTTACTGTTCTAGACATCACAGAGTAGCTGATGCCATCTAAGGCTTCCTTTATTTTTGTATGTACTTTAGAAGGCAATGAAGGCCATTGAGGTTTCTGGGCACAGGCTTACAGTGGGCAGTGGCTAGGATGGATTAAGGAAAGAAGGGAACAAAGGCAGGAAGATTATTAGAAAACTAGATAATTGTCCAGGAAAAAGGCAATGTGAGGCTGAATTAAAGAGGTGACAGTGCAAATGTGACTGCGGGAAGGGCTACAGACAGGGCTTGGCATCTCGTTAGATGGGTGGAGGGAGAAGCTGCAGACATTTTCAAGGCTTTTAATTCGGACTGAGGAAACAGGGGTCTCATTAATCAGCTCCAAGGAGGAAGTCTCAAGGCACAGTTGGCTACAGGGGAAGATGATGAGTTTGGCTTTGGACATGAGAAGTTTGAGGTAGCAGCAGAGGCTAAGACTGAAGGAAAATTGGGAATCCATTTTCCCTTAATGGTCACAAACTGGGAATGGGTAAGATCCGCAAAGTAATGTCTTTAAAGAGAGAAAAGAACCTTGAGCAACAGCTTTTAGGGTTTTTAGGCTCTGCAGGAGTCAGAAGAAGCAGAGAAGGAGAGTGAAGAGAACCCCTGGGAGGGCAGGGATATCAGGGAAGGATTACGTGATGCCAGGGAAGTCAAGGAGAATGGAAACCAAGGCAAGTTATTGTATTTGGTGATAGCATGCATATCATTTAGGGCAATTTTAGTGGGGTATCAGGGACAGAATTACCTAAGTGTTAGGATATGAGTAGGTCATGGGAAAGGGGAGACGACAAAGACACCTGAGTTGAGAAACATCGTCAATCTAGTTAAGGAGAAGAAAACAAAATCAAAGGAAGCTGGTTGTTTTGAGGGTGGGTGGGGACGGTTTTGTTTTGCATAGGACAGGGAGAAACCTGAGCAAAGGTGGCGAAAGGAGACAATGAAGGGGAAGGACTGAGAGGAAGGAAATATGTATGTTCTGGAACCCTCTACATTCTGGACTAGGCAGGTGAGTTAAGATAGTTAAATATAATCCCACCCATAGTTGTACTCAAACATAATGAGTTAGCTCTAGCATTCAAGGGTTCCACTGAAGAACATTTACACAATATTACCTTAAAGGACAAAAGTTTTATGGAAAAACTCCCAAAACATGATTAAGTAAAAAAGAACTGACTTTCCTTCTTGTCTCTATCTGTGTCTCTGTCAGTCTCTGTCTCTGTGCTGTCTATCTGTCTCTCCGTCTCACACACACACACACACACACACACACACACACACACACACACACACAGTCCTGAGCACTTCCAAAATATTTCTTTGACTTTACTTTTCCAGGCAAATGGTTTGATGAGCCAAGTTCACTACACACGGATCATGAAATTATTTCACACTGGCAGGTAAGTTAAGTAAAACACATGCATTTTCAGTGCTGAATCCTGAGCCTGGGTCCTGAGAGAGCAAGAGCTTAGCATTTAAAAATCAGATTAGAATAGGACTCATTTTATGCCAATCTGATTTCTTATTTAAATGGTACTTTATTAATTTGGATTTCTTTTGTTCACCATTTGGCCTCCCTTGACTATGTGTGGCAGAATTAAAGAGTAAACATCTATCAGTCAAAGGTAATTTTCCTTGAAACAGCAAAGCCTCAGGTCAGGGATAGAAAGTGCTTATTAAGCTTGTCTTACTGTTTTAGCCTTTAACATAATTGTACCTATTCAAAGGTTTTTGTGTGTGGTCAGTGAGGTAGAGCTTTTATTTATACAGCTAGCTGCAGAAATAAGAAAATACTGTGGCATTTGATAGAGACGTAGAAACATTAGAAATTTTCAGAGAAACTCAAATGTTTTTTGTTAAAACAAATGAATAAACTGCCTGAAAAAGTATTTTATTCCTTATAATTAACCATGTCTATCTCAGGTCTCTGAAGTCCCTGACACACACACTCACACACCACACACTTTGTCAGTAATCTTGAACAACTAGAGTTCCCGGAACAGACTGTGTGTTTCACACTTTTGGCCTTTGGGCAGTTTCTGCTCTTTGTCTTTAATGCTTACTAGCTGGTATCTGCCTGGCGAAATCCTACTGCTATTCAAGACTTAGCTCAAGCCATTCCATGTCTGGGAAACCGTTGCTGAGTCTCTCTGGTAAAATAAACTCTAATCAGACCTTATACATTCCTCCACTGTTGTCTGCTTGCTGTACACCCAGTACCTTGGCTGTTGACTAACACACAGAAATTCTATAATGTTCATCGGCTGAATTAATGAAGCACTGACAAACCTATCTGGATGCAAGAAAATGCAAAGGGCCCCTAGGGCTTGGAGGGACTTTTTATTTTAAAATATGTAGTTCCCTAAATATGCAATTTAAAAGACATCATGTGTGTTTGGCTGAATAATGGCCCCCAAAGATATCCAGTCCTAATTCCTGGAACCTGTGAATGTTGATTTATATGGCAAAAGGGACTCTGCAGATGTGGTTAAACTAAGGATCTATAATCTATAGAAGTGGTTGATGTATGAGGGAGGCGTTGAGTGAGAAGTGGGCAAGGGTAGGCTTCTAAATGAAGCTGAGATTTTAAGAGGACTCAAAAAGAAGGAAGCTGAAAAGCAGAGGGAGACTGAGCAGAGAGACAGAAGGAAAAACCAGTATTGTTTTTTGGTATTGTGACAAAGGAAGAGCATGTTTAACAGAAAGGAGGAAATGGCTTTCAAAGTCAAGTGCTGCCAGAGGACTAAAATAAAAAAGACAGGGTCTACAAATGTGTCCATTGGGATTATTGAGGAAAGCCATGAGCGGCCAGTGGTGGTAAGGACGCCGACCAGTACCAGTGGAGGACGCCTTCTCCCTGGCTTTGATTGTTCAGCTCCTTAAGCACTTCCCTGGTTCTTCTCCTGCCTCATCAATTCCCTTCTTTGGCTCCATTCCTGACTTCCCTTGCTCTTCCCGCTTCCAGCCCTGATGCTTCCTGCAGCTCAGTCCTTGCTATTATCTGCTCTGCACAGATGCATTCCCTTGATAAGCACATTTCATCCCAAATCCTCAGTTATTGAGTGTCTCTCTGGGTGACACCTGTAATGCTGACCTCCTGGACATCTAATTGCTCTTCGGTGCTTTTCCAACAGCCTTCAGAGAGGTCAGCCATGAACTGGACCCAAGACTAGAGTTTATCTCCACGATCCTATCAGGTGCGGTCAACTTGGTGGCCATTCTCTTTTGGGTGTTTTCCTTCTGGAATTGATTTTCAGAAGCCCAGAAGAGATGCCAGAGGTTAACTGCAGTAGAAGAGACAGTTGTACTTTGCAAGCACAGTCTAGCCCCTTGGGAGACAGGATCAGAATTCAATGTATGCTCAGTAATAGGAAAAGTGGGCTATGTTAGTTTACTAGAGCTGCCACAACAAAGTACCACATGTGGATGGCTTCAACAGTAGAAATTAATTTTCTTATAATTCTACATGTTAGAAATCTGGGATCACAGTGCTGACAGCATCGGCCTCTTCTGAGGCCTCCATGCTTCACTTGTAGATGGCTGCCTTCTGTCTGCATGGTTTACCTTCTGTTTCTCTGTATCCTAACCTCTTTGGTAAGGACACCACTCATATAGGGTTAGGGCCTGTCTCAGTGACCTCATGTTACCTTATTTACATCCTGCAAGGCCCTTTTCCTAAATACAATTACATTCTGAGTTACAGGGGGTTAGGACTTCAACACAGAAACAGTTCATCCCATAACAGTGGCCAAAGAGAGAATGAAACTCAGTTAAAATAGAGAAACTTAGGAAGCAAAACAAAGTCCGTCTTTGCCAGATGAGGATGGCACTGGGTATGTGCAAATTGGGCAGGAAAATTTCCTGAGGTCACTGTGAATAGTGTGCAGACCAGGAGTGAATGATGTAATTCAGTAAAGCACAGAGGTACAATTCCTGCATATGTGAGTAGAAGAACCCTCCCTGGTAGAACTTGTGAGGTAACCAGCAGTTTTGCAGTGTCAGTAATAAAACACCCTTTCTTGTCCTGCACTCTAAATCAGAGGGCTATGAAGATTTTGGGTGCCATTCAGAGGAGAACCACATAGAACCATACATTTTTAGTCAGAAGAAAGTAAAGAGATAACATTCCTCAGCCCAGGAATGAGGAGGCTGAGGAGAGGTTTATTAATGCTCTTTAACTTGAAAACGGCCACTTGGGAGATAGTGATCAATAGTTCTCCTATCCATTAATGAGAAGGGAAGGAAAGAAATTTAGATTTGTCATAAATTATTTCTCAGTGCTAGTGAGGTAGGTGCCTTTGGGAAGTATTTCTTACAGTGTGAGCAGCTGAAAACTGGAATGGTTTACTAACTTTGAAAATAAGGTTGTCTTTTTTTTTCAGGTGTTTGTAGCATAGTTCTGCCTAAACTTATGAGCATGTGGAATACAATCATTCATTTACTTATTCAGCAAGGTTCTATTACATGATAACGATAACATCTACGAGCAAAGTAGATAAAGCAGGATAGAAAAATATAGAGCATGAATGATGGACAGTGATTGCAGTGGGGAGGAGACCTGATGATACGGGTGAATGTTGAAACTACAATGTTGCTCATGTGAAACCTTCATAAGATTGTATATCAATGATACCTTAATCTTAAAAAAAAAAGAATATAGAGCAACATGACTGATATTATTTTAGACAGTGTGGCTAAAGAAAAGGTACTTCAGGGAAGGAATATTTAAGGAAAGACTTGGATGAATCAGTAATAATAGCCAAGGTTTACTGAGCACCTCCCATGTGCCAGACATTGTGCTAAACTCTGTATCATTGAATCCTTATGATAATTTGTTTTACAAAAGAGGAAACTGAGGCTCAGGGAAGTTAAATAACCTTCCCAGTAACTTGCACAACTGGGAAGCCTCACAAGCTCTGGCTGAATCTTGCTTTTTTCCTAGCTGCCATTAATATTTGTATTAACTTTAATATTAACATTAATGTTAATGGCTGAACAATGTCCCCCATGTTAACGTTAACATTAATGTTAACATTAAAATTGAGGCCCTGTTGGGTGTAAGGTTTTTCTTCATTCTTTATTTAGTTTTAGTGAGTAATACCTAAGTGATAGGGGAATTTTACAGAACTCCACTGCCCCTGCACAATGTTGAGAACCATCTGCTTCTTAGTCCCAAGGCACCACCAAGAAGAGGTCAAGGCCAGAAGATAAGTGTCTCCATGGACAAGAACGGGTGAGACCTTCTGGGCCAGTGGAGGGGGCGACCACTACCAGGAGGGTGGGCCATTCATGTGTGGTGACAGAGGACGGCAGAGTGTACTGCATGGATGCAGGTGACAGGTGGAGGCAGTGACAGGGGCTGTAGAAGTTCTCTTCTGGTGGCTTCTAAGTTTCTCGGAGAGTTAGAATGGGGGAGAATGATTTTTAAAATTCAGCAAAATAAGGACTGATGTTTATTTCCATAGAGATAAATAATCTTCCTTAGTGCAAAATGCTTTACTACTCAGCAGACAATTATCATGAGGGGGAGACAGACAAGAAAAACATCAGAATGCCAAGTGATAAACAGATAAATAATACTAGTCTCAGTGGAGGGTGTGTGAGGCCAGGGAAGGGAGTGATTTACTTTTCCTGAGTGACTCAAAGCAAGTTTTACAGAATAGGTAAAATTTGAAGCAGCCCTGGAAGGATAAAATGGTAATGAACAGGCTTTGCTCTCTGCATTTAATATTAACAATGGTCCTATGAGAGGTAGATATTATTCTTGTGCCCATTTTACAGGTGAAGGGATTGACACATGCTCACACAATGAGTGTGTGCACCACTCACACCAGTTTACCTAATTGGACTCCAGATTCTACTCTCAATCATTTCCCCAACTTTAACTTTTTCAGATGAATATCATCATGATGTAAAAACTGCCTTCATACCTTCCTATATTTGTCCCCCTGTGGTGGCTGGTGTGCCAGATGATTGCAGGATTTTACTTGAGATGGACAGTTTGACTGATCTCAACCAAGCCTACTGATTAGGATTACCAGGGAAGCGTTTAGAAAATTCTAGGTCTCAGGATGAACCCTCAGGGATTCTGATTTAATTGACCTTGATTGGAGCTCAGGCATCAGTGTTTTTAGAATCACTCCCCAGGTGATTCAGATGTGTAGCTGGTGCTGAGAATCACTGACTTAAAGGGAAGAGCAGAACTCTGAGGGGAAGATAAAAGAATTTGTTACTTATAATCCCATTAGTGATACTTGCAATACCATTGCTTTGGGTTAATAATTTTCTCCCTTAAAATGGAAATGCTCTTTGGGGTTGGAGCAACATGTTAAGTCTCTAGAAAATCCTAATGGGAGTGATTTTATCAACCCTCCTATCTCCATGTGATGAGACCCTCCAGAGGAGCTGGCAGTAGAGCACCTAAGCCTCAAAAGGAAGGGTGCATTAATATTAGGAGAAGCCAAGGTTGAATCCGAAATCAAAAAATTTTCTCTGTTCTTATTAAAATCATTTGACATCCATGTGAATATTTATCAATGTAATTTAATAACTGACACCAAGACCACACCAACTGCTAAAACGATCTAGTGATAATCCTAAATTTCAAGATCATACTTTGGCTAGTAAAGTACAAAGATGGCTAGGCTAGAAGCTTTGTGAAGGCAGGCATTTCATCTTACTATATTCATCATTTAGCATAGCATAACAAAACCTAGTAGCTATTCATTAAACATTTGTCCAGTGGGTGAAATTCACCACTTATCTATATCACTATGAAGTGATTTGCTCCAGAAGAAGAAACAGGTTTGGTGATTGATTCATAGTCTTTGCCATACCACTATAAGAAGATTCTTTAATTTGCTTCAATTTATTTATCCATTTCCCTATTGTAGGGAAAAATGAAAGTTCCTATGGCCAGGATCCTCATCTGACCCTAAACTACTTGGTGATGTAATAGGCCTACTACAAGGCTAATGCTTCCACACCCATTGGCAATGGGCCATTACTATGGGTGCTACTATGTAAAGAGCTCTGCCCAGCGCTCTGCCCAGAGGCAGAGACGGAGGCTGGCTTGCTGTATGCAGACTTCCCCAGAGGCAGATGTGATTCCAGCTCAACCTACCACCATGAGAATAAAGCTTGGTATACACCCTTTCAGCCCTGACATTCCATTGTGGTTATTTAGTCTCACCAAATCCGGAGGGAACTTGCCCACGGGATCATCCCCTCAGGCGAGACAATTGGTGTAGTTGGCAGGATTCACTGCAGACTGAAAAAAATGGAATGAGCTGCTCTCAGGCAAAGGGCACTTCAGCAGGCTGCCCCTGTGGATGGGGAGACACTAGGGTATCCCCCAAAGGGCATGTGGTCTAAGGTGCCTTGCCTCTTAGAGGACTGGGCCCTGCCCCAGGACTTGGGGGAGGTGGAGGTGATGCCTGAAGCCATAGAGGAGGTTTTCAGAAAATTAGGAAATTTCTTAAATTAGCTTCTCGTGAGGTGGTGGGAACCATGGGTTGGCTATTTCTCACAGTATTAAGAAGGGCCATAAAGGAGAGGGACAAACTTTTGTGAGGAGCACGAGAAGAGGCAGCACAAGAACACAGGCTGCGAGGTGCTGTGGAGAAAGTGAAAGACTTGTTGATGACAGAGACGGCATCTCTGCGAGGTGCTGTGGAGATGGCAAAGGCCGTGAAGGAGAAGGATGTGCCCCGTGAGAAGCATCAGAAGAGGCAGCATGAGACCATTAGCTGAGAGGTACTATGGAGGAGGTCAAAGATTCTTTGCAGAAGGAGACAACAGTGCTACAAGGCGCTGTGGAAGAGGCAGAGGCCATGGAGGAGAAGGATGCACTCCTGCAGGAAGTATAAGAAGAACGCCAGCGGTGAGGTGTGGAGGTGAAGGTAAGAGAACTGTTGAAGACTGAGACAGTGCTGCGGTGAGGCGCTGTGGAAAAGGTAAAGGACGGAGCAGAGGAGGCACTCTGCAGAAGGAGAGAGCTGCTATCCCCCTGGAAATGATGGTGCCGGAGGCACCAACTCCTTTTCTACTGAAATCCCACCCAGTTGCAGTCAAGAAAATAAAAAAACAGCAACTGCGTGTTTGTCTGGGAGAGGTGCAGCTCCTCCATGGAGCCCTCCATGTGCCACCCTATACATAGGCTGAGCTGGTGGATTTGGGGGTCCTGATTTCAGCAAAATCCCTTAGAGTTGGTATCAGTTTGGCTCCCGCACCTTTTGGGATATAGAGGTGGATGGGATCATTCTGTCTGGATCAGAGATGAGAAAACTGGCTTCCGTGACAGTTCACCCTGCCTTGTGGCAGAGAATGCAAAATGTACATCAGACCCCAGAGAATCATTCCCTCCTCGATTGGCTTATGGCCACCCTTCATTCTATATGACCCAATCAGGTGATTACCATCTTCCCCCACTAAATAGCAGACATATGCCAAACTGCAACAAGTGATAGGGGAGTTAGGCATGACAAATGCCATTTATAGCCCAGTGAATTATGGACTGGATTTACTGCAGGGATGAGGAATGTGGTGTTGCAAATGGCTCCCCCATCCCTCTTTGGGCCCCTGGCCATTCTTGCCCTTCACTTAGGGCAGCCCATAAGTGAGGTTACCTGTATGGTAGCCGATTTGGGAGAGGCTGAAGCAGTACAAGTATGGAAGGGAGTACAGTCTGCTACTCAGAGGAAGAGTTAAAGGACCCCATGAAGGTAGCAAGGATCCATATGTGGGTTGATTTGATAAAGGCAGGAGCAGACAGAGAAATAGGATAGAAATTCAAATAAAATATTACTGGAGCTGTGGCAGCAAATGAAGCCAGAGCAGCGGTTTTAGCAGTCAGCTAAAGCAAGGACCAAGAAATGGAAGCTAGAGACAAAGCCACAAGTCTGGCCCATGTGTCTGCAGGACTTCCTGCTGGAAAGTAAGCTGACCCCACCTGGACCTTCACAGGAAGATGTTTGGGTGATAACGGTTTGACTGAGGGGAGGATCAAGGCACTGGCCTTGGGGGTCTGGCTGGGGTCCACAGACCACATGTTGAAATGTCAATTCATTGGTTCCCAGTGAATGCACATGCCCTGGTTCTGGTAGACACAGGAGCTGAGTGTTCACTGATTCATGGCAACCCTGAGTGGTTTCCCAGGACCCCTGCTGTTAAAGATGGATATGGGAATAAAGCTATGAGAGTGAAACAAGGCCGAATCCTATTGGATATAGGTTGTCTACCCCCAAAGAAATATGCTGTGTGTATCTTTTCCATCCCCAAGTATATTTTGGAGATAGATATCCTTCAGGGCCTGTGGTTGCAGATCATTGCAAGTGAGTCCAGACTGAGGATATGTGTGGTGAAGGCAGTTCTAAGGGGACACACTAAGCACCTGCCTGTAGCTTTGCCTATGCTTCGGCAGGTGACTAATACCATGCAATAAAAATTGCCTAGAGGGCATAAAGAAATTGGAGAAACCCTCCAGGAACTGGAGAAGGGGTGTATTATAAAGCCCATCCATAGTTCTTTCAATTCTCCAGTGTGGCCAGTGAAAAAGCCAGATGGCTCCTGTTGTATGACTGTGGATTACAGAGAACTAAATAAAGTCACAGCCCCTCTGCATGCTGCCATCCCCTCTATTGCAGGCTTTATGGACACCCTTAGGCATGACTAGGGACATGTTGTAATGTTGTAGATCTTTCTAATGCCTTCTTTCCCATTGACATAGAACAAGAAAGTCAGGGATAGTTTGTCTTCATGAGGGAGGGATGGCAATGGACTTTCACTGTCCTTCCACAGGGATACCTCCACAGTCCCACCATCTGTCACAGATTTGTAGCCCATATATTGATGATATCATGCTTACATCTGATTCTCTTTCAGATCTAGTGGATGCAGCACCTAGACTGCTGCAACAACTATAGGAGAAAGGATGGGCTGCGAGCAGCACCAAGGGTAACAGACCTGGTTTGTTAATCAAATTCCTGGAGGTTGTCTGGTGTGGTAAGACTAGAGTCATCCCAGAAGCAGTCATGGATAAAGTCCAGCAGACCCTTCGTGTCCCTACAACTGTGGCATTATTACAAGGGATTTTGGGTCTTTTAGGCTACTGGAGAGTGTTTATCCTGCTCTTCACACATATTCTGAAGGCCTTATACCATTTGGTATGAAAGAGTGTCAGGTGGGACTGGGATGAAACATGTGCATCTGCTTTTACTGTTGCAAAATGGCAGTCAAGGTCATGCAGGCCTTGAGTGTGATAGACCCATCAAGGCCTGTGAGCTGGATGTCCATGTGACTGAAGACCATTATGGCTGGGGTCTCTGGCCACGCCTTGAACAAACTCCCCAACCTATTGGATTCTGGTCACAGCTCTGGAAAGGAGCAGAGGTATGGTATACCTTCACAGAGAAACAATTGGCTGCAGTGTACCACACCTTGCTGGCTATGGCCCATCACCAGAACAGCCCCCAAAAAGGTAATAACTACCTATTCCATCACAGGTGGGTATGAGACTGGACCCAAAAGCTGTGGAGTGGCGTGGCATGGATGTCTACACTGGCCAAGTGGGGTGCATACCTACAGCAGTGTAGCACCCTTTCTACTAGCCCCTTGAGTGAATAACTCCAATGCTTATTGGGGGTCAGTGTTATATACCAGTGAAAGGCAGGTAAAATTTGCTTTAGAGTCATTAGTAGCAGAGAGTCCTTATCAGGAGGGAAGAGCCCCTATACCCGAATATGCATGGTACACAGAAATAGCTCCAGCAGTGGGCAGCCCCCAAAATGAAGGGCTGAAGCTTTCTATCCTAAGATAGACAATATGGATGGAAGATGGTGAAGGGAAGACCAGCCAATGGACAGAACTGTGGACAGTATGGCTTGTGATCACACAGGAGCCCTCCCCACTAGTTGTCTGTACTGACATCTATTGAGGCTTGACTCTGTAGCTACAGACCTGGTACCATGCCAACTGGATGGTTGGTCACTGACCCCTTTGAGGGCAAGAGTTGTGGCAAGACTTATGGGACTCTGGTCAGACTAAAAAAATTACAGTATACCATGTGACAGTCCATTTGCTGCTGGCATCCCCAGGAAACAATGAGCAGATGAATTGGCCCAGGTATGATGGCTAGAAGGAAAGCCTGCCTCTGATGTGGCCCAATGGTTACATTGTTTGTTGCATGCAGGGCAGAAGACAATGTTGGCTGTAGTCCATTGCAGGGTGGGGACTGCCTCTGACCTTTAAAGAAGTGAGCAGAGCACTGTGTGCTCTAAAAGGGACTTACACCAAGTCCCACAGTAACATGGGACAATAGCTAAGGGGCCAATGCCCCTTGTCAGGTGGCAGATAGACTATATTGGGTCTCTGCCAATGTCAGAGGGGTATAGATACGTCATGACTCAAGTGGATACAGCTACGCGACTTCTGGTTGCTTTTCCTGCATATTGCACAGACCAGCAAATGACCAAAAGAGGCCTAGTGCATCTCTTTGCAGACTATTGCTTACTGCAGGTAATTGAGAGCGATCAAGGCACCCATTTTATTGGACATGAACTACAAGAATACGTGCAACAATTAGGGATAAAGTGGAAGTTTCATGTATCACATAAGCCTACCGGGGCAGGCTGCTAGAGAGGTATAATGGTTTGTTAAAACTGACCTGAAGTCAGACACCAGTAGTCTATGGGGATGGTCAGTCCACTTAAGGATAGTGTTTGAATGAGAAGCCCCGAAAAGGGTCATTGAATCTGTAGGCACGCTAACACACATTGCTGCCTCCCCTGTACAACTGTAAGTACAAACCAAGAAGGAATAATTAAAGCCAGGGTTTGGCCACCAGAATAATATCTTGCTACCAGCACAAACTGCAATAAACCCCAGAGACTCCATTCAGTGAACATAGCCTTGGACATTTCAACACATAGACCAGTGATGGTTGGCTCTCCTGACACGTTGGGGCAAGGCCTGGAGACTGGCCTCCTATGTATTCCTGGAGTAATGGCAGAGTGGTCCCCAAAGATCATGGTAATGTACCCTAAACAGCTGGAAGGTAAGAGCATCCTGCTGGGGAGTTTTCTTTTATCTTTATGGCCAGTGCACGCACCTCCGGTAGCACTATACACAGACCCCTCAGTAACCCCTACAGGGAGAGGGTTAAAGGAATCATGTATTAGACCTGGATGGAACCCTCTTCTTACTTTGGTCCCATCACAGGACCACTCTCTTGCATACATCCTACCTGATGGAAGAGATTTGCCTATGTCAGCATCATTAAAATGTGTTTAATTGCCCTTAATTTCCTCTAGTATCTTTGTGGATTGGGGCAAACACCCTAGAAAAAACTGCTCCTTACTGGGTGTGCACAGAACTCCCTATCAGTATGACTATTGGCCTCCTGTGGAAAGTGCGAATCAGGAACTGGGACTGGTTTGCATACAGCTAGAAACACCACTTCATGGCAATTGATTTCCTCAGGCTTGAGGATTACTATGATTATCACAATTTTTGTTATTACAAGGTTCCACCTTTTTTGTGCAGGGACCATTACAGAAGATTGATTTCTTCCATGGTAAGTGTGAGTGATGAACTCATCTGAGTAGAACTGGTTTGAATACAGCTGGAATGACCACTTGGTGGCAACTGATCTCCTCAGGCTTGAGGATTATTATAATTTTTGTTGTTAACTATATGTTGTTATCCTCTGTTGCTGTTGTGGAATCTGGTTACAATGCTGCAGCTTTCTTGCACAGGGACTCTCGCGGTAGATTGAGGGTGTGTAGATTGTGAGGCAAGAATCCTGGAGGGGTGGAGTGTGGGGGAAATGAAAGTTCCTATGGCCAGGATCTTCACCTGACCCTAAATTACTTGTAGATGTAACTGGCCTACTGCTAGGCTAACACTTACACACCCACTGGCAATGAGCTGTTACTGTTGGTGTTACTATATAAAGAGCTCTGCCCAGTGATCTGCCTGGAGGCAGAGATGGAAACAGGCATTCAGACTGCCCCAGAGGCAAACATGATTCCAGCACTCAGCCTGCCACTGTGAGAATAAAGCTTGATATAAACCCTTTTCCCCCCAGTGATTCATTGTTGCTATTTGGTCTCACTGAATCCAGAGTGAACTTGTCTGGGGGCATTTCCCCCTCAGGTGAGACTCATATTCAGTGACATTTAGATTGTTCCCAGTTTCTTTCTATTAAAAACAATACTGTAAGGAACACCTTTGATGTGCTTGCCTGTGCATTTATACAGCAGTTTCTCTAGAATAGATACACAGAAGTAGAAATGCTGGGTTGGTGGCATGTGCTCTTCAACCTTTTATACATTGTTAACTAGCTTTCTAACTTTATACTCCAAATAATACACAACATGCAAAAAAATATAGGAAAAGATCAGTTTGACTTAAAATATAAAAATTCTAAATGACAAAATGTACAATAAATAAGCTTAAACACAGTGTAGTTCTTCTCACTTCTTTCTAGTGCAAGTAAAATATATAATAAACTCAGGGTTCTAAATTTGCCTTTTGTAATCAGCTCATAAAATGGTTGAAACACAACCCCACCCCCTACCCACTTTGCGTCTGCCTCTGCCCCAAGAAATAGTTTAGAATATTCACACTTCCGTTTAGAATATTCACATCTCCAGATGGTTCTTCAGGGCAGCTTGGCTGCTGGGAGTCAGGCCGAGATCCAGGAAAGAATGATCTGAGACTGCAGGTGCTCATTCTGCCATTTTTCCAAAGTGAACTCCCAGCCTTCAGCGGGCGGGGCAGCACACCGGGCAGCCTGGAGCCCCTCCCTGGCACGGCTGCCTCCCCCCACCCTGCTCATCCCCAAGGACAGACTAGTTTTGGGAAAATGAACCGTCAAGCTGGCCTGGGCATAACTAATGCAAGAGAATTCTCACAAAGGCTGATCATAGGTTTGCTCCTTTTTTGAAACATTTGTTGTCAGATTTTTGTCCTACATGTAAATTCTGGCTGTAATCAAATAATTCGGAGTTAGAATAGAAGTGTCTAACCCTTGTCAGGGAACCCTTTGAACTCTGTATCTCCAAAAGCTTTAGCTTTATAAATATTCAAGAGATGAGAAATACATGCATAGCTGACCATGTGTATTCTATGATTCTGGCTCCCCTTGAACGCTGCTTGAAATTCAGGCATACTACACTGAGAAAAGGAAAATAAAGTCTAGCTATTGCTGTAGTTCAGTTATGATAGAGCTGATCTTCCCGAGGAAACCATATGCTCCCAGACAGATGATTGTATTTTAGAAGGATTTTCCATACAACATTTTTAAGGACATTTCAGGGGGAAAAATAAAAGGCTTTAATTATATTAATGGGAACGTCATCATCCTTTCAGTCTAATTCCATTTAAGTCTATGTTCTCAATTCTAACTTTACATTTAGCAATATCAGTTTTATGGATCTGTCTTGTTTTTGTTATTTCTGTGAAGGAAAGGAGCAGTGGTGATAAAATGTACCTTTTCAATGTAAATGCTCCTTTTTCTTCAACCAGACACAAGTAAAATGTACTAGATTTTCCTGCCACAGTAAAACAATCCCTCTGCTACAACTGCGTGACCTGCGTCCGTCTGTGCTCCGCGTACATACGAGTCTCTCACAGAGCAAGTCTCCCAGCTTAACTCCCTGTGCGCCTGTCTCTGAACCGACTTGCTCTCCTTGTGGCGAACATAAAGGTACCAAAGTCAGCACGGCAGCCTCGGGCACCAGGTCACCTTGCTCCTCTCACAAAACCTCCTGTGGGTTGTATTCATTTCTAAAGCCATTACTGTTTGACTTCCATGTCTTCATTTGCTTTAATAATCGTCAACATTTACTGACTTCCTGCTGTATGTCAAGTGCTCTACGCGTACTGTGCTATGTAATTCTCACCAACACTGTGCCATAGACTTTATGGACGGAGAGAAACCAGAACTTCCCAGGCTTATGTAACTTTTTCACGGGAGTCGGGCAAGTGGCAGGGAGGAGAGGTGAGCCTGGGTGAGCCGACCCCAGAGACTGGGACTCTAACCCCTGGGTGGACTCCCTGTCCGCGCCCTCCATCTCTCTTCAGTGCCAGCGCCTGACCTGCGCAAGAGCAGGTTTCTTGTGGTTTGTTCACTGAAGCATCCCAAGGGCCCAGAACAGTGCCTGACATTTTGTTAACACAACAAATATTCCTTGAAGAAATAACTGCAGTTTTTTTCTTTCACTGATTCATTCATTTGTTCATTAAACAAATGTTGATGGAGCCCATAAAACCAGGCCTTCTTCTATATACTTGAGATACGAGAATGCACAAAGTGTCTCCCCTCAAGAGGACTGTATTCCTGAGGGAGGAGAGAGACTTACAAACATTTAACATACATCAGGTAATGAGTCTTGTGAAGGAAGAACAGCAGAGCAGAAGGGCCGGAAAATGACGTGGGTGTGCTATTTTAGCTAGGGAGGTTGTGGAAGGTTTGCTTAAAATGGGGAGATTTGGGCAGATACCTGATGAAGGGAAGGAAATGGGTCATTTGGCTATGTAGGGGGAGTAGGTCCAAACAGAAGAAAAAGCAGGTGCAAAGGCCGTGAGGTGGGGTGCACTGGGCGTATTCCAGGAATGCAGGGGCTGAGCTGGTGTAGATGGCTCATAGTGAACAAGGTGGAGGGTAGGAAGAGAGATGTTCAGAGAAGTGGGCGGAAGGAAAGAACTGGGCCTTACAGGCCATGAAGAGGACTTCAGCTTGCACACGGACTGAGACAGGAAACTCACAGAGAGATCTGAAGAGAACTGATGTGATTTGCTTCCACAGTGAAAAGGCCCCCCTATGGGGAGAATCGTAGGAGAACATGGAAGCAGGTAGACCAGTCTGGGCTGGAGTTCATGGTAGCTTGGACCAAGGTAGTGGCAATGGGGGTGATGAGAAATAAATTTCCAAATGTCTTCCAAAGGTGGTATGATTTGCTGATTGGGTGAAAGTGGGGTATGAAAGAATGAGAGGAACAGACCCACAGTTTTCGGCATTTGACACGGGGCTTTACTGAGTTGGGGAAGGCTGAGGGAAGAGTGGGCTTGGAGAGGACTTGGGATTTTGGGTTTTGAATATTTTTCTCACCATTTTGTACTGCCTTGTATGGTGAGAATACTCAATCATGATTGTGTAAGACAGCAACTCAGGGACCTGGAAATCCAAATACCCTTGGGGCATATCAAGCAGGTAACCTAACCGTGTGACATGGCCACGAGTCAAACAACAACCAAGCAGTGGTGAGGCCAGTGAGCTAGAGTTCATGCATGACCCACAGGCACTGACATAAAATAAAAATCTGTGCTGGCCAGTAAGGCCCTTGACCTCAAGTTGGTGGCCCCTGCAAAACTGTATCAGTATCACTGGCTTTTGTCCACATCATTCTTAGTTAATACTTATATGTACCTTCTGTTAAACTGGGCATGTAGCTGAGTTTTGTAGAACAGGAACTTCATGTCCGGCCTTCATTCACCATCATGTTACTCTTAAAGCAAATATTTCTGAGGCCCTCACTGTGTGCCATGCACAGTTCTAGAAAAGATGTGACAGCAAATGCACAGAACCAAATAACATTTCAGATCATGTCAGTGACCTCGCACAGAGATGACCCCCGATAATCTCAACTATGAAAACAAACCATCAACATCAACATAAACACACTGAAAGGATTCTGAATAGCAGTTTGAATAGATGTGTGAAGTTCGATGCTCATGTATTAAAGTTTACATGCTTAATTCATAAGACATTTTTTTCAGGACCCCTATCTTATTTTATACATAATTTTAACAAACCTGAACTTCTGTTTTTGTAGCCCAAAACAGAAACATCAGAAATAAGTTGGCAGAACAGGAGGTGGGGAGAGTACTAATGGAGGTGGGTACACTGAGAAAGGTCAGATATAATGAGAAATACCATCATCCTGCTAAAAGAAAAAAAAAATAGGCAAAAATGTTTTTAATGTAGAAGCCTAGGGAGACTTCATATTTCCTGTATGGACAAGAAGTCTATCAGAGCTTAATAAACTTGAAGGCTTCACTGTTTTAAAGCACAGTACAGTCAGGATGGGCATCTGGTAAGGTTTACATTAAACTCATAAAATCTACTTTAAAAGGTCAGGAAACATGCAATCCATTTAAAAGGTTTTCCTGGCAATGATGAAAGTACACATTTTGAAGGATTTGTTGGTTACACCCTGAGGCTATCTGGATTTTCAGAAGACCTCATTCTCTAGTAACATTAGGTATCTGTTCTATCCTGCACTCTGGACTATGTGCCACATACACGGCCACATATCTGGTCGACAGACACAAAAAACACACCTCGGACACACTTTCTTATTTGCAGCAACTGCCTCAGACCCACTCACATCACTCACCCTCTTCTCCCTCCCGTTTCCATTTCCTGGTCTAACCAGCAACTGCTCCAATGGCAGTGGCCAGCCCTTGGCTGTGGGCGCTCACTGTTGGGCCTGATGACAGAACCCAGCTTCCCTGCATCTGACCTTTGGTGTTCCCCTGGATGCACCTGCATGTGTGCACATCAGGCACCCCCTGTCCTCACTGGGCTCGTGCACCTTCAAGCCCAACCTAGTTTGGGCCCAAACTTGGCTTGTACTCGGATTGGACCCACCAGAACTCCCCATGACTGTTCTTATACTCAGTGCACACTGAAAACACCTTTCATGTGTGAAAAGAACACAACCATCACCCCATTGATAAGGATGCAATGAATTGTTCCTGAGTTAGTGATCTTTCTATTCAGAAGGGGTTAACTCACAGAATCAGAAAACTGCAGCTTCAAAGTATCTTCGAAGTTTACCATCAGTCTTAACCTGTACTGTCTGCAAAGCTACCAAACCCTTCCAGTTTTTACTGGTCTTTCTTATTTTCAGAAATTGTCATTTACAAAACAAAAACCTAGTAAGAAATACTTAGTCCATAGTTGTGACATAGACCAAAGCTAGAGTTA
This sequence comes from Manis javanica, assembly GCF_040802235.1. Classification (NCBI taxonomy): domain Eukaryota; kingdom Metazoa; phylum Chordata; class Mammalia; order Pholidota; family Manidae; genus Manis; species Manis javanica. Next base: position 10,760,169 of record NC_133170.1, on the reverse strand, counting down.
AATAAGGCTTAAACCAATGACCTTGACCTATTTAAAGTAGAAAAAGAGCAAACCAACCACAGCTAGAAAGCCTGACAGTTTGGGGCTCAGCAAACAGCCCAAACCCATCCACTAAGATTTACAAGTTTAAATAATGTTAACTTTTGTCTAAGGCAAAGGAGGATTGAACTACCATTATTTGTGTTATTCAGGGGTGTGTTCTGTAGCTTAAAATTAATTACATTGAACTGTGTGATCTGGGTTTCAAAATACACACAGATCACAAACTCACTTTTATAAAACAAGTTATCTGTATCCTCTAAAAGGCAAATAAAATGGCAAGCATCCCAGTGTCCACATATTGCTTTTGCAATTGAAACTTCCTATTATTTTCAATTGCTGTATGAAGAATCTGAATTCTGTCAGCCAAAGGTAAATAACAGCCACAGCAGATTCAGGAGTGCTGGGCACACACTCACACACACGCACACACCAGAAGAGAGTGCGCATGGACCTACCTCCGCCGCTAAGGCCTCCTCACTCACACCTACTCCTCTTCTCCCCTGTAGCATGACGAGCTCCATTTCAGTCGTAACCGGACTGATTTCACAGCAGCCCTACAAACTCCCTCAACCAACAGCTTTCAAAACTGCCTGGCCCTGTTATTATTTTGAGCCATATCTTTCCAACACAACTCAGTTATACGAAGTAGTAAATGATCTGATTTGAGTCATAAAAATAAAATAAAACAAAACAAAGCAAGCCTGGAGGCCAGGAGATGGGTTCTGGTCTGAGCTTCATCATTTATGAGTGTGCACCTGGGTACACTCCTTGGGCCTCTGTTTCTGTATTTATAATGTCAAGGAAGTCGGAGAAAATTTCTATGAAATGGACCCTATGCCTCTGTATTCTGGTCTGCCATCTCCTGAGGGGTTCCAGAACCTTCTCTGTCTCCTCCAATTGGACCCCCAGTTCAGGTCCTGCTCAATTGCTGAAGCCTGCTCTTCTTGGACCACTCTTCTAACTCCTTACCTTCCTGCCTTCACCTGAGAAATGGGCTTTCTTTTATCCATGAAGCCTTTCTGCCTAGTCGCCAGGGCCCTGCCTGGCCCTTGGCCTGCCCACCACCACGACAGGCCCGAGCTCCGGCCCCAGGGACAGCCTGAGAGCCTGGGGTGGTCCCTCTGCCTCCCTCTAGTGGTGGCCTCTGGCAGCCCGGGCTGTGCACTGAATCTTCCCCCAGAGTCACAGTCGCCAAGAATCTGAATTTAAAACGAATTCAGTCCTCTTCACAAATTGATTATTTCTTTCGTGGTTTGCTGTAAATGCCCCTTCTTTACTGAATGGAAAGGCAAGTAGAGTTATACTTTTCTCTTCTTCCCTTTTAGCGTATTTTTCAATTTGTCTGAAAGTGTATAACAAATACTTTTGGGTCCTTCAAGGAAAAAATGTGCTAGAAAAATGATTATTCAGCAAGTCTTTCAAACTTCTAAACAAGCAATATCAAATCCTTTTTTAAAGGATTAAATGAAATGATTTTTTGGGGTGCTCTTTCGAAATCCAGGTGCTGGTTATATACAGATGTGCTGTTTGTTAAAATTAATAGACCTGGATATTCATGATATCTATATTTTTGTATATATATTATACTTCAGTAAAGAATTTTTTAAGTTAAAATGCTTATGATTTGAAAATGCTGCCATATTGATGCCGTTTCTTTCTTATGTGTAGGTGTAACTCTTCATTTCCACAGAACTAGGAACTGTTATGAAATTCACGTTTTCTGAACATAGATTAAGTACAATTTGATTAATATACCTAGTGATTCTGCAGGTGCATTTCCTAACAGTACTAACTGGAACCTAGAAGGTTCTTCCTTTCCCCTTGAAAAGGCAATGCATACATTATTTAAAAGGCAGAGTACAATGGAGATTGGGAACTGTGCTCTATAATTTTAAACCATGTGTTGTGCTGTCTGTTGTTATTTCACCATGTTTATTTCCATGCAGCTTATAGAACTTTCAACACAGTGGTCATAAAAAATTGCTCCCACTCAAACTGAAACCTCAAAAACATTCTCAGTGTGCTTGAATATCACTGAGAACACAACAAACAATGGCTTTCCTTGATCAAAGAGACTTATTTTATGATTATCTTAAAGGAGGCCGTTAAACTCAGTTATTTGAAAAAATGGTTGATGTACTATTGCTCTGCCGTTATAGAATGGTAGGAACTCTGTAAGCCTAATAAAGAAAATTTTACAGTAGAAAAGGATCTACTCCACAGAATCCAACTCTGTGCCCAGAAAACACCCCCGTGCTACTTTTTTTCCTTTCTCTAAGCCAATACTATAAAAGGAATGTTACATGCTAACAAGAGGGTCAGATCAAATCTATTTGGCAGTGTAATCCATCCCTTTGAAGGGCCAGATTCTTTCCTGGTAACTAGTGCTTATAACTGACAGTAGTTTATTGTTCAGCTTCTCACTGAGTGATGATGATGCGCCAGTGAAAGGCATCCAAGGAGGGAGGGAGATTTGTTCTTTTTCTTTTCTTTTCTTTTAGGGAAATGGCTTTGAAGAACTCTGCAGACATTGTTGTTGAAAGGAGCAGTTCCAACTCTCATGATGACTTTTCCCCCAAAGCACTGTGTGGAATCATTGATCAGTTGTCTCTGTGGGTCACTTTATGTTACAAGAGTAATGTTAACATGCCCTGAATGTCCTTCAGGACCTGGGGAGAAAACAACCTCGGAGAAAGGTACAGAGGATCACACTTTCTAAACTTAAAGAAGTGAAAATATTTTTTGGAAAGAGAACTTCCCACATCACACAGAGTTTATTCAATTATATTTGCCAGATTCCTTCTGAAACTGTGGATGATTTCTGTCATTTGGATCACCAGAGGACACACTATCCATAAATTATATAAACGCGCATATATTTGTTCCATTGTGCATATGGTAATAACTATATTTTACTGCAAATATTCATAAACATGAATTAAATCAACTTGGAGAAAACATCTTGCTTGCAGCCAATCCTTTTCTTTAAAAGGCAAGAGATGTTATAAAAGGTGAAATTTGAATACGAGTTGCATACATTACTTTTAAGTTGGATTCAGATAATCAGTTCTTATAAAAACCAATTTTGTACTTTCAGAATACTCCATTTAAAAATTTTTATCTATAGTTTGTAATCCACAAGAAAATAGGGATTTTCTTTTCATTTAATCATTCAAACTTTATGTTCTAAAACAGCAGTTTGAAGACCTGGTTCTAGCCCGGTGACATACTAGCTATATGACCTTCAGTGTGATTATCACCAATCCAAGCTATAGTTTCTTCATCTATAAAGACTAAAGCTCCTTCCAATCACTAAAATTGTATAATCCCAAAGAATTATGCCTTCCCTTTACATATTAACTCCTGGAACCTGGGAATGCTGCTTTATATGGGAAGAGGGAAATTGAAGATGTGATCAAGTTGAAAATCTTGAGATGAAGAGACCATCCTGGAATATCCACCTGGGCCTCATGGAATCATAAAGGTCCTTATAAAAGGGATATATAAGTCATTATCAGAGAGAAGGCTATGCGACAATGGAAGCAAAAATTTTAGTTATGGGGCCCAAACTGAGGAACGTCAGCGGTCTCTAGAATCTTGAAGAGGCAAGAAATGGACTTTGCCCGTGAGATTCCAGAAGGAACCAGATAAGCCAACATTTTGACTTTAGCTCAGTGGAACTGATTTCAGACATCCGGCCTCCAGGGCTGTAGGAGAATAAATCTGCATTTTTTAATTGCAAATTATGTTTGTGGTGATTAGTTACAGCAACTACAGGAAAACGAACGCACCGTGTTAGGGCAAAGGACTTCTCCGTGGTGGTGGGAGGAGGTTTGTGGACCCTCTCTCCAGTGAAACAGCCATAACTAGTGAAAATTATAAAAATGACAACCATTTAAAGCTCCTGGAAATTGCCCTGAGGACATTCAGAAAGTGGAAAAATATTTATTGAAGGAAATAAACGAAGTTTTATTAAGAACAGTGAGTCCGGCATTTGAGATACAACTTGCTTTTCACCCCTCAGTTCAAAATAATGGAAGTTCCACTCTGCGTGGGTGTGGCCACGCACATGAGTTCTTTCCTTCTTCAGCCCAGTAAAGCCAGGGAAAATCAGGCAAGAAAAAAAGTCATCCAGATTAGAAAGGAAGAAATAAAACTATCTCTATTTGCAGTTGACGTGAACCCGTATGTAGAAAATATTAAGGAATCCACTAAAAACCCACTACAACTAACAAATGAGTTCAGTAAAGTGGCAGAGAACAAGATCAATACACAAAAATCAATTCTATTTCTATCCACTAGTAATTAACAATTGTGGTTCTATCTATTAGTAGTAAACAATTATTCATTAGTCATGAACAATCCAAAATCAAAATTAAGAGAACAATTCCATTTACAATGATGTAAAAAAAATCGATTTATAATGGCATCATAAAATAATTAGGAATAAATCTAAGAAAAGAAATGCAAAGCTTGGGCTCTGAAACTAAACATTGTTGAGAGAAAGTAAAGATTGAAGTTAATTTCTGACATCCTATGTTTATGGCTTGGAATACCTAATATTGTTATGATGGGAGGACTTCCTAAATCCATCTATAGATTCAATGCAATCTTATCAAAATACCAGATACCTTTTAAATTTTTTTTGCAGAAGTTGAGAAGTTGATCCTAAAATTCATATGGAAATAAAAAAGACCCAAAATACCCAAAACTATCTTGAAAAAGAAGAACCAAGTTGGAGCACTCACAATTCTGGACCCCCAAATTTACTACAAATTTAAGAGTAATAAAGATAGTGTGGTATTGCATCAGTAAGGTAGACATACACATCAACAGAGTGTAACTGAAAGTCCCGAAGCACTCCCACACACTTACGGTCAACAGATTTTTGACAAGGATGTCAAGACATTTTGAAGGGGAAAGAATGGCGTTTTCAACAAACTGTCCTTGGATAACTAGATATCCATACACAAAAGAATGAAGTCGGACCCTTCTTCATACCACACACAAAAATTAATTCAAAATGGATCATAGATACATATGTAAGGCTAAAACTATAAAACTCTTAAAGAAAATACAGAAATTAGTTATTGTGACCTTGAGTTAGGCAAAGCTTTCTGAGATATGACATCAAAATTCAAGTGACAAAAGAAAAAAATAAAAAATTTGCCTTTAAAAACATTAAAAACTTCTGTGCTATAAAGGACACTATCAAGAAAGTGAAAACACAAACCCACGGAATGAAAGAATAAAAGAAAATATTTGCAAATCTGAAAAGGAACTTGTATCTAGAATATATAAAGAATTCTTGCAACTTAACAATGGAAAAATGAATAATCCAATTTAAAAACGGGCAAAGGACTTCAGACATTTCTTCAAAACTGAATAAACAAATGGTTAAAAAGCACATGAAAAGATGCTCAACATCATTAGTCATTAGAGAAATGAAAATTAAAACCACAATGAGATATCACTTTACATATACTAGGATGGCTATAATAAATGAGACAATAATAAATAAATATTAGTAAATATATTGACAAACTGTAAGCTTGTGGGCATGTAAAATGGTGCTGCCACTTTGGAAAATAGTTTGGCAGTTTCTAAAAGCGTTAAACACAGAGTTACCTTATAACTCATCAATTCCACTCCTAGGTATACCCAAGAAATATAAAAATGTATGTGCACACAAAACTTGCACATGGATGTTCATAGCAGCATTGCTCATAATAACCAAAAAGAGGAAACAACCCAAATGTCCCTCAAACGAAGAATCGATAAACAAAAGTAGTATATCCATACAATATTATTTAGCAATATGAAGAAATGAAATACTGATATATGCTACAACATGGGTGAGCTTTGAAAACATTATGCTAAATGAAAGAAGCCAGTCACAAAAGACCACAAATTATATGATTCCATTTATGTAAAATATCCAGAATAGGCCAATCTGTAGAGGCAGAGCTAGGGGGTTCGGAGAGAGGAATAAAGGGTGGCTGCTCATGGGTGTGGGGTTTCTTTTTCGGGTGATGAAAATGTCTTAAAATTATGTTCTAGTGATTGCATAAGAATCATTGATTGTAGCTCAATAAAGTTGTTAAAAATTTTTACTTATCCAATTGTAACAAAACATCAGCTTACTGAAGGGAGGCTTCTTTAATTTGAGATGTATTTTAGTTTTCTTTTCTGTTCATTTACTCATAGCGCAAACATTTATGCAACACATTATGAGTGGGTAGTGCTCAGTACAAGGCATCCTTAGACAAAAAATAGTTGCCATGCCTACCACTATGTCTGGAATATAGTAGGTGCTCAACAAATATGTTTTGAATGGATGGATGGACGACTACAGAATAGGTCTGGTAAGGACAGGAAGTAAAAGACTTCATTTTTCTAAACTGTATTAAGGCATCAAAATTTGATTAACTAAAAACGTGGTTGAGTTTGCTTTCATATTCTAATCTTTTCTTTACTCCTAACTAATAAATATGACATAATTATTTGTACTATTACATATAAATGTTAAAGGGCTTCTCATTTTTAAAAAATCAGCTTGGAATTATTTATACTGGAAAAACTTGTGAATTTGTGATCAGAAATTCTAAAACTCAGTTCTGCAACCCAAGGGTTTTAGCTCACTGCATAATCTCCTCATTAATCCAACTACCAAAATTTATCTAAAACTTTAAAAAATATCTCCCCAATGTTAACCAAATTAATTTTATGATTCACATGCCATTAAAAAAAAAGTGTTGAAGAATCTAGGATAAGGTCTGTTTCATTTTGGGCCTTGAGAGAACGATGCTTGTTACTCACAATGTCCCTGTGTTACGGCCTGAACTGTGTTACAGCCTGGATGTTTGTATCCTTCCCAAATTCTTAGGTGGAAGCCCTCACCCCCACCACGATGGTATTTGGAGGAGGGGGAGCGGGGAGGTTATTGTGGTCAGATTAGATCATGGAGTTGGAACCCCCACGACAGAATTAGGGCCCTCAGAACGGGATGAAGAGACCAGGGAGATCTCTCTCCACCACATATAAATTCTCTTTTAAATGGTCTTCTGCTTTCCTGTGAATGGACTGCCAGTACCAACCTACCCCTGGATCTTTTTTTTATTTTTAACTTGTGATTTTCTCAAATTCCCTTAGAGGGTCTCCTGGGTTGGGACTGGTGATGTCTACCAACCATGTGTGTCAGTCCAAAGTCCCTGGTTTTTCAATACCTCTTGGCTTTAATTATTACAGGAGAAAAAAGTAAACTGAAACTATGCAGCAAGGAAGCCATCAACCATATTTCAGAGAGAAATCACCACTAATGGATCAAGGGGCCAAAACAAAACTCCAGAAGTGGCAAAGTTGCAGATATTCTCAAAGAGAATGTCCCAATGGCCTTAAAAAATTCTTACTAAGTAGGTGAAGATCTACTGGCACTCAGAAAGTTCAAGTGTGAACCACCTTTTCTCTGGCAACTTGGCTTCCAGAGTATTTGCGTTTTAGTCTTTGAACTTTATAATTCAAATAATATGAAAACTCCGTAACATACATCTATTATAGATGAGAGGTGGTTGGTATATATTATCTGAAACCCATCGCCTAAGAAAAAGCAGGAAAAAAAGAGGCATACTTTTATAAATGCCTTTCTTGGTATTCTAGAATGACAATAATTTGAATCTCTTCTGGTAATATCTCAGATCTCTACAGTGTCATTTTTTAAAATGGTAGAATAGCTGTATAGCTAACAGATTTTTTGACCACTCCATAATGCTGTTTCCAAAAAGTATTACATACTTTTCTTACAAAATTTCTATAATCCAACACAAGTCATTTTGGGAAGTAGTTACAATATAAGTAAAAAAATGTATGTGTAGTTAAATCTATGATAGAGGGGCTATGTCTTCCTTATTCACGTTTATCTCTAGCATGATGCCTAATCCCTAGCATTCACTAGCTGAATGAATGAATAAATACATTAATTAATTGTATCATCTTCTGAGTTCTCAGTATTCTATACCAAGAAAAGTTTTTTATTATTTTAAAATGAATTTATTTATTTAAAGTCTTGAAACTGGGTAAACTGTCTCCTCTTGACTGAAATTGTTGTTTTTAACTCTTTATTAAAGAGTCTGGTAAAAATAGCCAATTTCATAGCAACTGTCAAATAATTTTGAAAATTGGGAAACGTAGAGCATTTAGGATAAATCTGAGGATGTTTTAGTCTTTTCTTTCTTTTTTGGCCTGCTCTATTATTATTATTATCAGAGGATTGTTTAGTTATTCATGACAGATAATGTAGTTTTTAAAAGTACAGAGATTTCTTTTCATTATAAAAGTAATATGTATATATATTGGAGAAAACTTGGAAAACACGAATAAGCCAAAAAAAAGCAATAGAAATCATCTAGAAGTCCATTTCTGGGCAATACCAGTGTTTACACTTTAATATATGTTTCCTGTCTTTATTCTATACGTGCATGTTATTTCTACAATCCTATATATATATATATATAAAAGCATTCTTTTCCTCTTCACAATAGACTGTATAACGTTTTGCCTAAAAATAGCATTCCCACTGATACCCTTTACATTATTTTAGAAATTTCATTTCCACATTTGTGAAAATATATTGTTCTTTCCCTTCAGTGGTGAAGAAAAATATGATCATTTTCTAAAGTGTCAGGTGTTAATTGTGTAGTAAGGAAGTGAGGTGAGCCAGTTAATTGCCTGATGGGAAAAATGCAGCAGCATTCACTGCCTACCCAGCATGGGGGGTCTGGGCTCTGGAAATGCTAATGCTGCCTATTCCGGCTGGCTGCTCAATATCGCTTCTACGGATTTTTTCCTGTTACTCTTAGATCTGGAAACCTGGCACGCAGAGTTGTAGGACAGCTCAGTCAGCCAGGTTTTCTTAGCTACACGTCAGTGAAAGGACAGGGCAGCTGGCCTGCAGTGCCTGCCCCGGGCTCTGTGAGGCGACTTGGAGGCACAGTGCGAGGTGGGAATGTGCCCCTACGTCACCCAGAGGGGCACTCACCCTAAAAGGAAGTCAGCCATGAGCTTACTGATCCCATGCTCTGGAAGGGCTCTGACAAGCTTTTGTAGGTTCTATGGGACCTTAATCTGTTTGTTAACCCAGCTAAATCATACAGAAAATATATTTTTTAAAATTCTACCTTATATGAATTAGCCTCCAAGTGAAGGACTTTTGATGGTTATTTTCCTAAGCAAATTCTTTCTACATTCCATATTAGGTTACTGACTGTAGGGTTGTTGTAATGATATGTGTGTGCTGTAGGAGTTATTCTTTATCTTCCTCTAATACAAGTTGCATTTGCTGATTTCTTATTTCACTTGACAAATATGTACCAGGCATTGCGCTAAGTGTTCAGGAATCTTAGAAAGAACTCAGTAACCTCTCTCAAGGACCTCATATTCTAGAGTTGTGCTGTCCAATACTGTAAGCCTTAGCCACATGTGGCTATTTAAATTAAAACTTTAAAATTAAATAAAATCAAAACTTTACTTTCTCAGGCACATGACCCACATTTCAAGTACTTAATAGCCACACATAGCTCATGGCTACCGTACTGGGCAGCACAGACACAGACGTTTCTGCCACTGTATAAAGTGCCACTGGGTAATGCTAGTGGAGACACTAAGCATATCAAGGCTGTTAATAAATTATGTTTCTGAACCTATCTTTGTATCCACCCTTCAAAACATTTTGATGACTCTCCCTGTGTGTTTTTGTAATTATAGAAATCTGTAAGGAAGCTTAAAGAGAGATTTAGTAAGAGTGTAATGACTAGCATATGCTCATTGTTTAGGCATTTGGTCTTCAAACTTTTAAAATAATTGTACACCACTATAGGAAACACTTCTGAGCAAAAATCCCAGTGTTGGCATTGGAATTTGTAAAATAATTAATATGTGCTACTTCCAGCTAACATTTCAAAGCACAGTACATACTTAGGACTAGTTAATGACAGTTGATATAAATTGACCTTTCAAATAATCTTATTGGTGATTTTGAATTTCAGGGATTAATTTCTTTTCATAGCTATTAAATCACTGCTACTGTAATTTCACAATGTAGCTGACAAAAGAGGATTTTTCTAGGAGCAGAATTGTCTGTTCTGCAATTTTCTTGTTCACTTGCAATAATTGCATATTATTTCCTATCTCCTGCTTATTTGCCGGCCTCTGTTTAAGCCATGTGTCTATTTTGTGAAGGTAAGTTTAGTGAATGCTAGATAATGTGATTTGTAATTTCAAATAAGTGGAGACATATTAGGTGCAACATTTTATAATAGGCCTTCATCAAAGAACCAGGGTATGTGCTCTGGTTGACCATGAACTGCCTCTCTTCTTCTGGCTGTCTCACACTTGACTGCCCTGATATGGACCAAGTGAGGGTATGATTGTTAATACTTAGAAAATATTAGGAAAGCTTATTTCCTTTTTTATTTTTTTGGTAAATAAAAATCTTAATACTAGTTGTGACATTTTCTTCCCTTACTCCAATGGATCATCTCATCTCATGGAGGGTAAAACCCTACCTTGGAGACCATTCATTTACACAACAGTAGAATGTTTTCAATTTGTCATTTAATTTATGGATGGTATTCTAGACATCAACCTCATCTAAAATTGTGTTTACATTTAACTTAATTTACCAACCAAGAACCACAGCAGCTTAACAAAAGATTTTACTACACCAAAAGATTATTTTAAACTAAAAACATATGCCTGGAATCCTGTACATAGACCTTCTTCAATTTAGGATGGGGTTACGTTTTAATAACCTATCATAACTTGAAAACATCATATAAGTTGAAAATGCATTTATTTAGTACACCTAACCTACTGAACATCATAGCTTAGCCTAGTCTACCTGCAGAACACTTACATTAGCCTGTAATTGGGCAAAATCATCTACATAAAGCCTATTTTATAATAGTGTTACGTAGCTCATGTAATTTATTGAACACTGTAGTGAAAGTGAAAAACAGAATGGTTGTACAAGTACAGAATGATTGTGAGCATCCAGGTTGTTTGCCCCCATGATCGCATGACTGATCGAGAGCTGCATCTTACGGTTCAGCTTCTCCTGCTCATCTCCCTCTCACCTCTCACAGCCCTTTCCAGTTGCTCTGGCCTCTCACTGGCTCCTAATTTGTCATTTGATTGTCTTGTCTTCCTGGACTGATCTTAGTCTGCAGCATCTAATATCCCTTTTAAATGGTCTTCTGCTTTCCAGTTAATGGACTGCCAGTATCTTTTCTCTACTTGTGATTCCCTTAAAGACCATCAGAGGGGCAGCTGGGTTGAGCGTAGTCTGACACCAATATGTGTTAACCCAAAGTCTCCAGTTTTCCAATGCTCTCTGGCTTTGATTAAAACAGAAGCAAAGAGTAGGCTGGAAATAGGCAGCCTATCATATTTCAGAGAAATAGCATCATAAATAAATCTTCTCTGAGTTTTTATACTATAAAACACTGTACAGTATAATACAGACTGATGTGAGCAAAAAGTTAGAATCAAAGAATAGTCTATATTCAATTCTATCACTTCCATTATTTTCAGTTATAAACAATCACCAAAGCTAGTTTAACAAGTATAGAAGATAATTGCTTATAATAAAAAGGTGTGTTCTTTGTAATTACCAAAGCTAATAATCCACTTTAGCACTGGCTATATCTACAAATGCTTGCAAATGATTAGATTATGTAGGTAAACTTTCCCATTATAATTTTCATGAGCAACACTTGTCTAATAAATTTTTATTTTCAATTAATGTAATTAATGAAATCCTTAATTTGTGAAACTCCAAATGAAAAGAATTATTGAATTACACATCGTCAGTTAAAAGGAATGTGACAATGAATGCAATATTCAGTTGGAAAAGGATATTCGGTCTGTATGGAAAACCAACTAATTAAAGGCTTTCCATGTTAAATCTCCTTTCTTTTGTATTATGTTTCCACAAATGGGATCAAATAAGTTTTTAATTCTTCAGAAATCCTTCCATAAATGTGTATGTGTCTCCCCTCTCCCATGGAATCAAGTATCTCATAAACTAGTTTCTCATCCTAGTTCAGTCACTAATTTTCATGGGGACCAAGATTTGGCAAGTCATTTGGTCTCTCATGAGACTCTCTTTGTTTGCCTGTCTAACAAGAGTATAGACAGGTCACTTTTTAGGTCACTTCCAGCTCTACATTCTCAGATGCTACGACTAGAAAAGCAGTCTTAAACTATATGATTTATTTATTTACAGACAGGTTATTTTTTAGGCTATATGAAGCTTATGCCTTTTTAATTGAGCAAGGAATCATTTATGTATTAAAAAAAAAGAAAATCCAATCCACAAATCTACCTTTAAGTAATAATTATAACAGAGAAGCATGCTGGCCATAGACCCCTGATAAAGTTTCTACACAGTGCCTTTATAAGTCACATACTGATTTCTTAACGAAATGAGGTCCTTCAGGTTATGATGTGACTTTAAATATTATGAGAGCAGTGGATATATTCAGTGAATTTCCATGGTTGATTCTGCACAAGTCGTTTGGCATATACAGCAAGCCAAATCTATTTAAAGACAAAAATCCATTCACTGAAGTCACCTTCACAAATTTTAGCAAATGTGTAAGTTTAAGCAATGCTTATAGTATACTAGATTGATTAGATGTTTTTAAAAAAAGACATCTTGAAATTGCACTTAATTGTGAACTAAATGAGAATTTATAAGGTTATGTATGAGACTGAGCACACTTTTTCCATGCTGATTGCATCATGTGTTTTAAACAAAGCAGCAAAGGGGGCCATAAGCCCCTAAAGGAGCAATTAGGTGAAAGTGTTGTTACCACATAATGTATGTTACCACATTTCTGGAAGGGTTTCAATCTATGGAAAACAGGTCAAAAAGTTAACAAATGTTTCCTAAAGGGACACCAATACAATTCAATACACATTCTATCATTCCATCCACCCATTTTTCTATCTTTTTACCATAAACATCTGAAGTTCCTTTCCTACAGATGTTACATTGAGCAATTGAGAGACTATACCTTGCTTCAAAAATACAATCTTTTAGTGCTAATGAAGATACAATTTACAAAATTTTCAAATTTTATGACCTCAATTCCTTGTATCTTCTGTTTTCTGTAAGGCAGCCTTTCAATGCAATAGTTTTTACATGCTTAACTCTTCATACATGTGAAAACATTCCTATCATCTGATAAACATGTGATACTTCCAAGCTGCTAGTGAGCCCACCAAGCCAGAAGGACAGCATCCCAGATTCTGGAAATTTCCTTCTAGGGGTACTTTAAAGTCTCAGCAAGCAATTAAGAAATAAGGAGATGATATGTGGAGAGGAAACAGATGGTGAAAACATATAACTCAGTTTACTGGTTTTGAAAAGAATGACATCATTAGAAATTAAGGTAACAATAGGTAGAAGCTATTCTCTAGCGCTGGATGTATGTGGTGCCCATCAAAGGCTGGATGGAAGGCCCCCAGGGAGAAGGAGACGTCACTCTTGAGGAAGAGAGGCCGGAGGTGTGAGGGAACCGGCAGTGGGAGAACCGAGGCCGCAGGTCAGCACAGGAGCAGTGACGACCTGAGAGACTGGCAACCTTTGCTTTCAGAGAGCACATGAAAAGGGGAGAAAGAAGGAATAAGAAACTGCTGGACATTCTGTGGGCAACCTTACAGAATTGTATCATTTGGTCATTACGAGCATGCTGAGGCAGGAACAGATGTGACAGATTTTACAGATGCCTTTAAACAATTTACCTATTTATGTTACACCAAATAAGTACTTTATCTATTTATATGTCACTCTGCTATTTAGTGACAAATACAGCCTTTTAGGCCCCAAACCCATGTTCACTCCTCACTTCACCAAACTGCTTTCTAGAAGAAAAGGCTGAGCTGCCAGTGCAGAGACACTGTAGGGACAGAAAGAGAAATGGAGGCTAAGACTGACAATTCCTTATTTTTATCCCAGCATTGAGAGAACATGGTGGTAGAGGTTTAAGGAGAGTACAGAAATTACCATCTGTGATACACAAATTACTCTCAGATGCAGCTTTTCCTTAATCTGGCTCCTGCTAGCTGTGGCTGGATAAAACTGAAAATCAAATCTGATTGACTTAAGTACACTTCGTCTTTCTATCTGCAATATTCTGTTAGCAACATTCTTGACAGTGTTTCTCTGTCCCTCCTTCTCTCTCTCACAAATTCAGAAATGCACCAGAAAACTTCTATATAAAGGCACACTGTTGATATTTTTCGTAAATAATTCCATTTTAAAGCCATCAACCATCACCCAATTTGTCTTCGCTCAGTCCATTTTCATGGAGTTGCTTAGAGAGAGTGCAGCTTACAAGGCACACTACAGGCTGGCGAATGGAATCAAATCAATGGAAACAAACACCTACTGAGCGCTGGTATTCTTGGCGCAGCTTGGCCAGATGCACATGATTATGTGAGGATGATGGAGAATACCAGGGTGCTGAGTGGTAAGTAAAAGCATCACTCGGATCACTAGTGTTGGAAGGGACCATCTGTCCTGCCGGGACACAGCTTGTTACAGGGGAGGTTCAGCTAGAAGAGTCCGGGTCAGGGGGCCAGCCGAGCGGCAGAGTCTTGGCAATTCCTCAGCCAGCTCGGGGCAGAATGAGGGCTGGACAGTGTGTCGGGTAAAGGCACTCGCAGGCAGAAGAGAAAGGTGTGTGTCCTCACACTGCACACAGGTGCCTGAACACATACTGGGACCACAGTGGCAAATGCCAGTAGGCAGGAGGAGTACATAAGAACTATGGCTGTGAAAACGGACCCAGCTGTGGCTCTGGCCTCCCAGGAAGTAGCCAGCAGCCCAAATGTGCACTCAAAGTAGGTGTGGCCATATCAAGTTCTAGTCCAGCCTAGGGAGATGGGCCACAGCAGTGAGGAGCGGGACTCCCGGGAGTGGGGGCCCACTGCGTCAGGTGGAGAGCAGCGTCAGGGGGCCAAGTCTATTAGAAGACTGCAGATAGAGCAACAGGGCTGAACAGAAGAGGTAGGGTGGCAGGGCCGGGCCAGCCAACCACCTGAGGTGTAAAGAAGGGCTTCAGGGCAAGGACGCGTTCAACAAAAGTCCAAGACAAACACAGTGGTACCGAAGGGGCCGGTAAGGCCCAGGTAGGATAGGGATCATTCCCAGATTTCTGGATCTCTCATCTATATTTGCAATACTAATTCCAGGCCTCGTCTGCTGAGGTTGGGATACGAGGGGTAAGAGAGCAAAAACTTCTCAGTATCTCTCCTTCCTCGTTTGATCAGCATTGCTACTAGGCCAGACTGAACCTTAAAGGGAAATGCTTCAAGAAGAACACAGGAGGGGCGCGGGGCACTGAGGAATGTGGGGGCAGACAAAAGGCAAATAGCTTCTGCCAGTTTCATGCTTCCTGTTAGGTGTGGTCCAGCAAGGATAACAGCCTGCAGGCCCATGCTGACCCGGCCTGGGACACCCGCAGAGCTGCTGGGACCTGGGAGTGTGCAAAGCAGAAAGCCTCCTTAGCCCAGGGGCCTGGCCAGATGTGGGAGAGGTCGCGCACCTGCGGCTGAGATAGCCTTTCACAGTGACCCTTCAGAGCCTGGGGTCATGGAACCGAATTGGAGCGGAACCCTGGAGATGCCAGCTCGCTGGCCAGGAAAGTGCTCCCTGGACCACAAGCTAAGCACGGTCACCCTGTGTTCCGCATTCCAGCCCTTTGGTGGGGCCTACTGAGCACTTTAGTCCATCTCTCTTCCTGACTGTTGCTTAGAGAGCTCTGGCAGCTACTCTAAAATATTTTAGCTTATCTTTTTTTTTTTTTGTTTTCATCCCCACCAAAAACATGTTTGGCAAGTGATGAGCTTTAAATATTTTGAGTGCCTGCCGCACACAGATCATTCATCGTCAGGGCACTCTCGGTGGGAAAGACCTTGACCTGCTCACTTCCATACATTTCTCGTCAATAACATTTGAATATCTATATAACCCTTCTTTAAGTCCATTATATTCCTCTTCCCCACATGGAACATGCTCCTGGGGAGATTTGGAAATAACCATTTTTTACCAGCCTGATGATTAAAAAAATCAGTCTAGCCAGGTTTGGTGATTTACTAAATAAAGCAAATTCTTATTTCCAGAAATCTCTGCTTTAATTTTCCAGCACCCCCAAGACCATCTGAATTTGGTCTTTGAAACCCAGGCTGGTCTGTACAGCAGTTTCTGGGGAACCTCCGTGTTTTCTGGGAAATCTCAGTGGCAGTTTGCCCATTTCCCTCCCAGAGTTCCCAGCGGGGGGTGAGGGGAAGGATGAGGACATACAAGGTGTATTTCAAATCCTTCTTTGGATTGGGAGAAGCTGCAGATTCTACAGGTATCAGAACGTTTTCTCCCAACTTCTCTCTTCTTCAAACCTTCACCACACTACTAGCCTTCACCACAGTCCTACACGTGTGCACACACACCCTCACCCCCATTGCCCTCCACACACACAAAGTGCTCATAAAAGCAAACGTGAGGCCAAAATGACTCTGCCCACATATATCTAATCAAACAGAATAACAAGCAAGGATGTAAGAAAACAACTTAAATGACGCAGTATGTCAAGATGACCCAACCAAAATAATAAAAGCCGGTTAAAAGCAGACAAGAATTTTAAAAGTCAAAGTAAAATCTTGCTCTTCTAAGGACTAAATGGCAGACAAAGGGAATAGCTGAGGCTTAGTCTGGATTATGGAATACAAATTAAAAAGAAAAGCACATGAGCCTATTTCCACGTTAGGCTGGAAATGAAGAGAACTTGCATGAGGCAAAGCTATTCAGTAAACTTGCAGCATGCACAGGGCAGTGCCGAGATGGCGTAAATTATAATTTACACACTGTCAATAGTCCATACATTTAAAAATGAATTAGCTAATGTAGAAAAGGAGAATGTGTTCATTCTGCAATTTAATAAAATCAGTTTCCAAATCTGGAAAAAAAATTACAGTCTTCTTAGTTTATTAACATTTTGACTTCAGTTTTTCAGGATGTAGAATGTGAATAGAAATAATCCTTCAGAGAGGATGTATCTTAACATCCCTTGTACACATGTGAGCTCTGCCACTAATTAACAGACTCCCCGGATCTTCCAAAGGGCTTCCGTCTGCCTTGGTACAGGTCGTACTGTCAGAAGCAATGGGCTGAAACAGGGTGTTCCATCACCCAGAACTGGTGCTCATGGCACTCCGCTGCCAAAATTCTCTGAATTGGAAAGATTAAAAAATGCCCCAGTGTGAAGGGAATTAATGGGGCTATGGGGAGAATTGCGAGTGGAAGAGAGATCTGAGCACAGGGCCAGAGCTGTATTTAATACATAAATAATTTTTTCCTAAACTGCGGTAGGTCTCACTTTGCCAACTGTTCAGCTTGATGAGGTTCCCAAGGGTATTTGACACAACAGGCATGTTCCAATCTGGGCCAGCAAGATTAATCCAAGGGCAATAGGACAGGACCCTGGTAGTTTGAAGATTAACAAGCGCTTAAAACAAACGTTTAAGAAAGCCCAAACAAAAAAACCTTTAGAGAAGGGAGAGAGCAGAGTGTAACCCTTAGAAATTTATCTGCACAGAGTTCTAGAATCAGGATTCCCCACGAGCTCTCTCTGTTTTGCTCACCCCAGCTGCTGTAAAAGCAACCATGTCTATCGGCTGCATATAGTATTCACTAAGCACCTTAGAATCATTTGCAGGCTATAATCTTCAATCCAGGTAAAGAAAGCAAACAGTTCAATTATAATCTGTGCCAAATGTCGATAATAAAAAAAGAAGTGTGCTTACTGTAATCATTGTAGTTGTTTTACAGCAACATAAAAATATAATGCCTACATGTTGCCCGGCAAAGTTGCCAAGTCAGTGTCAGGCTTTTTATGAGACAATAAAGAATAAATGCAATGTGATAGGAACACGGGAATTGCCACACTGGGTGGCCCGGTGCTCCTGCAGCTGGGTCGCTGGTTGCCAGCACATCCTCAGCAGAGAAGGGAGGGCTGAGGTATGCTTCCTAATTGTTGGGCCTTTTCCCAATTCTCTCCATCTCACAGTAGCATCTCTCTTCTGCAGGCTCCTTAGCAGAATGCACGCTCCAAACTTCTAGGCTTCTCTTAGTTGCTAGGAGTGGCTCTGCCATTCACAAATCCATTCAAATTCTTTCCAAATCCATTTATATTTTTTAATTACTACCTCTCAGAGTCATGAGTTCCATTAAAAAAAAAAAACTTGCCATATGAAATTATGAACCAGGGAATGAAAGTCTTAGGCCTACTCTCCTCTCTAAGAAGCTGCATTAAAATATCCCAAAGGCATTTTTAGAGCAATAAAACATATTTGGAAAACTAAAGAATTTACTGGAGAGGTACAAACTATCGAGTCCCAAAAGAGCTGAAGGTCTCAAATGTGGAGGCTCCAATCAGCCACGTGAAGCACCTGCAATATTTTAAGCTCTAGAACTGAGGCAATGTCTCACTTTTCCCAGCAATGATCCCGGGACATGGCGCACAGAGGTTCCTATTCAGTCCATATTTGTTTTTAAAAAATGACCCATCTATGTCTATCAGGCCTATTTCTAGGCAGATTTAAATGTTACAGTTTTCTTGAAGATTTTAGTTTTTCAGTATTTCCTTCTTCAAAAACTTTCCTATTACTGTATTTATATACTTTTATTTGTTCATGGCAGCTGCTACTCTCTGATATTATGTGGGCTTACCTGCTTGGTTTTGGCCTGCTTCCCACAAGAGAATGTGAGCCCGTGAGGACAGTAATTTTGTCCGTTTGTTCCAACCCCGCGTCAGGCGCTGTAATTGCACCTGGAATGTACCCTGTGCTAACGGGCACTCACTGTTAGTGAGGACATGAATTTCACCCACACGTTATCACTGGTCCAGCATTTCCCATCAGAGAGCGGGCAGCAAGGCCAGGTGAAGGGACTTGGAATGCAGTCGGGCCGACCGAGAGGTCACTGCCCAGCCCCCAGCAGGTTGCAGAGGGCACATTTATGCTCACTTTCCTAGTGTTCACCCGCCACACCTCCTTTGGCAATGTGCTTCTTACTACCACACTGGTATTCTCGGCTATTTGAGGGCGTAAAGACATTGATTTTTTAATTAAAAAAATAATAATAAATAAAGTGTCCTATTTCCTTTTGTTCAGTAATCAGGCAGGCCAGAGAAACTCTAAATCTTCATACTGACAGTCTGTTGTCATAGTAACAATAACAAGCTTGACTTCTAAGGGAAGGCAAAAACCATTATCAATTGACCTAAGAGGGAATGGTCTCTGTTTTTTATGTTCATATTTATTTGTGTGCAGGAAGAAAAAAAAAGACTATCTTATCCTTAAAAAACTTAGTGGCCAATCATCGTAATTGCCTTGATGTTTAATTTTCCTCACAAAGACTTGTTCTAGGGAAGATACTTTTTATCAGCAAGGGGAAGATAGCATCCCCTTCATTCTGTAATTCCTTTAAGAAAAGAGGGAGTCAGCTTTATCTCCATTAATTTCCATTTACAGATGAGTAAAGAGAAGTATCCTATTATGGGTGATCTATCTCAGCCCCAAATGAAAATGACTGACCCAAATGATCAGAATTGTAATCAAAGGATTACAATTATTAGAACCCAAAAGTGATTTTTAAAACTCTGCAAATGTGCCCTTTATTCTTTCTTGGTTTGGTTTGGTTTTCCACTGACTCCATATAATAGGGAGATTCAATACAGACCCCTGTTAGATGAGTAACAAACAGAAATGGACATGCAGAGAGGGGTGAGCATCCACAGACGTTCGGGGCAAAGTGGATTATGTCGGACTGAATGCTGTTTTGGGAACTATGAATAAAGCTTTTATGAATAAAGAAGATGCAACATATTTTGTACTCTAAGATTTCAGGCTGTAAGAATCTAATGATCAGGGATTCTTTTCAATATATGCATGAAGTAGTATATGACACAGAAGAATATTAAAATTACCGTTTTAATGAATAAACTTGAATAACATCGGCTTTTGTAATCACAGTCCAATATTTCTGCTTTCTCTGTTTTTCAGGTTCAGCTTGCTTTTCCTGATCTATTTCACATTTTTTGAGGGTATAGATCATGCCTTCTTTATTTGTACCCAGTAGTCAAGGAATGCTTATGAATTTAATACCTCCTCTAACAGATATGAAAGCAATCAAAGTTTTCTATTTTCTTTGAAAAAAAATTTATTGATGTTATTATTTCTACTCTAAAAACAATGTACATTTATTTTAGAAAAATGGGAAATAATGAAAATTAAATAAAAATTTATTATTTTCCAGCCTGGAAACAGCATTTAGTAAATTTAACTTCCTTTTTTCTTGTTGTATATAAAATATGTTTAAAAAAAAAAATCAAAACCGCAATTACCATCTTGCCTTGTACCCAGCTTCTTCCATTTGACAAAAGTTAATCATTTTCCATGGATGTTCAGTTAGCCCAATTTAAAAGCAAGGAATGAAAATAGAACATCTTACGTTTTAAATTAGAATGAATCACAAACATGTGCAATGCTCCTCCTAAAATATATTTTAAAAAACACTCAGCTACTATTAAATCCTAATGCAATAAACAGAACTGCCTGAAGCCCTTCTCTTTAGCACAAAAAGAGGATGATCTTCAGGTCTTGGTGTACTTTGCTAGGGTTTGTCTCCCTATTCTTCCTACGTCAACTGCAGCTTGTCCTTCTGTCAAGGAGGCCCCAGTACCAGGAAATGGCACAGAGGTTCATCCATCCTCTCATTTCCTTTCGGCAATCCACATATGTATGTAGCTACCTGCCATATCCCCACATGCAACACCACCTCATACCTTCTCTGAGCCCTTCCTCAGAGCCCCAGTCAGAACCACCACTACCACCAGCAATGCAACAGCCCTCACTTGTATCCCTACAGCTTCTCTTTCACTGTACTAGTTGTCAGGAGTCATCTCCTTTCACGCCTTTTTGGGTGGTTTATTTATTTGTTTTATTTTTAAAGCAAAAGTTCTGACACCCTTTAAAGTAATGAGATGGTTGAGTAACTCCTTATGAGCTATGAAAAAACATCTTCAGTTTATAAAAGGAGGTAATATTTTATTGCATTATTTTATTTCTTAAGAAATCGTTAAAAGTTTTCCAGGAAATCTGTAATTGAAAAAAATCGAATAATAGTTTGTGGCTTAAAAGAGAAGCTGCTTTTTTTAATTTCCTTAACACTTTTCAATTTCATATGAATTTAGTATATGAAACAGAAAGTGAAACATTTGATTTTATGGTGGAGTGGCCAAGCATCCAGGATTGCCAGGGACTGTCTCAGGTTAGTGGTAGTTTCAGCAGCACTGAAAGTCTCATGTCCAGGGGAAACTCCAGTCCCACACAAATCAAATGGTTGGTCACCTGATACACTGTTTACTCATATAAGAAGTGTAGGAAGGAACCAGATCATCTGTATGGAAAGGTATCATTGCCTCATGACAGGTGAGGGAAATGACATTCAGAGAGGTAGTGACTTGCCACGGTTTCCAGCTACAAAGAAGAATCAGATTCAGAGCCCTACATGATGCCTCAGGCCTGTGTGGTTTCCTGCTCCCCTGCATAGTTCTGCTCAGAGTAACTGCTGAATGGCCTTGGTCATGCCTAAGCAGTTTCTGTGCTGAGAAAAACCAAGGGTGTAAGATCATATCTTGTTTTTTTGCTCCTCCTTCAGCCACCTGAAAAGACCTGTGAACATTCACCAGGCTACCGATGTTCATGATGCTGGTGGTATTTTCCAGGGAGTGAACTATAAACAAATCAGACTTTTACCCTGATGGTCTAATTTCTGTCAAGTGTGACATTAGACTATTGTAGTCATTCTACTAGATGTTTTTGACCCTCTACATGTCTAACAAGGAAATGTGATCTGAAAAATGCTTGTTAACTGCCCAAAAGTCCATGTTTTGATGCATGCATAAAAGAGCAACTCAATAAAATTGCAAAGGCTTCATTTTCTACTGTCCCTTTGTTTCTGGCTACAGTTAATTCTGAATTGAGCCAAAGCCCAGACAATTTTAGACTTTGTGATTTTTTTTCCTCCCAAATCTTTGGCACTGCAGTGTCTACTAATGCTAACAGTTTCCCATAGTTCTCTAGAGCTACTTCTGGGCACCAATGCCAGGCATCCACTGGGAAGCCTTAGAGAGTTCTCTGGTAATATTAGACCAGAAGAACACCTGCTGCCCTTTTGCTTACAGGTGGAAAATAACCTCTCCTTCGAAGCTCGTTCTCAGTTTTTTCCTTAAACAGACTTTGCTAACAATCTGTCCTCAAACCTGACCTAATCTCATGATCTTTTGCATATGCTAACACTATGCAATATAGTAATTGCCTCTTTAATTCATCTTGGTCTTGAAGACTATAAATCACGTAATTGTCAACATCTTCACGCACAAGTCATATTTTGTTAATATGAAAAATCATTACTGTTCCCACACAGGGCACAGAAACATTTCATAGCATAGCAGCTGGGAAAAAAGGTTTTATGATTTAAGAAAAAAATAAGAAATACACTGCTATTTCCTTTATAGCTCGTACTAGTTTATAACTGCATCCAGGAAACTCCAGTGTTAAATTTCATTACTTGGGTATCTGAGCAGTTGGAAAATGGGTTTGTCGCTTTTGGCAAATTTCAACCATATCTTATAATGTGTGGCAGCTTCATATCTCTGAATTCAATTTCACTGTACATTTGGAAGGCACTGTCACATTTTTTATCCTGATAAAAATATCAAAAGCCAATGCTTTTTTAACTCACTGGATATAGTTTTGAGTTTCAGTGGAGACCTTGGTTTGAGTGGTGACTAACATAATTACTACAGGACCATATTTTCTAAAAATAAAATATTTCAAGAGAAAAACTATATCATCGTTCAAAGAGATTTTGAAATTTGTTTTGTAGCTCCGATTAATGCCCCAGTATAATAAAGGTAACTAAAATGTTTTTTTTGGAATACTATTGTAAATAGAGCACTCAGAGATGTATTATAAATAACTAGATTCCTTAACATTTGTCATCATATTAACTCATATTAACTCAGAGGGTTATGGTGAAGTTTAAATGCCATGCATGTTAAGTACTTAGCAGAGAGCATAGAAACTGCTCATCATTCCTTCATCTCATCTCCCTGGTTCCTGGAACCCCTGGTTTTCTTTGGTGTCCAGCTTTTAATACTGTTTCCTCTTCTCTACCATGCTTGACAGTCTCATTGGGCCCCCTTCTCTATTATCAGGGACATCTCAGGAAAGGCTGATGCGCTCAAAGGGTTTAAGGCTGGAGCGAGGACAACAGAGAGACTACTTACAGAAGAATGGACCGGGCTAAGAAACCAGGGACGGTGAAGCAGGAGTGAATGGGAAATCACAATCGCCTGTAAGTTTAAATTACAAAAGACAAAGGTGTTGCCGGAGCCAGGTGGTAGCTAGAGCCCTGAAGAGCTGTGGCCTGGGAGGAATGGAGCTGCCCCAGAATGCAGTGGGGCAGGGAGGGAGCGCTGTGTGTGCCCTGGAACAACCCAACCTCGTTCTCCTCCTTCCCTCCGGTCTCTTGCAAGTGTCTCCCATTGGCTGAATCCAATTAGAAGCAAAATAATAAAAGAGCCAGGTGATGTGGTCTATAGAGGTCAGTTTTCTGGGGCACAGGAAGGGCAGAGAAGGCCAGAGAACAGATGGATGGTGGAGTGGGGCAGGGGCAAAATAAACTGTTGTATTTTGCATAAGGGATAGAAGTGTGGGAAGGAACCAGATCATCTCTATGGAAAGGTATCATTGCCTCATGACAGGTGAGGGAAATGACATTCAGAGAGGTAGTGACTTGCCACGGTTTCCAGCTACAAAGAAGAATCAGATTCAGAGCCCTACATGATACCTCAGGCCTGTGTGGTTTCCTGCTCCCCTGCATAGTTCTGCTCAGAGTAACTGCTGAATGGCCTTGGTCGTGCCTAAGCAGTTTCTGTACTGAGAAAAACCAAGGGTGTAAGATCATACACCCTTGTTTTTTTGCTCCTCCTTCAGTTCCCTACTTACTTGGTCTGAATCCATTCACTGTGGTTCTCCTGATCACCTTTCAGAGAGGGTTTCTTAAAGATTAATTGAGCAAGTTATTAGAAATAACCAAATTTAGTTCCCTTCTTTTGAGGGAGAGGGAAGGTTAGATCTAAGATATGAAGGCATCTGAAAGAAAGAAAAGCAAAGACAGAAAGAGAAGGAAGGAAGGAAGGAAGGAAGGAAGGAGTTAGAGAGGGAGGGGGGGAGGGGAGAGGCAGTGGGAAAGGTAAGGAGAGAAGCTTTGAAAAAACAGATCGGGCAGCATTACTTGTAATAGATAAAAATGGAGACTAACCAAATGGCTATCAACGACAGTATAATGGACAACAAATTGTATAATATCCATATAATGGAATATGATACAGGAAGGGAACTGCGTGGAACAAGAGGAATGAAACTCTCAGATGCAGTATTAAGAGGAGGAAGCCAGAATCCACTTATTTCAAAAGCAGGCAAAAATAAACTATGTGCTAGAAGATAGGATGGTGGTTATTTTAGGGGCTGGGAAATGACTGGAAAAAGGTTTCTATACTGTTAATAACTTACTGGATTTTGTCTATTTGTTTGTTTTTGTTTCATCTGGGCTCTGATTATACAGGTATGTTCATGTTGTGAAAATTCACTGACCTGCCCTCATGAGTTGTGCTCCTTCCTATACCCACAGACACACAATTTCAGGTTGCATTAGTCAGTTTTGCTGCAGTTAAAATCAGTCTTTCAAGACCTCATGAGTTGTGCTCCTTCCTATACCCACAGACACACAATTTCAGGTTGCATTAGTCAGTTTTGCTGCAGTTAAAATCAGTCTTTCAAGACCTCTATAGCTCACAATACAAACAATTTTCTCTTTGTTGTACAAAGAATTCTAAGAAGGCCCCCATGGTCTCTGTCCCTTGGTATTACTTCTGTAATTATGTTAACATGGCAAAGTGATTTTGTAGATGCAATTAAGTTTATTAATTAGTTGACTTTAAGAGAAGAAGATTCCCTGGACCTAACCTAATCACATGAACCCTTTAAACGCAGAGAGCTTTCTCCAGCCACTGATCAGAGATTTGCCAGGAGGGAGATTCAATTTGCCATTGTTGGCTTGAAGATGGACGAAGCCACCTGAAAAGACCTGTGAACAGCCCAAGAACAGACAGCAACCCCTGGCGACAGCCAGCAAGAAAGTGAGACCTCAGTCCTACAACCTTGAGGAAGTCAGTTCTGCCAATGACCAGCAAACTCAGAACCTAAACCCTAAATGAGAATGGCAGCTGACACCTTGAACAGCCCAGTGAGACCCTGAGAAGGATATCCAGTAGTGCCAGGCCCAGACATGTGACCTACAGAAGTGGTGAGATAATGAGTTTGTGGTAACCTGTTATGAAGCAATAGAAAATGAATGCACACCTGTTCACATTTTGGCAGCTTTGTGTTGGCAGCTGCTAAGACTCTGCTGAGCTCTGCTCCATCTCTTCACATTCTGGGACCCATACTGAAGGAGCACCTGTATTTGGCACATTCATATGACAGAGGGAAAAGAGCAAGGGCACTAACAAAACCCCAGGGTGGCTCTTACAGGACGTCATGTTCATCACATCTGCTCACACTCCAGTGGCAAGCAGGTCCCACAGCCATGCCCAAAGGCAGTGGGCAAAATGCACATGATCTTCTTACAGAAAAGGGAGACTGAACAATTTTGAAAAATAATCCAGTCTACCACATGGAACGTTATAACGATGACCTAATTAGAAAGAACAGAGTCTTTGGCCATAGAAAGACTTGAATATGAATCTTAGTATCATCAATATTTTGTGACCATATAGAAATTACATTTGTGTGGCCTACTGAAATTAAGAAATGTCTCTGGGCCATTTTGTATTACCTGGGTCTCTTAAATGGTAAATACATGTCTTATAGGATTCATGTGAATGTTAAATCTGCTAGCACAATGGCTGATAGTCTAATAAATGTTGATAGATATTAGCCTAGGGCTCTTGTCTCAAGTAACCAGAATGTAATTCTTCCAAAAGTAGAAGTCGGGGAATGGAAACCACAGCTAAACACACCTCCTTTCCCTCATTTTCCTAATAAAACTAATGCAGAGTCTCCAATGCATAATTTCTTTACATACTATATCTCAGAGAACATTATATTAAATCACTCAGTATACAGGGAATAGTCTTCTGAGTGGGATTGTGAAATACCATCAATATCAGAGGTAGGATTACTTTATAATTACCTTTCTAAATCGATGATTCACTTTAACAACGATTTTTGGCTTGTGAAAATGTTGTCATAAAGCCATAGTTATTACAATTGGAAAACTGGCCAAATCAAACAGTGAATAATACTTTGTCCCCAGACTGTTTAATTTTTAATTTGCCCAGATGGTTTTAAATGATATTTCAAGTTTCTAGCTCACAAATACCTGTCTCTTTCAAAGTAACTATTATTCATTGTTATCTTTAAGCCTCAAGCCATTGTTTTAGGCTTAAACTTTTTTCTTATTACACAAAAAATAACCATCTCTATTTCTCTCCCTCCATCCCTCTCTCTTTCTCGTTGTCTCTCACACGTGAACACACACACAATGAAGTCAGTATACCTTCATGGGAAGGAGAAAAAAGTCAAGTCATTCTAAAACTTGCCAGATGAAGATAACTGCAGTATTTTGGTGTGTATTCTTACCATTTCTTCCCTGAATAGATAGATAGAAAGATAGAATATATGCATGTATACATATTTGCACATAAAGTATATTTTGGTATTTCCGTATACTTATCTATATTTCTTATACATTATATTCAATTTTATAATGTGCTTTTTTCATGTAGTTATATAAAAACACACTCATCTTTTAATTATTTCATTTTATGATCCCATACGTATTTTTCAACCAATACCTTACTTTTGAGTTTTTAGGTCATTTGTGAATTTTCTACTATTCAGTCTTTTTAACAGAGCTTCCACTAACCCATATATATGAACTGGGGGAAGCCAGGGTTGAAGGCTTGCTGGCCAGGGTACCAGCCTGATTTTGGCCCTATTTACCTTCTGATTAGATCCCATATATGGCAGCTCTGTTCTTGAATTGCCAAATGTATACTGAAAGTGTTAAAGAACAATAAACATAGACTCTATCTCAGAATGCATGAGCCTTTTTTTAACTTTCCAGCCATTTTGTATTACCAACAGTTGCCAGATGGTATGGGAAAGTATCTACATCTTGGTTTACTAACTGTCTTATAATTTCTCTATGAAAGGCCACAGATGTACACGGTGCCCCTGTGTCCAGCGTCACCACAAAGGTGCCTGTTAGCAAAGCAGTCAGGTGCTTTTTTTCCTCCAAAGCAAAAATTGAAAAAGGCAGCCTGTGTTCTGATTCTTCTTGTGGTTCAGACCAAGAAAATGATTGCTCATGAAGTCCCCGGAAGAACTGGCAATAATGACTCTCAAAAGCCCTGAATGAGCCCATTGTTATAGAAACATGACTGTTTTGGTGGGTGAAACAATTACATATATCTCTATTTTAACACACAAGGAATTAAGTGGAAGTCTCCATCTGCTTCTGTTCAGAGTCCCCTTTGGAGACATAGGCAAGCTCCCTGGAAGCAGGTGGACACCGACCGCTGACCCCTAGCCTGGCCTTCCTGCTCCCAGCCCTCCGCTGTCTCCTCCTGGAGTCCAAACACAGCTCCTCTATGAACGTGCTATTGTTGGTCTTTTCAAAGAGGAGCTGTTAAAGGAAAGGGAAGATTATTTACAAGTGGGTAAGGAAAAGTTCCAACAAAAGAATGAAATGAAGTAATTAGCTTCCTTCTTTATATCAGCGCCCGCTCTGCTGCCAAGCCTTTATGCTGTGGGGAGGGAGGAAGGCGAGGGCATTTCGCGTGAAGGCAGAGTCACCTGTAGCCACTGACCAGTCACGGGCAAGGCCGCCCACTTCTGTACCCCAGGGGAGAGGCGGGTAGGGGTGACTGCAAACTTAACCTCGATGTTTTTCATCTTATTAAAGCCTTGTGAAAGGGGGACCACTTCTTGAATGGGGGGACTATGTAAAATAACAAGCCGTAAGGGAACTAACATGTTTTTCACATAGTATGCCTCTTTAAAAGCAGAAATTTGTGAGATTTGTCAGGTGGGGTTCACTGATTACTAATTTTTTACTTTATGTGACAAGTATTACTGTGGCTTAGAATAAAGCTCAAGCAAGTCCATAACCCTTCCCACCATGCTGTTCAGTGGGCCTGAGGCCTGACAGGACTGTCAGAGCTGTGAGGAGAGGCTTCCTGACGGGGCTATGCTGCATTAATCTGGACACTGAAGGGAGATGATGGGTTGTTTATTTTTTATAGATAATTTGACATCATGGATAATTGGAAAATATGAACAAATGGACAATTGGACAATGTGTACAGCAGAAGGATTAAAAAGAAAAACCTGCGCCTGACACCCGTCAGTCAGCTACAAGTTAGCTGGCAGCTTCGCCAGAGATGGGAGATGTGGCTGTTAGAGATGAGGGTTCTTCATTTTCACCTTGAGGGGGACTTAAGAAAGGGAATGGATGGGTTTGCTGAAGGTCTGGGAGTGCCCGTATGAAAATGGATACCATCAGTGAAGGAGAAATATAATTAACTTCCAGGGATACAATAAAAACCAACTGAAGGGTTTATTTAAAGGATGGAGGTAACGGGACGTGGAGAAGGAAGGACAAGAGTTAAGACTGAGAAGGGAAAAGGAAAAGCAGAGCGGTAAGGAAGCTGTACATTTTGAAGTCTTCTTTAAGCTCCCCACTTGCACCAGACTATTCCTTTATCTCAGGTCTGACACTGTGAGCCAGGCACACAGCCCATAGGAAGGCGTCTGCTCCCAGCTGAAGGAGGTGCCCCCGGCTGGGCCCTTGGAGCGCCCCGTGTTCTCCCATCACAAGGACCTGCAATGGCCGCCCAAGCCTGCTTGTCTGTCTGTCCAGTGCACGCTGAGCTTCGTGAGTTGAGCCCAACGTGCCCGCTTTGCTCCTTGCTGTGGTCTTAGTATTTGGAACCACAGCTGGTCCATACTAAGTGTTCACAAAGTGCCCTAAATGAGTAAATTGCAGGGGGAGTGTGCAGACCATACGCAGGGAGGAGCGTCCGATCAGAGAGGAGCAGATCTGTGGGGATGCCCAAGGTCCACAGGGAGGGACAGCATGTCGCTGAGAATTTAAACAGGAGCACAGAGGGTTAGGGAGTGACGAAGGTGGGACTCGGGGCAGGTGGGGATGATCGCAAAGGACCCTTAAACAACATGAAAGAGAATTAACGCTGAGGGCAGTGGGGACACTGACAGGGAGGTGGGGACGTGATGTGATTCAGTTTGTACATACACAATGAGGAATTTTGCTGCATCCTGCAAAGCTGATTGGAAAGGAGCTGGCACGGAGGCCAAGAGCCCACTGAGAAGACTTGCTGACATCTAGGGGAGGTATTACTGTGGGCTGAGCCACGGAGTGCAGGAGGGATGGAGAAAGCAGATGGATTTAAGATATATTTCATAAGTAGACTTAACAGAGCTTGGATATTGATGAAGGAATCAGGAAGAAAAAGGTGAGGTGATGAATGATAGCTCTATTTTAGGCTTGAGCAAACAGACTCAGTGGTACTATTCACTAAGACAGACAAGAAGGAAAAGGGTTATTTTTGCATTGTTGTAAATCAGTTTCAGGCACGTTGAAGTTA
Organism: Manis javanica; assembly: GCF_040802235.1. Classification (NCBI taxonomy): domain Eukaryota; kingdom Metazoa; phylum Chordata; class Mammalia; order Pholidota; family Manidae; genus Manis; species Manis javanica. The sequence continues at coordinate 10,730,269 of NC_133170.1, read as the reverse complement.
ATGCACCTGTGCAATTTCCAAGAGGACACGTCCACAGGCATTAGACATGCGTGTCTGGAAGTTCTCAGGTGGCTGACGAGGCTAGAGATTCAGAGCTGGTGCTCATGGGCAGAGGTAGTCATTAAAACCATGGAAATTGATGAGGTTGCTTAAAGGAGTGTGGAGGGGCAGAGACTCAGACTGAAGAAGAGACAAATTTTTTTAAAAGGCAGGAAAAAAAGAGCCTAAAAAGAATAGTATGGTAAAGCAGCCTGAGAGACAGAGAAGTGTCACAGAAGCAGAGAAGAGGACTCATTTCAAGTAGAAACAAGGGTCTGAAGACCAAAGTTGACAGGAAGTTAGGTTGACAACTGACACATGTCTATTAAATTTAGCACCCAGGCAGTAATTTGTGACTCTGATGAGAAGAGCTTTGGTAAAAGTTCAGAGGCAGAAGCCATAGCGCACGAGGCTGAGAGATGAACAGGTGATGATGTAAACACAGTGAGAATGGACAAAATGCCAAGAGGTTTGACTGTAAAGGGGAAAGAACTCATACAGTGTTCAAAGCCCTTAAACATTCAAGTTCTATAGGAAGAAATAATTGGTAACCAGATATGGACCATGGAAGAGCAAGAAGCAGACAGACTCCCAAGAGCTGTGAAGAATTCCAAGATCACGGAGGCGGTGGTCCCACAGGCAGAAAGCAGAAGGGAAGCAGTGCTGGGAAAGTTGCATTTTAAACTCTGGTATGTTGGGTAGTGTTTTGCCAAGTGAAAATACATATGAGCAGCTGGAAAGAAGGGCTGGACTGACAGACGTACTCTGGCTGAGATGACACGTGAAGAGCTCCAAGCAGTAGTGGCAGCCAGACGTCCGCACGAGTCAGAGTCCCAGGGAAAGAAAGCCAATGAGAAACAGACCACTAAGGGCAGCCACGGTCTCAGCGGGCCACTGCCCCTCATCACTCAGGAGCCAAGTGCTTGCCCTGATTGGACAGCTGGATAGGACATTAAGTTACCATTGCTATGCAGACTTTAAAACCCTTACTAAATTATCTTGAGTATAACTGAAATCTAAACTGCTTGAAATCTAAACTTCTGATTATTAAGGACGAGTTAACACTCCCCGCACTTCCTGTGCAATACTCCCTGACTTTACAATTTGACATTTATTCAGATGCTTTTAGCATTTTCTGTACACAGCTTCTATGGACAATATAGTTCCCACCATAAACTACAGAGTTCACCCCAGGCTCTCTTGGAATGAATGCTGAGAGATGTCACATGTTCGGGCAACAGCCAGAATGTGGGTGATGGAAGAGAGGATATGGAGCACTGTGTCCGGGAACTGAAGCTAAGAAGGTGGGCAGAGGTGGGATCATTGCAGGTTTTTAGTATTCTGCTAGTACTTTTAGCTTCAGTCATTGAGTTATTGTGAGCGGAGGAGTGAGAGGCTTTCTGAATTTTAAGAAGGCAATGCTGGTCATTAGTAGGCTCCTAAAAAACATTTGTTAACTGAGGGAGAAATGATGGAGACTAGGGGTCAGATGAAAAGCACAGTTCCTAGTGGGGAGGTAGTGGAAGATAAGGTGGAAGGTCTCTTATTCAGTGCAATCTGGGACCAAATTTGGCCAGTCATTTGCAAAAGTTGGTAAAGCAGGGAATAAAAGAAAGATATACACTTACTTTAGCTATTATATTTTAACTGGAGACATACAAGGGTTATATTCACCCAGCAAATATATAATAGAGAGCCAGTGCCCTCCTCTGAGTATAGGTCTGCTAATCAGAGCTTTGTATAATTTTTCTGACATGTTTCTGTTCCCTTAAATTACAGCAAAAGGCAATCAGAGTGCAGACTCTTAAAGACATTTTTAGCAGCTTTTCTCAGTCATTCTTGGTTCATCTTTCCCATACTTATACTGGATTGTATTGTCAACCATCCACTCTCATCAAGTCTTTACAAGGTACTCAACTTATTGTGCCCAGGAACAGCTCTCTCACACTCATATTTCATTGGTTTATATAATATTTAATTAGATATTGTAATATAATAAAAAGTACAATTGCAATGACCGGTTTTCAAACAAAATACAACTGTTTCTTGGCAAATATCCAACTAAAGTGTTGGGACTGGGAAAATGCAATGTACCAGACAATCTCCTGCTAGTTCCCACTGATGAGTGTGAAAGAGGATCAAGTGTATTGTGGAAGGGGTGATTTGATCAATTGGGGATTGGCTAACAGAGCTTCTCCTGTGACCATCTCAGCTAGGGCCACAGCACTGGAAAAAGAGAAGAGAGGACACATTGAAAGGACATCAAGACACTAGTTTTGGAAATAAACAGGCTTGAGTTCAAATTCTGACTTTGTCACCTAGCTGTAAAACTCACAAGTCTGTGTCTCCTTACATATAAAATAAGAATAATGCATATTGTTGTGAAAAATGAAAGAGAAAAATGCACCTAATGTAATAGCAATGTGTCTGACCCAAGAAAGCAATTAACAATATTAAATCAATAGATTTTGATGTTGAATTGAGGAAAGTGAAGAGTCAAAGGTGACTGTTTGTCTATCTTGGCTGAATAAAAGATAATGATACCACAACTGAAATATGAAACACAAGAGGAGAAATAGGTTTGACAGATAATATAACACACAGTTTGTTTCGGATGTGCTGAGCGTCCTGGTGTGACATCCATGTTGAGGTGACCAGAAGGCAGTTAAAAATGTTATTCTGGCTTCCAGTGAGAGGTTTTGGTTAGTGATATCAACTTGAAGTCATCCACATAGAAATGGTAAGTGAAGCCATGAGAATGGACAGGTTTGGGCAGAAAGGGAATGGGGACATGGCAGATCGTTGAGGGCAAGATGCAGTCAGACATGAGGCAGAATCCAAGATACAAGGGGAGCCAGCTGGGGTACGAGGCAGTGGTGGCATGTCTGGGAGAGGCAGGTACAGGTTTACGTGATCGGATGAATTCTGCCTCTGTGTTGCCTATTTTCTTGACTCAGCCTACCAGGCCTCAGGCTACATTTTTTCACCCCAGAAGTGTCTTAACACTCCAGATAGTGCTGAAGAGAAAGTGGCTGTGAGAGAGATCTCATAGTAGTTAAAAACAAAGCAAGGCTGTGGGGAATCTTCTTTATAATAAATAGTGAAGACTTGAACGTGTTTTCAGGCTGAGGGAAAGGACAGTAGAAAGAGAAGTTCTTTAAAAATTAGAAGTCAAAAGTGTTTTCTCTGAAATACAAATTTGTAGATGATTTTTGTGTTCATTTTTGTTCCTTTCTGAATCTTCCAAATTTTCTACATTGAGTGTGTAAAGCACTGGATTCAGAAAAACTATTTTCTTTACTATGAGATATGAGACTGGGGCTGACCTATGGAACAGGGTTCCAGTAAAAGTGGAGCAGAGGGAACGGAGTGGTGCCAGGAACACAGGCGGAGGAGAGAGCTTGGAAAGGGGGCAGGGACTCGTCTGCACCGAGAGAAGAAAGCAGAGAGAGTGACTGAAGACTGAGAAATTTTGCTGTGCAGGTAAGAGAATTTGAGGAGTATCACAACATTTCGCCTATTTTTTAAGTAAATCAGGAGGCAGGTAGTTCACTGAAACTGAGGAGGAAAGATAGGGCTAGGAGTCTGGAAAGAATGAAATGTTTTTAAAGTTTGGTATGAAGAACAGGAAAGGGGATTGGATTTGAAATTGGTCAAAATATTTCCATAGTGCCAGGAGGCCCAGCTGGAGTTGGAAAATAAGATTGCACAGTGTCGCCAGTTACTGAATTCTCCCCCTGGCAACAGCTAACTGTCTGGGTACAGTGGCAGCAGTTAGAATCCACTGGACTCGGAGAGGCAATGGGTGAGGAAAATCCTCACTCCCATGAAACCTGCCCCTCTGCTGGGTGTTATCTACTGCAGGCGCACCACCAAGCCCTCGGTTGCTTCTCGAAGAAACCTTGGACATCCTAGTTTGCTCTCTCTCTCACGAACCCCCATCTGAACAGTCCCCAGGCTCTGCAAGCTTTTAGTCCTAACACCTCCCCCTTCGCTGCCACCATGTCTGTCGAGGCTACTCCCCTCCTCTGGCCCCGAACACTGCCTTGGCCTCTAACTTCTCCCCTTCATTTGTTCCTGTCTCACTCAATCCCATTTTTCTGCACTTTGCACTTTGTCTTTAAAAAACTACACCAAGTGTTTCACTCTTTGAAGACCCTTAAAGAGCTTCTGGCTGCTCTGAGGATGAGGACCAAAATTCTCAACACAGCCCATGAGGTCCTCCGGATCCGGCCCCTGTGACACCTCCAGACATCACTGAGCGTCGGTACCCCTCCCCCTTGCTCTCTATTCTGTGGCCACATGGGCCTTGTCTTTGCTCCCTAAAATCACCAAGACAGTAAGTGACCAACAGAGGCAGGGATTGGGGGTGCCATATAATCAGATGCCATGGACTTCAACAGGTGAGAAAAATAAGTGACATAAAATAAAAGCAACTGAGCATTGACCCACAGGAGTCGAATAATTTAAACAAGAAAGAAAAGTGGTGACATTTACATCTTGTTTGGCTTTCATTCCACCCTCTTTCCTGGCTACCCAGTGCTTAGGGGCTCATGAGGAAGCTCAGATCTGTTTAAGGAAAAAAAACCCAGACCCGTCACAGAGCACCAGACCCTCCAACACAATCATCTCCGGACACTTCCTCGGGCTGTTCCTAAGCATCTCACGCCCAGTAGCTCCTCGCCTCTCTCACGACTCATCCTACGTATGTGGCGCCCCAGACTTATCTCGGCCAAAGGCCCTCAGCTTGCTGGCTTTCGCACCTGCCCCGAGTCTAATTCCCTCCTACAGTCTCTCTTTCCATCCACCCTAAGACACTCAGAAACTAGCGTGGTCTTTGTAAAACATTAGCTCCATCACATTACTCCCGGGTTAAAAAAGAAAAAAGGAAGTAATAGAATGTAAGGAAAAAATGCTGACCTTGCTTCCTATACTTGATACAAAGAGAAGGGAGGAATAAAGGGGTGACCTCTGTTTCAAAGTATTATGACTCAAATGGAATTATCAGAAGAAAGCCCAATTTTAATCAGTTTTTGAATCACTTAATTAGGACATATGGTAAGTCAAGAATTTCTCTCTATAGCTGTGAAATGGCTGAAGCACTGAAGATGATACACATTAGTTAGTATAAAAGGGAAGATCATCCTTATGAAATGAGCAACAAATTTCTGTAAAGCTTAAATTAACTTCCATATACAAAAAATGCCAGATTGAATTTTCATAGTATAACTCTTAGGATGGTCTTTGAAAAAAAGAAAAATCCCTTGGAAATTGGTTGAAACTCAGCAATGACTCCAAGTGAGATCACCAGACAATATACACAATGGACATTTCCACATTTCCCAACTCGGTGGGTGATGACTTAGCTCTTGAACAGCCAGGCCACAGGGGCAAGTTCCTGCTACCTCAAGACCACAGTACACAAATTACCTTTCTACAGTCCTCTTTTCTAGTGGGCATAAGGTACAAAAGAGCCACATCTCAAATAGCATGGTTTTTTAGCAAAGAGCTTCATTTCCAGGGATCATGGGGAGGGAGCCATTTTTTGATGTCTTTATGTAAATATCAAATATCAAAACACTTATCAAAATGTTATGAGAATATTCACTTCACTGCTGTTATTCAGCAAGTGAGCAGTGGCCTCCAACCATCTTCAAATCAGAGCCCCAACCCTGGTTAAACAAAGACTTTCAGGAGCTGTCTGGAGCCTCAGGCTGCTATGTGTCATTGGTCTACAAAGATGACTGACCTCCCAGCCTGAACTACGCTGACATTCTGGACGTGTGCAGAGCAATATCCTGAAGCATCTTTTTGAGAACCCAGAGCAGTCTTCATCAGGCAACACATCTGCAGTCAGAAGATGGGAATGATTTTGAGGGCTGCTTGCTAGCTGTCTTCTACTCAGCCTTATGATTCATCACTAAACAAGAGAGAGAGAAATGGTAGCGAGAGAGACAAAGATGGAGAAAGAGACAGAGAGAGAGACAGACAGACAAACAGGAGGATGGAGCTGGAGGCTTGCTCTGGCTCCTAAGGCACCATGACCCAGGAGGTGGAGAGGGCATCCCCTCTCACCTCACTCTGACGTCCATGCAACTTTAGAGCGGCAACAGAATTTTAATGGCATCACCTAGTGTGAGATGGAGAATCAGGAGCCACACATGGTAGGAAGGGATCTGTGAGGACCCTCATGGTGGACTGTGAACAGTACTGGCTGGGGAGGGTCCTTCTGCAGGGTGAGTAAAGTCTAAGACGATTGGTAAGTTTCTGGTCTGGCCAACTGATAGATGGTAGTGCCATTTCCTGAAATAGAGAATGAAAGAGAAGCAGATGACCAGCTCGGTGTTGGACATGAGTTTGAGATGCTCATGAAACTTCTCAGGGAAGGTGTCAAGAAGGCAGCTGAGAGCCTTGGGGAGTGTCTGGGGGAGGGCTGTACATTCGGTGGCATCAGGCTAGAGATGTCAGTTGAAATAATGGATGTTGAGGAGATGGTCCAGAGAAAGCACATTGGAAGAACAAAAAATACTGCCAAACTCCTAGGATTATCCACATGAAAGGAATGACAAAAAGTGAAAACATCTAAATCTTGGTGGAAAACATTTCAATAACAGGGTACTCCTAGTGGTATAAGACCTGGAGAAAGTTGCTACCCAAAGAAATCATACCTAGAGCTTTATCTGCAGAGTTATTTTTGGAAAATTATATCATTTCTTTGTTTTTAGATCTTCCCATTCAGAAGAACTTACTGAACAGTATTAAATCTGAGGCTGGAATTTCAAATAAAGGAAATAATTATAAGGACTTTGTTTTAAGGATATAAATCAGCAAGTAGTTAAGCCAGAGAATAATAAACAGTCATTAGCTGCTGCATAGCAATGTTAAGTCCTAGAAACTTTTATTTCTTTTTAAAAAACGATTGTCCAGAAATACACCAATAGCATCGTCACTTTAATTGGTGCTTATAAAGTGATTAATCTCTTTATTTCTCCTCCAGTCATTTGAAATGCTCTGTAAGCTGCCCTTGTTAAAAAAAAAAAAGTAGTATTTCAACAGGGACTTTATAAGGGCTTTCATTTTGCAAGGTGTTAGAGTGTGATGGCACGGTTCTCAGTAACATAATTCAACAACAGCCTACTTCACATCAGACATTTTTATGTAGGTTTCAGAAGATACACAGGACTGTGAACTCCAACACTGAAATTTCCAAAAGCAACTCTTTCATTTTTTAAACAGGAAAATAAACAGAATATCTTCTTTGTAAAAGAGATCCTATATGATAAAAACCGAGGTGACGCTTTGCCAAGTCCCTCCATTCCCTCCTTCATTAGGAATAAACGAACTGCTTAACATTTGCCCTTATGCGAGATGACCCGGAGCTCTGTGTCCAGATCCAGTGTTCTCCAAGCTCTTGTCCCTTGAGGAATCCTGCCCCCAGCAAGCATTTGTTCTCCAGAAGAGCTCAGATGGGATGCTGGAGGGAAGGATACGTGCAAATACAGGCTTCATGAGTGCTCCATGCACCTTCCTCACAAAGCTGAGTGGGTGGGAGTCTACTGTGACGTCAAGTTGGTTTATCTGCTTATCGATTCCCAGGCCCTCCCAGAGCCTCAGGAATGGAATGAGCAATCACGGCATCTGGCCGTTAGTAAACCCCATTTCCTCTTTCCTCGTCTTCCCCTGCCTGGTTCTGACGATCTTCCCATCTATATGTTCAGTCTAAGCCTTCTCAGACAGGAAGAGCTTGATCTCTTCAGTCAGGAAAAGTTGAATACTAGAGAGTCCACTGTCTTGTATTATGCTAGTGAACAGCTTGCTGCCTGCCCTACATCAAGGTGCTGGTTCACACACTGCCTTGTATTCTTCGGTCGTGTCCCCAGGGGCCTCCTACACCTGTGTCACCTTTGAGAGCCGGCTCTCCTTGCCCTTTCTGGCTCTGCTACCTGAAAACTGAACCTTGCCCTGCATTCCAGTTCAGGCGCCGTGTCCCTGCTTCTCCTTCACAGGCCAGCCGGATGAAGGCTGTCAATTTCTGTGAACTTGCGTCATAGACTTCTGTGGCTAACCACTTCCTGGAGGCTGCTACGAACCTGAAACTTGGTGCTCTCTGCCTCCAGGTGGACCTGTCCTGTCCCTGGAACTGTCCTGTCTCCTTGGGCCAGGCCTGTATTACTATCAGATTAATTACACCACCCTCTGCTCTGACTCGCTAAGAATAAAAATTTGACGTGTCCCTGAAAGATCCTAAGCTACACCATTAACATCTAAGGCATAAGAATGCTTCACTCTACATCAAAACTATGTCATCAATTACCTGTGTAGTGAATTCCCTGGATGAAGTGAATGAACTTTTAAAATGTGTTCATATCTAGTAGGACCTGAGTATTAGTAACAACCTTAGCAAGTAGTTATTTTTTAGTAAATGTAGAGTGACCAGCTGTCCAACTGTCCAGATTTTCCCAAGACTCTCAGAATTTTAGACTGAAAGTTCTGCAAACTGAGATGTTTGGTCACTGTAGGAAAATGAGTCCATCTTTCTTATTGGCTTTGATCTGTAATATGAGAAAGGACCCAATTAGAACTACATATAAAATTGTAACTTGCAGCCTCTTCCTGCTCACTTAGCACATAACTACACAGTACTTCCAGCTACGTAGAATCCTTTCCACTTAGACTTCCCTTCCTTTTAAAGGGCCTTTTCCATTCCATTAGGAACACATTGTGTTCCTCAGACTGTCATCAACACTGCCTTCTAAATTTTAGTGGATCATCTTGACCCAGACAGCAGCCCTGGCTCCGTGGGGAAGGCTCTCATCCAAGTCTAGCAGTTGTCCTGGTTTTCTCACTGTTTCGACTGATGCATTGTACAGCTCCATTTTCTCCACCCTACACCAGGTGTTTAAATCAGGATGGGAGCAAAAACTTAAATGCTAGTTTAAGCCAAATAAGCAGGTTTTCTTTTTATTCAGCAGGACTTCTTAAAATCTTAATTTGTGAAGAACTATACACTGTGAATATCCAAAGAAATCACTAGTGCATTCACTGGTTTCCCAACATACTCGATCATGGATGCCTTTGGAGGGACAACATTATCAATACATGGTGGAGTCGGTGTCGAGCTGCATATATTTGGGAGGCGCTAGTGTAAGTGGGAAAACCCAGACTTGGGTGCCAGAGAGCTCTGGGGTGAAATCTTAGTTCCAGTGCTTTACATTTTGGGTGACTGACTTACTTAACCTATCTGTCAATCTTTTATTTCATGAGGTTCTCATGCTGTTATAAAATAGGAGCAAACAGAGGAGGGCAATTTAAAGGCAATCCCTGTTTTCTCTTTTGTATACGAGGCACCTGCCTATTGGGGCTGCTGTAAGGGTACATAAGCTCATGCATGAAAGGCACTACCTCAAAAGTTCTGGTGTGGATGTAACATGCTCTCACTCTGATGATTTACAGCTTCATGGTAGATTAATGGGACAAAGCTAAAACTAAGCACAGAAAGTCAAGGTGCAATGATTTGCGTAGAGGGCGCACGGGAAATCATCAACTACCTCGCCCATCATTTCAGAATTCCTTTCCTTTGAGACTTAACATTTTTATCATCCTCAACTGTTACCAAACAATGACCCTTTAGCAGACATTGCTTAAAAGACAATGCAAGAAAAAATAAATGAGTAGAAAGAGAAGAGAATTGAGGAATGCTTTGTTCTCGAACTTGGAGATGCACAAGGCATATTAACCTAGTAAAGTCTCCTCTTGGGAGATAAGTGGGGCAGAAAGGTCAAAAAGAAGGTGGAAAGAAGAGGCCAGAGGCATTAAACATATAGTTTACACCCTTCACCTCAACAAATAATAAGAGGTGAGAGGATTACAGACCAAGTTGCTAAATTCCTGAACCAAGTATTCTTTGGGAAAAGAACTTGCAAATGTATTTTCAGTCTTGTCCCACAGACTAGATGTGTTCCAGAAAAGCTGACCTTCATACAAGTTTTAAGCACATTTCTCCACAAGAGCAGAGATGCACTTCCTGGGAGGAGTAGGCCTGCACATGGTCTATCATTATTTTAGAAAAGAACCCCAAATTTTGTCTGCTGTACAACAGAAGGAATGGCATCTCCTCCCTTCATGAGGCTTCAGTTTTCTCTTGAAAACAAGGGTAATAATAATAGTATACCCCTTTCCAGGGTGACTATGAGGATCAAATTAAAGAAGTTATGTGAAAAGCCCTGCGGGGCCCTCACCTCCCTGCAGACAGGAACTGTGTCTGTCCTGCTTGTCAGGGTATTTACAGCTTGGTCTCAGGGTCTGGCATATGGCTGGTGCCCAGTTTATCAATGTTGAATGGGTAAATCAATACTTTAGAAACTCAAGAGTCCTAAGAAAATTCTGGTTTTATTTTTTTTTCCTTTCTTCATATATCTTGAGTATTTCATAATAGTGTTCAAAGATTTTCAGACTTTATTATATCTACTGTTAACTCCATTTCATGTAAGAAACAACTTTCAGATCAGAAAAAGTAGGAATGATGTCATCTCTGAATACAGGGCAGCCCTTCCCCATAAAGAGCCGTTAGTACCATTAAACTACCTAAAAATAATACATTATTGGCATTTACTCAGTTCTTACCATTCTATTTGCTTACATGTAACAACTGAGTCCCTACAATTTCATGTGGAACAACTACTTTAATTATAATCACTACACAGATGAGAAAACTAAGGTGTGGAAAGTTTAAGTCACTTCCCAAACATCACAGAGCCAGAATTCAAACCAGGCCACCTATCTCCACGGCCCTCACTCTTGCCCATCATGCCTTGTTGTCTCTCATAATTCTTCACATTGTATTTTTTTTTCACTAGAGAAAGTGTCGTGATAGACCAGCACTGGTCTGAAGCCTGGACAACCACTGATTTATTTTATTTGAAGGCTCTTTTTGCTCTATGATTTTCTTTAAAGTCCAAGATCCCAGGAATTTCATCTACAATTTGAGATAAAAAATGATGACTAGTTCTTATCAGAAGAAAATGATATAGAAAAAGAAACTATAAACAGAGACAGTCTTCAACTTGTAAAAAGAGAAGAAAATCACCAGGACATAGTAAGTGACAGTAAAATCGATTCTATTAGGGGCCAGTGCAACAGGAATAGCGAGTAACATTAAAACAAGTTAATTCAGAGACTCAGGTACTAGCCACTAAGTTGTGGTGGAAAACCTGACAAATATCCACCCGTCAAGTGGACAACCTGGCAAACCTTTAATCTGTAAGACTTTAAATTTACAATCTACAAAACTTTAATCTACCCAAGTGAGATGAGACACGATCATGGGTTGCATTGCACCAAATAAAGAAAAGGTATAAACGAGGCAGAATTCTGCATATGCGGGGCCTCAAGTTCACGAAACTACTTAGTGCAGAGGTGGGGCGCCCTGTGGTCTATCTCCCCCTGAGGGGTGGGCTTGGCCTTAGCCCCTGAGAGTCTCAGGAGCGGACATTTCTCCTTTGCCAGCCTGGTCTGTGCCAGACTCTGCCGACAGGGTCTGCGAGAGGCAGGCCGGAAGGCACCACAAGGAGAGGGGATTCGGGCTCGGCTGTTTCCTATTCCTTTAGGCCCCCCAGGATCATTTTTTCATCTGTAGCATTTGTTCCAGTGGCAACTGGTCTCAGTTTTCAGACTTTTTCTCCTTACCTTTCCAAGGTCAACTTTAACACCTTCCCTCAGATGTGCCAGCACCAGCCAGTCGGTGCCCCCTCCTCGGAGAACTGGCTCAGCTGGGCAGAGCCTCTCCTCTGAGCCTTTAAACTCTGACACCTCCCACCCCATGTGGTCGCCCCTGCGGTCTGGGAGTGGGGGCTGCTTCCTGCAGTTACGTCTGGGTCCCTTTGGCCTTTTTAGTCCTCCAAAACCCATGCGGCCAATCTCTTCATTAAAACGCCTGGAGTGCTTTCTGATTTACTGGCTGGACCTTGGCAGAACAGTACTCATATCCACTGTTTCTTTTGCATGTACTCTTTATAAGCCTTGCCCGAGTCACTTTGTATCTGCAGACATGCATTGTTGTTGAGGGCTGTGTTTTCCTTCTTAATGTATGTGTTCTGACCTGCCACTTAGATAAAAAACTTGTGGAAGCCCAGAAAAAACAGTGTTTGGATTCAGAGAGACATAGATTTATGACCTGTGTCTTCCATTTCACAAAATAAGTGATTTTGAGCAAATGATTTAACAACTCTTTATGTCACTTTCTTGTCTAAAATGGTGACAATAATGCCTACCTCGTATTACTGTTGAGAAGATATAATGACTAAAATACATATGAAAGTCCCTCAGGAAAGGCACTGAATATATAAAGGCATTCAACAAATGGCTTATTTTGGGGGGTGTCTGTGCATGATTACTTAGGACATGGGCTTGTACACAATAGGCACTCAATACCTACGTGCTGGTGTGTCTGTGCTCCATGCCGTCAGACGCTGGCTTGTACATAGCAGCTCTCAGGGAGTATCTGTGGGTGATGACAAATGTAAGACTGAACTATTTGATTAATAGCCCGTAACATGTTTTAATCCATTTGTCATTTACATTTACTACAAAATAGAGTCCTGCTCTGTCTGCGAAGAATTCCATGCTGTTTGGCTGAAGGTCTGTGTTACCTCTGTGCATACACCACACATAGACCATATACTGTACAATGGATTTGACACAGGTCTGTTACCTGCTCAAGTACCCTTCTGGTTAGGAAAGACATGAGACTCTTTTCACATGATCTTCCTTGAGGAAAAAAAAAATGTCCATGACTTTCACTAACGACTCCTGCCTACAATGAAAATGGCAACAGGCACCGCCAACAGTTATAGGGACCTAGAGCAGCTTTGAGGACAGTCTAAGTGTTTGGGTCACAGAACAGCAGAATGTGAATTCCTGCAGCCCCTCTGACTGTCCTCCAGGGGCCCGGAAAGCAGAGCTGCATATCAATCATGGAGCAGGAGTAACAGAGACCTGGGTGCCTGGAGAGGGAGCACTGCAGGACCCTGGCAGCTCTGCTGAAGGCAGTGTAGTGAAAAAAACGTTTTCCCCTCCCTGCAGCTTGCTTGCCTTAGATAAGGTCTATCACACATTAAAAGTAAAAGCAATTAGCATCGTTAAGGGTTTAAGGAGAGCTTTCTTACAGGTTTCTGTTAGTCTCTGGTATATATTTATGTTGAACAACACTAAAAACAAATATCTAGCATATTTACATTTATGTTTATATACTCTTCAGCACTAAGAGATTGGACAACCAGGGCCTCCTGGCTGTCACTGAAGGTACGCTGTCAAAATGGGCTGGTTCAGGGAAGTGACGTTCATTTGTGCTATCTGAAAGTGAGTGGTGACTCAGGAGTCTAACTCTGCTGGTGTTAAAATGCTGCCTTCTCACTGCTCAGGGCACTAGATCTACATCGCAAGTAGTGGTTCTTCACCTTAGTGCACATAATGGTCACCTGGAGGGCTGGTAAAACACAGATGGCTGGTCCCCACTCTCAAATGGGGCCTGAATGGCATTCCCAAGTGTATGAGTTGGGGTTCTCCAGATAAACAGAACCAACAGGATTGATTGATTGATTGACTGACAGGAGTTGGCTACCATGATTATGGAGGCTGAGAAGTCTGCAGATCTGCAGCCAGCAAGCTGGAGACCCAGGGAAGCAGGTGATATAAGTTTCACTATGAATCTCCTGAGAACAGGAGAGCCGATGGTATTAATTCTAGTCCAAAGGCTGGCAGGCTTGGGACCCAAGAAGAGTGGAATTTTTAGTTCAATTCCAAAGGCAGGGAAAGACGGATATCTCAGTTCATGGAGTCGGGCGGGAGGAGTTCCCTCTTACTCAGCTTTCTTGTTCTATTCAGGTCTTCAGTTAGTTGACTGAGGCCCACCCACATCAGGGACGGCCACCTGCTTTACTCAGTATACCAATTCAAATGTTAATCTCATCCAGAAACACTCTCACGACATATGCAGAATAATGTTTGACCCAATGCCTAGGGACCCCGTGGCCCAGTTTAGTTAACACATGATATAAGCGTCATTCCAAACCCTTCACTTGCCTTATCCCTATCACAAGAGCCTGGTACTTAGGTAGGCGCTTTACACAAAATGTCCTGACAGGGTTAATAAAGTAATAGATGGAGGGAAGGGATGGAGGGAGAAAGGGAGGAAGGATCTCCCTGTCAAAGAGACCTGAGTGGACATTAAATGATCAGGGTTCTAGTTCGGTCAGACCTCTCTTTCCTCAGCTCTAAAGTTTGGCCTAGACTCTCTTAGGTCTTTTATGGTTCCTTATTTCTAAGTTCATTTCTAGTTTTAAAGAAGTAATGTGTATCAATTATTTAAAACAAGTAATTTTTAAAAATAATAACTACACATTTATTGCAAGCCTGTTATATGCCATGCACTGTACTAAAAATTTAATAGCATTTTTTCATTTAATCCTCACAACATTTCATTATTCCCATTTTTCAGATGAAGAGACTGAGGTTATGCATTAAGGAAGTGATCAAGCTGGGATTCCTCTGGCTCCAAAACCTTCTTTCTTACTATATACTTTCTATACCATAACATTTATAGAACATCAATATGTCACTACACTATGGGGAAAATCTCAAGTCATTTACAATCTAGTGAGAGCCAGGATTTTATTCTTAAAAAGGCCAAATACCTAAAGAAATTTGGAAAAGAAAATTGGTCAAAATGTTAACAGAGTGTGACGTTAAAGATTAAAGCACCACATACAGTGATTTTAAGAGTATAGATGTTGGGATCATAGTGTCGGTTTGAATCCCATTTTCATTCAGTTACAAGCTGTATCAACTTGGCCAAGTTACATAATGTCCATGCCTCAGTTTCCCCACCCATAAACACTTACCTCATACAGGTGTTTACAACCTTGTAGGATTACATCCTCACAGGATTAAATGAGTTAATAACTGTAAAGCATTTACACAGCGGTTGTCACTGGGCAATCAGTGTATGAGTCATTACTGTCACATTACATCGTCAGCATCTAGCTCAATGCCTGATGGCGGAAGACAAACTCCCTATAAATGCTGAGTGAACACCAGGAACCTGTGCTCTCCAGAGATTACAGCAGGTACACATCTCTGTGTAATCGACCTTCTAGAAACTCTTCTCAGCCTTTGGATAGCTTCTGCCTTTTCTCAAGGCACCAAATTCGATAACAGTTCTTACCACCTCTCAAGGTCCCTGTCTGTTGCTGGCTCAGTGATGTTACATTAATATAGCTTTGGTGTGTTACATAAATACAGAGTAAGAAAATGAGACAAAACCCTGAAATTCATCTTATGTGCCTGACAATTTTCAGATCTCATTTGAAGATGACTGCAACTTTAATTAAAAGATTTTTTAAAAATTTCAACTTGGAAGAACTTCTGAATTTGTCCTTGAATGAATACCTTATGTATAAATTGCAAGTGATGACTTCTTATTTTACTTATCAGATCAAACTTCATTAAAATCACTTGAAAATTAAAACTTCACTCATACTTTCTGTGAAAAGTGACTCAGGACCAAAGAATTCATAGCAGAACATAGTAAGAGCTGTGGTTTGTTCTGACATTTGAAAGTATACCTGAGCTTTCTAGCACATGGATACCGAATATGCAACAAGGTTCTGAAACTTCCAGCACTGTTGCCTGCTTCAGCACTTTATGTGAGGGCTGCACATTAGCATTTAAATGGACAGCCAAGTCCTGCAGAAACCTAAGATATATGTCACACTGTAACTGGCTTCAACTCCTTCAGGGACTGTGGAGTTTCGTTGCCTCTTCTGATATTCTAACTTCTCTTCTCAACTTTCGCCTTTGTGGATACGAGATGGTCAGTTATCTGTAAGATTTATAACCAACAGCTTTGAGGTCAGACAGATGTATGGTGTCAACATTCTGCAATTCGAGAAAATTTTTTCTCCTTTAGGATGTGATGTTGTGTTTTTCTCTTTGCTGACTGCTCACTTTGATATAAGAAATCAAACTTCAGTTTCCTGGGTCTCTCTTAGAGAGGGAAATTTTAAATCAGTCCTCATTCCAAGTTGGAACTTAATTTGGTATAATGTCCATAACTTCACTAAACCACCAGGCTAGACCAGAAAGGCTCACTCACTCTCCATACACCTAAAATCCACAGCTGATTATGTCTCTGTGTTTTGCTGTTGTAAAAATTACCAAAGTACTAATTACCAGAGTGTTTTTATTTGGATGTGATTGCCTGCCTACTGAAACTCAGACGAACTACACAACTTAAATCACACACTTCTCAAAAGGCTATCATGGATTCTTCCTTTTGGGGTTGTGTGTGATAAAGTTAAGTCTCAGAGTCTTATCTGTATTCCTGGGTGACCTTATTATACTGCCCTGTCAGTATAACAGCAGATGCAGGACACAAAACTGGTGGGTTGAGTCTTGTACGAGTGTGTAATAAGACCGCTTTCTAGTATACTCTCCTTAGGGCTGCTGCACGAAGCACCTCACGAATCATCATTGTCATGGCATCACCTGGAGTCATGCTGTCCCATTTGACAGCCACTTGTCACATGTGGCTACTTAAATTTATTAATTTAATTTAATTAAAAATTCAGTTTGTCATTTACACTGTCCACACTTCAGGCGCTTGATACCGAATTGGATATAGTACAGATGGAGAAGATTTCCATCACTGCAGAAAGTTATCCTGGACAGCACTGATCTAAGTCATAGGATTTAAGGGATTTTAGAAAGAGCAACCATTCATTCTGGTTTTCCCAGGACCAAGGGATTCCTGGATTATGAGACTTGCCATGTTAAATTTAGGGCAGTCCCTAGAAAACTGGGATAGTTGGTCACCCTAGAGGCCATCTGGTCCAACCATATGTCTAATGCAGATACTCTGTTTGCAACATTCTTGACTTGGTACATTGCTGAGCCTGCTAGCTCACTGATGTTATATATTAACGGATGTGGCTGAAGCAGGCAGTATTTGGAGAATCATAGTAGAAGATTAAGCTAAAAGACTAAATGGGTTCTTAGTTTCTGATTCTCACCAAGAGGTAGAAAGTTCACAGGAGCAAGACAGACCTTTCAAGCAACCGAAATGAAATGGTCCTGCACACTGAAAGGAAGCACATTTTGTGAGAAGCCTACAAGATTAGTAATGAGTCTGGTGTCAAGGGCACATGTCTGTTAGAAACAGCTGGGATTATTTATTAGTAAATCAGGGTCCCATGTCATATTAACAGGTAGAGTTGTTGAAAATTTTTCCCCCCAAGAAATAAATATATATTTTACAGTCATTGACTTTAAGAATTCAAAGAAGCCTTGGAGATCTTCCAGGCCAATTTCCATTTTGCAGAAGAGGGACCTGGAGACCAAAGTCCCTAGACGTTTTCCCCAAGATTGCACCGTGAGGGAGAAAGCCTGCACTGCCTTCCCAAGAAGCAAGGGCAGAGGCACAGACTAGTCTAAACTCCTGTCAAGGAAATTAACGGCATTTTAACTGAGTGTTCCATTTTTTGTTACTTATCTATGATTTTTGCTTAGTGTTGTGAAAAACTGTTTTAGTTGGTATTTTATATTTGAAGTAGCTTCCTATTGAGAAAATTATTTGCAAACATAGTATTAGAAAACATTGTTTGAAGAGCATTCAGAATTCACAGCATGTTGGATAGGAAGATAGTTTAATGTCAGTAGATGGCAGAGGGAGGGCAGAACTATTCTAATTTTGCTTTGGCTTCTTCAGCCAGAAGAGAGATCACTTAAAAGAGTGTAACAACACTGAAAGGGGCAACTGGGTACAGAAATGGGAAGAGGATTTCTAGGAATCCTTAAACATGGTGAAAACTCAGGCTCTAGACAGAAACAGATCTGTAGGTTCAAAGCTCATTCCTTCCACAACTATGTTACCTTGGGTATATTACTCTCTCTCTCCATTCCTCAGCAAGGTCATTTACAAAGTGGGGATTACAACAGAAACTATCCCATAAGGTTAGATAATACGTATGAAGTGCTTAGAATAATGCTTGGTGTGCTTAACGATCTATAAATGCTTTTATTTCTCTAGTTATTATCATTAAATTAAAAAGTGATTTCAAGTCCCCAGAACTAGAAGAATTATATACCAGGGTAATGAACAACTTGAAGAAATATTTGTTGAGTGATGAAAACATAAATTAAGCAAAGTCTGCCATGTGTAGCTTCTGACTCTTGCCTTGATCAATAACATAAAATATCTGCGCTCAGACACCTGCTGAAGGAATGTTTCCCAAGTGTCATTCGATTACCATCTGTATGCGTTTCCTATTTCTGTTGTTATAAATTATCATAGAGTTAGTGGCTTTAACCAAGAGGGATTTATTCTTCTCCATTCTGGAAGTCAGAAGTCTAAAACGAGCTTTATAGGTTTAAGAGTAGAGTGTTGGCGAGGGCGGTTCTTTCTTGGAGCTTCGGAGGAGGATCCTTCCATCCTCGGCGGCTCGAGGCCCCGTGTCTGGCAGCAGTCTGACCTCCTGCTCCGACTCCTCTGTCTTGGACCTCCTGCCTCTCTCTTAAAAACCCTTGTGATTACATCATTGGACCTACCTTGATAATCCAGGATAAACTCCTCCCCTCAAGTTCCTAATCATATTTGCTAAGTCCCTTTCACCGCATAAATCAACATATACAGATTCTGTGATTAGTCTGTGGACATCTTTGGGGGCAATATCCAGCCTGCCACATGACCTTTGCCATTTGATTCTCCCCATGTCTGCTTACCAATATATTATGACTTAATATTTGTCTGAATTTTTTTTTTATTTAACCTTATTGTTGAACTCATGGTTTCAGTGAGCTAGTTATTTTTTCTGAAATGCATTATAATATTTTAATTATAAAAATTATTATAAAATTAAGTTCTATTTACCTTCTAATATCTTTTCATGGGCTATGAGTAATATACATAACACACTTTAGGAAACATTGATTATAAATTCTGCTATGAATTTATCTCCATCAAGGGCTGCCCAGAGGTCTTCCTGTAATAACTGGGAAACCTACTGGGATAATTGGGAAAACCTAGCAGGCTTATTATCTTCTCTTCTGAATTCTTTGGGTTTTGTCCCATATTATTTTAGAATACTTACAGGCATGGTTTCCAAGTCACCTGATTAAAGCCAGACATAGAAATTCCTTGACTGAATTCCAGCTGAATGTTAAATCCACTACCGTTAGGGAAGGTCAAAATGAGAATCATCTCCTTGAACTGCACTTCTGATCCTCTCATAAACCCACAACTGGGAGATATGTCCCCTTATGGTAGTAAGTGTCCTTTGTACAGGGAAGCAAGTCATAAATTCCTGCTTGAGTTTAGTTCCAGCAAAGAAAGATGGCCTCTGATGTGAAATCTGTTGGTTTTCTTTTATCATAAAAAGAAAACAAGTGTAGCCTTATGTGTTTCTGTTTTTGCCAAAGCTGCTCAACAGAGTCAGATTCAAAGTATACATGAAATCAGCTCATCACTGGGGCATTGGCTGCAAGATTCCTCTGCTCCCAATTTATGAAGTGCATGGTTTTGAAGCCCAGTTGTTTTACTTTCTATTGTTCCAATCTTGTTTGAAGTAATAATATACAAGTCCTATTGGGACAGAAATTGTAATTACGTGGATATGGTGTCATTTGGATATTTTATATGAAACTAATTCCTGAATCCTGAACTATATTTAATATTTTAAGAAAGTAATTGTGTTGGGATGAAACTGTAACAATGGAGAACTTAATCAAGAACACCAGCTGCCCTACCCTCAAATCCATCCCTGCATTTGCACTGAGGCCATGCTTCCCATGGGCTGCCTCTAGGGAGGGGCTGAACAGCTTAGGATCTACATTAATGTGGTATAGTTAGACCCTTAAGCCACCAAAAGCCTACTGATAGAATGATGAAACAGACTTCAGTAGCTATGATGAGTTATTGTGATGCGATGGTGTAGAGAGAAACAGAGTTCTAGCAGTGCTCAGGTGTGAAGTAATTGAGACTGGATCTTGCTGACAATTCATTTAAGATGGTGCACAGGGAAACCAAAACCACAACTACACTGAAAGGAAAAAGCCTGGCAAAGAAATGGCATAATTGAACAGTTGGCCTGAGATTTCCTCTTGAAAAGATCAAGTGCTATTGCATAATAATAATAATAATGCCCATCTTGAAGCAAATGTGATACAGAGTTTTGGTCTTCCTCAAGCTTCAGACCTTCAAATAAGGCTCTCTTCCCTGTGTTATCCCATTTTGAGTGACAAGACTTCAATCTGCAGGCCTCAAGCCTTGGTGGTGTTTTAAGCTGTGACAAAGGGACAATTTCCTACTCTATAAACTTTAACACCAGGTAGCTTTTACAAATTCCAGGGTTAGTCTTGTAGGACTTGCAGTCCTGATATTTAACATATACATATGCATAAGCAGAAAGCAAAGTATATATTCATAACACATGATAATTGTTAGTTTTCATCTAAAGGATTCATCATACATATATGTTATCATATACAAAAACCATCTTTCAGGCACCCTGATGGTACCCTCTGTGACAGCATAATCTCTTTAAATTTGGCTATATGTAGTATAGACGATCAGGGACATTATAAGACTCCTTTGACGAATTTTATCTTTTTGTCTCAGAAGAATTGCTGTTTAGCTGATAAGAGGTAAGTTACTGATAAGACTAGTTGTAACAGTGTTCTAGAGTCTCATTTTCAATAGCACACATGTATCAGATATTGTTGGATATAAATTACACTAGATATTTTTATGTTAAAAATATCTGCTCTCATAAAATTTAACAATACATCAATGCACTGCATAATTTAATTTTCCCCAAGGTCCTTCAATTGTCTGAGTAATTGAAAGAATGATCATTTTAAAAGGGGTGGGGAGTAGAAAAATAGGAAAAGCCATAGAAGCCATAGAATCATTTCCACAGTAGTTTTAACATTCTTTCTTTCTTCTTGAAAAGAAATAATACCATGATTATAACCACCTTTAAAACACGTACATATTGGAAAGCAGAGATCAGGGATTGGGGAAAGAATCCTAAAACCTATTGGAATGTTGTGCTTATCTTAAACTATATATGCACACACACACACACACACACACACACATACATACATACATACATACATACATACATACATACATACATACTGTACACACACACACAGACACTGTCCGCCTCTACCCCCTAGGCCTGCACTGCTGCCTTGTCCCAGGACAGAGTCATCTGGACCCTTGGATCCAACCCCACTCAGCAAAGGGTCTCTTCTGTGTCTCGGGGTCAGTGGGGGGAACCACAGTGTGGTTCAGTGTATTCTTTTCAAGCTCCTTGAGCATATGAATCAGTGGAAGTGGAATAAGCTGCCTACTGTCAAAAACATATATATATATATATATATATATATACATTTAGTATATACATGTATACATTTTAGTAATACATACATATTTTTAGCAATGAAAAATACACACTATATGAAAGAGGAAAAACATTCTCTGTGTTCCCCTCGGCCTGTGCTCTACTGCACGCAACACCTGCTTCTGAAGTGTGGGTCTTTCACACCAGGCAATTCTCCAGCTTTCCAGGCATCACCTGGGAATCTTACACTTTGACTCAATTCTGGAAGAACTGACCAGGAACAAGCATCAGGCTCCCAGGTTAAGGGCTCAGTCCTGTAAATGCGCCCCCTCCCCCCAACTTCAGTTCCAGTCAAAAGTCTGGGTCGCCGCCTTTGTTTCCGACCGACCAGCTCTGAACCGGAAGTGCCACGCCCCTCTCCTCAGGTTTGATGATTTGCTCAAGCTGCTTTCAAAACTCAAGAAAAGTAGTTTACTTACTAGATTATCAGTTTATTATAAATGGACACAACTCGGAACAGAAAAATAGAAGAGCTGCCTAGCGTAGGTGTGGGGGAAGGGGCGCGGAGCTTCCGTGCCCTCTGGACACGCCCCTCCCAGCGCCTCCGCGGGTTCACCGACCCGGAAGCGCTCCCGCCCCCTTAGATTCTGAACTTTATGGAGGCTTCATTATGTCGGCATGATTGATGAAATCATTGGCCATCAGTGACTGACTCGACCTCCTGCCCCTCTGCCACCCCTCGAGGTCAGGGGCTGGAGCTGAGGGTTCCCGGGTTCCTGCCCTCCCATCACAGGGCCGTCCTGCTGGCAACCGACCCCCTTCCTGTGGTTTTGTAGGCGCTTTCCAAAAATCGCTGCGGTGACATGGACTCAGGTGTGGTTGAAAGGGGCTTGTGATGAATAAGGAAAGATGTTTCTTTACTGCAGGTCTTGTCCCCTAGGAAACTGAAACGGAGCGCCGGCCAAGAAATGGGGGTAAAGACCGGACAGACCTAGATTGCTTATCATGTCCCAATGTCACACTGCTCCTAAAGCCTTTAACCGTGGTTTTGATGTGTAACTCAGACATGGGATTTCAAGAGAAATCCACTTTGCATTGTGGTGTTTTCTGTGATAGGAAGAGAAAAAGTGCAGCTCCCCCAAGGCCACGTCCCCTTTCAGTCGGAGTATTTCACAAGAGCCTTAAGTTTCAAATGTCCACTTTAGTAGCCTGGGTTGAAACCTTCAAAAAAGTTTGTATTAAAGATAGTACCATCTGGTAAGAGGTAGGGTGATGAACAGGGAGAATCGGCAGGAACGAGATTTTAGATCCAGGTGCATTTTCAACCAAACTGAAGTCACTTTCAAGGAGACAGCAGGTAGATAAATATCAGTAAAGTATCACCAGTGTCCCTGTAAAAGGGAAAAGTATGAAGAAAGCAGTTAGAGCCTGGGGTCGTGCAGCTACTTAAATGGTTCCTGGAAAGGAAAAGGAATCCTACAGTCCAAACGCTGGACAGGAATGGAAATGAGCTGCTGACAAAACTGAATTGTGATTTTTAAATATCTTTAGACTCGCTGAGGGAATCATTTGGTTATACAGGTAATTGCTAGCACCTCCCCAAAACAATTTCACTGGTGACAATGCCAAGGTCATTATTATCTACTTGTAATGTCATCATGGATCAATTCTGTTTTAACAGTTATGGTGCGACTGCTATTATTTACACAACTGGAATGAAATGTCTTCCTGTATAGCATTTAAGGTCACATTTTTGTGTGCTTTTGTCCATCATTGGTTATCACTCACCAGATACCTACAATGACTTAGATTAGATGACTTCTAAAAGTCCCTCGGGCTCTAAAATTTATTAAGGCTGTGGGGTGCAGAAGACATGATGCCTTCTCATAGAAAACAAACAAGAATGGGGATTTCAGGTTCTGGCCCAAATGGAGTCACGGGGCACTGATTTATCCCTCCCTTTAAACAAATATAGAACATATGGGGGAAGATAGAGTTTTCAGACACTGAACAACAGACACCACAGGAATATGATCCCCAAGAACAGAGACACAGTCGAACCCTTGGGTTGCACTGTCTTACTGCCCAGAGAGAGGAGGTTCCAGGACACAGAGCAGGGAGCCATTAAACACAGCGTGAGAGTCTCACTGTGCTGGAAGAATAGAAGTTGGAGTTCAAGGTGACCAAGGCCACTAGATCTTACAGAGCACTGTACTAGAGAGAAGAGGGCTGCGTGTACAGAGAGAGATCTCCAGAGATCTCTGAGTCTCAGTTCTCCTAGTTAGCGCCTGCACATGAGGACACTACCCTGTGGCCACCGAGAAAAGAAGAGGCAAAACAACGTCGAGGAATAGTTTGACTGGGAATAGTTTGTGTTCCCACCAGCCAGAGGAAAAAGATCTCGCGATACACAGGAAGTCGGGAAGACTTCTCAGAAAGCTGTAGTGGTGTGACTAAAATAATTCTATACCAAAAGCTGATCCGCAGCCACTTCAGCTAAGCCTAAAACTGAGTCTCTAAAGTAACTCACATCTACGTAAGATAATGACATGCAGAAGAAAATCAAGTGCTATTTAACAAAACCCAGTACCAATAATGTAAAATGTGCGATGTCTACCATCCGATTGAAAACACCAGGTATGAAAAAGACTCCCACAACTCAATAGCAAAAAAAACAAAAACAAAACCAACAATCCGCTTAAAAAATGGGAACATTTGTTCTTTTTCTCTAAATTGCCTTGGCTGTTTAATAATAGAGCATATTCTAGTTTCACCCAGAATATTCTCAGAGGATATGCACACCCCTATTTTTGGCAGTGCTTGATTATTTAGTCAGGGTCAGTCAGAAGGGCAAAAGTCACTGTAGATATTTTGAAAACTTACCAAACCATTCAAAGGGGTAAGAGAGCAAAGGTCAGGGAAGCCTCTGCAAGCTTTCAGGAAACCTGAAAGGACAAGGGGATCAGGAAAGCAGCCTCCACTGACCTTAGTGAGAGATCCCAGGAAGGATGCCTGGAGGCCACTGGCAGATCACAGGGGCCAACAATGAGCCATCCACCCACCTCCCCCGGAAGCCCATGGCTGCAACTGGAGAGTAACGGAATCTTTTTTTTCTCCTTTCCGTATTTCAAGGAAGAACCTCTCATCAGAGGTTTAAATCTAACCTAAAACTCGCTGGCTAGGGATTCTAGGAAATGCAGTTCCCAGACTCCTTCCATGCAATGCAAGGGACACTTAGAGAAAGAGGGTGGGCATGAAGCTGAGCTGAAATATACAACCAGGCTTGTGTGGACTGGCCACAATGTTGGCTCCGGCATAAAATATTGTATGGCTGTGAGCCTCAAATATTCAGTTTCAATGTTGTATTCCCAAATAAATTGTCAAGTGCATTTATAACATTCATATCTTGAATAGTGTTTTTTTCATCAGAATCAGAAAGTACCTTAAGGAGTTCAAAGGCAACTAGCCCAAAAAAAGTATAGACAGACTGAACATACAAATGGAAAATGGCCAGACTATATATAAAAATAGAACTTTGACTCACAACTTGTAGCAACCTGCTCAAGAAATTAACCCCTTTATGTACAATAAACAACCCGGGGAGCCAGCTGGTCATGTAGTGACATCTAGGAAGCTAAACAGTAACTTTTGTAACAATCAGCCCTAAATGGTAGGGACTTGATTAATAACTGACTGTTTCCCAAATGTTGTCCCTACTTCCAACTTAGGATCAACCAGAGAAAGTCAAGTATGCACCCCTACCTGAACCACTTAAGGTACCCCACTTCTAGTTAGCCTGCCCACGGCTTCTCCATGCCAGCCACCTCCAACCAGGACACACTGAACCCTTCCCTTTCTTCTCCTATGAAACTTTCCTACTTTGCTTTTCTCATTTGATTGGTCTTCTTTACCTCCACAGTACTGATCAAGCTAGGGTTTGAGCTAAACAGAAACTGTATTTTGTAAAGGAAATAATGCCTGAATTTCTAGGCATCACTTTTCACACATGTGGCAGGCAGCATGGCACAAGGGTTTAAGTGCTTGAATTCTGAAATCAGGAAACCAGACTTCAAATCCCATCATGTTTACTATCTAGCTAGGTAATCTGAGACTAAATGCTTAACTTTTGACAGCCTCAATTTTCTCATGAATAAAATAGGTAAAATTATGGTGTCTGTTCTCTAGGGTTGTTGGGAGCCAGGGGATGGTTGTAAATTGCATTATGTAATTTGGTATTATCATTATCTTCTCTTTCCAACCTCATGCCCTCCATCTTGGTCCACCTGTAAATTACCTCTTAATTATTGTCCTTTCTCCATCTTATCTTTCCTTCAGCCCATCTAGTAAGAAGCAATCAAATAAATCTTCCTCCACTGTTAATCATCTTTTCCCCTTACTCACAAATTCCCAGGGCCTTTAAAGACCCTTTAACCTAACTTTCCACATCTTCTCACCCTCTTATACAAGAATGACCTTCTGCTGTAGCTAACCTTATCAGACCACTGCACTCTATAGCAATTTCATCCTGTCTAGAGTCCTTAAGTTCTACTGGATTCAGTAAATCACATTCTGATTTGCAATATATATAACTTTTCATGTATGGATGTCAAAACCTCAGTAAGGGGATAATACTCCTGAAGACAGGGTCAATAAATTATTTCTTTATGTGTATTGCTGTATACCCAAGCATAATAACAATAATTGTTTTCAAGACTATGCTTCTGTTACTGTGCCAAACATTTCATTTTATGTGACTTAATTCTCTCTAGAACTCTTGAGGGAAGGGCTATAATTAGTCACTTGTCAGGTGAAAGAATTTAAGCAACAGAGAAGTTGAGTTATTTATCCAAGGTCACAGGACCAGACGGTCTGTACCATGTTGGCATCTCTGACCCCACCGCTTATGCTATTAATTAACATTTTGTGGATTGATTAAAATACTGCCTTATGAGATCTTAACAGACATGCATATAAATTTTCACTCCTTATTGCCAGTGTCTCCCTGGGGAACCCAAATACAGGACTCACTTTAGAGATCATGTATTTGTACAACAGAATCAATTTCTTGACATTTAAAAAAAATTTGTAATAGAAACCTTGAAATAATCAGTAAAGCATAAAAAAAGACATTTACTCAGCCATGTGGGTTGTTCAGAATGGAAAAGAAATCATGTGAGGCTATGTGACGTTTTTGTTTGTAATTTGTTCCTGTTTTGAGCAGAGTCTGAGTGTCACTATTCACTGCCGGGTTTTAGGATATGTCTCAGGTCCCAGCTGAGAAGGGGAAGAGTTGTTATTTATAGCATTTCAATAATACATAAAGATCAAAATTAATATAAAACTTCAAATATTGAATATTCATAAAGCTTTAGTGTAAAAGAGTGTGTTTTTGAATTTTTGTTTTTCACTTGTCTGGATAACCTCAGTGCATTTAATTTTAAAATAATGTGGGGAAGTAGAAGTATGGTCAGGTTAAAAAAAAATTTGTCCAACCTATCTTATAGTTATGAATTCTTTAATCAGAGAAGTGCGTGAACTCTCTTGAGTCTAACTGAATAAAAAACAACAACAAAAACAAAAACCCCAAAACCCACCACCTAATTTTTAAAACATGACCCTTCAAGGATATTAAACTGAACCTAGCTCTCTCAGCAATCCATGGTAAGGAAAGTTAGGAGAATCCAATCCTGACAAAGAAACTCTAACCCAAAGAGGGTAATTAATGTTAAACAAAGATCTTTCTTAAAATATGTTTAAAGTAGAAAGAAGCCATGTCTTTGTTTTATTCTTGCTGGTTCTGTAAAAACATAAATGTATAGGAAGGAAATGATAATTTCAATCACCAGTCAGTGGTAATTAAAAGCAGTTGTTTTCCTCAGGCTGTTTCTTTCCAATATGATCCAGTGATCAGAAGGAACTGGAAACGATTACACTTTAACTTGAAACACATTTCTGTTCAGAACTGAGCTTCGAAGCATGAAAAAGACACAGTGGTGGCCCCTGTTTGCGTTTCCATCTGGGCTCTAATTTGAACTTCCAGTGATTATTCTGCCAGCCTTCTGGTCGTGCAAAGATCCAGAAAGTCAAAGCCAGCATATTCCTATGTGCTGTTTTATGCAAAAAAAAAAAAAAAATAGCATGAATTACCATGTTTGTATTTTGCAGCATGGCTCTATTTAAATTGATAATAGGTTAAACACGAGTATTTGTAAAATTCACACCTCAGAGTTAATCTAGCTTTATCCCAGGACACCCAATCTGAAAAGTAAGTGACTGCAAGCACTCTTGGAAAAACAAGTTAGCAATGGCCTATAATGGAAAACAGTCTGGAACAATTAAATTTAGCTTAATTTTCAAATTAAGGAATTCGTCCTATGGTTTGCCTCTCATTTGAAAGATTTCCCCAAATCTCATTAAAATGCTCATTTTTTTCTGATATTTAGTTACTGCTTCTAAAATGAGATCAGCATCAGTGATAAGGATGAAAGCAATGAAAACTCTAATGCCCTTTGCCAGGAATCCTTTGGTCTACGAAAAGCACCTGAAGGCTACTGGGCTTGCTGGGACCTCACAGCTCCTGATGCTGGGGATTCTGTTTTCTGTGGCGAAGGCAGAGCAGTGAAGCCACAGGAGTCTTTGGGGAAACAGAGGACGGCCTTGTGGCCCTAAAGAGCTTGGCTTACTTACTGTATTTGATGTGAAATGGACAGTTCCTTTTATTTTCTTAGTCTAAATGCACAGGAATCTTTTTGACCCATCAGTCTCTGCTCCTGATTTTTATACTGAGAATCTCATAATTACTTAGAATATTTTATATAAAGTTCTTCAAAATGCAATATCATTTGTGGGGCTTTTAAAATTTCTTTACAAGGCATGAAAACTGAATGCCTTTAAAAATAACAGAGTAAGATCCTCCTACCTCTAGCCATAATCACTCAGTGACTTCTTTATTACTAAAACATTTTCTTCAGAAAGATAAAGGGGAGAAATGCTCTAATGGGAAAAGCAGATTATGACTGATAGGAACAAGTCAACACTCTCAGATGTCGTGTTCTTTTCATTCATTTCATTTCATTTCACAAACACCTATATAATGCTTCTTATATTCCAGGTAATGCTCTCAGCACTTTAAAAATATTAATTCATTTAATCCTCATATCAACAAAGGTATGAAGCAGGTACTATTATTATTATTTCTTTTTTTATTAAGGCATCATTGATATACACTCTTACGAAGGTTTCACATGAAAAACAATGTGGTTACTACATTCATCCATATCATCAAGTCCCCCGCATACCCCATTGAAGTCACTGTCCATCAGTGTAGTAAGATGCCACAGTCACACTTGTCTTCCCCGTGCTACACTGTCTTCCCCATGATCCCTTCCACACCATGTGTACTAATCATAATACCCCTCAATCCCCTCTCCCTCCCTCCCCACCCACCTCCCCCACCCCTACCCTTTGGTAACTGCTACTCCCTTCTTGGAGTCTGTTGAGTCTGCTGCTGTTTTGTTCCTTCAGTTTTGCTTCGTACTTATGCTCCACAGATGAGTGAAATCATTTGGTGCTTGTCTTTCTCCACCTGGTTTACTTCACTGAGCATAATACCCTCTAGCTCCATCCATGTTGTTGCAAATGGTAGGATTTGTTTTCTTCTTATGTCTGAATAATATTCCATTGTGTGTATGTACCACATCGTCTTTATCCATTCATCTACTGATGGACACTTACGTTGTGAAGCAGGTACTATTATTAACCCCACTTTAAAGATAATGAGACTGAAAGATAGAGAGGTTAAGTAACTTGTCTACGATTACAGGGTTGTAGAACCAAGATTCGGAAGCCCGGCAGTCTGTCTCATGTTTATTAGAAATCCTCACAGTGTGAATGAGCACACAGCTCATGCAGACCAGAGATAAAGGCTGTTCAAGAGCACAGGCTCTGAGAGCAAATGGCAGTCCGTTTGTATTTGGTTACACTGATTTCATAGCTTAAGGTGGTTTTCACATTTGTCATATTAAAGGGTAAAATTTTCTAATGCTGCCATGAAATCTGTAGCTGCATATGAGGAGAAAATTGGACATCAGCCAGATGATTTGTCTGTCTGGCTTTTCTAGTTCGCATGTGGTGGCAGGGCTAGATTTTGAAAACACAGTATTAAGATGAAAAATAGAAAATTATGTATATATACCACAATACCATTCATGTAAACTGAGAATACATACAACATGAAACCGTAATACATGCTTTAGAAGTATATATAGGAAAACAAAAGAGGATATACGGCAAGCATGTGAGAAGGGTTTAAAGAGAACAGAAGTAAAAGAGCTTTAATCATGGACTGAGGTTTGTGATTAATTTAACCCTCTGATCCTAAGGTCTGAAGTGGAAAGAAAGCATCTATTTGTGCATGTAGAGTCTTCTCTATGCGTTCAAGTCATGCTGATATGAGAAAGTGAGACCATTTTCCTTGTTGTTGATACTCATTATTTTATTACGTAACAATTATGAACCCTCAGTTCTCACACAATTTGGGCCCAGAATACTTTATGCTCTAAAAATTATTAAGGACCCTAAAGTGTTTATAGGCTAAAGAAATATGTTGAGAACAATTGATGTTTATTGGTGTGTGTGTGTGTGTGTGTATATATATATATATATATATATTAGAAATTAAAGACTAAGAATATTTAAATATTTACTAATTTAAAAATAACAGTGATAACCCCATTACATGTTAATATAAATAACCTCTTTTTAATGAAAATATAACTATACTTTCTAAAACAAAAATTTTAGTAAGAGGAAGTCATTTGTTTTTCACATATTTACAAGTATCTTTCATGTCTGGGTTAACTGAAGAGAGTTGTACCCACACAGCTGCCTCTGCATTCTATCTTTTTCCATGTGTTGCTTTGGTTGAAGTATATGAAGAAAATCTGGCCTCACACAAATATGTAGTAGGAAAAGGAAGGACTATTTTAATGGGCTTTCTGAGAATTGTGGCTATTACTCTTTCATAGGACAGCAAAGCTTGACAAGTGCTAGTTTTTTTATGTTTAATGCAGTATGGGATCTGAAACCATATCAATGAACTTTTCATACATGTTACCTTAAAATTCACTCGTTTATGTTATACCTTGAATGGCTCTTTTACCCTGTATGCTTTTGTAACAACATGCATTGAAAAGTAATGATAACTTTTCATTTTAAAACTACTGATCCACTGAGTTATGCATATCTTCCAAATGTTGACACATTTCATTATGCAATATCAAAATACCACATGTGTTAATATCCACATAATAAACACAGCTGCATCTTAAAAGTCCATTTTAAATTTGGGGAAACCAAGCTTACAATGGTAGATTCAAATTTTTCCAAAATTTAAATTTTCATTTGCAAG
The DNA here is from genome assembly GCF_040802235.1 of Manis javanica. Lineage (NCBI taxonomy): Eukaryota > Metazoa > Chordata > Mammalia > Pholidota > Manidae > Manis > Manis javanica. The sequence goes on along the minus strand of NC_133170.1, from coordinate 10,699,420 downwards.
CTTAAATGTTATCATTGGTACCAAATGTCAGTTATTTTCCTTGAAGTGACAGGCCCACTTCATTTTTTTGATGCAATGATAGTTTGTAGACATTCTTTTAAGTAGAAATGTTCAGCCTACAATGCTAACAATGGCTTGTCCTGTAGACAACCCCTGTGCTTTGGCACGCAGAAGAGCAGTTTACTGTGTACAGAATATCTAAAAATGGGCACTCAAGCACTGAGATATAATAAATTTTCACTGTTTCATCGAAGACTTTCTTAAGTGGGACTTGGATCTCTTTAAGTTGTGAATACATGGCGATGCGGAACACAGTGTGTGGTGCTATCTACTTGATTCCTGCAAAGACACCAGCAGATTTCCCTGCCATCGGTGCAGACATCAACACACTAAACAGAGGGTAACATCTCAGCATCGTTAAGAAAATAGTTTTGATGTCACAGGACTCCCAGAGGTCTACAAACTGCACTGCCACTTCATAGCATGGATCTCTACAAATTCAGACCTTACATGGTAAACGTAATGTAAGACTACTAATGAAATCTGTATCAGGCATTTCCTGACCCTCAAAGAAGAAAGAATCCAGAGTTTTCAGGGTCACCTGTTTCTTAGATTATCTTATTTGGTTTAGTGATATTTGGAGTGTCCGTTTTTAAAAGATGAACTTAGAGGAAGACGTGAATTTTCAAACTCCCTTAACTTCCTGTTCCTAAGGAGCTCACAGATTCCCCAATGAGACTGCCAGGTAAATCAGTGAACAATTTCTTTTGCTTTATGGCTTATTTAGAAAGTAGTCCTGGGGCTGTGTCATTGATCAATACTTAATCAACCCACAGTCTTCAGTTCCCTAAATCAGTCTTCTAGAGTCATGCATCCAGTCCTGGTTCCCAGTCCATTCCTACTACATGAAAATCTGCAGAAACACTGCCAGCAGTGTTCTAGCTCTTCCCCTGGAAGCAGACTCACAGGCCCCTGACATCGGTGCTCTGAGGGTATTTCCTGTATTTCTGCAGCCCTCCTCCCCACCACACACATTTTCTTTTCAGTGGTTTGGGAGAGTTCTCTTTTAACATCAGGCAGGTAAAGAAAGTACAAGTGCCTTATGGCATATGTAATTCATCAAGAGCATGAATAAATTCCACTTAACATTCAGTGAACAATTCCTGAGAGCCTCATAAAGGCACAGAACAGAAGGCAGGCGATTTGGGAGTTAGGAGAACAGTAGCAAGATTATAAAGAAGGTGGAGTTACAGCTCTTGGCGTCCATAAACTGAAAACATGCTTGAGACGAACAGCTCAGAACCATGTGCAAAGGGCAATAAGGAACCCGGCCGATATCCACTGAGAAGTTCAGCGCGTGATACCAAGTCAGTGCTGATCATACGACTCTAGGCACACACCCGGTTGCCTGGCCTTTGCACCTGAAGTTCCTTCAGCCTGCAGATTGTTCCCTCAGTTCTACGCACCATCCTGAGTCACGAATACATCTCGACTGTCCTAGGCATCCATAAGAAGAACATGCTTCAACAGAATGAATGCACTGTAGCAACTGGGCCTAAATAAAACGAATTACACAGCTCCACATTTCTGGGAAGCAGAGAAACAAAGACAACACTTATCAAATGAAAGATTTTTGAAGTACAAGTGGGACATCACTCTCAGCAAAGTACAGAGCGAAACCAAATTCAGAGCAACTCCTGAAAATTGCACATCATGCCCAAGTGAAGGCAGAGATTTTAATTTTTTTCAAACATGGGAAATCTGTGTACACACGTGCTAATATATGCAGTCATAATAAAGGAAGCATCACAGAGCCCCTGAAAATTCTGCCATGGTTTATGCCAAAACAGTCTTAGAAAGGCAATGCTCCTATACTGCTTTGGAGGCAATGTAATGATACGGTTAATAGCACAGGGCCAGGCATCTGACTGCGTGGGTTCAAACACTGACTTTACCATGAACTTTATTCCCCCCATACTTCAGTCCCCTTGTCACCTATGAAACGAAAATATTTAGTCTTGAGATATAACAGCACCTTCTTACCAGGTTTTCATGAAGACTTTTTGATGAAGCACTTAATGAACTATGCCCAGCACTTGGAGCACAGTTACCAAAGGGAAAGGTCCACATCACACTGAGATTTTGAGTCACTGTATCTTGGGTTGAACCTCGTCTTGCCAACACAGCATTTGGAATCTGTAGTAGAGACTATTCATTGTCTGGTCCATCATTCACTGATTCTCCATATCAAAATCCTGCTTTTTAATGGGTCACATTATCACCTGGAGTAAAAGACTAAGCTTCTAACCTCCTTTGCGGCTGGGAGTGGCCAGGTACCTACATTCTAGCCAATGAGAATCAACTAGCAGTCCTGGGAATTCCAGGACATTTTCTTGTAGGAAGTTCTATCCCCTGCCTTCTTCTCTTTGGCCCTGCCTGCTAGGATGTGGATGTGAAGGCTGAAACCAGGACAAGCCACCTGGACCACAAGGACATGCGCTGGGGGCGCAGGGCAGCTGGACAGAGTTTCAAACTGGAATAACTCTGGCACTGCCCTACAAGCCCAGGACTTCTCACTTCCAGATCTTTTCATGTGAGAAAGTTCTGGCTGAATTTAACCACAGGGTTATTGTTTTGATTAGTTTTATTGTTGTTCCTGTTGTTTTGTTTGTTATATATAGCTAGCCAAGCCCTTTAGATTTGGTCAGACACAATAAACATTGGCTGAAACATACATTTCATTGTCAGTGTCTGTGCCAGTACATGTGTAGGTGAGAGAGAAATGCAGACGTGGAGAAGGCACTTATCTGAGAATGTGGACAGGTCATGAAAACAAAACCAAGTAAAGGAATAAAGGCACAGAATTGGGGGCAGACCTTGAGAGTCAATAAATGGCTATGAACTCTTGTGAACATACTGCAGTGTAAATTGTGTACAGGAATTCTTCGGGGACTTAGGACAAAGGGAGTGGATAAAATGAGAAGAAAAGGCATCTGGAGATACTGTTACTGGCTCTGGAGCATGAGGAGAGAAAAAAGTGTATGTCATTTTTGGGGCCTGAGAATGAGCCAAAGTATTTTGGCAGCCGAACACTAACAGTCAGTAATCTATAAGTGAGAGTCACTGCACCAAAATTACTCCTAGAATGAATCTGCTCTGAATTTAATAAGGCAAATATTCCCATCCATACCAAGAATTACTAATTGAATGGTAACCCTTTTCATTTTGTTGTTCACTGGTTATGGGTCAAGGCATGCGCACTGATTTGTGCTCTAAGAAATTGCTGGTCTTCTCTTTCATAACAGCAAATGCAAATCTAATGCAATCAGTGCTAAAAGTCCTGTCAGTCTGGCTGACCTGGAATTGTCTGTTAGAATCCAATTGATGGCTCTCTGACACTGTGCTTTGCATAAGAGCCAGAGCATGCTGAAACACTCCACGCTGTGGCTGACCCATCTCTTCCACAGTGGATCATTTCACAGATATTTAAATTGTGCAACATGTCCTGTATATTTAGGCCCTTGCTATTCTCTGGTTATATTACAAAGCTAGAAAAAATATTCGACATTCATCTGGTGCAGCCCCCTGGTTCAGGTAAAAGCCAAATTGAAAACAGCCAGGTCTGGTGATTGTCTATAAAGCTTTAAGGCAAAGCTCCTCCAACACAGATCTCATGGCTAACCCAGCAGTCCAACCTACTGTTTTACCACCAAGCTCACCAGAAGTTCTTCTTTATACAAACCAAAAAATATACATTGTTTTCATGTATTCCTTTCCCTTTGTTTGGTCTCTGTGGACACAAGGAACAGCTGATCAGAATGTTCTTGAGAAGCTCCTTTAATTCTTGAAAACAAATTAAGATACCCTTGATCTTCTTAAAGCCAAAAAGCTTCAATTCTTTTGATTTTTTTTCATACAACAGTTGCATATTTGTGATTCTCTGCTCTGCATCTGTTCCAGTTTCCCCACATTCTTTTAAAGGTCTGATGACCCAGACTGGACACATTGATCTGATAAGTACCTGACCAATAGGAAGTATGAAAGAAAGTTCATTTTCCAGGTATGCTACATAAACCTTTCTATATTTATAAAATATATAAGGGACATATATAGGGATTTTTCATCCCCAGCATGCACGAGCATGCACACACATACACAATCCCCATGTGGTAAATAATGGAGCCAAATTTGTATTTTGCTCTATTTCATTTTAGATGGTGGTCCCTGACCAATATCTGTGTTGATGGGAGCTAAGGATACAACTGAGATTTTATCCTTTTAACCTCCTTTCTGCTTTTGTATATGATGACTTGCACATGTTGTACTAAGAGGGTTGTGAGGGTTTAGCAGTATTCAAACCCTTGTGGATATTGTCTTCAGGGAAAACAGGGAACACATAAGATAAAATTGGCCTCTGAGAAAGTCTGATAAATTCCGGTGGACAGCTACGTGATAACTGACGGTCTACTCGGGGCTAATAAGCACAGTGCTCACCTAAGCCTGGCACCGAGTGCACAAGGGAGACGTTTGACTCCATTTTACAGATGAGGAAATGAAGCCCGAAGGAGTTAAACAGCTTCCTGAACTAACCATGACGACAGGAGACAGGATTCTAGCCCACAAACGTCTGATTCCTGGCCTTGTGCTCTTGATCATTACGTTAAAGTACCTACAAATAGGGGTGTGTCTAAAGAAAGCAGAATTTGCATGAGATTTTGCACACAAAAGAGAGTGAGAAAAGCCAGAAAATCTGAAGGAACCAAGCAACAGCAGTCACCTAGTCAACACTAGGGTCTCTGTAGAGTGCTTGCCCTTAGCTTGAAATGGTTTTAGTGTTAATTCTAAAAGGATGATATTTGGAGGCTGCTTGATTATTACTTCATTGGTGTAAACAGCAACTGGTTTTCTGACAGAAGAACTGAAGTGTTTCTGTAATTACATTATGGATGTGACTCTAGAGTGCAGGCAAGAGTGGGACCTTGGTACTATTTAATAACAAATGGAAAATGGAGTCTCAAATGCTATTTTTAAAAGGCCAGGGCAGGCAAATCTGCTTCATATACACATACCAAACCTACTGGGATTCCATTTTTCAAATGTTCCCCAGATGGTGTGGCAAAGGAGATGTGTGTATAGACAAAAGACTGGAACAAGTGAAGCCAGATGTTAACAATAATTTAGGGCTATCAGATTTACCAAATAAAAACACAGGATACCCAATTAAATCTGAATTTCAAACACACAACAAAAAATATTTCAGTGGAAGTCTGTCCCAAATATTGCATGCACACTCGTACTTAAAAATTATTCATCATTTATCTGAAACTCAAGTTTAACTGGGAGTCCTGCATTTTATCTGGCACCTTGACAGTAGAAGAACCCAGAGAGGATCACATACATGTTTGTTGTTCTTCATTCAACTTTTCTGTCAGTTCAAAAAACTTTTAAAATAGAATTATAGTGCTTTCTACTTATTTATTTATTTATGTATGTATGTATGTATTTATTTATTTATATGTCTTCATGCTTCTTCGTGTTAACTATACATTTTGTTGTGTAGGAAAGGGAGAATGATGTACATCCCAAAACTGTATTTACTCCCTGGAGACCCCTATGTAGGTGAAGGAGGGATGAGATTGGAAAGAGGGACTCAGCTATAGGATGTGGTCTGCCTTGTAAGGCTCTTTGTCCTCACGGGCTCCAGACTCCCGTCTCCTGTTCAGAGGCACTGGGGCAGCCTGGGGACACTGGCAGGGGAAATGCCACTCTTCCCCTCCCGGAGAGACACCTCATGGCCTGGCCATCAAGGGACACCTCTTCTTCCCCTCAGGCAGCACCAGTAGGGACAGCTGGGAACCCCATCCGCTCCAGGTAAACAAAGCAGACCAAATATGGCTCTAAAAATTAAACTGCCATTGGGTCATAACACATATGTAAACATATAAGGTTCTGAATCTAAAACTGATAAAATAAAAGATTTAAATAGGATCCAGAGTCTCCTAACATAATAGACAACATGTCCAGGAGGCAGTAAGAAAAAAAAAAAAATCACCTGCCATATTAGGAACCAAGAAAATCAAAATTTGAATGAGAAAGACAATTGATTGCCATCAACCTCAACATGAATCAGATGTTGGAATTAAGTCATAAGGCAGCAGACATACTAAAAATCTTGTAACAATCAAGTATAAATTCTCTTGAACCAAATTAAAAAACAGAAAATCTCAGCAAAGAGATAATATCTCTTTTCTTTAGGAATGTATTTAGTGTATCTTACACTGAATAGCATTATTCAGTGGGTAATTTAGATTTCTTCAAACCAAAATCTTTGAAGTAAATATAATAAGAGTAAATACAGCCAAAGTAATGTGATACAGACTACTTAGTCAAGTACAGTGAATGTCCAGAATAAAAGAAATGATATTTGAGTAGTTAAGCAAGGCATACAAGCTATCCTTGCTTGTTTGAAATTCCTATTTTTAGAGTACTAGTGTCAGAAACAGGGGAATAACTTCAAAGTTATACTAATCTAAGCAATTCAATTCCTATTTGCCTTAAGGCCATTGCCAAGAATTTAGCAAAAAAAGATCAAATGTCACAAGTCTCTAACAAACTGAAGGAGTTAGGCTTTCCAACTGTTTCTCCACAACAGAAACTGAAGCATTGAAAAGATATACAAATGAGCTATTTTGTGTGTGTGTGAGCTTAGGGCTAGTAGAGGTGAAGGGTTGCAAAGTCAAGGTAGTTGTTGTCTCTAGGTCCCCACCTGCTAAGAAGACATGTGCTAAGACAGATGAACTGAACCACAGTTACCCAACAGAGGCATTTGATGACCACAGATATAATCAAAACAAATATTTCCACTTCAGATCTCCCCCAGTAATGCATGGAAATTATGATAGCCTATCTTCATATTGCCCAAACACACTGACCAGGTGCATTGACCTCTAAAAGTTGGTAGCCTTTTAGTGAAAATCTGTTCATCAATCCTGGCTGTATATTACAATAACCTAGAGAATGTCTTTTTTATTGTGGATGTCCAGGTCTCACCCTTAAATTCTGACTCAGTTGATTGGAACAGGGATTGGTATTGATATATTTTTAAAATTCCCTGGTTGATTTTGCTGTGCAGCCAGAAAAGCAGCCCATAAGTCTAAGAAATTAAGGCTTGTTGAGTCCTGAGGGACTATAATGCTAGGAATTACTTTTATCTTTCCTATTTGTACTTTATCTTGCTATGATTTGATTCAATAATTTTCATTCTGTGGTCACTAATAGAATGTCTGCAGCCTTCTAGACACTGTGTTTTGCTAGTAATGTGAAGCTATATACATCTCCCATCTTCATGTAGTTTGGGGTATAATTATGATATAAAGGACAAGACAACTATGAGACAGGAAAACACGAGTGCGGAGAGTGATCACAACAGACATTTGCACTTATAGAAAAAAAACATTCCTCTTCACTTCAGCCCTAGAACGTGAGTGTAATGAGAGGTGTATTTGGTAAGTGTGCATTGGGTATCTGAATCATGTCAAAACACAAAAAAAAAACTACTGAGTGTGACTGATTAAGAAATCTGGTTCAGTTAATAAGTCCCCCGCTTTCCATGAAAGTGCATCAACAAAGATTCTTTTGCACAAGTGTGAATTGCTTTATGAGACTTTCCCATTTTCCTATCAATTATCTACTTAAACAAGTGTTGACTTACATAAAAGAGGGGGTGGGACATTTGACTTCCAGAGAGATGTTTGTTTTTAGGAGTCTGTGGATTTTCAGAGATCAGTGGTTGTCGGGAAGGGAGAGGAGAAGAAGGTGGCGGGCGGTGAGCGGGGAGTTCATTCCGGGAACATACACCTCCTATCCGGCCCCGGATCTCGCCGGGCTTAGAGTCCTGGCACTATCACTCACAATGCTCTCATCTGGATCTTTGTCTTTGTGTAGCTGGTCCTACTTGTCATTGAGATCTCAGCTTAAGTATCATTCTATTAAATGCTCTTTTATGTATATGTAAAAGGATATGAAAATGGGATTTGTTTCAATCAGATATGGTATGACACTCATACAGAGAAATGACTATCATGAAGAAAAAAGATTTTTATACTCGTATGTCCCTAGAAACAGGAGGTATGGCACGCAGGGACACAGGGGGAAGCCCCCAAGGTCTGCCAGAAGGCAGAAGGGCGAGGGGAGAGCAAGAGCCCAAGCCATTGCGGTTTTCACAGGGAGGGATGGACAAGACCCGTGTAGGCAGATGAGTAAGTTCAGGATTGGATGGTTTGAATGACTGTGGTAGTAGTTGTTGTATAGAGGAGAATTCCTAGTTGTCCTTGGCAGGCCCTAGGGTGATCTGGTGCAGGGACATAGTGTCCTGGGTGCCGAAGCCAGACTGAAGGAAAGGAGGGAATGGACTCAGGATGGGTTGGCTTGCATATCAGAGGCATTCTCCCTAGGGAGCCTTCCGCTATCTCTAGGAATCAGCGCCCCTGGGAGGGGAAGTCTCTCCAGCATTAGGAAGGCCCCAAGATGTCAAAACATCGAAGACAGAGTAAACAGAAAGCATGAATATTATAATCACCTCCTCAAAGAGGTGCTCCCTGATCTCCCAAAATGAAGTGATGAGCAGTCTCACGTCACTCTTTTTAAATTCCCCCAAAATAATTCTTCTCTGATTTTTTCCATTCCTATAATGGGTTTGTTTATTTTTCTAAAGTTATAAGGAGAACATTGTTCATCTTGTTTATTCTTTGTTTTCAGTATCTACAACAGGGGATGCATGTAAAATATTAAATAAACATTTGTTGAATTCTAAAAATTAGAATTGCTCTCCTCTTTAAAATGCTTTAAATGCTTGAAAATGCTTTTCCTCTTTAAAATGTTTTCCTCTCTTCTTAGACTTCCCATCTTGTTCCATTCCCTCTTCATTAGAAGTGCTATGAGAATCAGCACAAATGTAACGCTGTGATCATGAGCTTTGGCTATTCCTAGCATCTTCAGAACAGCGTTCCTAGAGAACCACAGAGGTCAATGGTGTAAGGGCACCAGAAGAGAAATGGGACAGAAAGGTTCTCAGCTCACAGAGTAGGCAGAGACTGTGGGCTGTTGATGGTGAAGGGGAAGTAGGGATGGTAACAAGTGAAAGACTGACAGCTCATGCAGTATAGCACTTGAAAATTGTTTAGTTTAATTTCATCCATTCATTTTTTTATTCACAACCTCCTTTTAGATTACCTTCTAAGTGCCAGGAAACAAAATATTCTTGAATTTCTCCAGAAAGCAGTATCATTAAGCCTCTTCTCTAAACACTCTGTGCTGGGCATGGAAGAATAGTGTTTGGGTCTCATATTTAAGGAAAGAAATGGAAGACTAAAGGTAGTCCCAGAAGGCACGGAACGTACTCAAAGACACTGAGACAACTGCATATGTGAAAAGATGTATTCAATAAATGAACTCAATATTTAAAAACTGAGGCTTTGAGTTTTACTTCCTGCCACGTAGAGCATTCAATACATATTTGTTGAATGAATGAATCTGAAAGAAGGTACAAAGATTTGACCAGCACAAAATTTCTTTTATTTAGTTAACAAATATTAGGGTTAATGCTGCAAGAAAACAGTGGTTCAGTTTTTCTTGTTGTTTTCAGTCATAAAAAGAGGATTTAAAAAAATCATAGAACTTCTTTAAAGTTCTCAATACATTCACAGTTAATTTTAGAATAATATAAACAATATGCATCATAGTAGCATTACATTCAGCAGCTATATATATATATAGAGAGAGAGAGAGAGAGAGAGAGAGGGAGGGAGGGAGGTCTGAATTCCCTGGGGAATGAAGGAGATAGTGTCATTGTTGATAACATTTAGTTGTGTGTGTGTGTTTATGAGCAGCTGCATAACAGATGTCCAGAAAAGAGAACTGAACAATGGTTATACAAACATTACTAATACAAAGAAAGTAAAAGGGTATCAAAAAGAGAAGCCCTCATAAACACGGCAGGCCCAGATGAATGGCCTCAAAGGGACTCGCTGTAGTCAAGATGCAGATTTGCTTCTAATAGGCCCCATGGATACTGAGGGCAAGCCTCTGATGTATGAGCTGGTGCATCTTTATTTGCATATTAAATATATAAATAAGCAGCAGTGCAGGGGAGAGATAGGGGGACAAAGAGGAACATGACATTGAAAGGGCATATTCATCTAGTTAAAAACTCTCTGGAACACAACCAGATCCTAGCGCACACAAAGACTCATCTTTTTCTGGGGCCGAATCCAAAACGAGAGCAATGCGCAGTCCTCCCCAGACTGACACAGCCCGTGCAGCCGGGAGACAACTGGATCATTCTGTGACTCACCTTCACTCTCAGAGAAGTAAACTAAGGCAGGCTGGACCAACTCAACTGAGTCAGGTCCTGTGTGGGGTTAAAGGTGTTTTGATCACCATTTCCCCTTGTGTTGGGGGACAAGTTCCCCACCAGCAAACGATTCCCAGACACCAGCTGGGTGTCCCACAAGTAAACTCAGTTCTGATACTATGTACCTAGAGAGCATCAGATCCCACAGGCTGCGGGCTCCGTCTCCCCTTCCCACCTCAGACATCAGCTGCAAAGCAGACTGTCATGTGGGCTTCTGACTAACACTCATGGATCAGAGGTCCAAAGACGTCCCTCCTCTAGTCCCATTAATTTGCTAGAGTGGCTCACAGAACTTAGAAAAACGTTTCACTTACTAGATTATGAGTTTATTCCTAAAAGATGTAACTCAGGAATAGCAGGTGAAAGAGTAAATATGTGTTTCTTATTTTAAGTCGTATCACAGAAGTGCTGGGGGTAGATACACTGGCGCACAGGACAAGCCAGCTCTGTCCTCTCCGAAGGACTTGGTCCCGTCTAGTAAGGGAAGCAGGCTGGACGCTGCAGCTAGACTGTCCAGGCTTGAATCCTGGTTCCCTTCCTGGGACATTAAGTACGTCACTTCGTCTCTCTAAACCTCAGTTCCTTTCTTTATTAAGTGGGAATAATAAAAGTACCCATCTCATAAGGTAATCTTGTAAGATAAAAATAAAGGGTACAAAAATTAATGTAAAGCACTTAGAAGAGACTCACTACAAGTTTGGTAACTATCATTATTATTATTATTATTGTTGTTGTTGAGTCTGAAAGAGAGAAAATTAGCAGTTAAACCAACAAAATAATTTTAGATAGTGATAAGTATGTTGAAGGAAATAAAACAAGATTATGAGAGAAAAAGTGATTGGGAAAGTTACTTTAGGTCACCAAGGAAGGCCTCTCAGAGAGGTGACATTCAAGCTGAGTCAAGCAGATCAGAAGCAACGCATTCCAGGCAGGAGGGATTACAAGCACAAAGGCCGTAAGGCAGGCTTATGCTTGGGATATTCTAGAAAGAAAAGGCAGGCAGTGTGGCTAATTGACGGAATAGTAAAAGGTGATGAAGTCAAAGAGATAGGCAGAGGCCCGATGGTAAAAGTCTGATTAAGGACTAGAAATAGCTTCTTGTTTCTCTAATTGAATGGACCTTACACAGAGCACACAGCCTGACAAGGCATGGGTAGGTACTAAACAAAGAAGGTCAAATGTCACTTTCTGTTTTCCCTGTCCTCAGTGGGGGAGAAAAGGGCTCTGTCCCAGCAAAAGGGGGAGTCAAAGGGTAAAGCTTCTCGCCGCTCCAGGTGGGTTACAAGCAGAGAGGGAGGAAGAACTGCTGTGAGGGCTGGAGATTCCCTGGAGACTGGATCTTTCCTGCGTGACAGAGGGAGGGGCCACAGTCCGTCACTGGTGCACGTGTGACAGCACCAGCGTGGCCCGGAGTGTGTACTCAGGCTACACGGAGACATGGCCAAGGGCTCTGCGAAGAAGCAGGGCTCCTGACAGAGCTGCCCACATGCAAGTAACCCACCAATTCTTGTAAAACACAGGTAAAAGGCAGTCCAGATTAATTCACACTTCAGTATTGCAATCAAATTGCTTTCAGCTTTGTATTTAAGGCTTACGGAATTTAGAAGATGAGCCTCCTTCCAAAAAGAAAAGGTTTTATTACGCAGTCGTATTTGTAGTATTTACTGAGGGTAAAGGATGCTCCAGATCCCACAGGTAATAATGAAGTTTATCATCTAAGGACAGTTTTGAGAGTGAAAGAAGGTGTTATTAATAATAATCTTAGAACAACAGTGTATGCTAAGATTGTCTTGGACAAATTAGGACATATTAAGGAATTGTCTCCCGTGTTCTAAGACAGACCCAGAGAAGGACTTGAGATTTTATTTAAATCAAGTAGGAAGTCATTAGTGGGTTTAAATAGGGGAATTACACGGTATTATTTATATTGTCAAAATACCACTCTGGCTTCTGGGCTGAGATTGGGTTGGAGGAGCACAAGGGAATGCAGGGAACTTTTGAGAAGATTTTTGCAACGTCTCGGCAAGAGGCAATAGAGGCTTGAGCCAGAGCGGAGCAGGGAAGATGGAGAGGAATAAATATAATGCATACTTTTGAAGTCGGGCTGACAGGTCTTACTGTTGGATTGGAGGTTGGGGGTGAGGGAGGCCAGAGCCCAGCAGCATGGGCTATTGAGCAGATGAACTTGCCATTAACTGAGATGACGGTCTGCCTTACAAGTCAGCAAAAATGTGTGTCAGACGGTTAACTTGATCAGGTACACGTGAACAATCATAACTAACCTCTTTTGATTGCTCATATAATGTCAAGTTAATGTTCTAAGCATCTTACATAGGTTGATTTAATTCTCAACAACAAATGAGATAGGTATTAGCATTTACAACATTTTACAAGTAAGCTATAGCACAGAGAGATCAAGTAACTTAAGTCACACAGCCAGCTAGTGGCAGAGCCAGGTTGGATTTGTCGATTTGGGAGCTCAGATTTCAGATTCTGCCTCTTAACCCCACACCACACTGCCTGTCCGACTCCGTAGTCCCTATTTCTAATTATCTGCCTCTGTCGTTGCATGCTGTTGAAAACAAGGGTCTCAAGTGATGGAATGTGAGTCGGCTCACCCCGAAATACTCCAAGATTGGAACACGTGCCCTTCTTCCCCAAAGATGTTCAGGAATAGAGTCACTGAAACCAGAGGGTCACGTGCATCTTAAGTGGGACTGCAAATGCATGGGGCAAGCAAATGTTAATCCTGTCCGCTGCATTTTATGAACTGGGAGGAGGCCTGTTGTCTTGCTCTGCCTCATTCTACTCATTTGACGTAATAGGAAGTACTAGGCATTGATCATCTGGGAGGCAGCCCTGCGCCATAGTTTAAAAGGCTGTTCCACAGTCAGATTCCTGGGTTCAGATTTGAGTTCACCACCTGTTACCTAGGTGATTATGGTGTATTAATTAATCTCTTTATGTCTCAGTTTCCCCATCTGTAAAGGGATGATAATGACACTATGCCAGAGACTGGCTAGCATTCACCAGTCCAATTCCCTTTCTTTCTGACCACAGAGCTACACGGTATGTCCCAGCCTCTTCTGCAATTTAGGGTGGCCAGGTGGTGCTGGCCATGAGGAAAAGGGAGACGTGATCGACGCCACCTTTATATCTGGCCCATACAAACCTTCTGAGGAACACTCCACGTTCTCTCCTTCCTGTCTGCTCTATGACTACACAGGATCTAGCGGAGGACTCCAGGCCCCAGGGGACGGCAGAGCTACAGACTAGAAGATGTCCAAGCCTCTGAATGGCCTTGTGGAAGACCTACGCAAAGTAGGTAGGACTAGTCAGTTTGGACTTTGTGCAAAGCAGAAGTAAACACTTATGTGTTAAACCAGCGACAGTAGGGAGTTTATTTATTAGAGCAGCTTTAATTACTTATCCTAGGGATTATAAATGCCTATCTTACAGGGTTCTTAAGTAGTGGTGTAAATGTGCTCCCAGAAAGAAAAAGTATGTTCTTGATTCTCTTTTTCCAAATTATTTGTTTCAGCTAGAAGATAACGTATGTCACATCTGAAATCATGATTCTCCATGTAAGGCACCTTGTGATGGACAACAGAGCCTATCTGTATGCACAAATGGGTAGAGTAGATTAATAAAATGAGCAGAACAGTAGGGAGGTGAGCAAATGTGACCCAAGGGAGTTTAAAAGACCGTTCTCTGAAGGCTTGTTGCATCCTCCCCAGAGGCCTCATGACCTCAGCCTGCACCCAGGGCTGCCCGACCTGTGCAGTTTGGTCTTCCCAGCATGACAGCACAGACTTGCTGAACACCCAAACCAACGGATTTATTATAACCCACTGTCCTTCGTTTGGATAGGTTCAGGCTCATCAGTAGTACCCTGTGATTCCTATAGCACGTGGGGGAAGAGAAGACTTAAAGAGAAAAGAGATTTTATCCTATAGAACCAGAGATGCATAATTAGAAGTGGAAATTATTCTTGAGGGATGATCACGTTTTCCTTTGAAGATCTTTTACTATTGCTGCAAAGTCAAGGTCCTAGGAAAACTTCAGAGATTCAAGAGAATATTCAGCAGGCGATCACTTACAGTTCTCCCAAAAGGAATATTTTTGAACAAAAAGAAGACTGCAGCAACTTAACAGGTCACTTGTGTATTTACTTGTTTCTACACACCCTGCCAAGTTTTCTCTAGACTTATGTTGGCAAATAAATCTCTTGAAACTTGATTTTATTTTTTTTCTGATTCACCTTCAGCCTCTTAAGATGTTGTGCTCCGTCATCATCACTCACCATCTTGTATCTCTAACAGTATCACAAATCTTATTTTATGATAGAGCATTGTCAGCAGATATACTGCTTGGGTGACATAGAGAATACTTCATAGGTGTCTAAAATGGCCTTGTGGATAAATAAGTCTATCAGTTCAAAGATACTCATAGACCCACAGAAACCTCCCATCACTGGAAATTTTCCAGTGTACCAAAATGTGTGTGAAGTGGGATGGATCCAAAGAAAAAGCCCATTATAAAACCTCATCACTATTACACAGATAGGATCCCAAGGTAGTCATAGGCACCTGGCTCAGTCTCAGTGGGCTGTTGCATTCAGAGAAATACAATCTAGACAGGGCATCCAAAGTTTACATACATATTTCAACAAATAACACAACTTATTAAAATCCTCTTTCCTGATTTTATAATGCTGCAAGCCTTTGGAAGCCTCTCACTTTCCTTCCCCAGAAGAATTGCTTACTGTTCAGTATCATTCCAGTCACCTAGATTTTTTTCTTCAAAAAGCTCATTGTTTCTTCCCAGAGCCCCCAGAAAAGGATACGCCTTACCTACAGACCCCTGCATGCCAATTCTCTTCTGAGCTCTTCTTTTCTGTTGAAAGTCCATCTGCTTTACTTTTGACCTTTCTATCTCATCTTCATTCAATCAGTTTTTCATCACAAAAGCCCAAAGAATCTCACAGAATTGGTGGAGCCTTCCTCTGTATTCAGGGAAGGGTAGGGAACTGGGCAGTCCATGCCAGAACCTTCCTCACATGCTAATCACTCTTGTCCCATCACACCTATTAAGCATAAGGCCAGCCAAACAATGTCCTCAGTGTGTGTGGGTTGCCTGGGCAGGCTCCTTTCCAAAACACATTCCAATTCAAAACCAGTGCTTTGTGGAAAACGGAGACAGCCACTTGCCTCCAATAAATGATTCAAGAAAATCCAACATGATAGCACCATCCCTCAAAGGCTTCACGCAGCTGAGCTGGAGGTAACATAAAAAGTCCCCGTCTGTCGCCTAGTAAAAGAAGAATAGCTTATTCTCCTACTGGGACTAAATTAAAAGATGCGGCTGTTCCATCATATTTAGCAGCACTCCTATAATGCACAAAAGTGTCTGTGGCACTGACTGAAAGGAAAAAATATCATCTGGCTGGTTGAAAGATCTGTAACTAAAACAAAAGCATTCGCACCCTTGACTAAACATTTACTGTCAACAATCTGTCGTCAGTATGTGCCCATGAAAACAACACTCTCAAATGCACACTCACAAATACAAATGTTCTATTCACAATAAATCTGCTCTAAGGAACAATTACCTAGGAATAGTTTTTCTTTCCCTTTTAAGCTAAATGCTGTACAAATGAACATCAGGATTAAATGTGCCTCCTCCAGTAGTGGAGGTCTACAGGCCACTTAGGCAGCTGGTTTTCAAAAGGAAAAAAAAAGAAAGAGGGATTATTTTCTTAGCCTTTGTTATGCTCATTATGTTGCTCATTATTTCCACAATAAGTTTCGTTAATACAGAATTATCTACCCTACCTTCAGTGTAGCAAAGGGCCTGATTTTCCTTGTGCATGTGTAATATCCTGACTGTGGACAAGGAATTTCTCTGTACCCTGATCTTCAAAAACTAGAATGAGTTCATCCAACACAGCCACTGTTTACAACACAGCTTCTCTTTCTTAGAATATAAGTCTTATTTACATGAGCTCCAAATGTTGGGTAATCTTGAATAAAAGTCTTCTGTCTTCCTTGTGCAATATAAATAAAATATTTCTTTCAACAATGGATAAAACTTTTTTTGCTTTACTTCCTAAGCTGTTAATACTTTCAAAAGGGAGAAATTCCAATTTAAAATGTTCATGTTACTTGTACAGTGTTATATGTCAATTATATCTCAATAAATCTGGAAAAAATATGCTTAATGTTTTTACTATTTATGAAATTGTTACTATAATTTATAATTACTTCCATTTAAATCTTTCTTACACATTGCCAAAGTACTTTCTTTGTGAAATAAATTAGGAAAGAAGCAGAAAAGACTGTGATTAAACCCGTCTCATAAATATTGCTCTAATTTTCTTATTTTTCCAATGATTTGAGACAATATTCCAAATCTCACTCATTCCTATCAATACTAACTATTCCTTATAAAGTGGGGAAGTTATTTATTACAGGTAAAAGAGAAAGATCTAATTATATGTTATACTAAACAGTTTCTTAATTTTGAGGTTTGCTACTCTGTGACTTCTTTTTCATATATCATTTATAATTCCTCATTATTTTTGTTGGGTTCTAAAGCATATTATCCAGTTAATATTTGCTTCTAGAAAGGAGGGCTTTTACTCATTTGTTATTTATTGCCCCAGCATGACAAAATCATACCCACAGATGATTAATAAAATTATCTGAAGTTAAATCACAAACCATACATGCTACTCACAATGTAACAAGATGAATATAGGAACAAAATTGGGTTATCCCTCCAAGTCCTGTATTTGGAATTAAGCAAGGCTCCCATTAGAATAGCAGAGACAGTCTGGAGCTTCACACGCAAAGAAGAGGGAGGTTTGGAAACAATCCCAAAGGAAAACTACAAACATGTTCAATTATTGGAAAATAGATTATATGGGGAAAGCAACTGCTCTTGCTTAGCTTAGCAAAGAGCGAGTTTGTTCGCCCATGGTTCCCGAGCACATGAAGTACAGTTATCAAGAGGAAGGTAATTAGTTGTTCTCTCTCTCTAATGAAACTGATCTGAGAAAATATTTGTAGAAAACAATTATATATAAATTTTAAAACATCTAAAAAACATGTTTGACCAGAGGCTGAGTCAGGATAA
This sequence comes from Manis javanica, assembly GCF_040802235.1. NCBI lineage: Eukaryota > Metazoa > Chordata > Mammalia > Pholidota > Manidae > Manis > Manis javanica. Next base: position 10,681,872 of record NC_133170.1, on the reverse strand, counting down.
GCCATGTCATGAAGAAAGGTAAGAAATAAAGCTGGCCCTATGGAAAATCATCAAATGAGAGTTTTGTTTCTACTCCTTGGCTATTAAAGATTTTCACCAATTCAGTAGCCCCAATCTTCCCATTCAGTTAAGGTACCAAAGACACCTGTTATTTTTCCCCCTTCCATATCAAATCTATGTCAGTAAAAGATCTGAGAAGGTAATCCATATTATGGTAAATAACTTAGATTTTTAACGTGTAAAATATATTATTCCTCAGTTCAACACAATAAGTTTTTTTTGGAGTTCCCACTGAATATCAGACTTTATTTGTTTTTACTACGAAAAAGCTTTCAGAACAGATGAGCAGGGTTGTTAGAGGCAAACTTATTTATATTTAACAAAATGAGAGAAAGCTTTGAATCAAAAAAAGATACCTTTGGTTGTTATGTTTTATACATATATATGTATATATGTCATGAAAGTGTTGAATATTACACATTTCCCCATCTATAAAAGCAGTATTCTTAACCTCATAGATTAAATGATGAAATGTGATGATGCATGTGTGATGCTGATTTCGTTGTTACTATTCTTTTTATCTTTACACCATTTTCTGCGTTCAGAGACACAGGACCTGTGTATCTTTACTGTCCCAAAAAGTAAACACAGGAAAAGGGAAAGAATGATGCGAGCAAGCACAGGTAATTTTTCCTAACAGTCGGAATAGGAATACAAAAATAAATATAACATAACATTAATAATAAAGACCATTGTTATGCACCAGACACTATGTTAATTGCTTAAGATTATCTTTAATCCACCCAAATCCTGGGAAATGGGCAGTATTATCATTCCTCTTTTACAAATGAAGTGACTGAGGCTCAGAGAGATTAATTCCCCAGGATCCCCCATCTAGGAATTGATGGGGCTGGAACGGAACACGAACCTTATCTGTTGCCAATTTGAGTGTATAGCTTTTTTATTAATTATTTTTGGAACAACCTGAAACCTATAGAAAAATTGCAAAAACTGTATAAAAATGTTCTTTTTCTGAGTCAATTTGACAATAGCTAACATAGTATCTGATAATCCCCAAACCCTGTATTACCTCAACTAAGGATATTCTCTTACATATAACCACATTAAACCAAAATAAGGAAATTAGTATTGATACATTACTAACAATTATTTCTCAGACCCCACTGGAGTTTTGCAAATTGTCCTATTATCTTTTATAGAAGAAGGATGCCGTACAGAATCACATGTTGAATTTAGTTGCCATGTCATCTAGAAAGTTTCTTAATCTTTCCTGGGGTCTCATCATCTTGACACTTTCCAAGATTATAGGTGGTCAGTTATTTTGTAGGATGCCCATCAGTTTGGGTTTATCAGATGTCTCCTTCTAATTAGATTCAGATTCTTTGGTAGGAACATCACAAAAGTGATGCTGTGTTCTTCTCATTGTACCCTATCATTCTATTTGTCCCATTACTAGTGATGTTAAATCACTTGATTAAGGTGACTGTGAAAATTCTTCACCTTTTTGTGAAGTGATATTTTTTCCTTTTGAAATTAATAAGCATCTTATGGGAAAGTACTTTGAAACTACATAAATATCCTATTCTTCATAAAACTGTCTACTTATTTATATCAGTGTGGACTCATGGATTTATATTTTATAGTTTATTCATCAGTCTTAATCTATTTCTATAAATATTTACTTTGATACTCAATTTGTCACAGATTTGTCCAGTATTGATGTCCTTTCTTTTAAGACTTTTTTTTAAAGCATCTTAGGGTTCACAGCAAAATTGAGGGGAAGGTATAGATAGTCCCATATACTCCCTGTCCCTCACATGCATAATCTCTCTCATTATCAATTCACCCCACCAGAGTGGTACATAATTTTCTGTCTTCTTGATATGTCTCCATTGTGCTTTAAGTACATCCTATTTCAGGCATAAAAATGTGACTGAGACTCATACTTTTCTTGATTAGATAATCACAAAAGTTTGAGAGACAACCAAGATCTGGGCAGGGTTGAATAATAAGATTCATTTCCTACACAAGACAAACCTTTCAAAACTTGTCTCATGCAGAGACAACAACACAGAGAGTCAAGCAAAATGAAGAAACAGAAGAATATGTTCAGGAAAAAAAAAGAAGATAAAACCTCAGGAAAAAGACAAGTATCAAATGATTTCACTCATCTGTGGAGTATAAGAACAAAGAAAAAACTGAAGGAGCAAAACAGCAGCAGACTCACAGAACCCAAGAATGGACTAACAGTTACCAAAGGGAAAGGGACTGGGGAGGAGGGGTGGGAAGGGAGGGATAAGGTGGGGGGGGGAAGAAAGGGGTCATTATGATTAGCATGTATAATGTGGGTGGGGGGGCACAGGGAGGGCTGTACAACACAGAGAAGACAAGTAGTGATTCTACAACATCTTACTACGCTGATGGACAGTGACTGCAATGGGGTATGTGGGAGGAACTTGGTGATGGGGGGAGTCTAGTAAACATAATGTTCCTCATGTAGTTGTAGATTAATACCAAAAAAAAAGTAAATGAATGGAGGAAAATATACAATCATAAGACTAAAAAAAAATCTTAATGAAATGAAGATAAATAATTTACCTGATGAAGAGTTTAAAGTAATGGTCATAAAGATGTTCACCAAACTCAAAAGAGAATGAATGAATGCAGTGAGAACTTCAACAAAGAAATAGAAAATATAAGAAAGTTCCAAGCAGAAGTCACATAGCTAGAGAAAACAATAACTGAATTGAAAAACTCTAGAGATTAACTTAAAGGGACCTACACCAAAAGATAAATAACTTATTATGCACAAGGGAACCCCCTGTAAGACAATCAGAATTTTCCTTGCAGAAACTGCAGGCCAGAGGGAAGTGGTACAATATATTCAAAGTGCTGAAAGAAAAAAATTTCTAACCAAGAATACTCTAACTGAAAAAATTATTATTCTGAATTAGAGGAGAGATAAAGAGATTTTTAGACAAGCAAAAGCTAAAGGAGTTCATCACCATTAAGTCAGCCTTACAAAAAATATTAAAGGGACTTCTTCAGGCTGAAAAGAAAAGGTGCTAATTAGTAACAAGAAAACAAATGAAAGTATACATCTTACTGGTAAGTGTAAATATGTAGTAAATGTAGCAGGCTAATAATTTATAAAGGTTAAAACACAAAAGTAGTAAAAATAACCATAACTACAATAATTAGTTAAGGGACACACAAGATAAAAAGATGTAAAATATGACATCAAAAATATAAAACTGGGTTGGGGGGAGTTAAAATTTAGCGCTTTAGAGAGTGTACAGACTGAAGTTGTTATCAACTTCAATACAAGTTTTTACAAATACAAGTTGTTATATGTAAGCTCCATGGTAACCACAAAGCAAAACGCTGTAGTAGATAGTAATGAGAAAACCTACCACTAAAGATAGTCATCAAACCACAAAGGGAGAAAGCAAGAGAAGAAAGAAACAGAGGAGCTACAAAACTGCCAGAAAACAATGAACACAATGGCAGTAAGAACATACTCATCAGTAACTACTTTAAATGTAAATGGCCTAAATTCTTCAATCAAAAGACAGAGTAGCTGAACAGATAAATAAATAGATAAATAGATAAATAAATAAATAAATGGATAAAATCCCACCTTTGTATTGAGGTACAACAATGTTAATCATATTTTCTTCTTTCTGGAACACTGGTCACTTCAAGTCGGTAAACAATAAGAAAGTGGCACAGGTCACTTCAAGTCAGAAAACGATAAACTTTAAAATGTAGGAAATTTCTAACAGTGGTTCTCTTAATTTCACTTAATTTGTATAAATTTGGAAGAATTCATGGTCCCTGTGTCTCCACACCTCTAGGAAACAAGAAGGGCATCTTGTGGAGTCTGAAGTGTGGAGAAATATATGGCAGATGCAGAAAGCTCATCAGAATTTTTTTACTTTGTTGGGGTAGTCAAAATATAAGCCTCTTTTAATTGATCCACTCAGCTCATTGAGATACATGTAGGTATACAAAGATGCACATATTCACACTGTACTTACAGACATATACTGACATACAGCAAGGGAAAATGCAGCAGAATCTCTTATTTTTAATGCTGCAAGTTAAATATAAATGAACATACTGCTTGAGTTTGGGATCTGTTATCTACATTACGCTTTTTTAAAAATGTCTAATATTAAGAAGTCTGAGCTGTTATTTTAATATTAATGATAGCAAAAGTTTTGAATGAGATATGTACCAAGTGCTAAGTGCATTTTACATATATTTTACACATATTCTTTTATTTAACACTTAAAATTTTCATAGGAAATAACTACTGCTGTTATTCTCAGCATTTAATCAGCAGAGGAAACTGAATAAAGGTTTCTTTGGGAACTTGGAAAGATTAAATGTCCAAGGTCACAGAGCTGACAAGTAGTGAAACCTAGATTCAAATACATGTCCTTCTAGTCTCTCAGTTGATTTTCTTCTCAACTGTGCTAAGCTGCCCCAGGAACACCAACCTTCTACTCTAATACCCAACAATCTGATTCTATTTCTGGTTGGCCTAATGTTTTCCAGTCTCCAAGAGGAACTATTTGAACTATTTATTTTCTAGGGAAGGAATAGTGGTGTTGGAGAATAGAAGTAATTCTGCCTTCTGAGAAACTGCTTGGAAATTTTCCAGATCATGTCATAGGAACAGATTAACTTAAAATCCTAGACATTTAGGTAAGCCAAGATGGAGTGTTTTGGGAGCGAGTCAGTCAGGCAAATATTTCGCTGAGAAAGTCATTGTTCTTTATGTGTCCTCTGACCTGAGAAAGCACAGAACAATAAGGTCAGCCAAACAGATGTGGGGGCAAAGCCTACCATGCACTAGCATTCTTCAGACAGAAAATGAGCATCAAAGACAGCTTTAAAGTTCGAAAGAGAAGTAACAAAGACAGCTTGGGGGTCTGTGAACCCCTGTGAAGGGCACTATTTCCTTGGCACTAATGTTAGGTTTTGAAAGGAGAGAATAAAGAAAACTGAGTATCTTAGGCTTCATTTGATGACCCCACAAAATGGTAAACTTCATGAAGACAGCCAGGATCTAGAACTTTCCGTTTTTTACTATGCCTAGTTCAGAGCAGGTACTACACAAATAATAACTCATCTATATATTCAATTATATTTATTAGTATTGATCAATTGAATGGTTTACAGAGCATCTACTGTGTGCTTCTATTCTCAGTGCTGGAGATGTAGAAGTAAATTAAGCAAAGTCTCTCTTCTCATAAAGTTAAAATATATATATATATAAATATCTGTTATGTTAGGTGCTGTAAGTGCTAATGAGAAAAGTAATGAGTAAGAAAAAAGAGAATGAAGAATAGCAGAGTAAGGGGCTGGCAGAGAGACAGACAGAGGGTGATCAAGAAAGACCTCTTATTAAAGGGCATTTAAACAGAGAGATCTGAGGAATTGAAGGTGACAGTACAGATATGGAGTAACAATCTAAAATGATCAATTAATAATTTTAATTTCCTAATCCCAATGTCTCCAACCCCTACTGGCTTGAGAGCAGGAAGTCCAGAGTCTCCCTCCCAGGAATATTTAGGAATCACCAAGTACATCCTCATGTGTACTTGAATTAGACTTGGTAATGGGCTTGACAACTTGCTGCATACATGTAACCACATTTTATCATTTTTATATCAATAAGTTCATTTCTTATTCTGCTTGCTGTCATTTTTCTAAAAAAGTAATGGGGAGAGATAATTTCCGTATACTTACATCTGTTGTATTTGTATATAATTGAAAAGAAATTTGAAGTTTCGACTTCAACTTGAACTGTTTCATGCTGTCCTAATGAAGTTCCAGAGAAGTTTTAAGTCATATATTTAATCGTGTGGATAATTCAAGTATTGGTTAACACTCATTGGCTGCCACTGGCTAGGCATTTACACTATGTGCCAATTTTTGACACTACTTCACTCCAAGGGTCAGAAGAACAGCGCTCTAAGGCATGAGAGCAATTGTTGTTTAATGGGGCCATCACAGCAGACCTGGAGAATCAGCAGGCAAGTGGTCAAGTTCTCCCTAACTTGTCCAGAAACAATGATCAATCAGCATTTGATTCAAATCTAGCAAACATTTATTCAGCACTTTCTCTATGCAGGACCTTATGCTAGGTGTCTGAAGGGTTTGTAATTTTAAAGAATGAAACTTTTGATATCACTGCACCTCCATCTGCTGCTATTATCCTTCATAGGGCCCACCCAATGCTATGATTTTTATAGTGCAAATGTAATGCACATGTGTTAATTATGTAAATAGTTGCATTAATAAACATGGAATGTTGTGGAGAGACAACTGGCCCATAAGAGATTAATTCTCAAGTCTCTTCTTTATTGTAATGTTGAACATTTCCACATTATACCTGACCTAAATTCTATGTTTAACAACTTTTCCCAAGTAACACATTTTTAAGTGCCAAATATAGATGCATTCAGCTATAAGAAAGTGTATAAGACTCAGTGTAAAAATTGACTAGCACACAAAATTTTTTTGTTCATTCATTTAAATATTCAAGAAAGACTTTGTTCATCCAGGAAGAATCTACTAGAACTTGTTTGATAGGCACATGTTATCCACAGTCATCTCAATGCTTTTTATCTTCACATGACAAGCAGATGAGAACACTTCAATTTACAGATTCTCATTTCAGCAGTGAGGGATATGGTTTCCCAGTTTTGCCCCATTTGTGGAAAGGTATACAGGAGGACAATGGTGACCCTGTCGATGTTTCACACAGCATGATGATAGGGAAGAATTGGTTTCGGGTGAGGAAAGATGCCATGAGAAAGGTCAAAGGACAGCCAAGAAAATAGTGATATTCTGTGGTTACTCAGTGGCTCAGCCTTGCTTATCGGCCGTTCCTGATGATCGAACCCTGTGTCTGCCCTGTGGGGTACAGGTCTATGGTGGCAAGAGAGATCTGTTTAAAAAATAGACTGGTAGCTGATCATAAATCCAGAAACACTGGATCCATAAATTACTGTGAAGTATTCATAATTCATATATCTTTTCCCCTTAAATTTTTATAAAAGTATTTATCATGACACTGTTTGAATTCTAAATAAAAAAAAGTGCCATTGGCTATAATGTAAAAATTCTCTAGCACACTAACATGTGACTCTCAACTTCAAGCACTACATAAAAATGATATATACAAGTACTTGAATATATAGATATGGCAGTAAATGCCAGCAGTAGGAAATGGGTTTTGACCTGTATTTACTTGGTCATGTTGAGACGCATTATAGCCTTTTGCTCATCCTTTCTGAGGAACCAATGGGAAATACTGGGCTTAATTAGGAAACCATATATTATGCATAATTCTATGTGCTAAGCCTCCCCTTACAGACTCCAATAGTACTGTTAGATAGTAAGCTGTTAGATAGTAACTGTTAGATAGTAAGCTGTTAAATACACTTAAAAGGAGGCAAATTTATTAGAAGTCTATATGGAGGGTCTATTGTGAAGATGTTTTTAGAAAGAAATAAAACTGGACTTTGCCAACAGTTTGAGATTTAACTCTCATCTCTATTACTCATTAACTGATAAACTATTCTAGGCTCTGTTTTACCTGAAAATTGAGTTCATGGTATTTATCTCAATCTGTGAGATATCTCATATTAAGATGATGTGAATTGTACATAGTGTCTAAAATGGTAAACCCTTAATAAAGGTTAGTTTCCTCTTTCTACTGAAGATCTACCTGTTGTAATATTTCCAAAAATAGTTAACTCTGATTTCTATGTCCAGCCAAGATGGAGTAAAAGGATACAGATTTACCCCCTTACCTAAAACACCTTTGGAAATGGACAAAATATATGAAACAACAGGATATCAGCAACAAAGGACAATGACCTTAAGAAAAGGGAAACAAGCAAGGTGAGCCTTATAATTGCCACAGCTTTCCACTTCGGAGACTATTTCCTGGCCACAGCACAGAGGAGAGGACACCAGGCGGAGTCTGCCCATCTCCCTGAGGTAAGGGGACCGAGCTAGGAATCTGAGGAAGTCAAAGTGCCTGCAGTTCTGAGGGCAAAGCACACGAGAGGAAAGAGCTGCAGGGAGACCCTGTCAGTGACTCAGGCGAGCGCTGCTCAGGCATGCGTGTGAGGGAACTATCCACACCCGGTAAAGATGCCGTAGAAATTACTAGAGGAATGGTGCCTGAAGCTCACCAAGGGACAGGAACAGTGCCTAACCCCAATAACCAAGATGGAAAACTTCACACTTCATGGGGCATAAATTAGAATACTACTAAGGGTTCTGCCTCAACAGTGGGGAAAATGTTTAACTCTAGATGAAACATTGCTCTGGTCCCTCTTAATAAATTTTAAAGGAACAATCCAAAAGAATTGACTGTTCTAAGTAATTTAAACAATTCCAAAAACAAAGCTCAATAATATAAACACCAGCACTCAATAAGGCAAATTACACAATGTCTAGCATCCAATCAAAAATTATAAGGCATGCAGAGGATGAAAATAAAATGCATAAATAGAAGAAAAATCAATCAGTTGAAACACCCAGAAATGACACAGGTGATAGAATTATTAGACAAGCTAAATTTTTTATTACACTTTAAAATGAATTACATCTATGGCACAAAGACCAGGAGGGAAGAAATTGGATTATGTTTTGTATATACTTGAAGTATAGTGCTTGAAATTAGACTGTGACAAATTTAAAAAGACACATACTATATAAAAAGCTAATGCAAAAAGTTGTAGCCAATAAGCTAACAAAAGAGATGAAATGGAATCATAAAAAATACCTGATCAATCCAAAACTATTGGAGAAAAAGAGAGAAAATGGAATAAAGAAAACATGGGACAAATAGAAAATAGATAGCTTATCTTTGTATGGTAACAGTTGGTAATTACATTTATTGTGGTGAGCATTTTGTAATGTGTATAATTATAAAATCACTATGTTGTACCTTTGAAGCTAATATAATGGTGCAGATCAACTATAAAAATAGTTTGAAAAAGCTAAAAAAATAGTAAAAACAAAAAAGAAAAACAGTGAGCTGGTAGATTAAAATAATTGCATTGACTGCAAAGGATCTGAACATTTCCATTAAAGGCAGAACTTGTTTGATTAGGTAAAATAGACCCAACCATATGCTTTGGTATGAAAGCTACAAATAAGTTAAATGTAAAAGGTTACAAAATGATATAGTCTACTACTGTGAATCAAAATAAAGCTATAGTGGTTATAAAAATATCAGAGCAAATAATATTACCATAGATAAAGAAAGGCATTTCATAATGATAAAAGGAGTCAATTCATGGACATCATGATCCTAAACATTTAGACACCTAATAAAACACCTTCAAAACAAAATGGATATAACTGCAGGGAGAAATAGACAAATCCATAATTATAGTCTGTTATTATTTTTTTAGATTTAATGGTTTTTCGTGGATTACTTAGGTGGACAATTGATTTTTGACACATGCATAATAAAGGCAATCCAGTGGAGTATGAAAACTTTTCAACAAATGATATTGGAACAATTACATATTCATATGCAAAAACAAAACAAACAAAACAAAACTCTAGCCCACTCCTTACACAACATATAGAAACCAGAAGCATAGTCCGTAAAAGAAAAAATGTTGACAAATGAGACTTCATCAAAATTAAGAACTTTTACTCTTTGAAAAACACTGTTAAGAGAATGAAAAGATAAATCAGAGTAGGTGAACTTATCTTCACATCACATATCTGATAAAGACTGTGTCCCAAGTACATAAGGAACCCTATAATCTCAATAGTAAGAAAAACAGTCCAGTGTTTTTTAAAATGGGCAAAAGATTTGAACAACTATTCATCAAAGAAGTGCAAATGACAAGCACAGGAAAAGATGCTCAACAAATAAGCACATCAAAAGAGGCATTAAGGAATACAAATTAAAAAAACAGTGAGACACCGTTATGCACTTTTTAAAATGATAAAATCAACCATCCTGAGCATACCAAGTATTGACAAAGAACTGTAACTTTTATACCCTGCTTATGGGACCAGAACATGGTTCAGTGACTTTGAAAACAGTCCAAAAGTTAAATAACTACTGTATACATACAAGCATACCTCATCTTATCGTACTTCACAGATACTGAGTTTTTTACAAATTGAAGGTTTGTGACAAACCTGAACCAAAGCAAGTCTATTGATAACATTCTTCTGACAGCATTTGCTCACTTTGCGTCTCTGTGTCACATTTTGATAATGTTCACATTTCAAACTTTTTCATTATTACTCTATTTGTTGTGGTGATCTGTGACCAAGGATTTTTGATGTTACTATTGTACTATTTTGGGGCACAGTGAACCATACCCACACAAGACAGCAAACTTAACTGATAAATATGTATATTCTGATAGCTCCATTTACCAGCCTTTCTGCCATCTTTCTCCTTCTTCCTGGGCTGCCCTGCAACCTAAGACACAATAATATTGAAAGTGGGCCAATTAATAACCCCACAATGGTCTCTAAGTGTTCAAGTGAAAGGAAGAATTACACATCCTCACTTTATTATTATTAATTTTTTAGGATCTTTTTCTTTGAGGTACAGTCAATAAAAGGCACAGATCTTAGTGCACAGCTTGATGAATTTTGACATGTGTATACACTCATATTACCAATGCCCTGATAAAGATACCAAATTTACTCACGGATTTTTTTCTCCCTTCGTCTCTTTCACCCATCACCTCATCCCCTTCTCCTATGTTACCTCATCTGTTCTCTGTGTTTTTGTTAGTCTTTTTCTGTTTTCTTTGTGTATTTGTTTTGCTTTTAGATTCCACATGTAAGTGAAGTCATATGGAATTAATCTTTCTCTAACATATTTCACTTGGCATAAAACCCTCTAGGTCGATCCATGGTGTCACAAATGGAAAGATTTTGTTCTTTTGTATGGCTGAGTAATATTTTTATTGAAACTGTATATATGTATGACATCATTTTTACCCATTCATCTATTGATGTTAATTTATGTTGTTTCCATATTTTGTCTATTGTAAATAATGCTGCACTAAGCATAGTAGTGCCTATAACTTTTTGGATTAGGGATTTTTTTTTCTTCAGGTAAATTTCCAGAAGTAGAATTGCTGGATCTTAAGAGATTTCCATTTTCAGTTTTTGGAGGAACCTCCACGCGGCCTTTCATAGTTGCTACACCAATTTTCAATCTCACCAGCAGCACATGAGGGCTCCCTTTCCTTCACATCCCCACCGACACTTGTTATTTCTTGTCTTTTTGATACAAGCTGTTCTGACTAGTGTGAGGTGGTATCTTATTGCAGCTTTGGTTTGCATTTCTCTGGTGATTAGCAACACTGAGTATCTTTTTATGTGTTTGTTGGCCATCTGTATGTCTTCTTTGGAAAAATGTCTATCCAGGTCCTCTGTCCATTTTTTAATCAGAGAGTTAATTTTTTTGGTGTTGAGTTATATAAGTTCTTTATATGTTTGGGATATTAGCCCCTTATCAGATATATCATTTGCAAAGTATATTCACATGGGAGTTTGCCTTGTGTTTTGTTGACAGTTTTCTTTGCTGTGCAGAAGCTTTTTAGTTTGATATAGAGCCACTTGTTTATTTTTGCTTTTGTCTCCCCACATCTCTCATTTTAAATAAAAAGCTAGAAATAATTAAGCTTAGTGAGCAAGGCATGTTGAAAGCTGACAGGCTGAAAGGCAGGACTCTTGCACCAGTTAGCTAAGTTGTGAATGCAAAGGAAAAGTTCTTGAAGGAAATTAAAAGTACTACTCCAATGAACACATGAATGATAAGAAAGCAAAACAGCCTTATTGCTGATATAGAGAAAGTGTTAGAAGCCTGCATAGAAGATCAAACCAGCCACAACATTCCCTTAAGCCAAAGCCCAATCCGGAGGAAGGCCCAACTCTACTCAATTCTATGAAGACTGAGACAGGTAAGGAAACTGCAGAAGAAAAGCTGGAAGCTAATAAAGGTTGGCCCATGAGGTTTAAGGAAAGAAGCTGTCTCCATAACATTAAAATGCAGGGGAAGCAGCAAGTGATGATGGAGAAGCCTCAGCAATTTATCCAGATCTAGGTAAGATCATTAATGAAGGTGACTACACTCAACAACAGGTTTTCAGTGTAGGTGAAACAACCTTCTATTGAAAGATGCCATCTAGAACTTTCATAGCTAGAAGTCAATGCCTGGCTGAAAGCTTCAAAGGACAAGTTAGCTCTCTTCCTAGGGGCTGATGCAGCTGGTGATTTTAAGTTGAAGCCAATGTTCATTTACCATTCTGAAAATCCCAGGACGCTTACGCTAAATCTACTATACCTATGCTCTATAAATGAATTAACAAAACCTGGGTGATAACACATCTGCCTACAAAATTATTTACTGATCAGTTTAAGCCCACTGTGGAGACCTACTGCTCAAGAAAAAAGATTCTTTTCAAAATATTACTGCTCATTGACAAAGCACCTGGTCACCAAAGAGTTCTGATGGAGGTGCACAATAAGAATATGTTTTCATGCCTGCAACACAACATCCAGTCTGCAGTGTATGGATCAAGGAGTAATTGACTTCCACATCTTATTAGTTAAGAAATACATTTCATGAGGCTGAAGCTGTCACAGTCATTCCTCTGGCAGATTTGGGCAAAGTAAATTGAAAACATTCTGGAAAGGTTCTAGGTGCCATTAAGAACATTTGTTATTCATGGGCAGAGATAAAAAAACCAACATGAAAAAGTTTGAAAGAAGTTGATTCTAACCCTCGTGGATGACTTTGCAGTGTTCAAAACTTCAGTGGTGGAAACAACTGCAGATATGGTGGAAACAGCAAGGGAACTAGAAGGGAAACCTGAAAATGGGACTGAATAGTTGCAATCCCAAGATAAAACTTGAATGGATGAGGAATTGCTGCTTATAGATGAGCAAATATTAAGTTTTGTGGAATGGAATCTGCTCATGGTGAAGATGCTGTGAAGACTTGAAATGACAACATAAGATTTAGAATATTGCATCAACTAAGTTGGCAAAGCAGGACTCCAATTTTGAAAGAAGTTCTACTGTGGGAAAATGGTATCAAACAGCATCCCATGCTACAGAAAAATCGTCCCAGTCAATCAGTGCAGCAAACCTCATTGTTGTCTTATTTTAAGAAATTGCTACAGACCCCCACAACCTTCAGCAGCCACCACCCTGATCAATCAGAAGACATCAACAACATTGAGGCAAGACTGTCCTCCAGAAAAAGATTAGGACTCACTGAAAACTCAGACAATGGCTAGCATTTGTAGCAATAAAGTATTTTTTAACTAAGGCATTCTTTTAGATACAATGTTATGTACATTTAATGACTACAGTATAGTATAAACATAACTTTTATATGCACTGGGAAACCAAAAAAATTACTTTACTCCCTTTATTGTGATACTCACTTTGGTGTGGTGGTCTGGAACTGAACATACAAAATCTATGAAGTAATGCCTGTAATTCAGCTACTCCATTTCTTTGTATTTAAATAAGGGAAAAGAACCCATTTGTCTAATCAAAGCTTGTGCAAAAATGTGCATAGTGGCTTTATTATAATAAACCAAACACTAGAAATAATCCAACTATCCATCAACAGATTAACGGATAAACAAACTGGTATATCCATAACATGGAATACATTCAGGAATGAGAAAGAATGAACTACAAAGTCGATGGCATGGATGAATCTCAAAATATTTATGCTGGGTAGAAAAAGCCAGAACAAAGAGAGTACATACTGTTTTAGTCAGTTTGGGTCGGTATAACAAATCACTATAGACTGGCTGGTTTCAACTGCGAACATTTATTTCTCACAGCTCTGGAGGCTTGGAAGTCCAAGATTAAGGGACTGGCAGATTCAGTGTCTAGTGAGAGCCCCCTTCCTGGTGTGCATTTGGCTATCTTCTTGCTTTATCTTCACAAGGTGGAGCACAAAGCAGAGAGAGGAAGCAAGCTCTTGTGTGTATTCTTATAAGGGCACTAATTCCAGTCATGAGGGCTCCCCCCTTATGAACTAATTAGCTACCAAAGCTCCCCTCCCCAAATCCAAATACCATCACACTGGGGCTTCAACATATAAATTGTGGGGGGTGGGGGGCATGAAAATTTAGTCCATACATAGTTTATAATTGCATTTATATAAAATTCTCTAAAATGTAAACAAATATATAGTGGCAGAAAGTAAGCCAGATGTTACCTGGGGATGAGGTTGGGCAGCACAGAAGTGTAGGATTACAAAGAGATATGAGGAAACTTTTGAGTCTGACAGATGTCTGACAGATGTGTTCATTATCTTAGCTGGGATAATGGTTTCACAGGTATATAAATAGTCAAACCTTACACTCTAAATATGTGTGATTTATTCTATATCATCTCAGGCCATTTGGGCTGCTATAACAAGATACCACAATCTGGGTAGCTTACAAACAAGAGAAATCTATTTCTCACAGTTCTAGAGGCTGGAAGCCCAAGATCAAGCCACTGGCATGGTCACATACTTCGCACAGGGTCACATACTCTTCCTGGCTCACAGCCGGTGTCCTCTCCATGTGTCCTCACATGGCATAAGGGGCTAGGGATTTTTCTCTAGAGCCTCTTTTTTATTAATAAGGTATTAATCCCATTCGCAAGGGTTCCACCCTCATGACTTAAGCACCATCCAAAACACCCACCTCCCGTGGGTTAGGATATTATCTTTGGGGGCTGGTATTTCAGTACTTGAATTTGCTTGGGCAGCAGGGGAGGGCCACAAACATTCAGACCATAGCACATATTATTTTTATTTAAATACAGCTGCAAAAATATAGTTGGGTCCAGTTTACTTAAAATCGAGCACTTCAAAATTGCATTATGCAGCACTTCTCTAGGCATGCTCCTCAGAACTAACATTCCATGGACTTTAATAGGCTTTACTCAAAAAGGAACTCCATAGTTTAATGACTGGAAAAGTCTGGGCTTAACACAGTTAATTGGTTTTGGCAGGGGTGAGGCTGAACTACAGGCAGTTTTTTGGGGGGGGGGCAGAATTTCTGTGTGATTTTAATATACAAATATGCATTGTGAATTTCCAGTAGGGCAATATTTAGTATTTCCCTAACAAGTTTGACCATAGAAACTTTCTTCCAAGACTGTTTTGTAGAATTAACATTCCTGAAGGCTTTTAATTTGGAAAATGCTGGCATAAAGACATTGTGATAATTTAATAGTAGATACAGTTGCTGTAGTAAGAACTTTGAACTCTCTTCTCAAGAACTACTATAATTTATGATTAGACAGTATGACCCTCATCTGAATTAAAACGTTTGAGGAGGTTTTAAAAAGACTCTTAAGTAACTGTTTTCCAAATGAATAGGTAATTGCTCCCCAAAGAAAACTATATATGAGATACTTTTTTTCAAGACCTTATTTTTGTGAGTAGTTTAAGGTTTACAGAAAAATTGAGTAGGAAGTATAAAGCTTCCATATCCTCCTCACTCCTGACCCAATTTCTCTTATTAACATCTTGTATTAGTGTGTCTTATTTGTTATAATTGATGAGCTAATATTGCCACATTAATATTAATTAAAGTCTATACATTACATTAGGGTTTACTTTTTATGCTGTACATTGTACGGGTTTGAACAAATGTAAATGCCATGTGTCCACCATTTACAGTATCATACAGAAGAGTTTTACTGCTCTGAAAATCCCCTGTGATTGCCTATTCATCTCTCTGTCCCCCCATCCCTGCCAACATTACATTTTCACTGTCTCTCCAGTTTCGCCTCTTCTAGAAAGTCATATAGTTGGAATCACCTAACTGTCACATGAAACCTCTGAAGGAGAGACCAAGTGATTTGCCTAAGATCAAAGTGGCAGGGCATCATCTCAAAACCCAATTTTCATTGTTCTTTTCACCATTTCTGAGTCTTCAAATCATTTAATCATCACAGAATTATGCATCTAGTAGATAAGAACTGTGTATTAAGGGCCTAGATGAAAGTCTTAATTTTGAACTTTTTTTCATATTATTTTATCTTCTCTGCTAGAAAGAGAAGTTATGTTTTTATTTTCTCAGTTCAGTTAACAACCAAACTTCTTAAAACTTCAAAGTAGTAAACTTTCCTTGATCATCTTACGCAATGAAATAAATGGGTACTTGCTTTTCCACTTTTGATAAAAATGAGACTTACATAAATAATAAATTTTAAGACATCTGGAAGAAAAAATTTATTTTTCCTGTACTATTTGTTCTCTCATGATCCTCAATTCTGCACTGATCTTCAATGCTAGAATAAGTCACATTCAAAATTATGGGAAATCACAGCCACAAGAAATGAAATGAGCTACTTCTCAACTAAAATTATATATATGTCTGTATATGTACGATTGTGTGATTACATGTTACTCAAATTCTAATACAAAGAAGGCTATGCTTTAATGAAGAGCAGAAAAAGCCTCGGTAGTTGTACATCCACTGTTTAGTCAAATAAAAATGAATTATAAAAATTAAAAATTTGAGTATGATAAAAAACATAAAGCCAATATAAGTTTTAACACTGCAATTGACATGATTTCTATTTTTTTAAATTATAATACTAAAAAAATCCTTTTTTGGGGGAAAGTTTTATAATACTGTTATACTGGATCCATTATGATTAAGTATTTTACGATTACATGGTATCTCTCAGTCCTAGCATCCTCATTCACAAAAGGGCACGTTGGACTAAGATATTTTTCATCTCTGACTTTCTATCATTCTGAATTCCTTTCCAAGACCTTTCAGCTACTGGCAGCACTGTGTCTGGTGCTCAAGGAATTTCTCATTAAAAGGTGGTGCACTCTCCTTAATACTATGCTGAAATTGTGAATTGCATGTGAAACAACATCCCTGTGAAACAGAATACTTGACCTAAAACAGTTAGATGCCAATAGTACAAAAAGCATAAAAAGGTGATTTTTCCTTAGTAAGAACATTTGTTTCCTTCTTTTTCTGGGCACTTAAATATTGAAACATTTTCAGTACATGTATGCAAATGGGCAAACACTCTCTAAAGACTTATAGCTGATCCTTTTCATTGTGAGAAATTTCACATCTTGCTCCATTTTTACTCATCTTTTTAATGCAGCATGTTTTACTGGGAGATGTTTTCAAATAATGAAATACATCACATCAAATATCTGAACTGAACTAGGTTTACAATTATCTGAATTGAACTAGGTACATTCTTATATACACCATCTTGTTCTATCTAATTACAGCAAAGTTATAGGAGTCACATGCAGAGAGAGCCTCATTACTACCTCCGTCCTTTGCAAAGACTGAGTAAATGCTATTCATGACCTTTGGGTATTTCTGGTAAAGAGAAATTCTAAAATTAATGATCCTTGACCTCAGAGAGCTACATCCCACACATATACAGAAAAGTGACATATTCATGGTGCACTGAGAGAAACAGACCTTCAAAATGTCCAAAATGATCTTCAATGTAAGGGGGAAAGCTTACAAAACTTGGGCCATACATGTGTTGAATCATTTAAGATTTTTCTTGTAACCAATTTTCATATTAATTTATATAACATTATGTGGATGTCATCTGTTCAATATCTTAACTTTGGCACCAGAGCATTTTTTAAAGCTTTTAAGGGTCCTATAACACATATTCAGAGAAGTACACACATCACAAGTGCATGGTTTGATGAGTTAAAGAAACAGCATTTCCAACGTCCCAGAGGTGCCCTCGGTGCCCTCTCCCAAAGCGATCACTCTTCTGACTTTGTTTTTTAATTTTATGTAAATAGAATCATAGAATAAGTACTCCTTTTGCCCACGATTATGCTTCTAGCTTTATCCATATTGTGGGCAGCTATGGTTCTACAGTCTCATTGCCATGTGGTATCCAATCACATAAATATATTTCAATTTACTCACCCATTCTAATATTGATAGGCATGGGGCAAGCTTCCAGTCTCCGGCTATGATAAGTAGCGCTGCTGTATACATGTCTTTAATACATTTTTTAATCCTTGCTATGCATATATTCAACTTACCTAGATACTGAAAAATGGTTTTCTTAAGTGGGTAAGCCAATTTAAGCCCAGCAACAGTGTATGAGCGTCCCAGTTGTTCCACATCCTCAACCTACTGCCTGGTATTATTAAAGCATTTAATGACATTTTTATTTTTCTTATACACTAATTAATAGTTAGAAAAGCCAATGATTTTCAAAGAGTGAGCTTCTATATATTAACAAAGAAAAAAATCGAAATAATCTGATAAATCTTTTCAGTACAGCTAAGTATGCTACATCTGTCTTGAAAGGTCTGGGAAAACTTGACAAAGTTTTGAGGAAGATAAAGAAGCATGGGTATTCTAAGGATGTTGTTGGTCTGAGAAAACACTACGTGACGTAACTGGTTTAATGTGTGAGTCAGAATCGATCTATGATTTTTAGCTAAAGAGTCCTGATACTAGTTTGGAAGAAATGTGAGTTCCCTAATATGAAAAAAAAGTCTGGATATTTTTGGGGGGGGTGAGGGGGCGATAAAATAATTTCCCTGTACTGGGTGTGTGAATTTCAGGCAGAATTCATTTTGAGACTTTAGAAGTTAGGATTTCTGTTCAGTTTATATGGGAAAATAAGTTGGGCAACATTAACTGAAAGAACTCTCAAATGTTGACTGTTTGGGACTCCAGACGTCACAATTCTTCCCTACTTCTCTGTCAGCCCTCCAAACAGTGTAATTTACAAGGGGAATCAATAAAAGCTAAGGTGTATTTACAGCTCAAGTCATAGTTTGGTCTAGAGAAATATTGGAATGGTCATGGATCATTTGCCTTTTTTTTAAATTTGGAAATGATGAAAAGTTTTAGTTGACATAGGAAAGGTTTCTCCCTCCAAGGAAGTGGAAAGCTCAGAGCTCTGAATATCCGAAGGGCTGTTTAGCAGCTGTGGTGGTAGGAAAACTCATCCGTCTAAGTCCTTTCCAACAAACTGGCGTTGCCAGTTTCCTATTTTTCCTCACTATCAGTTCATCTCTTATCACCTTACGTTTGGATTAACCAACATCACCTTTCCCCCTCCTAGCTATCGCCATTAAATTTCTCTTCTGGGAAAACAATGCAAAGGCACGTCTGTATGTTTTGCCATCTGGAAATCACCAAATGTCATTTACTCATGAATTCCTTTATTCAAAAATATGTGCCGACCACTACATAGGAAGACCTTCCAGAAGGGAATCCAGGATGATAGGAGTTTGAAATCACTAGTGTAATCTGATGAATAGAATATTTTCAAGTCCTAATACAAAATGTAAATGAAGTTTATAAAATAGCCCTTCCTGGATATCTCTAGTTATAGACTATATTTCCCTCTGATGGAAAATGCTATAGAATATATGACTTCGGAATTTTCTTAATACCATGAGGCTTCAGTGAGCCCATGAAGAACACTTTTCTCCCTTGTGTTTAGATGAAATGACTCATGTCTGCATTATATTTAGAGTGGACTGTAAATTCCTAGTGGGAATGAAGCCTTCTTTGTATTAACGAATTATCTCACAAGACCCAATATAGTGACATTATATCAACAATCATTTGGTTATTTATTAAAAAATAAACTTAGAAAGATGATGATTTAGCTAACTTTTACAGAACACTTCCAAGGTGCCAAGCACTATATATGTATGGGCTTTTATTTTCAGATGTACTTTTAACAATACCCCGTAGAATCATTATTCCCCTATCACAGATAAAGAATCTGAGGATTGGATAAGGCAACTTGCCCAAGGTCTCTTGAACCTAGGTCTGTTTGTGCCCCTAATCACCACACTTTCCCAAAAGAAAATTCTCTTGGGGAAGAAAAAAAAGAGTGCTGTCACCAGATCACCGGTTAGCCATCCGCAAGAGGTAGATTTCAATCGGCGTCTCAACCACTGCGCACAGGAAGGACCTCAGCAAATTGGATATCTACTCTGAGGCATTCTCCTTATCTCATTCCAGTAATGATAGGTTTTTCCTTTGAAGTCTCTCACTTCAGGAAGAAGCCATCTTGCAAGGAAAAGCATTACCTAAATGATGCACAGTCATAGGCTTTCTCAATTAGAGTTTTGCTCCTACAAGAACTAAAACAGAGAGGACAGCCCAAGCACTGAGGCTGAACCTGTGGGCACAGATCACGGGGTGGCTGGAAGAACCGTCTTTGCATTCAGGACAACAAATATTTAAAATGCAAGATACAGACAGTACATTTCATGGTAGTAGGGGGAGAAGGCATTAGGTAGACAAACCATTGCAATCCTAAAATGTCAGTCCCGTAACTGGGGTTTAACCACAATTTGGTGAAAGTTCAAAGAAGGAAGGGAAATTCTGTTTGAGCGGGTATTCAACCTTCAAGCACCCTGCTTGGGACTCCTTTGCAACATTGTGCCCCTCAGCTCCAGGTCTATCTAGCAAGAGTGATTAAAGCCAAGCTTGTCCCTGAAATTAGGGGTTGGGGATCACAGCAGCTGAGGCCTTTTGTCCCATGGGCAAAGACTGGGAGACGAAGCCACAGCTGTTCCCCCAAATCATGCATTCAGGGTGATTTTAATGATTCATGACACTATTCCTATCTCCATCCAAGACAAACAAAAAAGTGGGTTTCAAACAGCAAGAGAAATAATTAGGGGCCCAAATGAAAAAAAAAATCCTGATATTAGTAACTGGCAGAAATAGTCATAATTTATTGAGCCCTTGCTGTTGGTCAGGCCCTGTCAGGCACTTCACAGTAATTATTTCAGTCCTCAGAAAACCCTGCATGGGTAAGTACTGCCTCCCTTTGTCATATGAGGACACTGGAGACTGGCCCAGTAAGAAGCCTTCTTTAAGCTCAAGCGATTAATGTGTGACTCAGCCAGACCTGCCACCCAGTTGACATGACTCAAGAAGTCATGTTCTTTTTACCACAGAATACTTCTCAAGCTGTGGATTTTGGAACACCAGTTTTATGGAACAATAAGAGTTACAATGTTTGAAATAAATATGTTTGAGAAATACTGAGTTAAAGAAGGTTTAAACACATTTCTTTACTACCCACTTTGTCAAATGCACTGGTAATATGCATTGTGGATCTCCAACAGGTCTAGTGTCTAGTGTCCAGCATTTTCCAAACCTGCTTTATCATAAAACTCCTTTCTGGTACAACTAGGTTCCCCCAAAATTCATATTGCATGGGACAGAATTTAGGAAAAGCTGTACTACACTTTACCTGCTTCAAAGTGTCCTGCAGTAGAGGTTTTTTAAAAAATGAAAGAGTTAATTCACAGAATCATAGAAACAACACAGTTCCAATCCCCAGGGGCTACTCGATTTCCCTCATCTCCGCCATAGGGTAACAACATCCCTGTTTTGTCTGTGCTGATGAACACCGGGTGGGGGACCAATTCCACTTCCACACAATTCTTAACTATTAGGAAATTCTCCACTTTCATGTCTCCTTTCCCTTTCAAATTACCCTCTGAAGTCAATTCTTGCCACTGAAGAACCATGGAACGAGGCTTTCACCACATACAGTTATAGCCACTGTATATTCCACTTGTTCACTGTATAGATTGTAGCCAGCCTATACAGGCTGAAGGGTTGCAGGCTGTAGCTACCCAACTTTGGATGCAGTTTAGCATGAAAAATAAGGGGGTAGAGAAATTCTACAGCAGGGATTCTTCATCTGCATACCAAGCACACAGCAAAATGACTCCTGTCAGTGTTGCAGCATTCCGGGCCCGAGACCCTTTGCTATTTCTCACGTCCCCAGTCTTTGTACGGACAGAAGATTCACAGTGCAGTTTCTGGAGAGGTAGATAGCAATGTTCCCCACACCTACTCAAGGGTTCCCTCGAGCTGCTTTGTGATGCTGAACAGCCGTCTTCAAAAGCAGCGCTGACGTGAATGTCAGGCACACCCTGACCCCTAAGGCGTAGGGCAGGCTGTGTTTCAAAACAGACTGGGTTTGCACTACCAGACAGAAAATGACTGCCTCCTCTCTGCACCACAAAATCTTTCTCCCTAGTGGTAAAGCATTTCTCTCTATGCGCAATCTTACAAAAATGATATAGGCTTCTTCTCCCCTCTTTCCAATATGGTAAGTGGAAAAAGGAAAAAAATGAAAGAACTGTATTATGGGAATAACTGATAAATTATATAGTTAGTTGTTTGGATGTCTAAATCCTGTAAGCATATAGATAAAATCCTATGCTTGTTGATTACAAACACCCAGAGGGCAGGAATTGTGTTTTATTTATTTCTCTAATCCCCAGAGTTCCTAGCACAGTGATCTTCACTTAGTAGGCAGGTAGAAATAGTGAAATGACTTAATGAATTAATTTATTCCAATTACTTGATTAGAAAGGAAAAAGTAGAAAAGGTGATTTAAGAAATAGCCTCTCACCAGTTTCAAATGAGACCTCTTCTTATTTTATATAAGTTGCATACAGGATTGTAAGTAGGGGTTTAGTAAAAATGCCTTTGCGCCTTACGTACAGAACCTGTCCAAACTATCCTATCACTATATTCTCCTTCTTAGAGCTAAAAATGTATTGATATTCTCTTTACTTCATGATTATTCAGAAACAAGCAAAGAAACATATGTGTGCACACTCTGTATAATCCCAAATGCACTTACATGAGAACATGAAATGCATTCCCAGTTAATATAAAAAAACAGTATTTCTGACTTTGGTATCTGTGATATTTTAGGTACAATCTGAGACAATGGCATTTTAGGCTGGCAACTACCTTGGAAGTCTGCTAATAAGCCCTCTCCCTCCATCTAATAACCAAGAAAATTGGAACCTGGAGGTGCACAGAAACATTGCCTCAGGTGGCCCAGCATATTACTGGCAAATTCAGGACTAGAAACTCAGTTTCCTTTCCCAGCTTAAGAGCCCAAGTTGGCTCTCTCGAGAGTTGATCTTCCAGCTTTTCCAGGCTAAGTCAACTCTACCCTGTTGATCCAAGAGCCTCTCCCAAGGGATTAAAGAATTAGCCTCATTAGAAACAGGGTTGGTTGCGGTTTTTTTTCCTTGAAAATGCATTGTTTCACACAATCTATTCCTGCAGCTCTGGCTTTAAGATTTTGTTTTCCCTAGCAAATAGAAACCGTACTTGTGTTAACAACACACTTCCAGAGCTAAGCAATCACATGGTTGCACCCTGAGCAAGATATTGGAAGGAAAACTTGTCTGAGAGCCACATGTGGATAATGAACAGAATAGTAGCTCTACCAGTAAATTAATCCTTCAAAAATCTCACTTGAAGTTCATCAGTCTTTTCTCCTATTATTTAAAGCACTTTCCCAGAGTTAGCTAAATCATTTATAGGGCATACTAAACTTTAGCATCATGAAATCCCTCAAATAGGTGAAAGAAAATCCCTAGCAAATAGGGATTTTTAAAAATTTCTCTAAATTTTTTATTATTATTTTTTAACAGCTCAATCCTCTTGTGAAAAGGAAAGAATTTGAAGATTAACAAGTCAATTAACAAATGCATAAACAGCAATTAATCCTCATCACAGAGAACAAAGAAAAGATCTGTGGCACACTATCTTTGGAGAGATCTTTTTTTTTCTTCTAATAAAAGAAAACAAACTATAATTCTCACAGATCACATATATCTCTTTCAAAGGACTATACAATGCAGCCAAATTTTATTCACAAAAGCCCCAAGTTGCAGTTCCATTGCTGAAGGAGATAAAATACACGGAGTCCCCTTATTTGTGTTGCACATCTTCCCATTGAGAGTCCCACTTGGTGGTAACTTTAGTACTGCAGCAACTTACAGAGAAGGGTAAGAGAATCAGTGCATAATGGGAGTATCAGCTTTAAAATACCCTTTAGACAAGCTTTACTTATACATTTATTCATTTTAGTCACATAATGTAAAAAGGATTTTACTGCAATTGTTTTGTTAGAATAAAGAGATCTCTAAGACAATCTAAATAACAGCCACTCCTCAGTGAAGAACAATTTTTCTTGAATTACAGTGTGGCCGGGCATGAAAGAAGTTAAGCTTCTTTCTTCAAGGGTATTTCCCAGTTCTCCAGGCTTGAAGGAATCAACAGATGGAGGGAAAAGAAGTGCATGCCACAAGTCGCTGTGTCACACTGAGTCTGCGTTTACTGCACCATAGTCCCTGCCTGCCTGGAGAAGAATGAGCCTGGCTGATGCAGGGGTACAGGTCTGCTCAGCGTGTGGCCCCTTAATGTCAACTGTATGGGGCAGGACTCCAGGGGAGAGCAGTTATCAGGCACAGAGCTCTTGGGAAAACTCGGGGCTCAAGAACGGGCCTCTTGGGAGCAGAACACTGTCAACTGGACCATCTGAGTTCTGCTTCCCATTACAACTCCTTGTAGCAGGAGCAATGACTTCCTAGTGGTTGGGTACGTTCAAAGGTATTGCTTTATGCACGCTATTCAATTAAGGGGGGAGAATCCACCACATGAATTCCTTAGCACCTCTGAAAGGTCATTCATCTCATCAGATTCTGTCGTTTCATAGCACTCTTTCTATTGAGAATTTCTCTAGCAGTTACTTAATAATGCCAGCATTTGGTCTCAGCAGCCTTCTCTTCATGAGACACCTATTTTGGCAAAGTTCAAAAGGCCTCTGTATTCACTAAAAAAGATGTGTTTGGGACAATGCATTCTGAATAATCCACCCCTAAGTTTTTATTTCCATTGTCAGCATACCCATATTCAATAAATTATGAAATATGCCCACACATTTTAAATATCTAGATGCTCAAGGGTTATTTTGAAGAAATTCTTTTGCAAATCTGTCTAACTGAGGCAGAATTTCTTTCCAATAATACAGTATACATGTTATTCACTTTGTGTCTTTCCAAAGAATATGTTTATTTTTATTACTATCCATGCTAATGGTAGTATCATGATTACTAATCCATATAAGGTTCTAATTACTAATTAATAATCCATATAACCTGGTTCTAAGTAATAGTCAATATTTTAGTTGCATAATAGATTATATGTATTCAAAAACATTTCTCAATGTTCTTTTAATTGCTAGAAACCCTAATACATATATAATATTCTTATTCTTACTCTTCTTAATAGCACCTAGTTCAACTTTTTGACTCTAATCTACCACCCATGATTTATGGCTATCACATGTTTTAACGCATTTTGAGATACTGTGGTCAGTTCTATATTGCATAGGTTAAAGGTCCCATGAAGAGTCACCACAGCACAAAGCTAACAGTTTCTGACTTGCGGCTGGTCAGGTTGGAAGGACTTCAGGCAGGGTTTCCTCCTCTGGCCCCTGCCAATACATTAGCACCCTGTGAGGGTCTTTGACCAGATGCCACAGACCCAATAAACTACAGGTGCCAGGATGTGGCACAAATATTTGGCAACATCACAACAAAAGGCAGCAAAGCACAGTAGAAGATGGCTTTGGAGTCACAGACTGGGTTTAAATTCTGCTTTGACACTTAATCTGCAAAATAACCTTGGGCAGGTTATTTTACAGTTCTCTGACTTCCGAGATAAAATTAATCATAAAGAATTATAGTTTAGTTTAATATGGCTGGCCATCCAGAGCAGTGGCTAAAGGCATAGATTCCTAAGCCCCAGTCTTGCTCTGTCATTTTCTAGCTGCTTAATCTTGGATAGTTTAGCCTAAGTCATTCTACGCCTTTGTTTCTTCACATGCAACATGGGGATAATAGCTATAACTTCTCATAGGGTTTTGGAAGGATTAAATTTTAAAATTAAATGAAACCACCTTTCATAATACTGGCACACAGGAAACATTCACTATTAGCTATATATTTTTATAAAATTTATCTCAAGTTCCTAAATTAGTAGGTACACAGTACTCTAAGCTCAGCATCTCTTTCATCCACACTCCTACACCTGGTCTCTTTCTCTGTGCTAACAACCACAGGCCACAATGGTAAGAATATCTACAGAGCCAGGGAAAGGAACTTACATATAAACTGTCCCAGAAAATATACTGCTGTTCAACTTCGTAGGTCTTATTTTTTTAGCCCTTGAAATTATTTCTATCCTTGAGATATCTACCAGTTAAGCCACATATTTTCAAGTAAAAGCAGACTTCAGTTATCCTCTCAACTGAAATATCTAGGTTTAGTTTTTATTGAAGCAGTTGTAGCTGATGTAAACATTTAGCAATCAAGATACTTTGGAAACGTTTTTCTATTTTCATTAAATAGTGTTTATCCCAAAGAGAAAAGCTTTATGCCTTCAGCGTTACTTCTAAAATGATACATATTTATGACCTACTAAGTGTGCCACTTTTGGAACTTTTCTGCATTTAAGTTTCTAAAAAATGGTATTTACATAAATTTTCCTGAAGCATTTGTGTAATTCTCTCAAGTACAGTGATGATTTTACATATACATATTCCTTTCATTTTCTAACAGATTTATTTATCTCTTCATTCAATCAGAATATTTTACATGAATACTGAAATAATTATTGGCTTTTTTAAAAAATCATGTAATCACAGCTGGGTATGGCTGTAAATCATATACATATTTCATCAATTTTAAAATGTACTCATTTATAGCAAATTTCATTTTGTTGGATTTTTAAATTACTTTTGATATATAGTTTACATTTATAAATAAAGGTGGCTTAAATTTGCTACCATCTAAAGAAAGCTTATTGCCAATGTCTAAACTTTGGGAATGTAGAAGACATTTCTATTTGCTATTGGTACGTACTTTACACATATATTATCTGTGTGTATATGTATACATATATATCAGTATATTACATATAGACACATAGTGTTACCTATTAATTAGCAGAAGGATATGCTATTAACACAGTCAAGGCACAGTCTTTCTCTAACTCCTCCTCCAACCATCATTTCTTTCCATCCTGTCCCTTCTGCTACCGTCGTTACTGGTCAGGCTCGTTGTATCATCCACACCCATTCAGAAATCAGGCTGGGAGACACGGAGGAACCCATCTGTGCTCTGCATTCCTTCCTGCAGTCTCCCTAGCCTCCCCCAGTCCCCATCCCTATCCCAACACTCCCACGTGGGCCCCTGCACACATACACGCACAAACACACAGTGATACTTCTTCAAGTCCATGCCTACGGGGAGAGCTGCCATAACCATGTCTAAAAACTGACAGGTTATTTTCTATTGCGTTTGGACATAGGTAAATTTATACATATACAACAAGAACATGTACTAATTTATATATACGTATGTATCTTTATGTGTATCCATATAATAACTATGTAGTTACATATGCAATACCACAACTTTGTTTCCTTCTCTTTAGTCAAAGACTGGTTTTCCTTCCAGATGTTAATCTGGTGCATAGAGGAAGCTAACTGCTCTTCTCCTAATGACCCCACAACCTGAGAGCAAAATGATGCCATTCACAGACACTCCTTTCTTGGGCACAGTATTTCTAGGATGTAACTGGGAGCAGGTGGGGGTTGGAGGTAGGGGAATGGCACACACTCTCTTGGGTATTTCTTTATTTGTGCAGCTGCAGCCTTTGCAGATATTAAGTTTGGGCATTTTTCTACAGTGGATTTAGAGTATGTCAAAAGGAGTCAGAGCTAATAAACACAGGCTGTGAGAAAGTTGGTCTTTTTTTAAATATAAGGGCAAACCATTTTATTCCAAGTTCCTGGCTCAGTACTTAGAACACAGCAGGCACTCAAAAATAGAGATTAAGTGACTGACTGAATGAATATAGTGCAATCTTGGTTCAAGTGAAAATGAAAAGCAGGGAAGACTCTTCTTTTTCAGGGATTCACTAGTACACATTCTGAACACAGGAAAGAGAGCCTGTTGCTCTAGCACACATGTGCTATTTCCCAATCTGCAAAAAGAAATTTGACAAGTTTTCCATTAGAGAATTAGAGTCATGATCTGGCTACAGAACCCTAGACATGCACCGAGATCAAAGAAAGAAGTTCAAGAGAGGTCACTTAGTCTAAACATGCTCATATTCCTTAACCAATAAGCTTGTGAACCAACGAAAACCTTGTTCTCTCCATGTGGCCTCAACCAGCCTATGCAGCAAGCTCCAGACTCAACAGAAAATGCATGAAAAACAGGTCTCATAATGATAGTCTGGTATTTATTGATAGTCTACTCATCAGAGTGCAACTACTTTAATTAATGATTGCTTAGGTAAATGACATACTAAAGTACAATTTAAAAAATCTTCTATATATAGAGCAAACATTTCACACACTCCTTAAATTTTATGCTAGTACTAAAAATAAAGCAGGCCGGAGGCTCAGCCACTGCCACCTTTAAAGAAAATGGCATCCTACAATTTAACCTTCTTCACAGTCTTTTTGGAAGTGGGTGGCCACCTTAGGAACAGCCTTACGAAGATGCTCAGCATACAATCTCCCAGGTCTCTTATTGTTAGAAAATGGACTCTAGCTGACCTTCCTTTTCTCCCCTGACTTGGCATCTCCTTGGACTGATGCATCTGCATACATTCCATGCAGCCTGATCCCTTCTAACGTAGTAATAAAAACATGGCAAGATGGGATACACGCTATGTTTCATGCATTTTAATGTCCTAATACTTGTTAACTTGGAATGAAATATAAAATATATCCAGTTTTAAGACCCTAGGAGGGTCTTGCCATCTGTTCATTTCCAGCTTTTATATTTCTTAGTCATTTCACTTCTGCTTTTCATTGTAACTGCCACTTTTATGCTGATGGCACAAATCCTGAGACCTGTTTAATGCCACTTTGCAGTCCTCCTTCTGACCCTTGGCTCATCTAAAATGATGGCTTAATCTCAACTGCTTTTAAATTTATGTTTATATCCAAGAAGTGTTTTCTTGAATAATACAATTCCATTTTTTTAAAATCTTATTTCCTGTTTCATTTTTCACATTGACAGCCAAGCCGACAGTCTGGTCCCGAGGACTGTATAATTTCCCTTTCATGTTTTACTCTCTCCATTCCATCACAACTGAAACTTTCAATTGCATTATCCTATTGCACATTACGATTTGCTTTCACACTGCCACCCACTCTGCTTAATTAAATAATTTGTTGACACACTCAGATTTCTGTTTACTCTAGCCCAGGCATTCTAGCCAAGATGATTACATCTAGGGCTTCAGGATCTGCCTGTGGTAAAATGTGAAAGTAGGAAAAATGTGTCTTTGAGCTTTCTCCCATAGGATTTACCAATTCTGTTTCCTCTCTTTTCTCCTTCATTCCTGCTCCCCTTCTTCTTCCCAACGTGTGATATGATCATCTATTCTGGAAATTGCCATCCATTCCTGATTTTAAATACTCTTCCCCACTTGTCATTTGACCTAATTGTAAGTCCATTGTCTCTATATGATCAAAAATATAGTGAAATTGGCAAAATCTTAATCTTACTATTCCCACTAAAATATTAATAAAGAAGAAGCCTGTCAGTTCCTAAGTACTTAAGTGTCATCTGTGTTCAAAGCACCATCATGGGAGCCAGGCATACAAAGAGGATAAAGATACCAGTCCTTAAATTCTCAAAGCATGGAGTTTAGCAAAGAAAAGAGGCAGAGACATAGGACACTACAATGTCTTAATGACAAGTTTCATGATATTTATATACATGGACATCGGGAGCAGATAAGGGGCAACTACTCAGAGTCATTCTCCCTTAGTCTATATGGCCTGTGATTTTTCTGAAATAGGTATTGTTTTATCAGATTTCTTATTAACTGTAATTGTGAACAGTTATTGAGGAAGTAACATAAGCTATGGGTTGCTCTAACTATATTCCATATATTCACTCATCTAATTCTCATAATGATACCAGTAAATTGACACTGACATTCCTATTTAATAGATGATAAAACTATAGGCACAGAAGGCACTGAAAGGTTCAATGACCTGCTTGAAGTCACACAGACAGCAAGGACGAAAGACTTCACTGAAATCCAGTCAGTGTGCCTCTAGAGCGGCACTGTCCAGAGAACATTATGTGACGCTTCAAACGTTCTGTAGCTGTGTTGTCCAAGAGAGCAGCCGCTAAGCCACATGTGGCTATTAAATATTTGAAATGCGGCTATTTGCAAGTGAGAAGCTGAAGTTGTCACTGTCTTTAAATTTTAACTAATGCTGACAGCCACAGCCCCTGACCTGCAGGCCTGCTCCTGGTCTCCAAACTCCACTCCTTTCCTGGGCAAGGTAATGGTGAATGAGAAAGAAGCATGAGTCTGAACAAAGACATCTGCGATGAACTTCCATCAGAAGCGTTGACAGTTTCATAGGCTGATCTAGAAAATGCTTAAGACCTAAAGGAATAAATGCTGCCCCTGTGGAATAATTGTACCAATAACCTCTTGTCAAGGCACTTCCATCTCCCAACAGAAGGTACCAGTTACTTCAGCTTTGTTCCTTCCAACATTCTCAAGAGAAATGATGGTGAAGCTCTACAATTAGGCCTTAAGAGTAGAATTTACATACCTAATTTTATTTTAATCACTGTGGACTCCCCGGGAATCAGAGACAAATCCCCAAATGTAAGTTTAAGGAGGCGAGGGATGAGAGTGACTTGTGATATGAGCATATCAATAATACTGACAATGATAACAACAACATTTATTGAATATCTTCTATAAATCTAGCAGGTAACTTTGTTGCATTCCATATTTGTTACCATTTTGTCCTTTCAGTGCTATAAAATGGGAATTATTGACTTCATCTTGCAGATAGATACATAAAAGTACAGGGAGTTTATGAAGCTTGTCCAAGGTCATATGTCATGCAAGTGTGGAACCATGATTTGAACTCCTATCTTATAAGTCTGGATCTGAAGCCTATGATTTTTCCCCTGTGCAAATCATCTTTCTGCTCAAACCACCTCACAAAGCATCTGACATCTGGGTGTTCAGTTCCATCTTCTAGTCTTAGCTCCAATATCTGTCACCTGAGTTACTTATTAAAAGTAGCAGAAGACAATGAGAAAATTACCTCAGAGACTCCCCATAAATGTTGGTTTTCCTTTATAGCTCATCTTCAAATACACCAGATCAATCTTCCTGTTAGAGAGTTTCATCCGTGCTACTCAGAACTCTTAAAGAGGGCTGGTAGATCAGGCATAAATGTCCCAATCTGTCACAGCAATAGTCAGATTCCACTGACTGGTAGCGATCCATTGGACAGCATGTGTCAATGTAAAATCTGTACAGCCGACTCCCTCACCACCCACAGGCGTGACCAGGCTCTTACTTGTTCTCTTCTTCAGTCTGTGCTCCCTCGTTTCCTCTGTCTATCCAGTATCTGAGTGTGTGATAATGTCCAGGTCAAATCCATTCCTTAGCAAAACCCTCTGGACTACTC
Organism: Manis javanica; assembly: GCF_040802235.1. Taxonomy (NCBI): domain Eukaryota; kingdom Metazoa; phylum Chordata; class Mammalia; order Pholidota; family Manidae; genus Manis; species Manis javanica. The sequence continues at coordinate 10,650,447 of NC_133170.1, read as the reverse complement.
CAGCTTCCATCCCCATCTCTCCCAGCTCCAACCTGCCTCACCAGTTAGGGTTCCAGCCACACATAATCTATGTCGTGTTGTCACCAGGCTCTGGCATGTGGGTAAGTCTTGATCTCCAATGAGATCACGAGATGCTCAAGGGCAGGAACACACTAGAGAGAATATCTGGTACCCATTTGGCAACTGAAGGCTGTTATAACGGACATATGCAATGACCCAGGGGGGTTAGACTCTCTATGGCCTCTAGTTCCCTTCTTCCTCATTTAACTGTGATTCCCCCAGGGAAGAGCTATTCCTTATTTATTTCTGCACTTTCCTAAGTGTCCTCAGTGTCTCTTCTAGGATCCTCAGATAGTGAATGCTCTCTATGTGTCTACTGAATAATTTTGATAGCAAACTGTGTGCCAAGCCTGTATAAAGTGCTATTTATGGAGCATCTCATCTAATCCCCATGGAACCACACGAGGCAGTGTAGTGGGCACATGGTGTACTGTCCACATCTCCTCCATAGGACTGAGATGCTCATTCTCCTGGCCCTCTGGGACTGCCCGCAGCTGAGGAGAACTACATCACCCAGAGTCGTGCTTCCCTCCCTGACTGGCTGATGCAATGATTTAAAGGCCCAGCCTCCTTCCCTCAAGGTGAGTGACTCTACTGAGATATTTTTGATCCTGGGCTGCAAATGGCATCTGCTGAGGCCTTTGTTGGGACGGCCTTGCAGGTCAAGTCTTCCCTCTGTCCATGCCTGTCTCCTTTACTCTCACATAGCTGCAGATACCAGGACCCCTGTAATAACCCCTGGTCTGCAAATACCCACCCCAGAGTTCATCTCCCTGGAAACTGGCCTAAGATAGTAGGTTTTACTGTCATTGCTATTCCCATGATACATATGAGGAAAGAGAGGCTTAGAGATATAACATAATTTGATTAAATCAAAACAAAGAGTGGAAGCAGGACGCAGAATGACCTACCCTCTGTGCACTTCCAGTTGTGAAACACTCCTCTCTCCTACCTCAAGACCAAATGCAGGCAGAACAAATAAGCTCTCCACCTCTGCATCTCGAGGGGACTCCCACTCAGGGTTATCCGTGCTCTGGGCCTTCCCACCAAGGCAGGGAAGCAGAAGGGGATCGAATCTGTGGTGTTTGCTCAGGAACACACACAGGGTCTGGGATCTCCAGAAGCACCTGGGTTCATGCACCACTGGGGCACCCCCAACATCCTTTGGACCCTCCTTTGCAATCACTAGGACATCACAGAGGCCTTAACTTTGAAACTGTTAAAAATCTGAGTTCCTTAAACTACAGAAAAGAAGATTGAGATAAGACCATTTAAAGAGAAAACATAATTTTCTCTTGAGGGATGGTAATAGCTATTTTCTTTTGAACATAACTAAACGGGAAATAATTGTAAACATACTCATGCCGTGTCCGGCATAAACATGAGAATCTACTTGCTGACAGTGAAGACTGTGAATGATTTCTAAGTATAATTGTTATAGTGGAACCCTTTCCTCTGAAAGAAAATAATAATGATCACAGAAACCAATAAGATATTTAGGGGATAACGCAGCATATCCAGAGGGTATACTAGGTTCTAGGAACTCTGCATGTGCACAAGCTTTTCTGGATTCTTCTAGGATGTCATAACAACTGCATCTGGAGAACTTTGAAAAGTGTCTGGGTTGGGGTCATAGGCGGTTGCAGAAGGTACCTCTCAAAACAGCTGTGCCTTAAAGACCTCTGTGACTACTTTTGGGTTGAAAAGTATTCATTATCTCTTGTCTATGTATTTATTTTTCATCTTTTCCTGAGACTTTCTGTTAGTGTTTATGGATAGGAGGTATTTGTACCTTATAATTTAGTAATAGAGGAAGAAGACAAAAAAGGATGTGACCTTGGATAATGAGTGATCAGAAACAAAGTCTGTAAGTCAATTACTTTTCTGAGTTTACATGTACGTATGTGTGAAAGTGGATGAGTGGATGTGTATATGTGCGTGTGAGAGAGGTTTTGCTTAAAACAATTTTTTTTAGCCTAGTATTTTAATTTGAGATACATTCTGGCAAAATTCTATAGCAGTTTGGACAAAATATATTACTGACAGACACAGGAGATGAGAAAAGGCTCTCTTGGTTAAGTATCTTGTAAGAAGAATGATAGCTGTCCAAGTCCACATAGAACAATGCTTCCCCTCTCCTGTATTTGTGCCATTTTCAATTTATACAAATTTCTTTAATTGCATGTCTTAACTTACCCTCTTTTTCTTAAAACCTTTTATAACATTAAAATATTTTTTTTTAGATTTCAGCACACAGTTCATTCAAGTGCTTGCTACCTCTGACAGGCCAACCACTTAACTAAAAGATGAGGAAACCTTCTCTCCAGTTATGGCCTAAAAATACAAACCCCGGGGAAGCGATTTAACCTCTTCCTATCTCTGTGTTCCGGTACCCAAAATACAACTAAACCACAGTCTCGAATGCTTATGGGGCCAAGCAGATAACACAAACGAACTTGAACCTGAGATATTTCATTTTCGCATTAATCAAAAAGACACATTCTTCACTTTCGCCAAGAAACTTGTTCTCCTCTATTCTTTAAACACAAAACCCTCTTACATTATATTTTGTTTTCTCATTTCTGACCGAGTCTGACATATTTTTCTCTCTTCTTCATGCTACTACAAGCAGAAATAACATAAACAATAAAACAGACACAATGATCAATGTCAACTGACCAGTTTAATAACACTGCCAATCCGTCAGGACATGGCACCGGAGCGTGACACTGGGGAGCCCGGGCCTATCTACAAGCAGCGGCCCCTACTCACTATGGCTGCGGGCTCCCGTGTAGGAGTGCAGACCCAGGGCTGCCTCACAGTTCAAGTTTTCCAGAGAAAGGCAAGGTATAGATTTACATTTGAAACACAATTAAAAATTTTGGCAACCAATCCCAAAAATTTTAAGAGCTCAGCTTGGATCCCCACTGTAGAGAAACAACATACACTTTGGGCTAATGGCAGCCTGGAGGATGTCAGTCTAAGACATTATGACTAGTTAATCTTTTAAGGTTTTTTTTCCTACTCAAAATGGTCCTATGATTTTCATTAGGAGACCCTGAGATTTGGATCACAGGGGCACAAATCCAATTAAAATCATAGCTGCAACTGCCAGAGAGAGAAGTTCAGAGTCACCTATGTCCTGAAAAAGGAATCACCCTAAGAGAAGCCATCCATTACATTTAATAAGGTGGCTGGTAACAAGAAGCTAGGACGACTACCAGTAAATTCTAAATTAAAAATATTTATATTTAGGTGCCCATTATAATTCTCTTGAGACCTATGGAATGATAGAACTTCAATATTTGATGTCATTACTACTGATTGAAAGTTAAGTTTTCTGAAATGGAAAGATCACTGTGGTACATTATTGACCAAAATTTTACATCGGCAGCACCCACAGAACCCCATGTCAGAGAAAAAGTACAAGGCAGGCCCTTGAGACCACTCACTGGGCCGTATCACATTACTAGTCCCATGGGTTCAGCAGACACATGGCATCTATTGAGATATGTACTCGCCATGTCAGCTTAAGGTATCTCCACGTGATGAATGGTACCTAAAAATAGTTCCAGAGAACATGAGTTGACATCGTGGCATGCCTTTTATTAGTTGTTTAAACTCTATGGACTCGTTTTTTTATCTAGAAAATAGGAATTTTTGTGATAATTGTTTGAAACATACATGTAAGGCTGACATAAGGTAGGTATACTCAGTAAATATTCATTGAAATGAAAGAAGGTGAGCAAATTTGCTTTTAGAAGATTCCAGAGTATATAGGACAGGGTTTCTCCTATGTGTGTTAGGATATGAGAATGTTAGGAAAAGATGGATGTTAGAGTGTGCACATAGGATTTTATACATAGCCCAAATCTTATCTCTACAGCACCCAGACTATCAAAATCTGAACTAACCTTTGGAGTGGTGATGAGGTTAGACAAATGAAGCTATACCCTAATAATAAAAGACACTTACAAAGTCCAAAAATGCAATTTAAGTAATAAACACCCTTACTATTTGTGCAGTTTGTTGTATCTCAGATCATTACTACATTTCAACTAAAAAATGGTCTGCTTTATTCTATCACATTATCAGAGCAGAAATTAAAGCAGAATTGACATAGCTAAAGGGGGAGCAAGGCTGGGAACTTCTGCTACCCAAGCTCAGAATGTGCCAAAAATGCAATCCACTTTATCAAAATGTCAGACTGCCTCTGTCCGAGCCACTGAGACCCTCTCCATCCCCGACTCCATGAAATCACCCAAGGTGGCCAGCATCTTAGCCATCATAATCCTTTTAATAGTAGTAAAAACAAGACACAAGAGCATTTATCAAGAGTAGAATGAGGAAAAAAAAAAGAGTAGAATGGAAAGGTGGGAGAAAACTTTGGCTGATGGATGCCTGTGACTCCTCTTTGTGGAGTCAGAGGGGGTTCCTTTCAAAATAAGGAGCAATTTGGAACTTCTGACATTCCAGGTTAGTGTTAATTTGGGTGACTTATGTGGGTTTTTACTTTGGGGAGAAAAGTACCTCCAGTACTTCATTTTGTTTTAAGAGATGCATCTAACCTTCACCCCATTTTGCAGTCTCTCCAGTCTTAAAGATGATGTACAGAGAGCCTGAGATACAGACTAACAGATGTGTTTTCCCTGACAATTCAAACACTTTGAATATAGGTTTTGGCAGTTGAAATGCTAGCCTGAACACTCTGCCCTAAAGTTCTCTGAGCATTTATCAACTTGTGTTTAGGGATTTTTCAAATGGAAAAATGAAGTTATTCGTGTTTTCACAGGCAGTTCCAAATTGCAAACTGTGTCAAGGGTAAAATGTTTCTGTGTTTGGAAGGCCAAGGCAGACTTGTGTAACCAGAAGAGGACAATATAATGCTACCCCAGGAACAAATTATACGGCTTTAAAAATGTGCTGTTCTGTAACTTTATGCAATAGGAAGTGGTTCTTTCTCACCCCTTAGGGGAACAGAACTTGGCTTTCATGATAAACCTGAAAGGCCCAGAGAATTAGAAATTCAAATAGTTATTACTATAAATAAGGAAGGTTTTGTTTTATATTTCCTACAGCTGTCTCTCTAAGGAGTTTTGCCAGTGCAAGCTACGTGGGTTTTCCCATGTTGACACTGGTAAATTGTGATCTTGTGCATTTTCTTTTCTTTTCTTTTTTCAAAACAGCTAGGGCTTCAGAGTCTTTGTGAGGCCTGACTGCCACATAGGTGCACAGAGTTCATTAGCAAATATATTTCTAGGCCAGATTCTTCTTACTAGTCCATCTCTCACTCATGTGTTAAGCTATGAAATGCGACAATATTAAAACCCAGAAAAAGTAATTACTGAGGAGTTGAGATGTATGCAGAAGGTTTTCCATTTGAACTAAGGGTTTAGATTCTTGAGTTTGTATATAAGTAAGAGTTTCTAAAAAGACAACAAGCTGGCTAAATCAGCAATAGCTAAGAAACCAATACCAAGTCCTTGGCTGGTTTGGAACTAAGGGATTCAAGAGGTAAATTCTACATAAGGAATTAGGGAGAGATGAGGGGGGCTGCATCACACCACTGAGAGAAACATCCTGGCCTAGTGGCTTTTAATTCCAGAACCCATGTTTTTTGTACAATACTGTGCAGTTTTCTATCGGTAACTATTTCCACTGGGGAACGTAGACACTGATTTTAAACTACGGGTGTATACATTGGAATATTTGCAAACAATGAGCTTGGTGAGGCATGGTGGTGACTAAAAGAACACTATTCATTTTTAAGAGAAATTGATGCAGCTCTTTTCATAGATTCTTTGTGCCAAAAATTTTTTGAAAGCTAATGTTCCTAACAGAAACTCTGATACACACCCTAAGCCACCACAGTAAAAGCATAGGATGTTGTAAAAAAGAGCTTAAGAAGGAAATAATAAAGGAGTTGGAACTCAGTCTCCTAGAAGCTTCTTTCATCCCCAATAAGATAAAACAGTGAAAATTATGTAACCAAACACTTTCAGGGAAAGACAAACTCTTTTTAAGTATATAAAAGCCAATCCAAACCTTTACTCAAACTGATATTATTTGTTGTGATTTGCTTGCTTTGTGAGCACAAGTAGACAAAATGTTCTTCTCCACAGAGCCTGAGGATGGAAGATTGATTGGCTGGTCCAGTTCCCTTTAGAAGGCAGAACAATTCTATTAATCATTGCAAGGCCTTAAAACATAACAGATTAATAGGTATAAGCCTTGGAAAGGTAAGTGTATTGAACAAACAGAAGGTATTAATGCAGCATTGCCTAAAAATGTTAAGCCTTTCCCACCCACTTTCTTGTTTCTTTACCTAAGATGACACAGAAGCCATCTATGTTTCTTCACAATATTTTGATTATAGAACATATCTTCCCATCTCATCGTTTTCCAATGTTCTTTCTCAATTTGGTTTTCACAACAAAAAGAAGAAAAACCAAGAGATCAGTGATACGTAGAATTTCATTATCTGTAGGAATTCAGTGATTATGAGTAAATAAGTTTAATCAGTTTATGTGATTGAAGGTTCAACATAGTTTGTGTTAGTCTGTAAGTATCAGAACAGTTATAAACTTGAGAGGGCCTATATTTTTTATTGTTACCCAATTTTTTATTTTCACCAAATAAGATAAGAACATATCAGTTAATTCAGGCTAAAGAAGTAACATTCATTCATCTCAAATATTTCTTAAAAAGCTGATATGTGACACTGGGATGTGATGGTAACATCTGGAAAGAATCCTTGCCCTTGCCAAATATATAATAATCCAGCAGAGAAGATGAACAAGAAACAAAATAAAGGTGCTAAATTATGATGACAGAAGCACTTATAGAAGAGCACATGTGAGAAACATCTAACTGAGTTTCTGTGGTATTGGGGAAAGTTTAGAGAAGGCCCATCCCATAAACATCTCCTTTCTGGGTATTTGCCAGTATCTAAAATCATTCATTTGTTTGTTTCCAGGTTTATTGCCTATCTGCTCCCAATAGTATGCATGCTTCTTAAGGACAGTGACCATTTTATTCACTTTTGTATCTCCAGAGCCTAATAAGTTCTGGCACACAATAGGCATTCAATAAATATTTGCTGACTAGATGACTAGCTGGTAAGAGATGATGCTGAGGAGGTAGGTAATAGCCTTCTAAGTTACGGTATTTCATTTCCCAACTACTGGGAAACATGGAATGGTCTACAGCAGGGGAATGGCATGATCAGATCTATAATACCACCCTAGTGCCATAGGGAAAACAGATGGGGCAGGAAAGGGAAGGTTGTTGACCTTCAGAGAGGGAGCTACACCAGAGTCAGGATCAGAACTGATGGTGTCCTTAAGTCCACGGTGGTAATGGGGGTAAAGGGAAGTGGACAAATTCAGGAGACATTTAGGAAGTAGAACCAACAAGCCTTCGTGTTAGATGTGGTGCAGGGAGGGAGGGGATCAGTCAAGAATGATTCCAGATCTGAACCACTGGATGTTTGGGGGAAGTTACTGTCCATTAAGATAGGAAGCACATGAACAAGCAGTCTTCTTGGGGAACATCAAGTATGCATTTTTGAGCATGTGTACATTGAGGTGCATGCATGACATCCAAGTAAAAACGTCCACTAGACAATCAAATAAATGAGTCAAAGCTAAGAAGGCCTGGAGTTCTAAGTTGAACTTAAAGCTCAACACATTCAGTTGAACCCCAAACTTGTTAGGAAGTTACAGTCAGAACAGAATGTTTTTTCCTTTCCATTTTCATGACACTTGGCGTGCCACACTCACTAAGCATTAGTGGCTGCTGATGACAACTTCCTGGTGTCAGACTCATCTTCAAGTTGAAGTGCTGAACCACCCTGACAGGGGCCTGGCCTAGTGCAATTTCCAAATTGTTTGGCAGCCGAAAGAGGTGAAAAACTCATTACCAAGCCATCTGTCCTGAGATTCTGTCCTGATTTCTAGGTCAGAGAAATGTGAATAATTTTGAGAAAATTTAAATACACATGCAGATTGGTAAATTTATTTGCTATCAGCTCTATATCCTAATTTCTTGAGCATTAATAACCTCAGAAAGCTGAGCAAGGTGGCAGTATCAGCAAGCAGATACCCTAAACAGAGCCTTCATTTCAGTAGAGCACACAATTTATTAAGGTATCTCTGTACAGTAAAATTAAGAGAGTAGTTAAGCAAAGTAATTAATGTACTGGTCAATGTGAATCTTTTGCTTGTTGCAGAGAAACTCTTGAATTCAAATCTTTCCGCCCCTACTTTCTTCCAGTCCTTTCCTCCTCCTTTTCTTTCCATTCTTTCTTACTCTTGTTCCCCTCCTTCCTTCTACTTCTTTCTCTCCTTGTGTAATGAGAGAGCATGGGATTCTGAGTCAGACAGAACTGGGTCTGAATCACATCTCTACCTGATTTTCATTAAATGCTCAGGCCCTGTTTTCTAAGTGTTGAATTCCTCTATCTTGATCCAGTGTTCTTTTCGGTTTAGTACATTGGTTGTCAATAATGGCAAAACGTTACCATGGGAAAAACATGTATTTACTACTCACTACCATAAAAAGATCTTTATTTTTATGATTATGTAAGTAACACCCTGAGACAAAAACGCCAACTTTCAGTGACCATCCTTTCATACAGGGCTGCCACGCTGCCCAACGTCGGGGAGCGCCATTGAGGCAGACAGCAGTGTGAGTGATGACCCCGGCCTTGTGAAGTCAGTGGGTCCTACTTTCATGTGTATCTTTACACATGCATGCCTCATAAGCACATACAATTTCATATGACTGGGACTGTTTAACGATGCTATTTCAACATGGATACCGGAGAAAAATACTCTTTTTTGGGGGGGGGAGGGGTACCTTGCTCTTTCCAAGGTAATTGATGTTAACCACCTGGTAAATATCCTTTCATGTTCACAAAATAATATACAACCACATATGCAGATACATACAGCCAGTATGTAACTACAGTCAAAGTTCAGGCATTGTTGATTCTCCAAGAGGATTATAGTACTTATACTACCCTGCATCTAGCTTTTCTAACTCAACAGAAAATTATGAAAATCCTCAAAGTCAGCAGGAATAGTTCTGTTTTTGAAGACTTCATACTAGACCATATATGCATGTACCAAAATTTACCCAATCATTCCCTTACTGATAAACTTTCAGTGTGTTTCCACTTTGGATATTTTGTCTACTATAGTAATGTTGCAATAAACATTTGTGTATATATACAAAAGAATGTTGATGATTTAAAATGTCATGGGGTTACCACAATGGTTCAAGGAGATAATATATATAAAATTCACTGCATAAGCATGGCTCATAGTAGGTATTCCATAAATATGATTTCTATTCTCTTTCCATTTCCCTTTTCCTCCATTAAGAAGACTACTGGGCCTCCATATAATGAAACTTGTTAAGCATGGTGAAGTTGGATTCAGTGAGTGGTGAAAAAGAAAATTAGACTGTAATGGTTTCAGAAGTGAATGAAAAATAATGATTTATAGACAGTGACTTAGCCACCCTACCAGCAAGTAGAACAGGATAAAGTGATGTAGAAAAATGGGATCAATAGTATGAAGGAGAATCAGAGTTACAGAAAAATTTTTGTTGGTGGTAGTTGGTAGATTTTTTTTTTTAGGATGAGAGGTTTGAGTGTGCTCATAACAAGGAGAGAAAAGGAAAGATTGAGAGGAGGAATATAAAAATGTGAGGGACCAAAAATAGAGAAAATACCTTAAGGAAATGGACTGTAAGAGCTGCACTGATAAGAGCTTTTGTAGCTATGACCACAAATTGCCAAATGAACGCAAACTCCCTGTGACATTGCAAGCAAGGATTTGGAGACCCCGGATCACTGTGACCCAGGACTTTGCAACAGACTATTATTAGCCCGCAGGACCAAGAAGCTAAGTGTTCAGGGCTGAGGAGTACTGCAGGAGCCTCCTACAGACAGCCGCCTGTCCCTAAATCCTGAAATGGCAATTCCTCATGATATGTCAAGTGCTTAAGAGCTATATAGCTTAGTTAAGAGCCATCTGTGGGAGGTACAGACCTCAGTTGAATAGGAGCTCCATCATTTATTGTTTGTATAATCTTGGGAAACTTTAAAATTTCTCTGAGCCTTAGTCTCTTTTAAGTCTAAAATAAGAACAAAGGCTCTGACACAGTGAAATTGGAGATAATGTACACCAAATAATTAATAGTGATTAGCATACAGGAAACAGTTTTCGTTGTGGTGCATTAGAGTACTGTAATTTGCCTACTTACTTATTATTGAATAATTCTTGTTTACTTTTCATAAAACTTTGAGCACATCTATATAATGGACTTGCACAGAATTAAGCTGATCTCACTATCACCAACATTATCCTAGAGTGGTCAAAAAAGAGATTGTCCCAGGATTCTGAATGTGGCCTGAGCCAATGAAATTGCGACATACCCCCAAAGAAACTCAAGCCTTTTGTGCCAAACATGTGCGACAGAAAAATTACTCATAGTATCCAGCTTCCACAAGAGAAAAGAAGGAGCATTTTCATTAAGAGTTTCAAACCCTGAGGATGTTATTATCTTCAGGAACCTTCCCTAAGCCTTTGGCATCTATTCACCTATTTTGTTCAGGTTTAAATCAATATGATTATTTCCCAGTGTGATGGCAATTATGACATCAACAAAAGCACAAAATACGGAAACTCAGAGGTAAAGAGAATGTGTCATTCTATTTAATTTATAAACATCATTATTGTAATTCTCATTATTTAATAAGTATTATATTTAGCCAGTAGTTTTGACTAGACCAATCCATTAAGAATGCACTTTTAATGTAACAAACTTGGAATGCTTAGAATATAATTTATGATTGGCCCAGTTTTGGTATTGCTTTTCCTCATTCGTGAGCTCATATTACACTAGAAAAGGCAGATTCTAACATGTAGTCCTATGTATTATGTAATAAAATTGGATAATGAAGAATATTAGGAATGGCTTAAAATAACAGGGCAAAGGAGGTGTAAGGAAAGGCCAAATAGAATGTTTTTTTTTATGGAGAACTGCTTCTCGAACTTTCATGTGACTCTAAGTCAGCTGAACATCTTACTAAAATGAAGACCTAGGGTGGGCTCTGAGGCTTTGCACTTCTAACAAATGTCCTGGTACTAAGGATGCTGCTGGCCCCCTGCCACATTCTGAGTAGTGAGGAGGAAGGTGGAGTCCAGCCGTGAGTGGGAAGACAGCGGCCACGCCCCCTCCAGCTCAGCGTCACAGAAAACATCTCAGATCTCGACCACCAGCCATCTGCCATTTGGAGTCTCTTATCTTTTAACACAACAGCTCTCTGACATTTTGATGCTAATAACTGACTTATTTCCATCTGCAAGTAGAAGGTATCACCTCTGGAAACATTTCTTTCTCTAGAAACCTGGTGGACTTTGGTCAAATAGCCAGAGAAGAAGCAATAACAAGGTGACATCACCCGGGGAAGCATTAAGAGCAAAAACTAGACCAGGAACCTAATCAACTGCCTTATTAGATTTGGGCCATTCCTACATACATCTGAAATTCATATAACGTTACATGTCATTTATATCTCAATTAAAAAGAAAAGAATCAGGCCACTCCTTCACATGCTTCAATGGTGATTCTCAAGGTAGATCTTTGGGAAGATTATTACAAAACTTTCCATTGAGATTTGTTTCTGGTGGGTGCATCAGCATGGGGCGGTTCCTCTTTCCCTTGCTCTAGTATAAAACACAATCAGATTCACATTCAATTTCAGTAGGTTCTGATTCTACACTAAGCAATTATTTTAGAAGGAAGTACAGGAGAATAATACTTAAATATATGAAAACCTTAAAGAGGTGGTATGTTCTGATTACTTGTAGAGTTATTTGCTTCACTGAAAACGACATAAGAATGATAGTGAAAATCAATACTCTGGCTTCTCTCTTTTCTAGACTGTCTATTTTTATTAGAAAATTTCTGTTTCTAATAGCAGTCACCCTCTTTATGCAATGAAGGCAGACAAGTTACGCCGACTTGCTTCCAGCTGTGGTCAGAGGTAGCATATATTCTCTAAGGACCGCAGGAAGATTGCCAAAGGTGTCCTGTGCATGAAGATGTTTATTCCGCAGTGAGCTATCACATATATTTAAGCGTTTTATCTTTAAGCCAGAGAGAATGTCAGAAGCCTCATATCCTGCCTAGACAATAAGCATCCTGTCCTAAGCTTGGACAAATGTAAGCACACCATTTCGATTGTTGCACGAGTGATGGCCTTAAGTATGACAGCTGACACCTTCACTAAACCATTATTCTTGGAAACAAGGCGATCTATAAACTCAGAGAGCAAGATGTTGTTAGCTGGATATTTATATCTACATCTGCCACGTGGGGAGAACAATAGCTTTATTTCAGAATGGTTGTATGAGCAGAGATGTAGCCTAAATTTTACAATGGGTGTTGCATAATCTCTTGTTTTTTTCAGTCATTTCAGTTTGGTTTTCTGGGTATTTGAATGTAAAATGACTCTTGAAAAGGATTTTGCAAATTTATTGTCTTAAACTGCACCTATCCTCTGGACTAAGGAGTTGCTGCAATTGCTTCAGAAATGGAAACTCTGGCTTAAACTTCACAGATATTTTCAAAGGCACTGCAGCACAGCAGGACCTCCATCCACTTGTCCTCGTTCCCCTGGTAAGTAGGAAAGAGTCCTGGAGGAGAGGCAGCCCCAGGCGTCACTGAGAAGCTGGGGTTCATGTTCCCTGGGTGAGCCATTCATGCTGTCACCGACATGACGCTCTACTTAAACTATCCAGACAAAAACACATCTTCACTTAAGCTGGAAAAGTGGTGGGATGGAGAAGTACAGAACCACGCATTTATTTCAGCTGTCTGTGATGACGACGCCCTGTGTATAGGTAACCTTGGTAAAGTTAGTTCGCTTGAGCGGCAAAGTACAGATCTACCCTTCCTGTAACTCAAGTAAACAACCACTTTTAAAATGATAATGAACACAGTCAAAGAAAATACAGCAAATTAACTTGAAACTGATATGATACCAGTTTGGACCACCACTGATGACATCTGGTAGGAAACATAATATTGAACGTAAAGCTAATCTTCCCTTTTAAAAGATCACTGGGAAGATTTCAGACAACCAACTTCAACTCATACTGATTTGACTTCATCAATTAACTTTTTCTAGGATGTAGCTATTGAAATAAAACTCACAGTTTGAAAATGACCTTTTCTTCATTACTCTCCAGTGTTTCACAGGTATGGCGTGATCTTCCCAACCAGAGTATAAACTCCTCAAAGGCAGCAGTAATGTCTTTTTCATTCACACTTTAGGGCCAAATCTCTGTGTTACCTATGAGCTCAACACAGAGAGGGAGGTGGGAAAGGATTCTAGTCTGGCCTCTCTGAAGTCCGCCATACTCAGGAAGGGGATAAAATATGCTGTTGTTCCACCAACTTCTTAATCACTCTATTCCTTGTTGTGGCACAGCTGAATTAAACCAGAAGTATACTGGGGATCTGGGGGCACATGGAGAAGACAAGAACATTTTGTCCCTTGCCCCACCTTATGGGTATTGGCCCTGAATCTGTGGGACCAGTGGAAACTCATTTGTCTGACTGCTCTGCTCCTAGGTCAGAGATCTGATTGGAATAAATTTTATCTTCCCTGGCACTTTAATTTCCATCCTTTTGTTTTAATAAAATTGAAGCAACTCTGTACAGTGATTCTTGGTATGGCCATTTATTTTGTAATTACAATGCCACTAATAACTACTATTTATTGAGCATGTATTAAATGATGAATTCTCTAGGTAGATTATCTGACTCAGTCCACTCAAAAACTGTGTGAGGTAGCTATTCTTAGTCCCCAAATGGAGACAAGGAAATGGGAGCCTAAAGATCTTTTCTAACCTCATACATCTGGGGAGTAAAAGAAGTATCTAAAACCGGGTCGGTCTGGCTATGAAGTCTGTGCGCCTAACATGGGCATCTTGAATGTCTGCAGCTTATTCTCATCTTGGAAAATAAGGCATCTCTATGTTTGCCTGTTGTGTAGCTACTGAAGAAACTGTACAGTGGGACAGGGAAGTAAATGAAACCACCATTTGCTCCAGCGGCAGCTAAAATACTACCATAAAAATGCTTAATGGTCCCTGAGATGTGGTTGGATGCTGGGACGTAATTGCTCCCTTCAATCAACAGAAACATGAACTCAACCTTTTTGAATACACAGCATAACTTACGAGGCAACATGAGATAAACTAGATTCCAAAAATGAAATCTTTTGTTCTTTCCTTCATGGTTTCATCCATAAACAGAAACTAAAAGAACTTAATTCAGACGCCAAAAAGGAGGATGAAAAGAGAAGTCACAGACTGGGACAAGAGACTTGCAGAACATATAACACACAAAGAGAACTCCTGCAAATTAATTAGAAAAAGACAATTCAATAGAAAGATTAACAAAAGCCTTTAACAGGCTCTTCATAGAAGAAAACACACAAAATGGCCAATACAAAGGAAAAGGTTCATACGCTTGTGAGAAAATTAGAAATTTTAATCAGAAAATGAGAACCACAGTGAACTACCATGTTACATACACCAGACTGGCAAAATAAGCCTAGAGGGATATGGATTAACCCAAACACTTACACAAGGCTGGAAGGAGGGTAAATAGTTACAACTACTTTGTGAAGCAATCTGACATTATCTAGAGGAGCTGTTTAACTCTTGGTATATGCCACATGGACAGTTTTGTTCACATATATAAGGAGAAAAAAGGATCATAGCAACTATGTATGATTACCAAAAAAAAGAAAAGGGTAAAAAGAATAACAACCCAAATATCAATCAACAGATCAACAATAAATGCGTAGATTTATGGTATAGTCACATGATAGCAGATTATGTAACAGTGAAAATAAAGTACAGCTACATGTAATAATAAGAATGGATCTCAGGAATTAATGATTAAGCAAAAAAGCTGCCACAAAAAAATACATAGAGTAAGATTCCATTTATAAAGCTGTTTGACATGCAAGACTAAACAATATGGCAAGGGAATGATAATGCAGAATTCAGTCCAGCACAGGAACAGGCTGTGCAGAGAGAAGTGAGGGCTGAGATCTTAGAAAGATTTTTACAAGATAGCAAAGCTAAATACAATGAACATTGCATGATTATATTTTTAAAAAATTATTCTTGTGGGATTTTTTAATGGTAATAAAAAACATATAGCCCCAAACTGGCCACTTGAACAATTTTTAAGCATACAGCTCAGTGGCATTCAGTATATTCTATTCACATTGTTGTGTAATCATCATTACTAGATAAAAAATAACATTTGATTAAGAGAGTTTGTAGCAATGTTTAAAAATAAATATATCACCTTCATATCTTCAGTGTATTTCAGCCAGCTTATAATTGTTAGAAAAAGGTCTCTCATTTTGGTAAAACATTGTAGTGAGAGACATGTTTTCTGTTGCTGAAAAAAGTACATTGAGTTAGTTTGGGGGAAATTAATATAATATGTGGGGGAAGTTAAAATGTCTGATCCCTCAAAGTAAATAAAAGCTGCTACAACATATTTTCAATGGGATCTGAAGGTTCAATGACACCTAGAGTTTACGGAGTTCTATCCGCTACGTGTAAGGCTGATTGTCAAACAAATTTTAAGTCAGATAGTTGTTTTATTGCATTAGTTATATTTTATCTCTCTTTTTAATCATTTTATAGCCCAGGAGTTTACAGAATAGTTTGACAGCTGCATCTGGACACTTTCCAAATATGACATGGTTGGAAATGGCAAGTAATTGTGTTACAATACTTCCCATAGTACCAGCTCTTCGTGGGTTCTGTGAGGAGCAAGGAGAAAAGAACAAGTATAAACCTCATGGAGTTATTTCAAATTTTCCATCAATGCACACTTCTGAACATTATTGATTTCCCCTTTTTTCTCCAATGCTGGGATTTCAGACCCAAGCTTAGCAATTTCTCGCTGGCGTTGTTCATTTGTTCTCTGTGCCTGTTGCAGCATGACTTGATCATTGTTTAAATGCATTTGTAATTCCAGAAACTGAGACCAGAAAAAAAAAGAAAGGGAGTGGGGCTGTGTTAGGCAAGAATTCTCTGCTTTTTAATAAAAGAAGCCATTGAACACCAAAGCTGATGATGAAACAAACCCCATCAATGTCTGAAAATTCCACCAGAGAATGAAGCATGATGGGAATTTTCAAGTCAGTTCTAATTTCATTTCTGCCTGCAGTTCTCTGTGAAAAGCAATACATTAACTCATGAAAAAAAAAAAGTCTGGCAAGACTTCAAAAAAGTAGTTTAATATGCTACATTTCATGACATTTTATGGCTAATTCATATTCATTCATTTAATGATTACAATAGATTGTCTGATACGTTTCCCTTTTATAATCTAGACTTTTCCTCATGAAGCATTGTTTGTTTCGATTTTTTTTACATCCCAGTTTCTTTACAAGAGAGTCCCATAAATATTCAGGATGTATAATTTTATGTTACACGTTTATTATAAAGGCCATAGTCAACAATGTGCCACGAATAATAATGATAATACACTTTGCTGGTTCTGCTTCTTTAGGGTTTTAATTAAAAGTAATCACATAGACTCAAGGAGGTGGCATATAGGTGATTTGTGAGTAACAACGTGGCAAAGTAAATTAAAATTGCAAATAATCATTCCATCGTCCAAACACCTGAGTTTCACTGCATTCTGAAGGGCAGCAGAGTCTAGTGGACGCCCTGGACAACAGACCCAGATTTATTTTCTCAGTTGTAAATTGGAAATGACAGTACCATCAACAAACTTGATTGCTGAAAGATGAAACACTAAGTGTACTACATACACCTAATTATAATTTGTTGGGCAAACTCACTTATTCTGGAAGCACACCATGATGCTTCATTAAATTTCTATAAATCTCTGAAATGTTTCCCTTTAAAAAGAAACATTTATATGTGTATGTATATATATATATATAAACATTATTTAATTTCCATATCATTATTTAAATAATAAACATAAACATTTACATAGAGTCTATTATTACAATGTATTTATACTTCTATATGACATACCCCTATGTGTGCCCACCCGGGCCCTAGGTGGTCCACTGCCAGCCAGCGAGATCTAGCTAGCACTCTGTGTTGCACATGTGCTCCTGGCTAAAGAGAATTATGTACCATATTGCAGAAGCCCTCTGCCAGAGTACTGTGCCTGAAGTTCCTATGTTTGAAACGTGTAAAATATTGTTTGCTTTGCTGTGACTATTCTTTCTACTATTTATTTTGTGTTATGGTGAAAAATTTTGACCCATAGTGTACGACGAAAGTCAAAAAGTATGACTCACTCTTCCTAGGGAGTTGGGAGGCCTGGAATGGCAGGAGACAGTGGCTTAGCAGGCCCCTTGCCCAACCAACTGTGGCATATATATCTACATATATGTACATACATGCACCATATATATATACACACACATATGTGTATACACATATGTAGCCCACAAAGGCCAGGTAAAATTAGCCCCTTCCCAGAAAGTGATAGCCAATCTTGTTTTCCAGATGGTAAGCAAAATGTTACAAAAATCATACCAGCAAGGTGATTCTACAGCAAGTAGGCATCTTACCATTTTTGATGTCAGAAAAAATAAAGATAATTCTAAGATATCATAGGTAACTTATATATTTAATCAAAAGACAAGGAGTTTTCTTGTAGCTACATACTTACTCAGGGGAAAACTTTGTAAGAAACTGTAAAGGGTTATCTAAGTCTTTTTTCCAAACTGTTAACCCTGATATGTCTTTTTTTTTTAGGCCCACTTTACATGAAATGGGTGTGTGGAAATCGAATTGATTCTTATAAAGAGATTCTGTTTCCAAAAGCTAGACCTGCCTCTAAAAACATTTAACTTTCATATTTTCTACAGACCTTTTCCCCTTTTCATTTCTCCATCTGAAAGAGTGGGAGAAAGCATATGTGAACTTCCACACTTCCTTTCCCGACCCTCATCTGTCCTACACACACATATATTTAGGGGGAAAGACAACTTAAAAAGATAAAAGAAAGTATTTGCAAACAAATAAAACAGGGAGTTTGACCTCTGTCAATCATTTATCCTGTTCCCACTGAGTCTTCAGAGGTAGAAGGGCCAGGGTTACCGGAGGAGACACTGAGGAAGTGGGAAAGACCCAGGGGAAGGGACCTGCCTTCTGAAAGCAACAAGCAGGCTCACTGACCACCCTCAGGTACCACAGCTAGTAACACACATCCCTGCTACAGCGGGACTTTCATTCTAAAGGTAGAAAAGCTAACAAATAAAAAAAACAATAGTAAAAATACTTATAAATTTTTAAATGTTATGAATGAAACAACAGAGGGTTGAAAGATGAGAGATTTGCAGGGAAGGACAGAGTGAATGAAATGAAGAACTCCAATTAATGCCAGCACATTTCGAGCTTCTTAAGGGGAAATACTGAATGTGGGTGGAAGGCTCATTAACTTACTATCCAGGAATGTGTTGCTGGATGCAGTAGTGCTAAAAATAAGCATAGAGGTCTAAAAATAGTAGTTCAGTTTCTGCCCCACAAAATGCTTTCTCTAACAGATTAACAAGTGGCAGTTGCTCCTGTTCATGAATCCTCACCTAGTTTATAAGTCTGAGCATCAATACAAGTAATTTGACAAAGCTCAGTCTGGAAATGTATCATTACCATATTTGGAGTAAGGTCCATTACATTTAAGGGGAGATTCTCTCCATTTTCCTTGGACTTCTGTGCTTTTAGAGTTGAAGAGACTCCTGGAGGTTACAGACTAAGTTCTCGACTAGAGGACAAGTTATAAATTGTACAAGATTGCTCACAGAAAGCTAAGCAAGGCTTTTCCTGTACTATCAGTTATTTCATTGCACTGATTCTTCAATGTTAATATGAAATAGTGTATGGAGTAACAGCTATTGTTCAAATTTCATTGTGCCCTGATGCATCCATCTGCCTGAACTTCAGGGACCTAAAGTGATGAGATGCACAGTTTGTTCTTGAATGTCTCTAGAGAATGCGATTTCAGTTAGATCAATCTAATAAATAAGAGAATATGCATATCATGTGTCAGAAATATGCTGGGGTGGAGCAAAAAGAATAAATGTTGCATCATGCTTTTAGAAACTGCTTCTAACTCCCACTTCTATTTTTTTTAATAGTAGCTAATATTTATTGAGCACTTGGTGTGTTTCATAAGTGTTTTAAGTAGTTTCAAGGAACAACTCAGAGCTAGCTGTTTTGCATACAAATTTTTCACATGGAAGGAATAGAATGACCAGCTTGTGCTGGGGTGCTTAGGGATGTCTCAGTTATTATTCTCATTGAGGCAATTGAGGCAATATTCACATAACATAAAATTAACCATTTTAAAGTGCACGACTCAGTGGCATTTAATAAATTCGCAATGTTGTGCAATCACAACCTCTGTCTAGTTCTGAAATATTTTTGCCATCCCAGAAGAAGCTGCCTAACCTATTAAGTGGTCACTTTCTATTTCCACCTCCCCCTATCCTGCCCCTGGCAACCACCTGTAAGCTCTTTGTCTCTACGGATTTATCAATTTATGACATTCCACATAAATGGAATCATATAACCTGTGACCTTTGTGACTTAGCATAATGTTTTTGAGGCTTATCAACATTGTAGCATGTATCAATACTCATTTTTTATGGCTGAATAGTATTCCACTGTACATACATGCCACATTTGCTTATTCATTGTCAGTGACAGACATTTGGGTTGTTCCTACCTTTTGTCTGTTGTGAACAGTGCCTCTGTGAACATTTGTGCATAAGTATTTGAGTCCTGTTTTCAATTATTTTGGGTATAAACAAGAAGGAACTGATGACTCATGGTAATTCTATGTTTAACTTTTTGAGCAACAATTGAACTGTTTTCTACAAGGGCCATCATTTTACACCGCCACCAGCAATGTACAACAAGAGTTCCAATTTTTGCACATCCTTTTCAACACTGTTATTCTGCATTTTGCATATGTGTGTGTGATCATCTGGATAATATTATTTTACTTCTCTTGGGTATTGGTAGCTCCCCTAGGCAATGTACAATGGAAACAAGAGTTCATTTTAACCTTTTATGGCAGCTTCTCCCCTAGATCCTGGCTTGGGTATTCATTAGAGTTCACACTCAAAGCCATATGAACCATGGGGTGAGGAGCTGTGGGGAATATGAATAGGCTGGACTCCTGTAAGTATCAAAGTACCACAGTACTAGATCCTGAAAGTTCTTAATTCTAAGTTCTAAATATTTTTTCCTTGCTAAGTAAAACCTGAATGATGTATTTGGGGGTTAGTTCCAGGTAAACTCTTCATTAAATGTCTACGAGGTCACTATTACACAAAATGTCCTAATTGCTTTTACATATAGTTATAAACACATAGATATCTTACCTTATTTTGAGTTGTAAGACTGCTTGAGTTAGAATCCTACACTCAGCACTCACTTGTTACTTAACCACCTCATGCATCAGTTTCCCTGCCTATGCATATTTGCCTGACCTCAGTAAAATGGGGTTAATGATAATATCCGCCTTATATCTGAAGTTGCCATGAGGATTAAGTGAGTTAATACATATAAAATAAAGCACTTAGCTTGCTGCCTTGTCTAGCCTGGATTAATACTTAGTCCATAGGCACACACCTGATCATCTGATCATCTACATTTGCCCTCTTATAGCACTAAACTATGTTTTCCACCTTTATCTTGCATCTACCTACCACTTCAGCATTTTATTAAAAATAAAAATAATAATAATAATAGGAGAAATGTGGGATCAACATATAAATCAAGTACAAAAATCAAACGAATATTCATATTTGACCTGATTGTTTATAGGTCATAATGCATGATCAAAACCGAAAGTTTCTGTGATGACTGCCCTTGTACTGTTCACCATGTAAGAATTTATTCACTATGTAAGAATTTGTTCACCATGTAAGAACTTGTTCGTTATGCTTCAGAAGATTGGAGACTGACGAGAATTAGGCTTGAGATGGATTAATGATTGTACATTGAGCGTTGACCCCCCATACTGAATTTTATTGTTGTTAACAACCATTTGATCAATAAATATGAGAGATGCCCTCTCAAACAAAAAATAAATAAATAAAGCACTTAGCACAATGCCAGGCACAATTATTAACTGTTTTTCTAAGAATAAAGTAAAAATGTATACATTATTTCCTCATCTAACTCTTGTATAAAAGCTCTTTTTAAAGAAAGCATTGGCTGCTGTGGTTTGTAATTTAAAATGGAAAGTTTACCTGGATGTGAGAAGTTCATGGACTTAGGGGGTTTGATGCTATTACATACAGACCTCTGGTTTACACTCTTAACTTCTCAGGACAATGACTCAGATCACTGTCATCCAACCTCCCTGGCTGGTTCTACAAAACGACTTAGCTCTCGGTGCCCAACTTATAGGGAACAGATGTTAAAGTGAAAAAATAACATCATAACAATTTCCCCTAATTAGCACCTTTGTGAGTAAACTGAACAAGAAGACCGAGCCATCCTAGAAACTAAATTACCCTCTTGTCTGTGGGCGAAACTTCCAGCTTAGCGGATGAGTCACTAGTGAGCAGAGGTAACTTCTGCGTGTCTCTTCTGTGAATAAATGGAGCCTTTAGTCTTTCAGGCTATAAATCTGGCCATTTTTAAGAGCACTTTAATCCATCTCCACTTTTGAAAAGCCCATGTTTTTTGTACTGTTTTTTTTCTTTCCCTTCATAAACACAAAGTGAGATAACTGTATTTTTTCACACTATGATGGGTAAGAAATTCTGCTATCTCTTATGAGCTCCTATCAAGGGCAGAATAAAAATATTACCAAATTAAGAGATAACAAGGTAACCTTTAAGGCAAAAAGGACAAAGGGATGGGAGGAGGGAGAAAACCTTATTTTATCACAAGGAGTTCCAGTAAAAATCTGATATCAAATGGTGACATTTGTTGTTCTAACATGAAATCCAACATACATTTGAGAATATTTTCTCCTGACTTAACATTCAGCATCCCCTGATAGGACTAATTTTAATATCATGAGAAAAAACTCCAGCATTTCAGCTACTAAATTTTCATACTATAATGTCTATATGATTCAGTTCCATGTCAGTTTGAAGTCCAGAAGCCCAAAATAAATGTATCATTATCACTGACTTGCAGCATTTTTCTCTCTTTACAAAGATGAATTCAATCTTGAAATAAATTTATTCTAATCCAACTAGAAATACACAGCCACGATCACAGATTCTGAGGACTGAAAGGAAACTTAAAGGGGTCCTCCAGTCAAAGCCAGACCACTTTCAGAGCCCACCAGATGCAGGAGTTTCAAAGCTAGTCTTAGGATTCTCCAAGGGAAGAAATTTTATAATGCCTCCCAATAACATCTTATTCAGCTTTGACTATACAAGGTGTAACTACACAGTAATGAAACATATTTCCATAAACCATTCTTGAAATATCTTCCATTTCATATTTGTATGCTACAAAGGGAATTTCTCACGTCATCAGAACAACATTTTACTTTTTGTGTAATTTTATACAAGTTCTTAGGATGAAATTTTCATGATTCATTATCTTTTATTTAGCTTATTTCTTCCTATTTTCTTTTTTCTTCAGTGCATTTTAACAGATGATACAATCTTTACTAAAATTACTTATTTTGCACTAAGGGATTGATCATCAAACTGCCTTTATGATGATATTTGATCATAGATAATACTGCTGTCTATGATGTCCTATAAAAGACTCATGTTCACTGTCTGATGTAACAAAACAACAACAACAAAATGCACACATGTAAGTGATCAGTCCAAAGTCATGGATAACTGAAATATTTTTGCTGCAAAAACATTAACTAAATCAGTCCTTTTAGAAATTAAGTACATATGCGAGTTTATGAAAGTCTATCCATTTTTATAGCTTATAAGATGAACACTCCCTTTTCAAACAGGCTCATAAATATTTTTGCTTCATAAAGAATGTTCTCTTCCTAAGTTTCTTTCATATGCTCCTAAAGAGCAATATGTTTTGTTTAGCAAGTATTTATTAATACCCACTATCTACCAGACACTGTGTTCAAAGAAGGGATGCAAAGATGAGTAAAACCAGGTGCATACCTGGTGGAAACTGCAGTCTTGCAGGAACCACCAGGACATACACATCATTTCCATATAAGTGCCATGAGGAAAGCTTCTGCTGGAGGATTAAAGGCCAGAGGCATGTGAATTCCGAGAAGACTTCCTGGAAGAGCTGTTTTTACTAACAAAATTTCTAACTTAATTTTTAAGAAAACAGTCTGTATGACAGAAGTTTAAAAGATATTCAGAGTTTATGGCAGAGAACCTGGGAGGGCACATATTAGAGGATGGGAGTGAGGAAGAGGAAAAGGATTAATCAACTGCGTCACTGCCAAAGGGGAAAGATGTCCCCTTTAAAATGCTTAAGCAGAGTTGGTGAACATTCACAGGTCTGCTTCTGAGATTCTGACTCCAGTTCCAGTGTGTGGGTTTTCTTCTCCACACCAAGTAATTCTCTGACACCAGCTGGGTGTCCTACAATTCAATTCCATTCTGACACTATCTACCTGGAGATAGCGTCAGATCCCACAGATTAAGGGCACTGCCCCCCACACCACCACTTCAGATGCCAATCACAAGCCCAGGTTGCTGCCTGTGCTTCTGACCACCCGGCATGGATGGGAGGCTCCCTAACCTCCTCCTCAAGTCTGATGAATCTGCTGAAGCAACTCACAAAACTCAGAAAAAATTTACTACGTTTAAGCTGCCATGCTCTGTCTGAGCATGCCACTCTCCCCAAGCCTCCATGTATTCACCAACCTGGGAGCTCCCTGAACACTTCCTGTTGAGTTTTTATGGAGGCTTCATTACATAGGCGTGATTGAGTAAATGACTGGCCACTGGTTGTAGCACTCAAATCTCCAGCCCCTCTCCGGAACCTCCTGGAAGGTTCGGGGAGGGGGATGGGGGGTTGGGTGGGGCACTGGTGGGAGTGGGTGGGACTGAAAGTTCCAACCCTCTGATCATCTGGTTGGTTTCCCGGCAACCAACCTCCATCCTTAGGTGCTATTCAAAAGTCACTTAGCAAACATAAAACTCGTGTATTTGAAAGGTGTTTGTTATGAATATCAAGACATCTTTATCACTCTTACAACTTAGGAAATTCCAAGGATTTTAGCAGCTCTGTGCCAGAAATGGGACAAAGACCAAATAAATATTTCTTATTACAAATTATAGTGTCACAATCCACACCCAGATCTTCGAACATGATCCATAATAATAAAACAGGCATAGGAGTCAAAAGATAGTGGCATGTTAGGATTTTATTCAGTCATTAATAACTATCCAGTCCATTATCATCATATCATAGGAAAATGTCTCCTAGGAAGGCCACTCAGGTTTTCAGGCTTCCATTCCATCCTGCCAGCTTCCAAAAACAGGAGTACTGTCAGCAATACAGAGCTTCACCCATTCAAACAGCTGGTATCATCAAACTAAGAGTCATATCAACTATTGCTCAGAGCCAATGTAATAAAGGATTTCCCTCATTACATAACCCACTTATCCACTCCTTTACCCAGAGCTGTTTTCCCCTCTCTCCATTTACATGCAAACTTTTCCACCTTTGGGAAGGGGCACTGGGCTCAGTCACCGTACTGAATGAGTCTAGATTACAAGCAGCAATACTAGCCTAGCAAGTTCCTCCTCCCCTACCCACACCCATCAGATAGGGAATATGGTTACACAGATGCGGAACCAGGAGCTCTCTTCACAACCAGGCTGTATGATCGCATTCACAGATAATTCCAATTTTGCTAGATGGCGTAAAGGCACACCCTGCCCCACAACCTTTTAGGAATTCTGATACACAGGTTAAAAATAATAGTGAGTTTCTTGTTTAGGAATCATCCCTGTTTCTAGCCCTTACAGTTCCACCCCTGGTCCTATGACCACTGCATCAACTCTACGTACTGTTTATTCCAAACCAGACTGCATTATTATCACTTGGACAGCTTTAAACAGACAAGCATATCTCTGAACACACATCAGATCTTGCTATTGGGCATTTCTCTGGAGTGTAGAAGTTTCCAAGCCCCAGACAAAGGCATACAGACAAGGACTGGTTTGGAAGATGACTCCTTTCATGGTTAATCAAGCCATCTTTAACACACAAGACCTCTTCTCTCTCCCTGTTTTCTATATGTTTCTGTTCAGGTGAAGTTTGTATTAAAAAGGAAAGTATTTTAACCCATTTTTTAATTTTTCTGTATCCAGAATAATTGAGGAAAAACAGGTTAGTGACCCTGATTCTTTCTATTGTAACTGAAGTGCTACTATGTGTTACCAAAAAAATTAAGATTCTTTGGAAAACCCCATGACCATAAAATTTTACATGCCTTCTTTACTATTCAATGTGTTTTATTTCATAAAGTATTTAAAACATATTTAATCAAATCATATCATGAAATATTTGTTCCAATTACAATCAATCCTCATCTATAAGTTGTTCGATACTTTCTACCTCCAAGTAACAAAAACTGAAATTTACTTAAACTTATAATTACAACAAATTTAGATGTCAACTTAAAAATGACTGAAAAGGTACACAGTTTTTAAATGATTATTATTTATTATTCCTTCACTGGGCAAGGGAGCAAAGTGTGGCATTGGAGAGGCATGCGCGGACTGAACAGAAGCAAACAAACGTTCTTCCAGAATACCCAGAAGTAAAGAAGAGAAAAAAGAATCCCTAGACGAAGTAGTCTATATATAGAATTATATATTTCTATATAATAGTTATTATGTAACAGATGAAGTAGCCCCATAAATGGGTGAAAAAAAAGTTTGCAAAAAAGGGACTCCAGAAAACAATACTTTTAAAGCATTGTGGTCTTCTTTGAAAAAAATTATGTGTGTATATATATATTATATATGAATGTTGACTTTTGTCATTTCACTGAAGATTGTAGAAAAAAAAAAAATGAAAGCCTCTGATTTCTGTGAATCATCACTGCTCCATAGCCAAGAGTATATATCTCTTTGCTTTATTTTCTCAACTGTACCCAAAAGTTAGCTTTTCTTAGATCCTGTGATCTAAGTGTACTTGATGTAAGCTCTACTATGGAGTCATACCATATAGTAAATGTCTGTATTATTAATACTATCAAAGCAATAAATGTGTTCCTGACATAGGCTAAACCTGGATATTAAGAAGGCAGCCCAACATAGCCTGTAAGAGTTCACATTGGCAGAACGCGTCAAATTGTTTTTTGTAAAAGCCTCTACTGTTAACAACCCTCTTTTTCTACTTTAGGAATTCCAGATGTTACGCTCTCCTAAAAATCAAAATAATATGGGAATAAAGTTCTTCCAGCATTACAGATGACGTGCACCTGGCCCTGTAGTAGTGGCAGCCATCTACATCGATTGTTCCAAAAATACTCTCAGTAGAAGTAACACTAGTTTTAGCAACTTGGTGATTATATTTAGCCAGGTTGGAAGTGCAGGGCAAATAAAATTTCCTTGATCAAGAAAAGTGAAAATGTGTGCTTTTTCATCAAAAAGCTAGCCATCTCCATGGCAGCACTTTGTTGAAATAACTATAGATATTGCCTTTTTTTGGCATAAAGAGTGTAAAGAATGGCAAGAAATAAACTTCCTCTTTTAGTGGAAAGAAGCTACTCTTATCATGTTTCTAGAAATGGGAGGAATAACCTGTCCTGGCCCTTCAACCATTTCCTTGCTTAGGGAAACTTTTTAAAAAATTCTTTTCTTTTGCAAATATGTTCAGTACTATTGATTTAGCTGCTGCTTCTTACATTCAAAGCATGAAATCAAATCATTACTTGCAGGGAAATGAGAAACTTAGAAAATGATTCCTGTTAAAATACTAAAAAAAGAAAGAAAGCCAAAGGGTTCACATTTTAGAACACAAGGGAAAGGGACCAAAAATGATGAAAGATTTTGATGATGAAAGGAGCTTTGCATGTTCGGTGCAGAAGACACTTCAGTGACAAGGCAGGGGGGGAGCCGCCTTCGGTGCTGCCCAGTCTTCAGCGGTGCGATGTAGGCTAACGGATCTGAGAATGCGCTCTGCACGGGCGCCCTCCAGGCCTCCTCGGACCCACTTCTGCCGCTCCAACAGCCTCTGCAGGGTGGGAGCAGGTAAGGACTCTACTCCCTCCCTCCCTCATCTGTTTCCTTTGCTTTTTCTCTTTGTCTCCCTCCCTTCTTGGTAGCACCCACCTGCCTGGTGCCCTGTGTTCTTTACAATCCCACGTCTGCCCAGTTATAACTGCCCCACTTTATTGAGGAGCCTCAATCTGTTCTATGCGTAAACAAAAAACATCTTATTTCTTCCAATAACTGCCTGTAAATATTTCTGTGGGAGCTCCCCTATTCCCCCTTACTGATGAACTCCCCTAAAGACATTTTGAGCCACTTTAACTTACTAGAACAGTCTAATTCTTTAAGAAATAGTCCATTCATTTTGAAACGTCAAGTTGCTGGATTCAACCGTCCTTCCTTCACTGAGAGTGTGTGTGATGGGGGCGGGGCGGGTCTGAGGGGCACGCGTTCTGCCCTGCGTTCTGCCCTGCCCCGGCAGGCCTCCCCTCTCCTCTTGGAGGTGCTGGCTGCCCCTCCTAGCGCGTGAGAACAGGAAGGGATGGGGCCCGCGGCAAGGCTGCAGTTCCCTCCGCGGTACTTGCTAGTTCTCAGACCCAGAACAACAAACTTAATTGCCGCGTCTGTGTCAGGGAACCCAACGCTAGTCTGGAAAACACATAGGGCTGTTTGTCGGGCCAGCCTTCCCACTGCAAGCTTCCCAAATTTGGGAAGAGAGCTCCGGCCAGACCACTCGCCCACTGCTAGCTGCTACCCCTGGCCTTCAGGCCCACTGCCTCTTGCTTCAGAGAACTTCTCTTCCAGAAAATGGCCTAGTCCCGTCCCATGTCCTTGTCACCCCAACCAGAGGGAGCTCCACTGTGCCTGTGCAGCCCGCTGTCCCAGCCTGTCTCTGTCCTGACCCTTCTCTGCATCTGGCGCTCAGCAGGTCCAACGGCCTCACATTTCAAACAAGAGCGTCTTGTGTCTGACTGTGGGGGTGACCAGGGAAGAAGAGCTCAGGCATCCTTCCCCTACCACCTCCAAACCTCATTGCAT
Organism: Manis javanica; assembly: GCF_040802235.1. Lineage (NCBI taxonomy): Eukaryota > Metazoa > Chordata > Mammalia > Pholidota > Manidae > Manis > Manis javanica. Next base: position 10,622,102 of record NC_133170.1, on the reverse strand, counting down.
CCCCAAAACTTCCCTGGCGGTCACCTTAGGATCTCTCTTCCTTGTTTTGGGAGGTGATAATGAGTGCATGTGGAAAGCACCTTTTTAGAAGTAGCATTTTATCTCCTAACTTTCCCCCATGTTAAGGTGGAGGCATTAGCTGGGGAGGGAAGGCAGGGAAGCTGGCTGGTTATGGGGCCAGTTCTCAGCACTCCTGGCACCTCTCACTACACCCTGGGGCAAGGTAGCTGGCCCACCTGCAGGTGTCATGCTAAATGGAGAAGGTGAGGTACTTGGTGTCTTTAATCCTGCAATAGCACAGTAACAAACATAACCCCATTTCATATCCGGCTGTGTGTGGACTGATCTAGATGTGTCACCGATTCAGTATCCTCACTTTCAGTCCACTTGAAATAGAGTCCTGGGCTCCTGCTCCTGACTCACTGGACCCTCTGCCCTCCTGACTGGTTAGGAAGCTTGCTGGTCCTCATCAGCCCCAGAAAAGCACCTGGTACATGGAACATTTCTTCATGTAATCACAAGATAAGGGTCAAAACTTCTCATTAACTCGGTTGTCTAATAACACAGAAACACACAAAAACCAAGTGAGGGGCAGAGACCAAGGAGCAGGATGTCTGCTACAAGCTCAGCAATGCCTTTCATTTCCCCACAGACCTCAGCGTCCCAGCTCACCTCTCCTGGCAACAACCTCCTCTGTGTACCCATTCTAGGCTAGCAATCAGAGTATTCTGTAATTACTACCAGTTCACCCCAACCCTGAGAAAAAGAACATATTAGATTCCCTGGGTTTATGGTTCCTTCTATACTTATCTAAAAAGGCCTCTGCTTTTCCCCAGGTGATAGATTCCTTTTGATGGACTGTCTCAGATTATCCAAATCTCATCACCTCAAGGCAGAAGTCCACAGGCGAGGTTTAAGCAGCACATTCTAGTTGCACCAGAGTTTACTGTGTGGAACTATCACTATTACAGAAACTAAAATGTACGTGCTGATGCAGGGCCAACCTATGGCAAATTGCAGGGAACTGGCCAAAGCTCTATGCCTTGGGAACCATAAAACTGGAAGCCGGGATAGCACCTGAAATGGTATCTGTTGGAGGAAAAGCAGTAACTGAGTGGGAGGTGGGAGAAAAGCACAAATATCTTGAACACATAACCAATGCGTAATTTCTAACAGTATCTACACCAAGGAAAAGAGTAAAACTTCCTGTTTCCTGAGACCCACTCTCCAGGGGTCAGTCTATGACTTCTCTTCCCTGCAATATTTATAATAACATTGCCCTTAGTGGTTTTATGGCCAAGATTCTGTCTGCTTCAAAATGTGGACGGAGTAAGGGAAATGGACAAAGAGACAGATTTGTGTGGAAGTGACTTCAAAACTCTGAAACTAATGGAGCTGTGATAAATGAGCTTCTAAGTGGATATGACTCTAGAAATATTTTTCAACTCTTTGAATTTGCAGGTGAGAAATTTCTTTTTTTCTATGGCCACAGATATGCAAATGGAAATGAAAGTAAACTTCGGAACATGTCTCTCTCTTCTCTAGAGTTGTGTCATGAGTGATGAGTAAGGGAGAAACAGAACTGCCTAGGAAACCCCTTGACTGGTCACACCTTTCTAAACCCCAATACCGTATCATCCTCAATGACATTCTCAGGTACGAAATACACTGATAGTTGTAGCTTTGATTTCTTTATTTACCTGTCTTGATAACAAACTTCGATTGTTGTAAATCATTGTTTTATACAGTGATAATCTCTAATTTGGCTTCCTGGTGGCCTAAAAGAATTCATCTATCTTTTCTCAATTGAGAGTGTCAATAACTTCTTGAAAGTAAGTTGCCCTTCGTAAGGATATTTAGAGATGGGGACAAAAAATAACCATCTTATTTCCTAGGAATTTAAAGAACAACTTTGGGCAACTCACTTTGCCTTCCTGATTCTAATTTCATCAATCCTATAATGCGGATGATAATGATACCGCCTGTAACCCAGAAGGACTGTTATAATAACTGCCATGGAAGACTTTATAAACCATCAAATCTGAGATAGATGTTAGCTACCTACAGAAAGGCTCTGCACTCATCCACCTTGCAGGTATTTTAATTGAGAATGACTGCCAACTAGGTGTGGGTTTCCAAATATGTAATTATGTACAGATTGCCACAAGTTTATCAGGATCATTGCTGAGCACTGCCCTGAAAGCACTGCTGTGTATGAAAGCACTTGGCACATTTTAACTAAGTTAACAACGCTCCAGCTTCACAGGGTCCTGTGAGTCTCGGCCCTTTGGCTACTGCTCACCACGAGTGAAGAGGACTCAGACCGCAGGAGGCCTGTGGGGATCAGCCAGCCTGCTCCAGGCACACCGCGCGGTCCCTCCTCCCGCGAAGCGGAAAGTAAAAACATCACCAAACTGCTCCATGGAGCCCTGACCGCTGCGGGCACAGTGCTAACAGCTTTCTGAACACTTCTCACTTAATGCTCATGACAACCCTATGAAGTGAGTATTGTTTACCCCATTTTTGAGATGGAAAAATTCTTATTTTCTACTAAGAAAAAAGCCAGACTGGAACTCTTGATCAATGTGGTCATAGCCAGTAGATGGGGGTTGTCCTCCAAGGCAGATATAAAGTAACACCAACGGATCAGTTTATCAGGCCTGCGGACAGAAGTTTCGCCCACATGAGCTTTGCCTCTTTTCACACCTATGACTAGGAGAGAAAGATGAGAAAGCAGAAAGCAGGTCCATTACGCTCAGTGAAATCAGCCAGGCAGAGAAAGGCAAGACCATATGATTTCAATTATTTGTGGAATATAAAAACAAAACAAACAGAATGAACAGTAGACTCAGAGACACGGAGAAGTGACTGGTGGTTATCATGGGGGAGGAACTGGGGTGGGTGGGTGGGAAGGGTGAGGGGGATAAAGGGGCACAAGGATCTCAATCATGATATAAACTGGTCACAGGGATGGTAGTACAGCACGGAGACTACAATCAATGATTCTGCAACATCTTCTTTGTTGGCAGATAGTAACTGTGCTTGTGGGCATAAGGATCTAATAATATGGGTAACTGTTGAACTACTGTGTTGTATATTTGAAACCAATATAAGACTGTGTATCAACAGTACTTCAATTAAAAAAAAAAACAGAAAGCAGGTCATTTTTCTGTTCTAGATCAAGTTTTTAAAGTATCTGATCAGGAGGTATTTCACAGTCCCGTTCTAAACGGAAGATGGGACAACCTTTCAGATTTAGTTTGCTTTACCTCCTTAACCCTGAGATGTATCTAAATGGCAGCTGCCTCATCGATGTAAACAGCACATACTCTCCCAAACACGTGAGTGCATTAGCAGCTAAACCCGCATACCCGGCAACCTCTTGAAAATCTGCCTCATGTTAGTGAAGGTTTTTTTCCTTCTGCAACACCTCAGTCTCAACTTCCTGCCATGTATTTTTATTTTTACATTTTTTCCCAATAAATGAAAAGAATTCCAATGAATGATTGACAGCTGAGGCAAATCTTAACTTGTCTGAAGTGATTTCCCTGCACAGGGCAGCTGGAGAACCTGACTTCAGTACTTATGGAGCTTAATCCTGTACCAGATCATACACAATTAATTCCAGAGCATCATTCATTCCAGGCTGTCGGAGATGAACACACAGAGGCCTCATCATATTCCTGTGCCCAATAAAATAGAATGTATGCTAATAAACAAATGTGATATAAGATGAAGACACAGGATCATGGAAATTTAGAATGAACACTTAGACGTGGTTTGTTTATTCCACCACTCAGCCAGGAGTCCCACTTGCCTAGACATTAACAGATAACACATTTATCTATTACTGTGTGATAAACTGCCACAAACTAGCAACTTGAAACAATTCTCATTTATTATCTCACAGCTCTATAGCTGAGAAGTCTGGTGGTCTTGGCTGGGTCCTCTACTTAGAGTCCCACAAAGCCAAGGTCAAAATGTCAACTGGTCTGAGCTCTCATCTGGAGACTGCAAAGGCATCTGTTCCCAGTACATTCAGACTGTTTGCAGAACAGCTCCTTGTTACTGCAGGACTGGGGCCCCCATCTCCTTGCTGGCTGCCAGCCCAAGAATGCTCTCAGTTTCTAGAGACCACCCACATTCCCATCATGTGGCCCCTCCATCTTCCAGCCAACAAGAGCACATGAAATCCTTGTGCCTTGAATCTCTCTGATTTTCTCTTCTGCCACTAGCAGAAGAAAGCTCTGTTTTGATGGTCCATGCAGTTAGATTAGATGTACCTGTATATCTCCCTTTGAAAGGTTAACTCTGCCATACGATCCAACACCTTCACAGGTTCCAGGGATTTGACAGCATGGAATTGTGGGAGACCATTTTTAGAAAACTGCCTACCACACTTAGCAAGTAGAATTAATAAAAATATTGCTAGGCTTGTCATATCCTCAAAAGATCAAGCTATTGTAAGTATAGGTAGAAAATGTTAGAAATAACATCGACAATCATGTCTATACTTCTGGACATGGAAGTTTCAAAGCTTAAAGTTAGACTGAAACAATATACTGTTAATAAAGAAGTACCTTGAAGAAACCAAGCAATGCTCTTGGAAGAAAATAGCAACAGTCCTTTAGCAACCAATTTTCCTTAATATGTTATTTTTAGAAAACATGTTAAAATATACAACCTTGCCTTATGAAAAATAAGAGGCCATAACTGTCCTGCTAAGCCCACACCTTTAATTCGGCAACCCCACAATGTCCTCTCCTTCATTCACAGCTAAGTCTTGAAACGAGCCTTGATTCATCTTGTACTGCATCTCAGGACCTGTCCCTCTGGTTCAGGAGTCCTAGGCACAACCGCTGGGTACCGCCCTCTGTCACCCACTGGGCTCTCGTGGAGCTAACTGCATAGCTCTGCCCTCACCAGGTCTGCACAGCTTCCGGGAACTCAGTGAACAGTTCGGCAAGAGCTCCCTCTGCCGAGCTGGGGGACCCCTGTGATTGACCTCTCTCGGCATCACACCATCAGCCAAAGAAAACTGCCCCGTGATCAAAGAGTAACTGCTCCTTCCCTGTCTAAACTTGTACCTCTTGAATTCCCTCTGCTGGCCACCCCATTTTTACGCACGTTGTTCTTCCATTGACAAGTGATCAAAATATATCACTTATTACTTATTTTATTTAGTTGCTTAGTTAAAAATGACCTGTACTTCCTTTATGTTTGGGTCAACACGACCTCTCTCAGATTAGGCACCTTTGCAGGTAGGCAAGAAGGTACCAGTAATATGATTTATGCAGTAATTGCTCAGGATGATTATATACATGGTCTGAAAAGTTATGGGCAGATGTCACCAATTTAATGACCATATATCACCCAAATGCTAAAACCTATGAGGTTAAAATGAGCCCAGGTTTATAAATGGTAAAATGCCAGCCACATCTTTGGAAGGTGAGAGGTCAGTAGAAGTTAGGAATTTCGAGTGTAACTGGAATAAAAGTTGCTCCTGGCTAGCTTCCTGGTAAGTACATTTCCTGGTTGCTGTAAGCTCCAGCCCATCTCAGAGGCCAATTTCAGGAAGTTGAGTGTTTTTTTTTTCTGGTTATTAAGCATATACTTTTATTTTGGTTTTGATTAATAATTAATATATTCATGCAAGTAAAATAAAGTCTTCTCCCTTAGTCACTGCATTCAATTTTTAAAAACCTGTTGACCTTGGCTTCCTAAGCTGAAATGCAAGCCTTGTGAAATTCCATGCTTTTCATTTTCAATTGGGGAACTTTTATCAAAGCAGAAAGCTTTGTTTCAAAAATAAATATGAATAATCTAAACATAAATATACTTATATTAATTTTTAAAAATAAAAAATATTCTAAATATTCTTGGCTAAAGGCTGAAAATTGTTGTTATTATCATTTAAAATATTTTGTTTCTTTTCCCTCTATGTTATTAGATAAGTTGTATTTTATTCTAGATAATGAAAATGAAGTAGCATGATAGTTGAGGGAATCATTTCCTGATATTTCCAAGATTATGACAATCAACTTGGGTAGCAAGCATGTGGAAGCCCTTGGGGGCAAGAAAAAGGGTTTCATTCACCAGTGATGTTATCACCAGACCTTTGCCCTGGACTCACCTGCAAAATTCCTGTCAGGTCTTTTTCCTGCCTACTGGATCCAAAATAAAGCTTTGTAGCCAAAATATTTAGTGACAGATGGCTCATTTCATTGCCATAATGTCACCCTTTGGGTTTCTAAGGGGATGATTCCAGGGATAGAAAGCAGGATAAACACAAGAATGGACTTAGAACTGAACATAAGCAGGGTTTCTCCAGTCACTGATAGAATAAGGAACTTCTAAATTCTTTGCATCTAACGTGAGTGGTCCCTCATCTCTCTGTCTATGGTAATTAGTGCACAGATAAGGCATTTCTGACCGTGACAAGCTTGATGACTTGAAGCCTGCTCCTCGATTTCCTCATAATTAAAAGGGGCATCATAATAGAACTTACCAAAGGCAACAAAAGCAAACAATAGTGGGGCTGCTCCAAACTGAAAGTTGCTACACAGCTAAGGACACATCAGCAAAATGAAAAGGCAGCCTACTGAATGGGAGAAGATATTTGCAAATCATGTATCTGTAAGGAGTTAACACCCAAAATATATAAAAACTCATACAAGTCAAAAAAA